>NC_069128.1:1327500-1991250 GCF_026914265.1 Mya arenaria | reverse complement strand
CTGACAGTATATAACACATATCATTGGTGCCTGACAGTATATAACACATATCATTGGTGCCTGACAGTATATAACACAAACATTGATGGGTGACAGTATATAACACATACCATTGGTGCCTGACAGTATATAACACATATCATTGGTGCCTGACAGTATATAACACATATCATTGGTGCCTGACAGTATATAACACATATCATTGGTGCTTGACAGTATATAACACATATCATTGGTGCCTGACAGTATATAACACATATCATTAGTGCGTGACAGTATATAACACATATCATTGGTGCCTGACAGTATATAACACATATCATTGGTGCCTGACAATATATAACACATATCATTGGTGCCTGACAGTATATAACACATACCATTGGTGCTTGACAGTATATAACACATATCATTGGTGCCTGACAGTATATAACACATATCATTGGTGCCTGACAGTATATAACACATATCATTGGTGCCTGACAGTATATAACACATATCATTGGTGCCTGACAGTATATAACACAAACATTGATGGGTGACAGTATAAAACACATACCATTGGTGCCTGACAGTATATAACACATATCATTGGTGCCTGACAGTATATAACACATATCATTGGTGCCTGACAGTATATAACACATACCATTGGTGCTTGACAGTATATAACACATATCATTGGTGCCTGACAGTATATAACACATATCATTAGTGCGTGACAGTATATAACACATATCATTGGTGCCTGACAGTATATAACACATACCATTGGTGCCTGACAGTATATAACACATATCATTGGTGCCTGACAGTATATAACAAATATCATTGGTGCCTGACAGTATATAACACACACATTGATGGGTGACAGTATATAACACATACCATTGGTGCTTGACAGTATATAACACATATCATTGGTGCCTGACAGTATATAACACATATCATTGGTGCCTGACAGTATATAACACATACCATTGGTGCCTGACAGTATATATAACACATACCATTGGTGCCTGACAGTAAATAACACATACCATTGGTGCCTGACAGTATATAACACATATCATTGGTGCCTGACAGTATATAACACATATCATTGGTGCGTGACATTATATAACACATACCATTGGTGCCTGACAGTATATAACACATACCATTGGTGCTTGACAGTATATAACACATATCATTGGTGCCTGACAGTATATAACACATATCATTGGTGCCTGACAGTATATAACACATATCATTAGTGCGTGACAGTATATAACACATATCATTGGTGCCTGACAGTATATAACACATATCATTAGTGCCTGACATTATATATAACACATATCATTAGTGCGTGACAGTATATAACACATATCATTGGTGCCTGACAGTATATAACACAAACATTGATGGGTGACAGTATATAACACATACCATTGCTGCGTGACAGTATTTTGCACAAACCATTGGTGCGTGACAATATATAACACATGCCATTAGTAATTGACAATATATAACACATACCAATAGTGTGTGACAGTATATAACACATAACATTGGTGGGTGACAGAATATTACACATACCTTTGGTACGTGACAGTATATTCCACATACCATTTGTGCATGACAGTATGTTACACATACCATTTTACTTCAAAATGTCATCTTACTTTATGCTTCTACCACGTTATTTTGTACACGCATGCTCCTGGGTTTGGGTAATTTCTGAGCCATATATATATGGAGTATGTTTCGTATGTTTCGTAAATAAACACAATGACATTGAATATTACTCTGTTTTCACTGTGCCTTGGAAGAAATATAAAGCATGAGCATTAATTGTGGTACGAATGCATCTAGTGGTGCAACTTGACAAACTGACCGACACACCTTGTTTTTTTGGAACGAAAGAAGGTTTGATGTAAAGGTTTCACAGTTGAAATTGATTTTTGCTTAGACACTCTGTTTTTTCAATGTGATAAGACTTGTCAATGCTCGGACAACATACCAACCAGGGTCATTTTAACTTTAAGCACTTGAAGTCAAGTTTTCTACTCAGGCTTGTGTTATTTTCCCATGCTAATCTTCTTTACATGTCATTTCGCTCATTTATTTTTGACTTGAAAAATATTTGAATTGTAAAAGTCGCGTTGGACAACCCAAAATTATCTAGCGGGCTCTTCAGTTTTATCTTTTACCGCATCTTTGTATCTATAGTGGACAGTCTTTATCAGTTTTGAGATCTGTCTATCAGGGCAATCTATAATTACCAATAGTGTTAAAGATGTCATTTATATCGCGAAGTTAGGTCAAGATTTGTCTGAAAAGCGCCATTTTCGTTGTTTAATTTAGTTTAGGAAAATTTCAATATTTTGAAACCTAGCGTTTAAGCTGTAGAAATTAGTTAATTTTGAAGCGAATGACATCTTTGTCCTGATAAAAATGTGGACAGACCATAAAATGTGACTTGATATGCTGGTCAATGTGAATTATGGTATATGATTCACTCTGAATGAATCTCAGGGGTCGCCAAGGACCCCTGGGTCGAATGGCCCCTTATTTTGTCGGAACACCTCGGATATTTTAGTCAGATGATTGAGGTGTTTGTTTTATATTTCTCAAACCATGGTTCATAATTATTACCTTTTTTCATTATTATTCCAACGATTAGAAAATAATGTGATTCCAATTTGTCTAATATATATATCGATTGATCTAATAAACACTACAACAATAAACAGCAAACACTTATACTAAAAGTGAGTACCTCATTGCCAGTTTGATGAATTTTGTCTATATTTACTTAAATCACTTCTAAGACTTTGACAACTGTTCTAAGTGTTTGATGTCGTATTTGTTATGTGATTTACGCGTTGTATAATATACATGTACGAGTTTGACAGAACAGACATTTTACCAGTCGATCTATTTTCCAATGTGTAATTCATTCTACTAGTTTGAGTTCAGTACAACGAGCATGATGATATTTCGACGAGTTTTGCAAACGTTTTACGGATGAATAATTCGTAAAGCAATATTTTGGTTTTTTATACGTACGAGCCATTCTGTTTTACTTCGTACATCTTCAATATTGAATGCAATTAAGTATTAAGCATTGTTTCAGTTTAGGAATTTTTAGTGTACATGAATAAAGTGTTAAAGGACGATACCTAATGATAAGTAAAAAAAGGATTATATTCCATGTATTTAACATAAAACGAGTTGTCTCGAAAAAAGAGTGACCGTGATGAACTCTTGTACGAAACCATAGTTTTACTTAACAATCTGAATACACTGTTTTTATTTTTGTATCTTTGACGATTTTCCCAGTTTCTCAATCCCTTTCAAAGTAATGATGGGGTATGGTCTCCTATAACTAATGAAAATTCGACAGATGTCAATTCTTAGGGGTTTTATGCAACAAAATTAGGGGGTACGGAAATTTACAAGCGTATTTCAGAAATTTCCGTGGAGAAAATTGTCTTAATGTACGACGGGTGGTTGGGAGGCCCGTCCGAGGATTGAAATATTTCTGAAAAGGTTAGGATAATGTCGAACATCAACAAACGGCTTCTTATAATTTCCAGGATTTATTTGTCAAGCAACTTGAATCCAACATATATACCATATGTGGCAGTTTCAGTCCGAAATGGTGAAACACATAATGCTTTGGTTTTGTTTTCATGTGTAAGAAATATTTCTCTATACAAATATGTATGTAAAATCAGCACATTAAAATCGGCCGTTTTGTTATAACCATACAGACACTCTTCAATAATTACTAACATGTAGGCTCAAGGCTATGAATTTATTAACAAATGACTTATGATGATTTCTAATTACACAGTCCAGCAAGGGCCATAACTCGACAATTTTCAGAGAGTTACATGCATAGGCCCAGATATACAGGTTATATACCTGATCGTCTTGATGTACCACATCAAATGTGAATACCTTGAACTTGCTCCATGTTATGGCCGTGGTTTAAGGTTTTGCAAGACGATCATGCCGGCAGCGACACCAAGGCCAGTACCGGCCTCAACCATTCTCTGTAAGCACAGACTAGCTATAAATGACCATATCCACAGTGCATGTCATTTGAATTTTATATATCTACATTTGCGAGGATGGGATTTAATTCATCAGACCTAAAGTCTAGTATCACGACATAGCAGATAGAAATAATGGGACGCTCAAAGTTAGAACTGACTCCTCAGACGGGCCTTAACTTGGCAAAACAACAGTAATTATAGGTTGTGTGGGCCAAAGACATCGCTAGCCCATTGTTCGAGCCAATTGAAAAGACATAAATTAACTTCCATAGCCTGAATCCATTGTTTAAGCAATTGTATTGAATGCCGTATGAAACAGTGGCAATTTATTCTGACTAAACATTTCAAGACGTTATTGTGAAATGTTTTTCCTTAAAACAGCAATAAATATCTAGTTAATTGCGATAAAATTAGGGAAGATTTCTGGACTGAAATTCAATTCTGTTTTCATTCGGATGAAAGCCAGTTAATTTGGTAAAAATGCTGCTGCTGTATTCCTTCAGCGGGCAGACGACACCGATTACTAGAACGCTCATTGCCAACAGAACAACCATTCCATGATCGCTTTTAGACAATGTGTACTTCGACGTTAAAAACAACGTTTTATTAGGTAGAAATAAATTTTGATCGTTTTAAGTAGCCAACTTACAACACAGAACTTATTATACAGCATTTTGGCCACCTTGGCCTCCCTCTGGTTGTAGTAAGTAGCATGTTTTATACTGTTTTGTTTTTTGTCATGCATTTATGGCAGTATAGACTCCTGAAAATAAATGACAGGATTGGTAACACGTTTTAGTATGTTTGTTCCATCTTCTGCAGTGTTTGCGCTGGCATAGCTCCACGTAAACACTGGGTCCACTGGGTATGTCATCATCTTTTTCTTTACTGTTGTTTCGTTGTCAGCGGCGGCGTGGTCGTAGAAAAACTTTAACCTTGACATAAGCCTTGACCTAGAACTTAACATTGACTTTGAACTTAACATTGACTTAAACCTTGACCATAACTAACATACCGTTCAATATATTCCAAAAGACCTAAGCACAAATGTTGCCAGAGAAAAAACACGAGGCAAATAACGCTGATTTAAATCATTGTTGAGTTATGCCCCTTATCGTCTGAAAACAACCCACCAACAGACGAGGGTGGGCATCTGTCTGTTGTGTTCTGATGCCTTAGCGCCCACGGAAAACCCTTCTACAAGCATTTAAGTTTAAAAATATAATGCAGTCGAGCCTGACCCCCCCCCCCCCCTCGCCTGACCATTTTATCTGGTCTAGCTACGTCACAGATATGTTCGCTATGAACTTCACTTAATGCAGTAATTCTTGTGTCATTAAACAATCATAATGGAGGCCAACTTGTGCAAGTTAGTCTGCAAACGGTCGTTCGTAGATTACTTTTGGGCAATAAAGTTTAATCTTAGAAACTTAACAAATTGCAAAAAAATAATAATAAAATTCGCATAAAAATCTTCACAGGATCGTTCCCTATGGCGATAATCACATGTTGGGACGGAGAGTTCCCGCCCCTAGGCGAATGCCGTCTACGATAATTAAATGGCGGGAAAATAACAGACGAGAATTCTGGGCGTCTTAAGGCGGGAAGGGGTGTTTCTTTTCTTTCACGAAAAATTGCATGTTTTGGGATATTTAAAGTCGAAGGTTTCAATAGGAATTGTAGTTAGGTTTGATTTGAAATAGATGTATCAATAAGCTGTTCCATCTACCCGTTTCTGAGGGTCGTTCTCGTAAAGAGGCGATTGTTTAAAAAAAATAATAATTTGAATATAATGTGTGCAGTAAAATGAAAAAAAGACTCTACCATGTTTAAAAAGTTAAGCAAAATGCAAAATTGATAAAATTCGCATTAAAAACATCACAGGTTCGTTCCCCATAGCGATAATCACATGGCGAAACGAAGAGTTTCCGCCCTTCAACAAATGTCATCTGCAATAATTAAATGGCGGGAAAATAACAGACGAGAACTCTGGGCGTCTTAAGGCGGAACTGGGTGTTCCCGTTCTTTCAGGGAAATTGCAAGTTTTAGGGTGCTAATGTCGATGTTTTCAGCAGCAATGATATTAGGGTTTATTTTATAGACGTACAAAATCGTCGTTCCTTCCCTATGTTGAGACGTTGACAGAAATAAGCAATTATTGCTATTGTTTTGTATGTTGGAGGTTAATGAGAAAAATATGTTAACAATGATTGCAGCATTATTAAAGTAAACTGGTACTCGTCTAGAAAATAAAACAACATGCAAAGTTGATGAAACATGCGTTTTAAGGCGGGAATGAGTGTCCCGTTATTTTACGAAAACTTGCTCATTTATAAGTGCCTGAGGCCGATAATTTCATGTGTTGATTTATTTAATATTTATAAATAATTAATTTTATACAATATTACGGTCGAGTTCAGTTAAAGTCTGAACTGATATTCAAGTTTCCAAATGTAAGGCATTTGAAAAATCTGGGTTGATTTATAAACCAACTATAACGTACATTTTCACCAGTCTGCAGAAGTTCCGTAGGCAAAGTGTTTGAATAGCTCCATCGAACAAAAACCGATTATATGGTGTACAATTTGGGACAAGTGTATTTTATATATGAGATAAAACGTATGGTGATGCGATTTCAAAAGTTGGTAAATATTTTACCGTGATCATTAATTATACAATAAGTAGCCGTTTTTGTCGGATTTGATGTTAATTTTGGCCAAAAGCATGTATTTGCTGATATTGCCAATACAATAAACTGTAAAATATATCAGAAAAGTGAATTTAAAGTAAATTAGAGCGATGAACATATGTTA
The DNA here is from genome assembly GCF_026914265.1 of Mya arenaria. Lineage (NCBI taxonomy): Eukaryota > Metazoa > Mollusca > Bivalvia > Myida > Myidae > Mya > Mya arenaria. Next base: position 1,984,388 of record NC_069128.1, on the reverse strand, counting down.
AAATACACCAAGCATCTAAAACTTCATGTTCATTTGTACCGATTGCACTTTCGGAAAATTCATATGGGGTTAAAACAGTACTTGATTCTTTGTTGTTGTTTTTTTTACATTCTTGTTTAATATTTTGATACATCAATGGATGAGTTTGCTTAGTTTCTAATAAACACAGGAGTCCAGATAAGTTTTCCAGTGGGAAAAGAAAATTACGTGGGTAAATTCTCCAAATTCTCAGAGAAATCAACCACTTTTCAGTAATTTTAAAACGACCTTAATTATAACTAATTAACATTTTATTTTATGGGTTAACGTAATCAGTGGTTCAGGCTTTAGCTGTTGGAAGTTTAGATTCTGCAAGAAGTAATATCTTTTGAAAAAAATCGTTTAACTTCGTGGGAATAATAGCTTTATTGAAATCTCATTGAGGCTTTTATCGTTTTAAGTTCTGGTCTGAAAATCCCGGTTGTTTTGCAAAACCCGGAAATCAAAAACAATTAAGAGTTATCCCTAAAAATGACATTTAATTGCAAGCGGCACGTTTCATGGTCTGGATTCCATTAACTTTTACCAGTTAAGATAATTTCACTTAAACGAAAAGAGTATTCTTTGAGGGATGAAAATCTCTAAGAAACTAATATGCAAAGGAGAAAGCTAAAAGACAGTAAAAGCGTCAATCGAATGCAAATCTTTTAATGCCAAGCTTCCTAGATTAGCCATAATTGGCCGATTCCAGCAATTTTCTTTTCAAAAACGCCGGGTTTGGTATAAAACCTTTCCCTAATAAGCAGTTGTTAAGACTTTCCGTGAAATCGACATGAAAATGATATATCTAGACGTCAAGAATTTAGACATTACCCAAAATAATATCAGGGTTGCGCAGACGCTTGGAAATTTAGGATGAATTTCAAGCGCTAATGCCATCATGAAGAAGATTTAGCATCCAATCAAAAGCTTTCGTCTAAGGCTAACAACTTAATTGTTGCCGTTTGGAGGCTTTTCAATAGAAATAAATGGAGACAAATGTTGCCAGCGAAAGTAGCAATCGACACGAAATATGGAGATGTTGGAATCAGTCTAGTAAGTACATCAGCGAGTGAGAGTGGTCCAGCAGTGTAGGTGTCCACCTGTTACCATAGAGGTTCGAGCCTACCCAGTGTAACGTTCTTCCAAAAACGGACAACTGTACTTACTGTTATCGTAGACCATTTGTGCCCAAGCCTGCTCAGGGGAACGTTTTCAAAATAGCATTGGCAATGCCATTTCAAAAGGAATACCACCGTCAATACGTTCTGGACAAAAATATTCGGAAGCATGGGCCAATATTCACTATCGCATTGAGTCTGAGTTTTAGTCTCAAGGTCTGACATGCTAAAATTATTTAACGAAAAGTCATTAATCTAATTTATTTCTGCCAATAATTTAACAAATAATTGTTAACCTAGGTATTTGTAACATTGTGACATATCCATCAATGTTCTATATTTACTTGGCTGATATTTATACAAAATACAGATTTAACGTTTAGAGACCTGTGGCAGTCATAAAAAACCTTCTGTCGTCCGAATCCAGACTCAGACTCAGACTCAGACTCAGAAAAACACTTATGTTAAATTACAAGGAATCATCTGTATTTCCATATGTTGTACAAAAAAATGTGAAAATCGTAAATTTTTGAATAGTAATACAATTCAGCAAAGCTTATCATCAAAACTCAACTAGAAAGAAATTTCAATAAAAATGAAGTTTAGCAGTTTGGCCACTTGAGTCTGAACTCAGACTTTAGACTGTTCGTAATCATGACCCTTGTTACTATGACTCAGACTCAGTTCCCATATTCGCCATCGTCTTGAGGCTGTGTCTGAAACTCAAGACAACAGGTACATACAACTTATATTTCAAGGTCTAATTAGTCCATAAAAAAACAAACATCCATATCGTGCATACATATTTATGATGTTGTTTCCACGGAGTTGTTTTCTTCATGTTTTGCCGATTCAGATTCAGATCCGCGTACATTTGATAATCAGCTCACAAGCTATGCTGTCTATCGAAACCTCTGATTCGTATGACTCGCTACCATTTGTATTAAATGTTGATTCAATTATACATCATTATTCTTTCCAAAATAAGTCAAAATGCGTTATAAAACAAATCCCTTAATTGAAAAAGCTACTCTTCGATAAAAAGTACTTTCTAATCCCCGCATCTTAGCTCGGCGGGTAAGGCGTAGAAGGTCAATTTTGTGAAGGCAGAAAATTATACATCTGGCTTTTTTTTCTCCAGCATAGTGATTATGCCATGGAAGGTAGCTATTTGGCCTTACGCCCAAATGTGTAATGAATGAAGTGAAATAAACCGATGATGATATGGTGTGCTTGAAATCTCGCCATTTCTCACAGGACCCAAGGAGAGGGTGGGGTTGGGCGTTAGGGGGTGGGGCTGATATTTGGGGGAAATTTTACTGGGAGGTGGGGTAATTGATACGTGGAGAAATATTGAATCAATACGTTGAAATACGATCGAGTTAGTGGTTATTTTGTAGATCTGTACTTGCCATTATTGAGGGCGTTATTTTTTGTACTGAATACTAGTTGATATTATAATATTCTATTAAAATATTGTAATATTTTAATAAAGAGGTTGCAACTCGAGGGGTGAAAGCGAAAAGGTTCTATCTTCTCCTTTATTTAATGTCACTTAGAACCTTTTCGCATTCATCCCTTTTACACGCACGTGTTGCTACATGAAAAAGTACACGTGCAGGTCTTGTTCCGCAATCTCGAGGTCTTGTACTTGTTTAAAATTGTTTTAAGATACATTTGAATGTTGCAGGGGCGAAAATATATATTCCATTGTAACTTAGAAGAAAAAAACTATAACATATTTTGTGAAAGCAAGGACCTGCATTAAATATGTATTTTCGTCTAAAAATGCGACTTTAATATATATTTTAAAGCTTATAACTTACAATATGTTTTTCTAATATAAGGCGATGGTTGAATATTAGATTAACTGTTTCGAGAGCATTAGTATCTCGGTGTCAAATTCTTAAGGTCGTTAAGGGTTTGTCATATTTTCGAAGAGTGCAATAACAGATCTACCACACTGACGACCCAGGGCACAGAAAAGGGCCACACAATTTACGTAAATTGTTCAGACACATAAAACATCTTTTACCGGAAACTATTGACATAATACATCGACTTTAAACTTTAAATGCAAATATTTAATAACTTTTCTAAATGAAATCCCGCCCAACCGCTGGTCAACCCAGTGGTCATTTCATATATGGCCAAACTTTGTTCAAACTTAGGGTTGTTCCCATGACCCACGGGTTGACCTCAAATCATTACTACCCCAGGGCCGTAATTATTATGTTGGTCTAGGACATTATTCATTGACTCTGTTACAAAATTTATGGACTGATTTAGTATGAAGGTTGACATTTATGAGAAATTTATTATGCCGTGCCTTATGTTAAGAATCTCAAAATAATTTGTTTGAAATTGGTTTTACTGAGTGACTAACAACTGACTCCACGTACCCTGAACTGAATGTTGTTTATAAACCTATATGTATTCACCAGTTAACATATAAAGTTTGTTTGAAAGACTTATTTGCGATATCTTTTTGTTTACATTCCTATTACCATTTTAGTATTATATGTATTTGCAAAAACAACTAGTTAATGAATCATAAAATGTGCATAAAATGTTATTACTTATTATAATATTCGTAATGTTTAACGTTCTAAGTCTTTGCGTAGATTTCATTTACTCTCATAATAAAACATCTACGTGCTTTGTTATGAAAAGGTACTCATGGTTAATTTTAGAAATAACAACAACAACAACAATCAAAGTGATTTTTACTTCGTTTATTTTGTATCGCAACAACCAAGCAAATGAAAATGTAGTTAACATGTTCAGCATCTTGGTGGTGGTTTTTGTAACATGGATGCCAAACACATAATTATACTAAACATTCCAGTAGTAAGACTTAATCCAGTCGCATGTTTGCGTCCATCGCTTAAAACAGGGCGAGAATTTGGTTCACTCAAATCTGGTTATTGGCGGTGACTGAGTCATTTCGTTTAATAAGCCATGATTTCATACTAAATAATCCGCGTACATGAATTCAAACGATACATCATGTGTCGGTTATTGTTTAAAATGTAAACATTCAACGCGCTTATTCCAGCGGTCTCTGTCGCTCCCTTTCGATACAAATCGTTTCCTTGGTAAAACATGAGCTATAACCTTTACGTACTAAATAGCGTGGAATGCAATATTTAAAGGCTGAGACCACCAGCATAAACAATTAAGATACATAATTGCTGTAAGTCATTAAAGACAAGAGCATGTGGAGAACAAGGTCACCATGGTTAACCTCAAACACCAAAAGCAATTTATTTTGTTGAAATGAATATTCCTCATTGGTTAACAAAGGATGCTCTGTATCACATTGTAACTGAAATTGTTTTAGAAATGTGGTAAACCTGAGGATTAAAGATTGATATGTAACTGTTTTTAGCGATCCTAAAATAGATAATTCCAAAATTATTTAGATTCAGTACCATAATTTAGAACCTTTAGCAAGTGTGTTACATTATTCGAAACACATATGCGTTTGTCTTGTACATTACAGATGCACTCTTACACCAAAATAAGACTTTAATTAAAGAAATTAATTTAATTGTTTTAATATATCAAAAAGGATGAATAAATGTCGAAAACATAGGTTCTTATGAAGGATGCCGAGTTTGATTTTAAAGAAAACTGCCGAAAACCCGGTATTTCTACCTTATGACACGTATGGTTTATCACTGTAAATCTTTTAGCATTCACCAGTCATTTAATATTTGTGCGTTTTCAACGATTAATTACAATCTTGTTATAAATGATTAATACTTTCCATAAATGCATTATTTAGAAGGTAGTTAAAGGTTTATCACTCAAAATTTATGTTTGTAATAAATGTGTAAAATTATATTGATTTTAAATACGAGTGTCACTTTAACATTAACTCCAAAATTTCCAATTTTTTAGACCATTTATTCTTCAAATAAAAACAGTATGAAAATATCATTTTAGATCTAACGGCGTACTATTATATTCCATGCTCTTTTCAAGATTACCCTCATTATTTCCATTGAAGAGCGAAAGACAATCTCATAATCGATTACAATCATGCTTGATTACAAATAATGATAAACAGGTTCGGAGAAAACCCTTGACCTGAACTGAGATCCTTTAATTGACCCTTATTTCTGGAAATTATTCCCAATTTATGAGCTCATTGCTATCCCTAGAGATCTTACATGAGAAGGAAATTATGGCGATTTAAGGATCGAAATCGATGTCATTAAGATGAACAGTTCGGTTAAGAGAATTTTTCTGACGCTGATCATGTTAGCTCGGGTGTTTTTCCAAGACCAAAATATCGCGGTATATTGTCATTGCCTTCGGGTGATCGCCGGTGTCGTCTTCGTTGTAGGCGTCGCCTTGCAAATATTTAACTCATTGAGTATGTTTGCACGTAACAAGACTCAAAACTCTGGCATTATATAGTGTTGAGTTATGTCGCTTTCACATAAGAGAAAGACGGATGAGTATTGGTACGTGTCTGCGATGCTATGATTTCTATTCAGAAGTCTTATCGAACTATCGAACTATCGAACACCCATGACATACCTTAGCTAACGCGAAATGTAATGTTTTGTCTATCTTCTGTAACGTTCCAAAAATGGTGTATGTGGCGTTTATATTTATACAGGACACACTAAATGAACCTGTATCTTATAAATACAGCTATTTCAATATAAATATATAGAGGTATACTTCTATTGTCATGTTAAATGGTGCACCTCTATATTATGCACTTCTATAGTTTGAGATGCACATCTAGTTGGCTTGACCAACGGGTTGTTGCAGACTGGTACCTCGTAGTGGATCACTTGCAGTCAGACCTCCTACAGTTCATCAAAAGACGATGCAGATATAAAATTTGTTATAGTCGCTTTCTTCGCGTTCATTTACATATTGTATATAGAACATTATAAACTTAAACACTGACGTGAACACTTACAATGTTTGCGGGATAAGAACTTCGATTTAAATTGATTGTAAATTTATTACCAAGGACCTTTATCGTCACCATCACATATTATTCTTACAACTGCAGTTGATCTAAATTATAAAAATACAGTCCTTTAAATTCAAACGTTTGATCTGACAACAGCTTCCGCTTAATAAATGGATAAATACCGGTTGCCAACCGCGAAAATGTATAACGAGTTGCAAAATTTAACGAATTTCGCTCACAACTGTCAGATTCGTATTTTTGATAAAACCAAGATGGCTATTAATTCTTGACCGAATGCGGTCATTTTAATGGCAACAGGTGTTAACTTATATAAACGGACAACAGAATGAAATTATTTGAGACATTTAAAACTCGATGTATGTGAGAGCTTAGGGTGTTTAAAATATGAATGGGGTGATGTTATCTGTCGCTGTTATGTCATTACATTGCTGAAGCGTCTTATATGACCCTGCCATGTACGAGAAATGTGGTTTAAATGTACCCTTTATGTAATTATAAGGATATATTGGCTTAATAATCAGCATCTAAATGGTCCGGCAAAATGAAGTTTATAAGTATATATTAATCAGACTGGAATGATGTATTATTTATTAAAGCAAATTATTGACAGTATATCAAGGTTGATATGTCCGTGGTTTCAATAGTTTAATTCGAGTACATAATGTAAATCTAGAGTAGAATAGAATAAGAATCTGTTTGATTTCATGAACTTTTTGCACTTAAACAAATATTACCTCATCTACCCATACAGTCCAATATAAAGTTAAAGCGACAAAAATCACAGGTATAAGGCCAGTAGCATTTTTGTTATTAAGTACAATTAAGAGACGCAAAAAGCTACAAGATAGCAAATCCGGCTTACATATACGTAACAGAATATCGCTAAAGGTCGATTTTAACTTAAGGGTAATACTTATGTGAACAACTACAGAAACAAGCTCAGTATCAAAAAGTTAAAACATAAACCCGGTTTAATGGCACAGGGTAAGCGCCAAAGACATAGAACACAGAAACAAAAAATCACAAACAAGAAACATGGAAGAACAGCACAAAACTTCACAAACAGCACAGTGCATACATACTATATATAAAAAAACTAGGTATGTTTATCAAGTTTTGTTAGGTACCGCTTTGGAACGGTCAGTAAAATGTAAGTTTACTAGGGGTTAAAACCAGTTTACGTGCACAAACCTCACTCTTCTCTCAACAATCCTAAATAAAGAAAAAAACGTAAAAGGTAAATCTTAAGTATGCATTAATTTGAGGAAACAATAATAAACTTATAGGTAAACCCCAAGTTACCCAAGTAAGCCGCCTTGGTGTGGTCAGTAACTTACTTGAGGTTTAAACCGGTTCACAAGAGCTTCCAGTGCTTGGAACTATAATAATACTAGTATCATTGCAACATCAAACAGAACAGATTTGCGTGTGTGTGTTCTGGTGTAGCTTTTAAATAAAGAGAGATACAACTATAAACACAAAATACAACGCTAACCATTAATCCCTTGATTTTTAATGACTTGATGTCAAGAACAAATTGTTTCTTTCTTCATCACAAGTACCAAAATTGTAAGCAGGTGCTTGTGCGATTTACACAACAGTGAAATAATTTCAGGAACCAGTACACTTTAACGAGGCAGCACTTGAACAAGATAACGAAAAACACTTGTAAAACACTTTCAGAGTAATATATTTCGAGCACGTGGGAGGGAATGTTGCAGTTATATATACAAAACCATTATCATAGGCGATGGGTTTTAATTATGAGCTGCGTTCAGTTCCATTTAATTTTGTTACGTTTTGTTTGAAGTATCAAAGCGTTTTTCAATACTTACGCTCTTTTTGTAATGGCTGGCGGTAAAATATAATGAAAAATGTGGAATGACGAACTATTATTTTGCTATATATTTAATGACAATATGCTCTATATAGTTTGGAAAAAAAACAAGGGAAAATTATTATACATTCTATTAGCAGGATAAAAAACAATGCACATTTACTACCGCTTCTCAAAGAATTCCAGTACATGATGAAGCATTAATCACTTTCCACTTTCCACAACTTTCCCCTTCTTAACCCGTTATTTGTGCGTACAATTGATACAATTATTGCTCCCTTAATACACGAAATTGCCGGATTAATGAATTCTCCCTCCCTTAATGGCACCGGGCTTAGACAATGTGGTGATTATTCCAAAATCGTTGGCATTAGTCACTCCAAAACTGATGCACGGGTCCTCAGAAAGTAATGATACTTAATAAGGTGATCAAAAGGTGAAAGATGGCGCCCATATCAGACAAATATTTCCGGTTAAGGAAGCCCTTAAAGAACTTGCTCGTTTACTTGCCGTAGGGAGAAATTATTCAAGACAAAGCTTTAAGATAATGCCATAGGGCATTTTTAGGGAAATTTGAAACGATGAAATGGAGGAAACGAGATATGAGAGTGGTGAGAATAGTTAGAAATCTTGGTGATGCGAGTCCAATAAGGGGATATTTCTCATGGCATCTCAAAATGGACACCAGCACTGTGTGTTATCCAGGGAATGAACTCTAAGAGTGATTTGATTCTTCAAGCTATCAAAAAAAAATCTAAATATGATTCACAAGTAAAAAGTACTGATTCATAAAAAAGGGTAAAAAAATGGCTGCCATTCAGACAAATGCTTCCGGTAGAGGGAGCCTGTTAGAGAACTTGCTCGTTTACAACCCCCTGTAAGGTTATATAGGCAGACATTTTGTTCAGTTATGTTAGACCATTTGATTCACATTTATTAACTTATTCAAGTCCAATATAACAACATAAGAATCTTTTTTAAATAGTTTTTCTTTCACCAATTATCTTAATACTGTCTTATAATTACAGTTTATTTATAAGACAGCTATGCGCAGATATTCGTATTGCCTAGTTATTGAATGTGTCTATGCATTTCTCATTACTTTTAGTATTCAAAAAGATGCCGTCCTTCGTCAAAAGAAAACAAATTGTTACTTTATTATAAGAAAACACAAACAATCCCTGAATGATCTGTCAAAGCTTATCTTCTGTGCAACAATTATAAGAAACCAGTATTCTTCCTTTTACACATGATAATACTTGTTTAATTCGATGTAATTCGTGTTCGTGGTGCATTCGTTTGCATTCTTATTGTGTGCCATAAATATGATTATATGTTTTATATATACACGGAGTTGAGTTTTGATTGTCCGGTCGTAATCGGATACCGTTTGGAATGCGTCTTGTTCAAGTTATATTTCAGTGTTTCATGCAATATATTTGACTTTGATATATGTAAACTTCTATTTAGCTAATAGCTATATTTTGGTTTTAGGATAGCTTATTTCGTATAAAGAGTACATGGCAGCATATAGTTCAATGCAAATAATTGAAAAGTTGTTATTTGGAGAACAAAAGCTGATAAACTTTATATTCTTTGACACCAAACAAATATTTCTATGACCTGGTGGTCTTTGTGTTTGCATTATCGGGAGCGAAAACTTTCTGTTAAACCATTTTGATATATTATAAACTCTTCACCAAATCTGATATTTTATGAAATATTTCTTCAGGCTTATCGGTGGTTTGGCAAACAGGCATCCTGCCAATTATCTGTAATGTTTATTTATATCAAACTTTAATCACTTCGCAGTTTCTCCAATTTCGGTACTAAATTTTCATTTACCAAAAACCTGTCAGGTCTTTTAAGCAATGAATCATAAAGCACATTCAAAACTGAACACAATCTACTCATCGCTTGGAGTATATCTTACAAGTTAATTAAAACCGTGTTCAGAAATAAACAAATGATCAAGAACGTGATAATGCGAGATAACTCGAGCAAAATCAGAATTTGACGCGGATTAATTGCAAGGTCACGTACCGAGCCTCTTTCTGGTGTCTCGACCACGCGCAGTCACGCCCTAAAACGCCTCTGATTGGACGATAATTATACGGCACACCTCGCACAACCCAGTAATTAGCTCGATCAATCACCGCAAAGAAAAGTAGTTCCTCCGCCCACTTTTGGCCTATCAATTTCAATACATTGCTACGTAGAAAATGCCTTAATATTTGTTTATGGTGTTTGAAAATTAAACTGGGGGAGGGGACTGGCAAGGTGTAAAAATAATCCCTTAGCGTGATAAACATCGTATCACTCACGCCTTCGCGAAATCTACCTCAATATCAGGGGGATTATTCTGGATTATTTAGATACTGATATAGATAGATATGTAATATTATCATACACTATATAATAGACTTTGTGGAAAATTTGAGATTGTTGACATGTGATAACTGAATTGTTAAAACGATTTTGTTATTTAAATGCCTGTGGCTAAAAAAAGGCTGAAATCTGAGACGGGAAACGCTTAACAGAACATGACCACGATGCTTGGGGTAAGTGTACCCGATTATAGTTATTACTATAGAATAGGATGCTGGAAAGGATTGTTGTCATGAGTGATTCTTTGTCATTTCTTGTTGGTCCATGCGTTACTAAACAATATTGCAGTAGCTTTCGGGTTACTGGTCATATTTTTACTTACGTCCTGGGAACTGGTTCATCAGGAAGCGTAAGATATATTTCATGGCTAGCGCTACGTACTAAAGCGCTCTGAAGTGGCTCGCCTGAGTCTAAATTTCAGAATATTAAGTCAAACTCTTAATTTTATGGTAAACTTGCTACTTCTAAACCATCAAGGACTACTACTATTTTGTTGTTATTGTGTGTAAAAATGAGTGGTTTTTTTTTCAAAAATCTTTATACAAAACAATAATAAATTTTACTTTTTGTAACATTTAAATTTTCGTCTTTATAAGCTCTGGGCTAGTTCTTTTAGTCTGTATTGCATGAGTCGTAACTGACTTTTCTTCGCGGAAAACTTTAATAATTACTGATTGATAGGGCAACAGCTTTTAGCAGTGAAAGTATTGGAATTCTTAATGTTTTAATACGTATATATCGGTTTGGCGTCCCTGCAGTCATGTGCTTTTGGCTTTAAAAATAAATTGCATTTAGTTGCACATACATCTTTTTAAAACATATTTATAAATGCAATTTTGTAAGTATATGTTCTTGTGTAGTAGAATAGATGCTAGTTTTTTCCGTCAAATATGTTTTATCGAGAAATTTATGCATAATGAATGCAACCGCTTATTTCATTTAGAACATATATTTCATGCAAAACTGTGTGTCATCGTTCATCTATACAAAACATACTGACTTGAATCTGTTTTTAATTATAAGCTAGTAAAGATCGTCGACCAACGAGATAATTGTCAACTACAAGATATAGTATAAACGAATTCTGTCATATAATTATTATTTGATCTCATTTTTGAAAACATACTCAGCTACTTAGCTGTCATGCCATATTTTATTTTCATTACCGTATCTATTATTATGATATGTCAAATAAAATTTAATTGAATTTGACACAACTAACTACGCAAAATAATCATATCAAAATAATATCGTCAACAACCGTTTGGATTATCTGACGCACGGACAGCCTTTCAACTGTTTATATTCCTTAAAATAAAAGATTTATAGATAAAAAATGAAACTGACATTTCTTATGTATTTTTTCACTATTCTTGAAAAACGGAATGCGCGATTTTATAACCTTGTTAGGTGCTTGTCATTCGTAAAAATGTGGAGGACGAAAATCCTTAACATAGTTGATACAATAGTGCATCTGTAACTCATTTGTACAACACACTTTATGCCACTTACAATTCATAGATTGTCGATTAAAAAGCGTACATTTAACATTAAATTTAAGAGATATATTCCATTAGAAATCAAATGTTTTTCCGGAAAAAATAATTGCCGAAATTTTATGAATTATCAGCGCTATAATCTCCGACCAACTGTTTTATAAATACTATGAATAACCGATATATAAAGCACGTTTATAATAATAATTTGCATTATGCTTAGCTGAAAATGCAAAATTTTATACAAAATATTGAATTGTTCCTTGATATTTTAATTCAAATATAATTTTCGGAGTCAAGCAGTCATGTAGTTAGTTTGCTTACAACATATTTCGCATGCTTAAATTATATATCATTTAGATAATACATGTTATGAATAACCAATACTTATTGCTAGGAAATTTTGAATTATACTAAGAAAAATGCTAGGTTTCAAATTTTATGGAAAACCAGATGATATTAATGAATATAATAATTGTAACACACAATTATTTAATACCAACCATAGTGGTATTATTTCGTTTAAAGTCATTTTTCACCCCCAAACAGAAATTCAACAAATGCTTGTCTGTTTTATAAAACATTATGAAAAAAAATATTTCCCAAAATAATGAATTAAATTTCGCACTGTGGGTTACAATGCGAATAATGTTATCAGATGTTGAAAATGTCCTAGTGCTTTAGATGGGTGTATGATAAGGATCAGCCTGCTGTTTTAATGGGAAATTTATTAGGAAACTCTCAGTTTTCTTGCAAAGTGTCAAAAAATATGATCTTTTCCAGCTTAGTATTTATGGGGTAAGATTTATAATATTAGCGCAAATTCCGCACATCGGGGCTTGCGATATTAGGATTTTAATAAATTCCAAGGAAGTTTGAAAAAAAAATGTTTTTATGTTATGTTTGTTTCGTAACATTTTGTTTTTGCGTGTTTTGTTTGAATTTAATTGTTTTAGCACGTGCGAGATTATTTCGTGCTTTTATTATTATATTTTCTAAAATAACAGTTGTTTTATTAAACTGTTCATGATATCAAGCGCCGTCTGGCATTTGTCCGTGTGTTTTCTGAAGAAATTGTACACGTGTGTGTTTTTTAAATTTGTTTTGTTATACAAATAAATTCAATTGCTTACCGAACTATATAATATACGCTTGAATATATTTTGAAACCTGGCAAATAAGCGTAGTATATTTTATTTTCTTATCATCTTTATTTTTAAAACAGTTTTATTATTATTGTCTTTTAAAACAATGTTTAGATTTTGTCGAATACATTTAATATTTATAAATTGCTAGCGCTTTAATTTGCAGTGTTCAGATGAATGTGTGTGTTCCATGTTCATGCATAAATATTGTACACTTGTTTTATTTGCCTCTATAATAATGTTCAAATTTATTTCTTTGGAGCTTGGCAAATGAAGTAGGATAATCTCAGTAAAACTCATACCGAGTGCGAGATAATTATCTTGTTTTCATTTTTTCTTGATAATTCCGTAATTTTCACTCTTTAAACTTAACTGAATGAACGTACGGGGTCGTTACACCAAGCGAGTTTAGTTCAATGAGCAATGACCATTTGCTTGATTTACGGGGCATACTTTAATCTTATTAACATTACCATGTTGTTTAGCTGGGGACTGGTTTTGCGCCATAAACCTTAAGACAAGTCGTCTTTCACATACTGAAGATAAGCTGATATTTGCATCAGAGATATAAGGCCCTTAAAAATGAAAATATTCACATTTGCAATAATTTATATTTATTTTTAGCAATTAAAAAAAATATTACTATTTTAAGTTTAAAAGATGATGGCTAGGCACCGAATATATGTCATAAATGAAGAGTGTTTTTTGGTATAAATATTTTAAATATTGTTATATATAAAAGATATGACTGGAAAATTCGTTTTAATACATTGATGTACTAATGTTTTTATTGTATCTCACAGTAATCTAACCTATACTCCCGGACATATACACCATGCTTGATGACGTTTAAATGATAATACAATATATTTAAGTGTATATATTTTATAATTTAAGCGACATTTTAATCAAATCTACAACTATATATGTAAAAAAGAAACATTGGTTTTCTTGAAATAAGCGTAGATATGCTGTATTAATCTTTTATTGCTGATTTCGACAAACTTAACCAAAAGGTTATGATCGTACGCGAAAAAAAGGCTTTCGTCCAAAAGTCAAAGACGGAGATCCTTCTAATTGCTTTAATAATCGGTTAGGTCACTGATTAAAGGGGTAGAAAATCACACGGTATGCTCGCGTTCGAGTTAATTTAATTATTAAAGAGGTTAATCAGTGTGTTTATGAACGGTCAATGAGTTCAAACGAAGATAATGCCGGGGTTACAGGGACAGAATGATTCGACAATATGCTGCATGTTCAGCGATGGAGCTAGAGCTGGTGGATGGCGGTTTTCCCTGTTGATGGAATCGGCTTTTCTGAAATTGGTTACTTGAGCATTTTTATAGAGAGGATGAAAGCACACTTAATTTAAAATACTCACTTGTAGGAGATGAATACACTACGCATGGCAGATAATAAAAGATGTTATGATGTTGAACATGATTGCAATTATATGTAACCATTTATCATGGACAAATTCACATGGCTTTGATTATCTTGATAAAGATACTTTGCTAAGGCGGACACATTCCCTCCTGCATTTTACTTTTCTTGCCATTTTTAAAGTTCATTTACCATTTATACGGTATAAGAGTAATATTGGCATTTATTACATTTAACAAGATAGCTACACATAAACAGTATTCATGAGAGGTTGTTTGCATGCGTAGATTTTGTCTGTTAATGCAACATTTTGCTTATTTTTGCAACCGAAACGGAATTAAAAAATGTTTCTTTTATGCACTGTTACAAGGCAGGAACTCAATATTAATCCAGTTTGAGTCAACCCCATTATCTGGCTATCTATGAAGTATTGTCTAAATCTCCACGCAGCGGTTACTTCCCTTTGCAGTACAGTGATGACCGACGTCACGTGATAATCTAAATCACGTGACGACATTCAAAAAGCTACAAATTGCGTTATTTTGAACTTTTAACTTTGGAAACAACGTATTTTAGTGAAACATACCCTATTACAACAGAATTAAGTTATGTTTCGTACGTCGTGTCAGAGATCTGTGTTCGCCAAGGGAGATCACTCTGTATGAGATTGTCGGGGTTCTTGTACCAGTATTGGACGCCGTCGTGTCGATTGTGGTTGTGTGGTCATACACATGTTGTTCGTAAATGTGGAATAAGTATGCGGTTGAGTATTCTTTTTTCACAAGTTAAATTGACGGAATTTGTAGAACTCTGAAATGTTATGTTATGTTATGATGGAAGACACAATCTGAAACTATGTATTATGACAGAAAAAAAATATGCATGATATATAACATACCGAGAGCAAGTTTACATCCCATCTACATGGACATGTTGTACCTAATGCCCTATTTCTAATTTGATTGATTTTTTTTGTCTTTTGAAATAATCTTATAATTAAAAATAAAAAATAATAAATAGAATGTGGGGTAGCATTGTATGTTTGGAATGTTTTTACTTTTCACAAAATACATTAAAATCCATACCTGTCATCATGCTGTCATAGTTTACAGCCATATGAATGAAACTGTCTATAAACATCGACAATGTTTTGTAGTGGATTCGGTGCAATTCTTTTAAAACAGAAAATAATTTTAGAAAGTAAACATTGCTTTGCAAACAGTCGACTGAATCGATTTTACTTTTAATCAATTCCTTAGTTCTTACATAAAACGCTTTTGACAAAATACGAAACTGCGGTTCAATTGACTGACACGAATTCGAAAAGATTCAATGCGTAGAATGTCTATTTCTGATTGGTTGAATAAAGCTAGGGTCATATGAAGTGTTTGTAGATTCGATTTTACTATTGAAATTGCAAAGTAGTGTTTTAGACCTGCGTAATATGGGTGGTAAAATGGAATCAAAGATGACAAGAAATTGTATGAATAACCAAAATTCTTGTGTGGCCCAAACAATGAGATAATTTATCTGTGAAATCTCCGTCTTAAAAGCTTTTAGTCAAATATCATAAACCTCAACGAATAGTTAATGTGCAAAACACCGAAATGCATGCACCAATTTTAAACCTTGTCAAAAATGCCATTCAAAGAGTTTAAGATACATGCATAATTAGAAGCAAATGGTTCTTTATATATATCAGCAGCTATTTGTCTACAAGGGGGATACATTGCCCACACATTTAAATTTAAATTATATGATTAGTTGGTAATTATTAGTAGATAAATATTGACCAATAAAAATATATTTTGGTTTACTTTGACCAAACCATAAGTTAAACTGACTGCAGATCTTAAAAAAACAACGGTTTACCGTAGCAGTTTCACAACACACCGTGAGAACTGGTTGTCAATTCACCCGATTGCTGTCGAATTTTACCATCTTGAGTTCGAGACAGATTGCATCTTGTACCATGAAGTTGTGTGGCATATGATCACGAATATTTTGCATTAAAGTAGCGCGAGTTTGATGTCATCAAAACGGGATAAAAACAAGAGAAGAGATGTCAAACTGTTAATGGAGGTCAATATACAGAATAAGTGCAATGAAGAACATTACAAATATATCAATACATGAATGGAAGCTAGGGGGACAATTCCAGTTGCCTCAACTTTTTCCATGATTCTGTTAGAAGGCGAACAATATAAGTTGATGCATTGTTTCCTTTCTTTTTAATTAAAATGCATTGTAATGTTTAGCTTATTTGACATAATGATGAACACAAAAAAGCAAGCAAATAATTTACGAAGACAAAAACAAAAAATGCCTTTATAAATTATTGTTTTGAATAAATGGCTACGTGGCCTCACATTCCTCGGTTAAAAAGCGTTAAAACATCGCTAATATATCAATATCTGTATCATTATCAAATGCATTGTTTTGGTTTTATAGATAAAGTCAAATTAAGTTTAACACAATGCATATTTTTCATGCATTAACCCAATGTTGGAGTTACCGCATTGAAACGGTCATCGGCAAAAAACCCCACTAAGTGTGTGTGTGAAGGGTGTGTGGGGGGGGGGGGGGAGGGGGGTGGTTACCGTTACATGAGTATTCATCCTCGCACTTGTCACAACATTTTTCAATAATAGAAAACCACGTTTGCGTCTTGGCGTTCAACATTCGCTTAAGTAATACTGTTTATATCCTTCTGTGACTGCTTGTATATGGTTACTTGGTAAGATGTACTGGTATGTTTCGTTTCAGACATGCAAAATGATTCTTTGTAACACAAAACTGTGTGTGCTTTATAGCCACATACATGTGCGATGATTAACCTGTATAATTAATTGCAAAGCAGTTACTCATTGACGTTCAAGATATAGATATGTAAACCACATTTACTTCTCAGACTCCGAAATCACAACGATAAATGTCGAAAAGTATCAAATGCTAATGTGCGTAAGAAGCAGACGACATTTCAAAGGTTCAAAATGGTCGAAGCTATCCATCAAATCTCGTTCACAACGAGACTTGACGTGACCACAATGGGTAATTTTTGGGTATACTCATCCTCGATTGAAATGATTTATGATCAAGTTCCTTTTTCCTACTTGTTCATTGAGAAAAATATCCTCAAATCTAGAAAATCCGAAGTGGGCGACCCTTGAGAAATTTGTTAATTTAATGTTAAACAAGTTTTTTCTTCCAAATCTAATGGGATTATATTTAATTTTAGGTGTTTGCATGAGCAGATATTGAATGACAGTCATATTCAACTACCTTTGGGCTATTTGACATAGAGTTGGTGCTACACTTGTAGATTAAAGTCAAATGGCCTGTACTGCTCTTGAACGGTCATCGGACTAAAAGAATGTAAATGGTCATCTCAGGTTTTAAACCAAACACCTGTGGGAAATTTTGCTAAAACTTTGAAATCTGCTTTCATGGAGGTTGACGGTACTTTCAACTTAAGTTTTAGGCTAAACTAAGGGAACAATAAAATAACGTTTTTTTTTTCTTCATATCTTTATAATTAAATTTAAAACAAAACCAGTACCAACACAACATGACGTTGACAATAAACATGTAAATTTCAATGATGTAATATACAAGCCCTAAGTTACCATAGTTTTCTGATATTGAATACAATCCGAAAGACATAATTTTGAAACAAAGACTTAATATAAAGTATGCAAAAACGTCATATCATAATTCAGGGGCGGATTCAGGATTGACATAAGAGGGAGGGGTGTAAGCCTGGTTATGGGGTTTGGAGCTCACCCCCTGTAATTGTTTTGCTGATATCAGCAAGAAAACTTGAAAACAATTGAATAATGGTGCATTCTAGTGTAATATACGCATATTTCCCCACCACATTGACAAACAAAGTTCCTTTGGACAGATGATCACGAGTACTCTAGTGTAAAAGTTCTTAATCATGAAATTTATATTGGAAGGCGAAAGAGAAATTTTTGGCGCTGTATCTAACTTTCTTGCAGAAATTCTTAACGGATTTCGTGGGTAGCTTCTTGAATTGCAGCGAGCTCTGAATGTACTTGCGATGAACGAAACTGTGGTCTAATTATATTCGACTTGATTTCATGTGACCTCAAATCAACTTTTAATCCAGTGTCCATTATGGCTACTACAGTATGAAGAGCAGGGTAAACACTTAGATTTAACAAATATTGCTTGACAAACTTATAAAATCTGTCCATGAAAATAACAAACGTATCAATTTCTTTCGGCTTTATGACAGTAAAGATGCATTTGATAAGCTTCGTGTTTGATCTTAGAGAAGTTTGGAAACTTAATACGCGAAAATGCGTGACAAAAGTTAATCTGATCACCTCGCGTGGCTGGATATTGTTCGGCTTAGCATTTACATGCTTAAACTTATTGTAAACATGAAGTTTATTGATTCTAAATATGTCATATGAATTACTTTTTAAATAATTCCGAACAATAAATGTTTAGAAAACGGAAACTTTGATCACCCCAGTGAGGTTTATGTGCACTCAATCTGACGGCGAATGAAGACATCAAAGTGACTTTCACGCGAACCGGTTTCAATCATGTTCATGACTTAATTTGGAAGCTTTAGGTGCATCGGAGGGATATTTGATCCATATTTTATGCAATTATTTGCCATAGAAGAAGAGCACGAGATATTTAGCCTTCATGTATTAATTTCCTTTGCCATTCTGTTCGCTCAGTGATTAGTTTCGTTATAATTAATTGTATCAACTAAGTTCAACCATGATTAGGTAATATTAAGAACATCACATACGAACCTACTGGGAACTAGTCATTTCGTAACCTGACCATTTCGTATCCTCCGAATTTTGGATATTTCGTACCCTTTAGATAGTCATTTCAACGAATAAGCGTGGTACATATTGGAGGCCGAGAGTCTATGTACGTAATTGTGAATGGTCAGCTAGCACAAACTAGTATCATTTATGTACATCTGATACATTATCAAATGCCTGTTAAATATTGTGTTTTTTTTCACAATGAATCTCTTGTTGATCTAAACTCTTCTTAACATCATTCGACTAACATTCACGACTAACATGTCTGACACAAAATTACAATTTTTCGACACAGGTGACCGTTGGAATCCTCATCTTGGCGCTCGTATTCTCTTTCCGGAATTTTTAGCTCGCCCAAAGCGTAAAATACGTTTAAACTACCTATAAAACTTATATTTCGCTGACCGTTCACAGTCAAAATATATTGATAAATATTGTTTGTTGTGTGTAAACTATTTCTATGTTGTTTTGTTCGTTATGTATCTCTAGTTCAGTGTCTACAAGCCATTAAACAGGTTCTTCGTTACAAGTGTGGCAACTGGGCTGGTATTATTACTGCCATTACCCACTGATTTTTTTCAGTTACTCGTTTTTTGTCTTACTTATATATAGCTTGCAGGGCCTCCGCGACCCAATTATTTATTTTACTTTTTACTTGGTTACTAAGGTAACCATTCTGATTTTAAAGCTCTGAATTCAAGACATTTGCTGTTCCGACATTAGGACACGCACTTGTATAGCAAATAAGTAGTAATAGTATGATGAACTGAATTAAAGTCTTAATGATTAATAATGGACGGAGTGAGCGTAGGGAACGTATTCTTCTTAATTATATAAAAAAAATGTATTTCAGGTCGTCAAACTGACTAGAGTAAAACCTCATTGACTGACAGACTGTACATGTAATATCTGACGCAGGGAGTGTGTATCATGCGAACCATCAAACACCCGCGAAAGTTGGAATTCTTAATGACTAAGCTTGACTACATGGCAGAAGGCTTAAACCCAAGTAATCAAATAAAATCGACTTCTGCATGTTTGTTCCCCCTTTTTGCCAATATAGATGTAAACGATAAACGCATTGGATGATTTGATGTCACATTATTAACATATTTGACACGATTTAATTTCAGGATCCGCACGCATTTGGGGGAACACCCTTGGCCATGCTGGCTGCCCAGTGTAACAAAATCTCTGCCAAACAACAGTCCCAACTCACAGGCTCAGAGATGCACAAGAGTTTTCATCCGTGGAAAAAGCCCATATCAGCTATGGAAGCACCCAACCCATTATCGTTAACGTCACAACGAATGTCCAGTTTTAATTCGCCAATGGCGATGACGTCATCAGGATTCAACTACTCAAGAAGTAATACACTTCAAAGTTGTTCAGGGGCATATGGCAGTGACCTATTTTATCCAACAAGTACGGGAAATTCCTACGCACATTCACAACAATTAGAAAGTTGTCAATCGGCATTGTCGCAAAAGATGTACAGTGATTCGAATGCGAATTTAGGAAATGTTTACTCAAGAGTCCCGAATGGATCTCTATATGATTCATGGTCCTCGTATATCCCAAGTGCTAACTCTCATAGCTTGAAGTCTGATATTTCCAGTTCTATGAATGCCCCAGCATCGTGGTGGGATATGCATTCAAACCCCTCAAACTGGCTTTCTGACATCAGCGGCTCAGCAAACAGTGTTCACTCACAATTATCCGGATCTAACTATCCGAATACTGATTCACTAAATGCATTCGGACATGCCTTTGGTTCAAACGGGTCTACGTTTCCACATTTACTGCAAGAAACTTACAAATCTATTCTACCTTCAAACAGTGATATTGCAGCTTCGTCTATGAATCCTTTCGCGTTGTCAAGAACCCCTACGATGTCATCTCTAAGCTCATCAAGGTCACAGAGACGCTATACAGGAAGAGCAACATGTGATTGTCCCAATTGCCAGGACGCAGAGCGTCTCGGTCCTTCAGGCGCTCACTTACGGAAGAAGAATCTTCACAATTGCCACATACCCGGATGTGGCAAAGTCTACGGGAAAACCTCACATTTGAAGGCACATCTACGATGGCATACTGGTAAGAGCTGGACTTTTTCCGTTGTTTTGTGTGAGTTTGTTTCATCTGTTTTACACCAGGTTAAGCTGATGATGTTTCAATGATTTTTCACTAACCATGAATGTAATCACTAAAGTTCGTGTAAGACACAGTGATTGAAATGTGCTTGTATTAAGTATCTCACTTTCATGCTAAGAATTTGTAATGTATTTGAAAGATGGTTATTTTACATGTGAATACAATTGCAATTACGGGGTCGAAGACTGTAATGTCATTACCAGTTTTACAAAGATAAATAAAAATTCCACACGAGCCTTACACTGCAGTAATGATTTTTTACAAAATGTTTATAAATATAGTAATGTACCTTTCAGGAGAACGTCCCTTCGTCTGCAACTGGTTGTTTTGTGGCAAACGTTTTACACGCTCTGATGAACTTCAACGCCATTTACGAACTCATACGGGCGAAAAACGCTTTGCTTGTCCTACTTGTAACAAGCGGTTCATGCGCAGTGATCATTTGAGTAAGCACGTCAAAACACATAACAATGATAAACAAAAATCACTGAGCGGAAGTGACTCAGAAAACAGCCAGGATGTGAATGGGAACTCTCCGTCCAAAAATAGTAACAAAACGTCACCAGTTAAACCTGACTGAAATGTTGACAAAATTGTGACAAAAATGTTTTATTCATGTGCGGTTTAACCGCTCAGCAGTGTCTTTGCTTTACAGCAGATTAGCAACAGTATTAGCTAGCAAAACATCGTCCATTTTTTGTTTTATATAACTCGCAATAATTTTCATGTCCATGAACTTTTGTATACATGTATGCATTATGACATGTCAGAGACGTGTGTTTGTGTTATTACTATATGTCTGGTTATTTCTAGCAACAAGTGCCATTTAATTATATATTAATGCCTATTTCAACCGCTTTTTGATTAAGTGTCGCCTTACATACATTGACAAATATTAACATTTGTGATAATATATTGTGCCTGACCCAGTTGAAACTATTGCAGCTCGTTAGAAGTCGTAAAACTAATTTATTGAAACCTTGCACCATGCAGTAATGCTCAAGTCTTGTCTTTTTAAGACCCCACTTGGAACAGCGGAAGTACCGCGATAGGGATGAAAGTAGAGCATATATGACAAGGCTGTAAAATTATCATAAAACACGTGACAATTCATGAGGCACTCATATTAAATTTGAAACAGGTTTCCTTGCTAAAAAAATGTGGGATCAGTGTTGCAGAAGTATGGGTATATTTGGATCAAAATCAACATTATTATGAAAGAGACATATTAATAATATCTGTCATGTGTTCCCGTTCCAGATAGAAAAATCCGACCCGAGGGCACCTGCGTTGCCAGGTAACGAGGCTTGCCGAGTTACCGGCTACGCAGCGTGCCCGAGGGTCGGATTTTTCTATCCGGAACGGACACACATGATAGATATTTTTTCTAGCATACCTTTAATTACATTTTTTGTGAAGAAAATACATAAAAAGCGCGTTTTTGTACATTTTACCAAAAAGCGCGTGCGATGATGTTGACTGACGTCATGACACACAGTAATTTGTATTCACCGCATACATCAATAAGTTCCTTCGATATCACGTCTTTTAAGGGTTATTTTGTTTTGTTTTTAAGGAATATTTTTGTAAAGTTAATGTTAATCGAACTCATCTATTGAAATCTCATAACTATGGTTAAATTTAGTGTTTAATAAAAGAAAATGAAAGTATTACGTCACAGCGCGTGACTCATCTGGCATGGGGGATGCCAGATGGAGTTTTCCAGCACGGCTGAATTCACCGAAAATGCCTATCCGGTGTGCTAGAATAATATATTTGTTCATACTTAAGTGTATAATGTTGATTTAATTCATAATGCATTTTTGGACCACTCTGTGAGTGAGACCCTGAGACGTGCAGTAGCGCACCAATTTTTTAGCCCAGATTTTTGCTGGACTATTTAATGTAACCTGTCTGTTTTCAGTGAAAACAGCATGAAAAATATATCTTCAGTATAAAGATTACACAGCTAATGTCTTCAGAACTCTGTCAACATATCTGAGTGAATTTTGAGCAACGTTAAGTACATGTAGTTGTAGGAAAAATGATACACGTGCAACTTAAAAAAAGTTTAAAAATAACATCATGTAGGTCAAAAAAAATGTTTTTAACGGACTAGATCGTTTGATGTCGGACAAAATGTAAATGTGTAGGGATGACATCTATATTGAAACATGAATTATCGCAGTAATAAGAATATAACTGTGAAAGGTAATGGATATATTACCTTATTTCCATATCAAAATTATGTTTGGTTTTTCATGACTGTACATGTTCACTAAACTCAACTGTTAAGAACTATACAAATATACTAGTGCCATATGGGGAAAGTGTTTTATATTTGAGCCCTTGTGGGCAATGTTTGAAAACAGTGTTTGTAGTACGTGACGTTGAGGAAATGCTAGAAAAAGTGGGTGGACAAATTATATGGGCAAACAAACCTACATAAAATACGTACTTGAAATATTTCGTAGCAAGTCCATGTTCCAGTAACTTTTTATTAAGCTAAGAAATTGTTGCTAAATTGCTGAAAACTAGTATTTAGTTTTTGACTCTTCCTAAACATGTACAGTAACTGCAGTTCACATGCATGTTTGTTAATTGAAAACATTTTAAATCTGCGGACATAATCAAATGAATTCATTTGAAAGGAAAATCTGCTCATTCAGTTATATTATTTATATCTTTAAAATTGATTTTACTGGAGTGCCTTGATTAAGAGCAAAACTTATCTTTTTGCATGTGCTATTATACTTATAGTAGTTATGTTTATCATATAACAATGTATCTCTCAAACTGTTTTGTTATGAAGTTCGGAAAGTAAAGTCAAGAACATATCATGGTGTTGTTCCCTGTTTTGTAAGGCGGAATGATAAGTACTACGGCATAATTTCTATTGTAATAAATGTAACAAGTCTTTCACGGCGGGCAGTAATCGAAGCCACAACACATGGGCCAATGCGTCTTCCCTTTTTAAGGCAATGAGTTAAAAACAGTGAGTATGGATTAATAGTTTTCCTTTTCGGGTATATACGAGTAAAATAAAAAAAAATCGGGAAGTGCAGTTTCACATAGGATAAATTATGTGTTGGGTAAAATGTTAAGATCTGAACACAAATTAAAATCTGAGTGTCTGGCTTTTCCGTAACTAAGAAGAGCTTAATGTTGACAACGTAAACATCTTGATTTTCATGATTTTTTTTTATCATATGTGTCACATATGTGTAGCTTTTCATTGACAAAAGGTTGCCTCGTTATAAAATTAGAAGTGTTTTTGCTTTACTTGGTGCATTATTCTCCATTTTAAGAACGTCGTTGTGCCAATGAATAGGTTGTGGTACCGGTGAACAGGTTGTAGTGCCAATGAACAGGTTGTAGTGCCAATGTTGTAGTGCCAATGAAAAGATTGTGATGCCAATGAACAGGTTGTAGTGCCAATGAGCAGGTTATGATGTCAATAAATAGGTTGCATTGCCAATGAACCGGTTGTGGTGCCAATGAACAAAATCTGGTGTCAATGAACAGGTCGTAGTGCCAATGAACAGGTTATGATGTCAATAAATAGGTTGCATTGCCAATGAACAGGTTGTGGTGCCAATGAACAAAATCTGGTGTCAATGAACAGGTCGCAGTACCAATGAACAGGTTGTAGTGCCAATGAAAAGATTGTGACGCCAATGAACAGGTAGTGGTACCAATGAACAGGTTGTGGTGGCAATGAATAGGTTGTGGTGGCAAGAAATATGTTGTGGTGACAATGAACAGGTTGTGGTGGCAATGAACAGGTTTTGGTGGCAAAAAATAGGTTGTGGTGACAATGACTGGGTTGTGGTGCCAATGAACAGATTGTGGTGGCAATGAACAGGTCGTGGTACCAATGAACAGGTCGTGGTACCAATGAACAGGTCGTGGTGCTAATGAAAAGGCTGTTGTGGCAATGAACAGGTCTTGGTGCCAATGAACAGGTCTTGGTGCCAATGAACAGGTTGTAGTGTCAATGAACAGGTTGTAGTGCCAATGAACAGGTTATGATGTCAATAAATAGGTTGCAATAACAATAAACAGGTTTCATTGCCAACAAACAGGTTGTAGTGCCAATGAACAGGTTATGATGTCAATAAACAAGTTATTGTGGCAATGAACAGGTTGTGGTGCCAATGAACAGGTTCTGGTGTCAATGAACAGGTCGCAGTACCAATAGACAGGTTGTAGTGCCAATGAAAAGATTGTGATGCCAATAAATAGATCGTGGTACCAATGAACAGGTTGTTGTGGCAATGAATAGGTTGTGGTGGCAAGAAATAGGTTGTGGTGGCAATGACTGGGTTGTGGTACCAATGAACAGATTGTGGTGGTAATGAACAGGTCGTGGTACCAATGAACAGGTCGTGGTGCTATTGAATAGGTTGTGGTGACAATGAACAGATTGTGGTGGTAATGAACAGGTCGTGGTACCAATGATCAGGTCGTGGTGCTATTGAATAGGTTGTGGTGACAATGAACAGGTCGTGGTGCCAATGAACAGGTTGTGGTGTCAATGAATAGGTTGAAATGCCAATAAACAGATTGTGGTGCCAATTAACAGGCTGTGGTGTTAATGAACAGGTCGTGGTGTCAATGAACAGATTAGAATACAAATGAACAGGTTGCAATGGCAATGAACAGGTCGTGGTGTCACTGAACAAGTTGTGGTGCCAATGAACAGGTTGTGGTGCAAATTAACAGGTTGCAGTGGCAATGAACAGATTGTGGTGGCAATGAACAGATTGTGGTGCCAATGAACAGGTTGTGGTGTCAATGAATAGGTTGTGGTACCAATGAACAGGTTGTGGTGTCAATAAATTGATCGTGGTGCCAATTTACACGTTGTTATGCCAATGAAAGGTTGTTGTGCCAATGAACAGGTTGTGGTGCAAATGAATAAGTCGTGGTGTCAATGAACAGGTTGTGGTGTCAATAAATTGATCGTGGTGCCAATTTACACGTTGTTATGCCAATGAACAGGTTGTGGTGCCAATAAACAGGTTGTGGTGCAAATGAATAAGTCGTGGTGTCAATGAACAGGTTGTAATGCAAATACATTGTTTTGCGGACATATGTCTAATTTATGGCATAAAACCGAATGTGCTCTAATATTTAGATATTTTAAATTGAGAACATGCAAAGTGCATATACTATGTTTAAAGTTATTATTTTGATTTTTTTGTAGTGAAGGTAGTTTAATTCTGCTTTTACGTTGTTTGCAAAAAGTACATTTAATTGTTAAACGACGCCCGCTTATGAAAGTAATCAAGGTGCACAACTCTGTAGTTATTAAAACCGGAGTGACGGGCCGCTCGACTCGTTTATGGTTACACGTGGTAGAGATTTCACGTGAAATAATTTATGTAAAGCTACTGAGTACAAACATAATGCTTAAGGCGACACTCTTATTCAAAATCAATACATAAACATATATAACAACCATCAATTTTGATTGATAAACCTTTAACTACTTACTAAATAATGCATTTATGGAATATTCTAAGTACTGGTATCAAGATTGTAACCGTGTATTTAATAGCAGAAAGCGCAAATATATTAAATGATTGGTGAATGCTAAAAGATTAACTGTGTTCTAGTATAGTCCCATAAGGTAGAAATACCGTGTTTTATGATCATTCCTTTCAAATTAAACTCGGTATCATTTATAAGAACTATTGTTTCCGACATTTATTCGTCCTTTTTGGAGTTAAAACAATGTTATTAATTGTGGTTAATCTTATTTGGGAGTAAGAATGCATCTTTAATATATTGTCTTTGCAACTAAATTGTTTTTGAAATTGCATTCTCCGAGTACTTTAGTATTAAAACTAAATGACAGAAGGTTGCTACAATATTAAAGTGGGCCATGTGACAAGCTCTTAATTAAGGAAAGGAATTTGGTATTATTTATAACACTACTTGTCAATTTAAATGCTTCTGTATCATTCTGCGACTTTAATGAAATAAAAATGAAATCTCTGTGCACTGTTTTTATCCGACTGAACATGAAACTGATCATGAAATTTCATTTTGCACTAAAGTCAAACGATAAATCATTAAGTTTTAACCATTATAAATCATTGCAATTTTCCTTTGCTTTACAAATGATCAATTATGCAAGTCAAATTCATTCTGTGGTTTGCATAGTATACCGCCATGCGAGCTTTTAAACTTAATTGAATGTTTTATTGTAAATGCAATTAAAAAGGTAATACTTTTCATTTTTCGACCGTTAAATTATATTGCATTTACAAGTTAACCTTGTATTTTCTTTAAGTTGAAGACTGTAATCTCGAACATTAGCCTTATCACGAGACATCAAAGACTTACTGAAAAATAAATATTGGTCATATTAAGAAGAAAATTAGCTAAAATTTGTTTTTTACTTCGGATACATTTGAAGTATAAGCACAAATTTCGTTCACTAAATCAAGTTACAGGAATATCAAGTTTCGATGGAAATAATTTACGAATTACCGAAATATATCTTGCAGCGAAGTTATTTAAAATGACTTTGAAATACGTTTTTTATTTTAGGCGTTCTGTGCATTTTATTGCAAAAGTAAGTAACAGCATGTGTGAAAATTTACAGAAAAATAATTTTACAAATTTTACAAATAACAGAAATATTTCGAAACTGGAAACGGTGGAGGACTGCTTACTATACACTGGTGTTTTAATTATAGGCAGATGCGTTTTTTTTTCAAAGTTTGAATAAAAACATTTTGGCAAGTGTATTCCATGTAATAGTTAGTGTTTATTTTTGGTCTTTCAAATGAATATGTCGGCTGGCTGGGCACAGCCAAATGTCCAAATGGTTTACCACTAAGATTCCGATCAACCATGGATCTTTCACTATAACATCCGGGAGTAGCAATCCCGATTTGATTGAACCAGTGGTTGCTTTAAATATACTAGCGTCCCTCACAACGGTTTAGGCGGCATTCAATTTAATGTTCATTTCAATATACATGTACATTGTATTCAACAATCCCGAAGGATCAAACTGTGAAAATAGCATACACCTGTGCTAGCAGAAACTGCAACATTTTAATCACATGTCTTACTAAGGTCAGGTTTTATGACACAACTAGTATTTATAGGTCAAACGGAGTCCTTAACTCAAACATGAACACGAAGCACATTTCCAAAAAACATCGATGAAAATATTCGGTTTTGAAGAAAGCTACCAAATTTTAGCTGGGGCTACCGATTTTCCACAGAAACTAGCCCGACCGGGCAACCGTTTTTTCCTAATGTGATTTACACATACCAATTAAACGCGTATCACATCGATTTTTTTGCACTATGACATTATCATTATATCACGTTGTTTCACGTGGGGACGTCATTTTTTTCGAGCAGAGAAAAGAAGAAATATCGCTAGAAACTACGTAGTACGAATACATTGTGGAAGAGAACACTTTGGAACTAAAGAAAAATCCTGTATCGAAAAAATAATGACTGAAATATGATCTCATTGTTTGGTGATGACTATCATTTAGCTCGACCACCTGCTTGAGAAGAGGAAACAAAAATCTCCGGCAATCAGCATGTAACAGTTTATTTATCTGTTAACAATTTTAACAGAAATATTTTGTAACCATCTCCTGTTGTTTAAATGTCATCCAAAACTTGTGAGACTAGTTGAAATTCAAAATACTTAAAAGCATGATGAAAATGGCGACAACTGATACCCGCCATTTTGCTGAACATCCCTTATTCTGGGTAGATCACTGTTCGGTAATTACCGTTTCACACCTATCATTTAATAGGCGGTCTCTTTGATCTTCCTTTGAAGTGCCGACATGGAGGTGTACATTTCTTAAGACAGCTCAAAGGTCGTGCATTTTCTCCGTGTTTAAAGATCCAGTGATTAACTAATTTGTGAAATCAATGGCTCCATGCACAAGCACACAGTCAGGAGAGCCGATGACAAATTACTATTTACATGTCAATTTGTGTCCAAGATGACTTGCAGATGCAACGGAATGCAGCCGGGTAGACAGAGTTTCATCAAAGACGTTGACATTCCAAATGCACGAAGGCAAAAGGAATACATTCTGATTGTTTCAAACTTGGGTTGTATGATTTACCTTTAAACAACTCAAAAAAATATGTAAAGGCTATAGTTCATGCACGAAAGAAATTTATTACAAAGGAGCGACATCGATACGTCACACCCCTATAGCCACGCCATTTTCCCCCCGCCCCTATCAATAACAATAAGTGAAAATGCAACGTAACTAATATAAAGTACCTATGTAATTAAATTATCATGGGGTAAATGAAATAAGTACTAGATTACGAGTTATAACGTTTATTAATATAAATAGTTATGCACGCATATGCTTAAGTTTAATGCCATTTTAGACTAGGTAAAAGCAAAAATGCATCTACCATCCAAATCTCATTACCAACTACCAGCTAATTTCACCCATGTTTACCAGACTTACAAATAAATATCCCGTTATGTCATCATCACGTCCACATAATGTGAAGAACAGGTCTAGGTATTGGCACAGCCTTGGTAAAATTGTCGTCGATGACGTCGGTGTGAAAAACCTTAAACCAGGGCCAGAACTCAAAAATCGGTTTCCGAGGTGAGATTTAAATAGATACAAACCTTGCCAGAGACAATACGCACTTGTACAACAAGGTTGATAACTCTGGGTTTAACATTTTTCGAGCTATGTTTTTTTACTGAGCTTTAACGTTTGCACCGCGTGTATCTTCTTGATTATTTTTTGAGGGCATGAAAATGATTCCCTGGTTGAAATTGAACACTCTTGTTGGTGGTATATGTGTCCTCTTCTCATCGAAAGTGTCCTGGGCACTACCCATACCGGGGGACGTCTGCCTCTCACCAAATATGGCACGGGCTCTATCACCACCGGGGGGATTTCCGCCTCTCATCAAATATGTCATGGGCTCTTTCCCCACCGGGGGGACTTCCGCCTCTCACCAAATATGTCATGGGCTTTATCATTCACACCGGGGGAACTTCCGCCTCTCACAAAATATGTCATGGGCTCTATCCACACCGGGAGGACTTCCGCCTCTTACCAAATATATCATGGGCTCTATCCCCTACGGGGGGACTTCTGCCTCTCACAAATATGTCATCGGCTCTATCCACACGGGGGGCATCCGCCTCTCACCGAAGATGTCATTGTTGTAAACACACCGGGGGGCCTTCCGCCTCTCACCGAAGATGTCATGGGTTCTAAACACACCGGGGGGCATCCACCTCTAACCGAAGATGTCGTGTGCTATATCAACACCGGGGGGACTTCCACCTCTCACCGAAGATGTCATGGGTTCTATCCACCCCGGGGGTTACTTCTACCCCTTACCGAAGATGGCATGGGTTCTATCCACGGCGAGGGGACTCCCACCTCACATCGAAGATGTCATGGGTTCTATCTCCATCGGGGGGACTTCCGCCTCTCATCGAATATGTCATGGGTTCTTTCCCCATCGTGGGTGGGGGGAGGGGGACTTCCACCTCTCACCGAATATGTAATGGTTCTATCCCCATCGGGCGTGGGGGGACTTCCGCCTCTCACCGAAGATGTCATGGGTTCTAAACACACCGGGGGACTTCCGCCTCTCACCGAAGATGTCATGGGTTCTAAACACACCGGGGGACTTCCGCCTCTCACCGAAGATGTCATGGGTTCTAAACACACCGGGGGACTTCCACCTCTCACCGAAGATGTCATGGGTTCTAAACACACCGGGGGGCATCCTCCTCTCACCGAAGATGTCATGGGTTCTAAACACACCGGGGGACTTCCACCTCTCACCGAAGATGTCATGGGTTCTAAACACACCGGGGAACATCCACCTCTCACCGAAGATGTCATGGGTTCTAAACACACCGGGGAACATCCTCCTCTCACCGAAGATGTCATGGGTTCTAAACACACCGGGGGGCATCCTCCTCTCACCGAAGATGTCATGGGTTCTAAACACATCGGGGGACTTCCACCTCTCACCGAAGATGTCATGGGTTCTAAACACACCGGGGGACTTCCTCCTCTCACCGAAGATGTCATGGGTTCTAAACACACCGGGGGACTTCCTCCTCTCACCGAAGATGTCATGGGTTCTAAACACAACGGGGAACATCCTCCTCTCACCGAAGATGTCATGGGTTCTAAACACATCGGGGAACATCCTCCTCTCACCGAAGATGTCATGGGTTCTTAACACACCGGGGAACATCCTCCTCTCACCGAAGATGTCATGGGTTCTAAACACACCGGGGGACTTCCACCTCTCACCGAAGATGTCATGGGTTCTAAACATACCGGGGAACATCCTCCTCTCACCGAAGATGTCATGGGTTCTAAACACACCGAGGAACATCCTCCTCTCACCGAAGATGTCATGGGTTCTAAACACACCGGGGGACTTCCTCCTCTCACCGAAGATGTCATGGGTTCTAAACACACCGGGGGACTTCCACCTCTCACCGAAGATGTCATGGGTTCTAAACACACCGGGGGACTTCCGCCTCTCACCGAAGATGTCATGGGTTCTAAACACACCGGGGGACTTCCGCCTCTCACCGAAGATGTCATGGGTTCTAAACACACCGGGGGACTTCCACCTCTCACCGAAGATGTCATGGGTTCTAAACACACCGGGGGACTTCCACCTCTCACCGAAGATGTCATGGGTTCTAAACACACCGGGGGACTTCCACCTCTCACCGAAGATGTCATGGGTTCTAAACACACCGGGGAACATCCTCCTCTCACCGAAGATGTCATGGGTTCTAAACACACCGGGGGACTTCCTCCTCTCACCGAAGATGTCATGGGTTCTAAACACACCGGGGGACTTCCTCCTCTCACCGAAGATGTCATGGGTTCTAAACACACCGGGGGACTTCCTCCTCTCACCGAAGATGTCATGGGTTCTAAACACACCGGGGAACTTCCTCCTCTCACCGAAGATGTCATGGGTTCTAAACACACCGGGGGACTTCCGCCTCTCACCGAAGATGTCATGGGTTCTAAACACACCGGGGGACTTCCGCCTCTCACCGAAGATGTCATGGGTTCTAAACACACCGGGGGACTTCCGCCTCTCACCGAAGATGTCATGGGTTCTAAACACACCGGGGGACTTCCGCCTCTCACCGAAGATGTCATGGGTTCTAAACACACCGGGGGACTTCCGCCTCTCACCGAAGATGTCATGGGTTCTAAACACACCGGGGGACTTCCACCTCTCACCGAAGATGTCATGGGTTCTAAACACACCGGGGGACTTCCGCCTCTCACCGAAGATGTCATGGGTTCTAAACACACCGGGGGACTTCCGCCTCTCACCGAAGATGTCATGGGTTCTAAACACACCGGGGGACTTCCACCTCTCACCGAAGATGTCATCGGTTCTAAACACACCGGGGGACTTCCTCCTCTCACCGAAGATGTCATCGGTTCTAAACACACCGGGGGACTTCCACCTCTCACCAAAGATGTCATGGGTTCTAAACACACTGGGGGACTTCCGCCTCTCACCGAAGATGTCATGGGTTCTAAACACACCGGGGGACTTCCACCTCTCACCGAAGATGTCATCGGTGGGGGGCTTCAGCCCTTCACCGAATATGTAATGGGTTCTATCCCAATCGGGCGTGGGGGTGGGACTTCCGCCTCTCACCGAAAATGTCATGGATTCTACCCCCATCGGGGGGAGGGGGTCCGCCTTCGGGGTGGGGGGGGGGCTTCCGCCTCTTATCGAATGTGTCATGGGTTCTATCCCCATCGGTGGGGGGCTTCCGCCTTTCACCGAATATGTAATGGGTTATATCCCCATCGGGCTTGGGGGAGGGGGGACTTCCGCCTCTCGCCGAATATGTCATAGGTTCTATCCCCATCGGGGGTGGACTTCCTCATGATCTCTCAGGGTTTCTACCCATGAAAAGGACTAGAGCGTGATATGATAAGCTTCCAGAATTCGTGGCAATCGAGAGAATATAAATTGGTATAACTAGAGTAAATATTTTCCTAAAATGTGGTTAAACTGTTTTCAAGG
Source organism: Mya arenaria (assembly GCF_026914265.1). Lineage (NCBI taxonomy): Eukaryota > Metazoa > Mollusca > Bivalvia > Myida > Myidae > Mya > Mya arenaria. Next base: position 1,950,988 of record NC_069128.1, on the reverse strand, counting down.
ATATAAAGATTTTGTCAACATGTTTTCTTGACAAAAGGGAGTCTGAGATACCTCAATAAAAAATAATAAAACCATAAAAAATAATAAAACGTCTCACAATGGCTACTGTCATACGCTATGAATTGCCTGATTTAAATTCCTTCGGAAACAAGTGATATCTTAATTGAAGAAATCGTAATAAAACATGATCGCTTAATTTTGAAACAGCATACTCCCATGCCAGTAGCCTCATTTTTGGTATCTCAATTTTGACTAATTTGAAATTTTATTACAATGGTATAGATTACAATGGCTATTTAAATACTGAATATCAACTGTAGGACCACCATGGTAATATATTATAATAAAACATAAGATGACTTTTACTGTGAATCTAAAAGTTATTACATGTATTTTTTTCATGAATTGGTTTTGCAACGTATCAGCATGTCGATTCATATTGTTCATACCACAGGGGCAGGTTGCGTTGTTTTGACACACCACGCCCCGTCCGTTTTTTTTTAAATATTTTTTTTTATCAATTTTTAGTAAGAATATGATGTGATAACTTTATCTTGTGATAATTGGCATTTTTTTTATTTTATTTATTTTTTTATTGTATTATCTTTGTAACTTTGTAATTTTATTTCTTTTTGCCAATTTTCACAAGTTACAGTTACCACATCATATTCTTACTAAAAATTGATAAAAAAAAGATAAAAAAAATAAATAAATTGATAACAAAAAAACAACAAAAACAAACAAAAAAACGGACGGGGGCGTGGTGTGTCAAAACAACGCAATCTGCCCCTGTGGTTCATCCGTGCTTCTTTGGAAAATTGCAAAATCGCGCAAGACTGTTCATGCAGGAAAAAAACCCGACTCAATCTCAATATTTACCTTGATAGTAAAATAGATACACACGTTTTCAGATAAATGAGTGAAACAAAGTTATCCACATATTAATCAGTGAAAGGGAATGGCATAATTTATTTTCAAAATGACGTTTACCATTGGTCAAACGTCGCGGTTGTCCAGTCAGAGTGTGGAAATAAAATAAAGAATGACGTCATAACGCCGACAAAAAGCGGAGAGTATGTATATATATGGGATTGTATCTAAGGCCTTCGTTTCGCAGATTTGGCGGATCCGTGGTCTAGTGGTAACACACTTGACTATCAATCCAGGGGTCGCAGGTTCGATTCCCCGTCGCATCACTAAAAAAATACTAATCATCTTCCGGGGGGGGGGACGTTAAATGGGGGCCCCTTGTGACAGTACTTTACACTGGTGCACGTTAAAGAACCAGGGTAGCTCTAACCAGGGTTAAACTCTGTCACATCTGTGCACTATGCTTCAAAAACCTAAAATGACTAACAATCTTAATGGAGCACCCGCCGAATGGGCAAGGCCCGAGAGCGAGTATAAATAAGCTTACACACCCCACCCCGCCTTCGTTTCTGGTTAAAATATGGAGCATTTTTTAAATATATATACTTGACAACTTATGAATAATTATTCGACATCAATAAAATTTGTATTATTGAAAGAAGTTGTTTTGGTGACTTTCTAAAATTTGGTTGAACAGCGGAGGCTGTTACACAATTTTACTGTTTAACTTTGGTTTTGTAACTCGATTAAAATTGTTTTTAGAAAAATCATATTAGAATGTCTAAGTTTATTTAGTTTTATTAGTGTAATATTCAAGTGCCTGTTTTATTGAAATATATAAGCACATTATAAAATATTTCACCTTTAAAAGTTAACAGCGATGCCATTAATCCCGTTGAGAACTTGGTCAAAGTTCTGATCAATCGGTTCATATAAGGTATGAAAGGAAATTAGCTGCAAGAACCAGATACATAAACAGTCTGCAGTAAAGTATGCATACAAGTTCATAAATATGTGTGTATATGATATACACTGTGTATTTAACAATATTAAGGATATTATAGATTGATCTAATCCTTTCATACGTGAAAGAAAAATGAAAAGAATACGAATTATTCGAGAAACGAAACGCTCATGATTCTGTAACATATACTAATACCAGTTAAAATGACCTCGATCAGTACTTCATACCTTCATAAAATGATGAAACACCTTTCATAAAAGCAATTAAGATTTTTTCTTATTTAAGAGCATTCCCAATTAACATTTCCACATATCCGTATTAATCAAACTCAGTTCCACTAATCAAATATGAAAAACTCCAAAATGACAAAGGCATTCCGAATCTGAACAAATATGGCGGCGGTATACGACGCACGAGGTTATCATTTGCTAACAAGCATTAAAAAACTTTGCTTAATGATTCTACCTCCGCATTTACAGAAATTAATAATCACCACTAACCGCTTACCCTGGGTGGTTTAGGCGATGCAAAGTTCAGCTAACTACACGCTTTAAGTGTTTTATGTTTCTAAAATTTCAAAACACTACGCAATATTCGTACCGAACAGGTGTACCCCTGAATAGATTCATTTCAACGAGTTACGCCTACTTTCATAATCAATTTTCTTCGATTGAAAACAAACAAAGAACCAGTCTGTCCGATTCTTAAGATATACTGGTTTTCAAAATTGAGAAAAATTATTGTTATATCACGATTGGCATTTCTTCTTGAATTTTAAATAGCTATGTCTTGTTGACAGCTTTCAAAATAGTTAACATTGATACAATATAATGCCCGTTGCGTGAAAAATTGATGCTGAAAATGTTATGATATTGTCATGTTTGAAAAATAGTAAAGCATTTTATATTTCTTATTTTTCCTGACAATCATTAAACACCGCTTATATGCCCCAGTTTTAAGGTATCTGTTCCACACATATATTAATTTCTGATGCCTGGTCACTTTTACATAATAATAAACAAGCCAATACCTTTCAAAATGATACCAAAATGGTATGTCAACAATTAACATGTAGGTTGATGGAGCTAACAGCTAGCTCTTAAAGGGTCGGACTCCTTAAATGTATGCTGGTACCATTTGCATGCTAAAGAATCACGATATTAAATTCACTCATGTCTCCGCCAGTGGGGCCGCCGGACGGTTTTCGATTGATGTAGAAGACAAAAATAACCACCAGAGTTTCAGTGGAGCGATAGCTAGTGTAGAGAGAAGAACAGAAGTTTTTTTTCGCCTCATGCAACAAAGCATTTCGTCAAAAATACAAATACATACAAGTAAACAAAATATTCATGCATGTGATCATCGTGACAAGGTAGCCTGGACGAATAGAGATATTTCGCGCTAAACAGTAAGATGGTTGATATTTATTTCTAGCCTATTCCATTAAGCCCGGCAGCCAACTTATTAGACTTTTGTAGACCTAATAACACAGGTTGTTATGACAAATTAGAGATGAGTTTTAATTTTGATTAAAACTAGCATGTCATTATACAAAGCATTCATTTTAATAAATTTTATTGCAAACATTTAATAAAACTCATCAGACAAAATACATCGATACATTTCAACCATTGTGTTACATGTTACCGATTATCCATTCTATCGATACTCATTCCGACCAATCACTAAATCAATTGGAAACTAATTAAAATGGTCTGACATAAATGGATTTCCCGTTTCCTTAAATTCTAGTGTTTTGGACTTGATTAGACAAATTAGCGGCCATGGTCCCAAAAATGTAAATATAACCTTACCAGAGCCTTTTTTTACTAATATCATTATAGTATAATTTGTAAAATTCATTATCCGGCAGTGACAAAGGCGGAATGGTATGCGAGTATGGACTCCTTTTCAAAGGTTATCGGGATCAGAAGCGGATCCAGGGGGGTGGGGCACAAGTACAATCATGGCAATATGGTAGACAAGTACATACAACAAACCATAATGCATCATTATACTAATGGTAACCATATTTCTTTCCTCACAGAGAACCAAAAGCCCCTTTGCTACGTTAATAGCATATTTAAAGGTGTGCACAGCCCAAGGTGCTCCCCTAAAGTGTACCCCTCTAACGTCCAATCCTTGAACCGCCCCTGGGAATCCCCGATCAAAGCCCCGTTGATTATAATTTGCTATTTTAACCAGGAATCGTAAAAGTTCGCAACCACTATTTATATAACAGATTTTTAAAACAGTCCGATGAGCGCCGATAGACTGACCCGCTGGCAGCGAGATAATAGGGCCCCAGTAAAACCCTTAACGGGGTAGTGGCCAGAAAATGTGCTAGCAGTCGTTTATCTAAATACAATCAAGAATCTTAATTATAAATATTAAGTCATACGTTGACCTTATCATCTAGATGTTCATTATCATCAGACAAAAAGGAACATTGAATCAAACGTTCAGAAAGGTAATTACCTTTAACAGAAATATGATACAAGAACTGACACGCTCGCTTCAAAAGTACTCAAAAACTAAATGAACACTTGCGGAAATAAACTGTTAAAATTTCATTTGTAGCTTATTACACATGTTTCCAATTTGTTAGACACAACTTTGATGTCTGCTGGCATCAGACTGTCTTTATGCTAATTTTGTTCAATTTGATTGCCGAGATAAACATTTTATTACCTCTAAATCCGTAATATTCAGTCCTAATGGGCTATTAATATATCGCGAGAATAGCGCACGCCATAATGGATCGCCTTGCCGTATGCCTTGCACATTTGGTTTTTATATTCGACCAAATACTCTTAGGTCGGTCTAATGAAGCAATGAAAACGACAATATTGCTTCAGTTTACTGTCACATACGGCTATAAACGGCAATACCGTTCGGCACATGTGTCCTTTCATAGAAGTGAATAATACAAAATGGTAGACATGTTTTTGTCGAAATTTTATGAGTATCAGTTTTGAATTAATAACATAACTGTGCACGTATGGTTCGTTATAATAGGTAAACGTGCACGTATTCTTCGTTATGATAGGTAAACGTGCACGTATGCTGCATTATAATAGGTAAACGTGCACGTATGCTGCATTATAATAGGTAAACGTGCACGTATGCTGCGTTATAAAAGGTAAACGTGCACGTATGCTGCATAATAATAGGTAAACGTGCACGTATGCTGCATTATAATAGGTAAACGTGCACGTATGCTGCATTATAAATAACGTGCACGTATGCTGCATTATAATAGGTAAACGTGCACGTATGCTGCATTATAATAGGTAAACGTGCACGTATGCTGCATTATAATAGGTAAACGTTCACGTATGCTGCATTATAATAGGTAAACGTTCACGTATGCTGCATTATAATAGGTAAACGTGCACGTATGCTGCATTATAATAGGTAAACGTGCACGTATGCTGCATTATAATAGGTAAACGTGCACGTATGCTGCATTATAATAGGTAAGCGTGCACGTATGCTGCATTATAATAGTTAAACGTGCACGTATGTTGCATTATAATAGTTAAACGTGCACGTATGCTGCATTATAATAGTTAAACGTGCACGTATGCTGCATTATAATAGTTAAACGTGCACGTATGCTGCATTATAATAGTTAATCGTGCACGTATGCTGCATTATAATAGGTAAACGTGCACGTATGCTGCATTATAATAGTTAAACGTGCACGTATGCTGCATTATAATAGGTAAACGTGCACGTATGCTGCATTATAATAGGTAAACGTGCACGTATGCTGCATTATAATAGTTAAACGTGCACGTATGCTGCATTATAATAGGTAAACGTGCACGTATGCTGCATTATAATAGTTAAACGTGCACGTATGCTGCATTATAATAGGTAAACGTGCACGTATGCTGCATTATAATCGGTAAACGTGCACGTATGCTGCATTATAATAGTTAAACGTGCACGTATGCTGCATTATAATAGGTAAACGTGCACGTATGCTGCATTATAATAGTTAAAAGTGCACGTATGCTGCATTATAATAGTTAAATGTGCACGTATGCTGCATTATAATAGGTAAATGTGCACGTATGCTGCATTATAATAGGTAAATGTGCACATATGCTGCGTATGCTTCGATACAATAGGTAAAAGTAATATATCTTCTTTTATATTGAAACTCGAGTGTAGAGGCAGTTGTATCACTCGAGTCTGTTTCCTTGGTAAAAGCCTGCGTCCTTTTTCAAACGTTATGAGATCATACGTACCCCTCGTTTTGATGTAGTCCACGACTGCTTGGATGAGAGGCGGATGCCGATACCACCTCACTACTCTGTTTTTTTATACATAATTGACCATACATCTTATTACATGGATAACATATACATATTGGGTAGTTGTCTACATGCATCGTATCTCTATAAGCTGTCAGTTTTCGTTACAATCGTGCTAAAATAAATTTAATAGTATAAATAATAAACTAAAATTGATAAAAAAAAACACAATCAAATGTTTAAACCAGTTCGAAACCAGTTCAGTCGCTGGTACAGTCAGGCATGGGAATCTGCTTAATCCACATTCTACAGGGACCGCAGAGAGCGTGCGTGCCTCATTTAATTCTTGATGACAGCTGAATTTAATATTTTGTCAAATCAAAGTTATTTATTCACAAATGTATCAAGTCGAGTAAATTAACCGGAATAATATCATTCACTAAAGGTTTAGTTCGAATTTTTATCGTGATTTATAAAATAAAAGCTATTCAGGAAAACACAGAAAACTTCATTTTCCGGCTCATTGCTCTGTCAAATCGAATATGAGAAAATAGAATTTTACTGACTACAATAGAAACTTAACGCAAAATACATGATCTTTAGGATTAGAATTCAATATATCTGATCCTGTACTAAATACAATGGGTTAAAAGTTTTGCCACGAATTAATGGGATGGAAAATTCTTCTAATTTGATAAAAAAAAATACGCATTTCATAAACCGTTTATATTACTTATCAAATCAGCGAAATCAAGGTATCATTTTAAGATATATACTTAATCTAAAAAAAAAATAAAAACGAAATAAAAAATGAAAATATTTTAAGGATGTCCCAATTGTTACGTTGGTCGGTTGGTGCAGTTTTTATTTATTTCTAAATGATTGCGAACCAAAGAGTTTTTAACGTCTAATATTTAGCAAGCGTCTAGACATTCCGATAATCTGTTCCAACAACAGAACTTTCACAAAGGCAGACGACCTGTCAGGAACATTATTATTAAAGGGTCAGAGTGCTGTCCAAACAGATGATACCGCCCATCTAAATATAGTTAATTATAAATAGATGCCACGTGCCAAAACTGTGCAACTATTCATTACGATAAAATACTGCAGTCTTAATGAAATATGCGTGACGCAGTCTCTTTCCTTGTAATTTGTGGTGGGTGGGGTAATTATTTGGCCTCCTAGGGAGTAAATCACGCGCCCCTGATCATAAAGGACGGTGATATTATTATCAATTAAGCTGAAGATGGTTAATTAGTAAACTCAGCGTCCAGGATTGATGACTATTCCATATGGGTTGAATAGAATTGTCCAAAGGGCCAAATCTGTCAAGAGAGTACTATTTAAATACAGGGAGTCCCTTAGCCGCATTTCTTTACGCAATATCTCCATCTGTTTTCTGTTGCTATGAATTTGTACGTAGCAGTGCCAGGACTTATATAGCACAGCCGATATGCTACAATTCGTGCAATTGTTTTCTTCTTTATTTATTTTTCTGAATTACATATATTTTCTAAGATTGAAAGCAGATTGAAAGCAGACACAGAAATAGAAACATAACAGCATCGAGTTTGAATACTATATTCAATTAACTTATACATCCTTCTAAGTTGAATATTTGCAAAATGCAATGATGATAAAAAAAAATGAAAATTATATTATATCTGATAATTGCAATTATGAAAATAATGAAACTTTATTATTTCAATTCAATTATTTTATTTGTAGAAAAAGCCACCGGCACATAATACACGTACATAAATTCACGAAAGCATAAACAGAAACAAAAGTAAGCATTTCCTACAACATAACACTATGTGCAGTACAGTATGAATGGTGATGGATAAGGCACAAATGTATGTGATTTATCGAGTGTCACTGAGATTAGATCAACACACTTGCATATATCGAATAGTTCTTCAACATATTTTGTCGAAAGTTTACTACAATGAATATTAACAATTAACAACCCAGGTACAAACGATTCATGATATTCATTTTCAACCGCATCCGGTATATTATTCTTAAAAACAATAATTACATAAACGATCACCTCTGATGACTGATGGCATTATCATAATCTCCATAAAAAGAATAACACTGTATTGCTTATTCACGATCATTGACCATTTATACACTTAAAGTGACACTCTTATTCAAAATCAATAAATACACATATATAACAAATATACATTTTGAGAGATAAACCTCTAACTACTAACTAAATAATGCATTTATCGAAAATATAAACTACTGATACCAAGATTGTAACCGTGTATTTAAAAGCTGAAAACGCAAAAATATTAAATGATTGGTGAATGCTAAAATATTTACTGTGATTTACTGTTGTGTTATTAGATACAAATACCGTTTTTCTGCACATTTCTTTCAAAATAAACTCGGTATCTTTTATAAAAACCATTAGTTTTGACACTTCTTTACCCTTTTTGGTATATTAAAACCATTATATTAATTTTTTTACATCTTATTTGGGAGTAAGAGTTCGTTTTTAAACAATATAGGGCATTCAACGCAAACCGTATCTTAGAAAGTAGGGAAATAGTTTCAATCGCAATAAAAACCGTTTTTCCGAAATGTCGATTTCACACTGAGTTCATTATAATACACAAACGGCGCTCTGCAATAAAGTCTTGAACAAACAAAATTAACTCGGAGACTCCTTTCTCAATCCATCTTGTAGCAAAATTGTAAAGAAGTGCTACACACACCTGCCTCTTTACCCCACCCACCGTAGTTTATCAGTATAGTGTTTCAGCAATAATAATAATTCAGGCCGTGTACCCCCTAATTTTTGTGTCATGTTTGGGTCTCCGGCCATAAAGTCTGCAAACGAGGCGAGCTTCGCGGCAAAAAGGATCAGTAAGGGTCGCAGAAGGGGCTGACCCGGAAACGACCGGGGTCACATCAGCGATGAAGTCAATTTTTTCCTCATATTAGCTGAATTGTGTTTTTGTTTTTGTTTGAGATTTTGATACAATGGAGCCTGATTGTCGGAACGAAATAATTGAAACAAAAAATATCCACCAAGTTTCTCTTCCTCCTTTCCTTGATTGAATTGCCTCATTACAAGTATTGTCGTCGGAGAAGTGGTAAAGCCATGTCATAACGAGTGGGATTGTTTGTCAAAGTGACGACTATTCCTGACGACAATTCTCTACTAGATGTTTATTATCAATGTTAAAGGGACTAGAAACTAGATTGTCCCAAAATCGGCAACATCTTATTCTCAAATCTAGAATAGTCAATACGAGTTATTATAAATTATATGATGCTGATAATAAATCATTTTCTTTTCACATGATTAAATTAATATTTTGTCGCCCTCTCAACCGTTTTAAAATAGCGCATAATGGTTTTCAAATTTATAGTGTGTATGTTTAGCATGTGAAAGTACAGATATATCAATACTGACACTATTTTTATATATACTGGACAAACCCAGTAAATTTCGAATTGTAAAAACGCGCTAAAACCGCGAAAGATGAATGTGCCGTAAGCGATGCAATTCAGTTAGGTAGATTCAATGCGTTGTACACAATGATATAAATGTTTGGCAATTTTATTTTTTATTGCATTTGTATCGTCTGGTTTTTAGTCCCTTTAAAAGCTCTAGCCAGTCTAGATACTGAATATTTGCATTCTTTTTTTCTTTTTTTTTTGGAATTGCCAGTTCATGACAACCCGTTTATTTTATTTATTTTATAAATATTTGCATTCTTTATACGTATGCTAAATGTGTCTTTGACGATAAACGAAACTATAAACACGAAAATCAGTGAATACGTTTTGATGTAAAAACAACAACATAGAGGCAAACTGAATGGTCAAATATGTATATTTATCATCATGTTTATTTGTACGGGCTCGTATGGCCAACATACAAACAGACACACAGACAAGACACATACATGATAATGCACAACAATACGTGTGCTACTTTCTGGCTTGAATGCAATGGAAGCTTTTAAACAAAATCTCTTGGCGTATTATTGTTTACGGCGTACGGACGGGCGGGATCTCAGTGTACAATATATTGTTCGATCAATAACTTAAGAAGCAATTGTCCAATCATCACCGAATTGTGTCAGAATATGTATGTATGAGTTACTTGATAAATAAGGTCAGGTACGATAACAAGCCAATGTTGTTTTATCACTCCAGATATATGGCCCTGCTCTCTAAGTTTAGCTAACGTTCAACCGAATATCACCAAATTTGGTTTTCGTAAAATAAAGACGGGTGAACTTTGTGGTCTTTGGCACTCTTGTCTATAGTTCGTACACTAAGTGTTGTGCCAAATATAGTTGAATAAATCCAAAATTGACTGTCTTGCCGTTGAGATGCATTTTCTCGAATAGTTATGAAAGCAATGCCTCGCTATGATGGACACACGATTCGTACGAATGATCCAGGCGAGGATCAAGGACCTTTAGAGGGAGCGTGACTTAGGGGCATAACCTTTCAACATGCGCCCCTCCCTCAGAACCGAACTTTATTTAGATCAAAGTGTCGGGAGGGTGGTTTGGGGGTACGTCCCTTAGAATATTATAACAGTTTCAAGTCCGAAATGGTGCATTTTGGGTGTATTTTATTGCCATTTAGTCCCCCCCCCCCTCCTTGGCTCCACTAGTGTGAACGATCCTTTGGTCTTTTGCACATTTTATCAAATTCGTATATGGCAATGTTCATTCACCAGCTTAATTGTCGGCATTAACAGTAGTTCCATACAAAGGGAAACCACTGCATTTGTTGTAACAACAAGCGTCTAGCTTCATTATCTCTCTTTCAACGCTTGAATAAGATTTGTAAATAAGACGCTCGTTTATAGTATTCACATCAACATTTATCACGTACTATCGATTCTACTACAAAAAACCAGGTTGATGGCATAATACATTTTGATGGCTGATGATGCCATTTGGTGACGTTATGGGAGCAAAAAGACGAAAACAATAAAATTATCTCGTTTTATTCGACTAAAAACACACGAACGAAATAGCGTCATCTGACAAAGATAACGAAAAAACGGCCCAGTGGCGTAGCTACTTATAGACCTTTTAGGCCTGGGCCTACAACTTTTTTGAAAGATGACAAATTTTAAATAACCCAATGATGCAATAAAAACTAATAGCTGCTTAAACACTTTGAACAACTCAAAAGTTTGTTTTGTTTGAACTAAAGGTTGGTGTTTATTAATACTACGTACAGGGTGTATTGTTTGGTTTTATTGTTATCAGTGCAAACATGATTAAGTGTGTGTAATGCACATATAAAAGTCCCCAAACTCACATAGAACCATCGGGTCTACAAGTTGGTTTTGCCTAGTTACGCCCCTGAACGCTTACATATATTTGCACCGTCTACATAATATCGACTTCTACGTTTATACAATTATTTTGGTGGAAAGGCTAAAGTAACCTTGCAGGGTCCACGTTATTTAAAATACGTTCTTTTTGCTTCATTATTGTTTTCGCGTTTGGTATTTTACATGATCAATGCGTTTTACGATCTTTAACGTTCAAATTCTGGAAGATAACTTTTGTGTAAAATATATTTTACAAAATATTTGTTAAAACACAAACACGAGGCCCTATTAGATATATTGCTTTGCTTTTGTGTGGTGAAAGCAAGATGTTTCAGTCACAAGAACATTTACGGACCTGGGTAGCATAACGCCCTTGGTTTCGATAGCCTCGTACCTAGTCCGCCCGGTTAGCTCAATCGGTAGAGCGTTGGACTGTGAATCGGACACCCGGGTTCGATTCCCGGGCGGAGCAGGTCACTTCTGTTGTGATTGGTTAAGAAATCCTTTTACGACCATACACACTGCACCACTGCCCCTGGCATGTGCCACAGAAACGCAACATGCCCCTAGTTACGAGGGCCGCTTTATAACGTTATTTCAACTTCAGCTAATAATATATGTTTAAGAGCACAACAACACATTCCAGTTAGAACGATTTATCTAATTATGATGTCAGCAAGCATAAGTCAAGCATTATAACGGCGTTACAAGAGCACCCATGAAACTTGTGAGTCTGTCGCCCCAGATGTGAACGTCTTCATGTCGCTGAAACGCCACGTGTACTCGGTCCCCAGTCACGAGATTGACGGCGACGCTGACGGATCCCTGCTCCATAGCACCCGATGACCCACTCGCAAACGCAGCCCCGATCTCCACTCCGTTTTTCATAATATCGACGTGGACGTTTACATTCGCCGAAGGCTGCGCGCTTGAAATGGCCATAATTGATGTTGAGAAGACATAGATACCGTTCATTGGGCACGTAAACACCCCCGTGGTCGCGTCATAGCCGCCTCCAGCGTTCAGGGTGACTGATGGAAATACAAGGCCTTGACTGATATGGTTATGGCTCACCTGCCCACCCGTAATCACCGCGTGGAAAGCAGCCGTTTCCATGTTGTCAACTACAAACCGCTTCGACCTCTGACCTAAGCGGAAAAGAGACAATTTAGCAAAACTTAATACCAGCAGAATGTACCCCAAAATACATCTTAGCCTTTGAAGAATCATATATTAAACTAGACTGCATTTACTCATTGCCTTTTCTCTTTAACCTGAATGATCTAATCGTATATCATATACAACAATAGCGCTAAATTTTACATAAACCATAGTATATAAAAAAGATCTTAATTATACGGTATGGGTGATGAAATGGTATACGTGTACCCATATCATCCAAGAGGTTGTGCGTACGAACATCATAAGTCCTTCAGTACTGGACTCTACTCGAGCGTGATTCTATCAGCTTTGAGAGTTTGTCACATCCAGCCATAAATAAATTAGTAATAACTAATCTAAATTACATGAAATGAAATGTACAAACTCGTTTCCAATTCTGCTTGCTTTTCGCCAGCAAACGTTTGAAGCCTCTTGACGTCTGCCTCCAGCGACCGGATACGTGCGTCCTGTCGCTCCATCGCAAGAGTCTGGACTTCTATCAACGCTTTCTGTTCAGTTCCTGCAAACGATTTTTATGATATTTGAACTACAACGGTTAATAAATTGCACCCTTAGATTTCAGAAATGTGATTAATCATTCTTACAAATATCAAGAAATATGATTGTTGACAAAAAAGGTAGGCATGACAAGGTGTGTTTCTGAGTTCAAACCCAATTGATTGAAACAATAAAAAGGTATGGTGCTTTCCTCCTTAGACATTTTACTCATTTAGAACTTTAGCGCCGTTTATTTTTGAAAGATGTCATGTTGCATCTAGCCGGAAGACAGCAAAGTTCAAGTCCAGTTTATTTAATCTCTGATATATTTATGTTTTTTCTATCTCTGAGACCAGGTATTAGATTGCATTTAAACTATGCCAACTATAAGTTATATGCATCAATCAGACTTAAACAAAATACCAATCTCAATATTATATATAGAGAGGGCAGCCTCGACCACATCCTGGTACTTAGTCTTTAGTTAATGCACCTTATGTTTAAGAAGAGTTCCCCATTTCTGATAACGACAGAAGTAAGGAAACAGAGTGAGATTCAGGGAGATCCGGATACGATACATAAAGCTTTACAAACCGATGCATTGGTGTTTAAACTAGCCCGGTGTAAAGTTTCAATACACAGTTTCCCTGGGCTTTCTAAAATCAATATCCCAGTTTCCCTTGGCATTCCAAAATCAATATCCCAGTTTCCCTTGGATTTCCAAATCCAATATCCCAGTTTCCCTTGGATTTCCAAATCCAATATCCCAGTTTCACTTGGATTTCCAAAATCAATATCCCAGTTTCACTTGGATTTCCCAAATCAATATCCCAGTTTCCCTTGGCATTCCAAAATCCATATCCCAGTTTCACTTGGATTTCCAAATCCAATATCCCAGTCTCACTTGGATTTCCAAAATCCATATCCCAGTTTCACTTGGATTTCCCAAATCAATATCCCAGTTTCCCTTGGCATTCCAAAAATTAATATCCCAGTTTCCCTCGGTATTCCAAAATCAATATCCCAGTTTCCCTTGACATTCCAAAATCAATATCCCAGTTTCCCTTGGCATTCCAAAATCAATATCCCAGTTTCTCTTGGCATTCCAAAATCAATATCCCAGTTTCTCTTGGCATTCCAAAACCAATATCCCAGTTTCTCTTGGCTTTACAAAAATTAATATCCAAGTTTCCCTTGGCATTCCAAAATCAATATCCCAGTTTCGCTTGGCTTTCCAAATCAATTACCCAATCTCCTTGGGCATTCCAAAATCAATATCCCAGTTTCTTTGGACATTTCAAAATTAATTTTCTAGTCTCCCTTGACATTTCAAAACCAATACCCCGGTTTCCCTTGGCTTTCCAAAATCAATATCCAAGTTTCCCTTGAAATTCAAAAATCAATATCCCAGCTTCGCTTGGCTTTCCAAATCAATATCCCAATCTCCTTGGGCATTCCAAAATCAATATCCCAGTCTCTTTGAACATTTCAAAATTAATTTTCCAGTCTCCCTTGACATTTGAAAACCAATATCCCAGTTTCCCTTGGCTTTCCAAAATCAATATCCCAGTTTCCCTTGGCTTTGAAAAATTAATATCCCAGTTTACCTTGTTGTTTAAACGATTACCTTGTTTCTCCAGCATCGCCATTCTGTTCTCCAGGGAATCCAAGGAACTGGTATCCGTGGCGACCGCGTACGCTCCAAAAAACAGAAGTAGGTACATCAACATGATCTACGTTAGTCTAATCGTGACAATGTATATTACTCTACGACTCCTAAAGTTAGACGTCTGTGTTTGTCTGTTAAACCTGATAAGAGCGATTGACCTGTAAAATAAGTAAATCGGAACACATATTGCATTTGGAACATCTCACAAATATAAGAAACAGAGACTTTTGTTTGTTTTTCAATAGATGGTATGATTTTACGTGTCTAAATTGGCCTTTTTTACAAAAACATGTATAGAGCTGATTTAATTATACTTTACTTCACAGAAAGCTATTCGTACAATTTAAGGAAGCAATTACAGTTAAATTTCATGTAATTCTAACTTTAAAAACAATTGATTTTCATGAAAACAAGGATCAGTAAGATAAATCAAGCGCTGTTAAGGTGTCGCAATATACACGTATCAATCAAAAATTGCGTTAGTGTCGCTGTATATGCATATCAACCAAGCGGTGTGTAAGTGTCGCTGTATATGCATATCAACCAAGCGGTGTGTAAGTGTCGCTCTTTATGCATATCAACCAAGCGGTGGGTAAGTGTCGCTGTATATGCATATCAACCAAGCGGTGTGTAAGTGTCGCTGTATATGCATATCAACCAAGCGGTGTGTAAGTGTCGCTATATATGCATATGAACCGAGCGGTGTGTAAGTGTCGCTATAGATGCATATCAACCGAGCGGAGTGTAAGTGTCGCTATATATCCATATGAACCAAGCGGTGTGTAAGTGTCGCTATATATGCATATGAACCAAGCGGTGTGTAAGTGTCGCTATATATGCATATGAACCAAGCGGTGTGTAAGTGTCGCTATATATCCATATGAACCAAGCGGTGTGTAAGTGTCGCTATATATCCATATGAACCAAGCGGTGTGTAAGTGTCGCTATATATCCATATGAACAAAGCGGTGTGTAAGTGTCGCTATATATCCATATGAACAAAGCGGTGTGTAAGTGTCGCTATATATCCATATGAACCAGGCGGTGTGTAAGTGTCGCTATATATCCATATGAACCAAGCGGTGTGTAAGTGTCGCTATATATCCATATGAACCAAGCGGTGTGTAAGTGTCGCTATATATCCATATGAACCAAGCGGTGTGTAAGTGTCGCTATATATCCATGTGAACCACACCGCGTGTCGCTATATATCCATGTGAACCAAGCGGTGTGTAAGTGTCGCTATATATGCATGTGAACCAAGCGGTGTGTAAGTGTCGCTATATATCCATGTGAACCAAGCGGTGTGTAAGTGTCGCTATATATCCATATGAACCAAGCGGTGTGTAAGTGTCGCTATATATCCATATGAACCAAGCGGTGTGTAAGTGTCGCTATATATCCATATGAACCAAGCGGTTTGTAAGTGTCGCTATATATCCATATGAACCCAGCGGTTTGTAAGTGTCGCTATATATCCATATGAACCCAGCGGTTTGTAAGTGTCGCTATATATCCATATGAACCGAGCGGTGTGTAAGTGTCGCTATATATCCATATGAACCCAGCGGTGTGTAAGTGTCGCTATATATCCATATGAACCCAGCGTGTGTAAGTGTCGCTATATATCCATATGAACCAAACGGTGTGTAAGTGTCGCTATATATCCATATGAACCAAGCGGTGTGTAAGTGTCGCTATATATCCATATGAATCAAGCGGTGTGTAAGTGTCGCTATATATCCATATGAACCAAGCGGTGTGTAAGTGTCGCTATATATCCATATGAACCAAGCGGTGTGTAAGTGTCGCTATATATCCATATGAACCAAGCGGTGTGTAAGTGTCGCTATATATGCATATGAACCAAGCGGTGTGTAAGTGTCGCTATATATGCATATGAACCAAGGGATGTGTAAGTGTCGCTATATATGCATATGAACCAAGCGGTGTGTAAGTGTCGCTATATATCCATATGAACCAAGCGGTGTTTAAGTGTCGCTATAGATGCATATCAACCGAGCGGTGTGTAAGTGTCGCTATATATGCATATCAACCGAGCGGTGTGTAAGTGTCGCTATATATGCATATCAACTGAGCGGTGTGTAAGTGTCGCTATAGATGCATATCAACTGAGCGGTGTGTAAGTGTCGCTATAGATGCATATGAACCAAGCGGTGTGTAAGTGTCGCTATATATCCATATGAACCAAGCGGTGTGTAAGTGTCGCTATATATCCATATGAACCAAGCGGTGTGTAAGTGTCGCTATATATCCATATGAACCGAGCGGTGTGTAAGTGTCGCTATAGATGCATATCAACCGAGCGGTGTGTAAGTGTCACTATATATGCATATGAACCAAGCGGTGTGTAATTGTCGCTATATATACATATCAACCAAGCAGTGTGTAAGTGTCACTATATATACATATCAGTCAAGCGGTGTGTAAGCGTCGCTATATATCCATATGAACCAAGCGGTGTGTAAATGTCGCTATATATGCATATGAACCAAGCGGTGTGGAAGTGTCGCTATATATGCATATGAACCAAGCGGTGTGTAAGTGTCGCTATATATCCATATGAACCAAGGGGTGTGTAAGTGTCGCTATATATCCATATGAACCAAGCGGTGTGTAAGTTTCGCTATATATCCATATGAACCAAGCGGTGTGTAAGTGTCGCTATATATCCATATGAACCAAGCGGTGTGTAAGTGTCGCTATATATCCATATGAACCAAGCGGTGTGTAAGTGTCGCTATATATCCATGTGAACCACACCGCGTGTCGCTATATATCCATGTGAACCAAGCGGTGTGTAAGTGTCGCTATAAATGCATGTGAACCAAGCGGTGTGTAAGTGTCGCTATATATCCATGTGAACCAAGCGGTGTGTAAGTGTCGCTATATATCCATATGAACCAAGCGGTGTGTAAGTGTCGCTATATATCCATATGAACCAAGCGGTGTGTAAGTGTCGCTATATATCCATATGAACCAAGCGGTTTGTAAGTGTCGCTAAATATCCATATGAACCCAGCGGTTTGTAAGTGTCGCTATATATCCATATGAACCGAGCGGTTTGTAAGTGTCGCTATATATCCATATGAACCGAGCGGTGTGTAAGTGTCGCTATATATCCATATGAACCCAGCGGTGTGTAAGTGTCGCTATATATCCATATGAACCCAGCGTGTGTAAGTGTCGCTATATATCTATATGAACCAAACGGTGTGTAAGTGTCGCTATATATCCATATGAACCAAGCGGTGTGTAAGTGTCGCTGTATATCCATATGAACCAAGCGGTGTGTAAGTGTCGCTATATATCCATATGAACCAAGCGGTGTGTAAATGTCGCTATATATCCATATGAACCAAGCGGTGTGTAAGTGTCGCTATATATCCATATGAACCAAGCGGTGTGTAAGTGTCGCTATATATCCATATGAACCAAGCGGTGTGTAAGTGTCGCTATATATGCATATGAACCAAGCGGTGCGTAAGTGTCGCTATTTATCCATATGAACCAAGCGGTGTGTAAGTGTCGCTATATATCCATATGAACCAAGCGGTGTGTAAGTGTCACTATAGATGCATATGAACCAAGCGGTGTTTAAGTGTCGCTATAGATGCATATCAACCGAGCGGTGTGTAAGTGTCGCTATATATGCATATCAACCGAGCGGTGTGTAAGTGTCGCTATAGATGCATATCAACTGAGCGGTGTGTAAGTGTCGCTATAGATGCATATGAACCAAGCGGTGTGTAAGTGTCACTATATATGCATATGAACCGAGCGGTGTGTAAGTGTCACTATATATGCATATGAACCGAGCGCTGTGTAAGTGTCGCTATAGATGCATATCAACCGAGCGGTGTGTAAGTGTCACTATATATGCATATGAACCAAGCGGTGTGTAATTGTCGCTATATATACATATCAACCAAGCGGTGTGTAAGTGTCACTATATATACATATCAACCAAGCGGTGTGTAAGTGTGTAAGTGTCGCTATAGATGCATATCAACCGAGCGGTGTGTAAGTGTCACTATATATGCATATGAACCAAGCGGTGTGTAATTGTCGCTATATATACATATCAACCAAGCGGTGTGTAAGTGTCACTATATATACATATCAACCAAGCGGTGTGTAAGTATATACATATGAACCAAGCGGTGTGTAAGTGTCACTATATATGCATATCAACCAAGCGGTGTGTAAGTGTCACTATATATGCATATCAACCAAGCGGTGTGTAAGTGTCACTATAAATGCATATCAACCAAGCGGTGTGTAAGTGTCACTTTATATGCATATCAACCAAGCGGTGTGTAAGTGTCACTATATATACATATCAGTCAAGCGGTGCGTAAGTGTCACTATATATACATATGAAACAAGCGGTGTGTAAGTGTCACTATATATACATATGAAACAAGCGGTGTGTAAGTGTCACTATATATGCATATGAACCCAACGATGTGTAAGTGTCACTATATATGCATATGAACCAAGCGGTGTGTAAGTGTCGCTATATATGCGTATCAACCAAGCGGTGTGTAAGTGTCGCTATAGATGCATATCAGTCGAGCGGTGTGTAAGTGTCGCTATAGATGCATATCAACCGAGCGGTGTGTAAGTGTCGCTATAAATGCATATCAACCGAGCGGTGTGTAAGTGTCACTATATATGCATATCAGTCAAGCGGTGTGTAAGTGTCGCTATATATGCATATCAACCAAGCGGTGTGTAAGTGTCGCTATATATGCATATCAACCAAGCGGTGTGTAAGTGTCGCTCTATATGCATATCAACCAAGCGGTGTGTAAGTGTCGCTATATATGCATATCAACAAAGCGGTGTGTAAGTGTCGCTATATACGCATAAGAACCAAGCGGTGTGTAAGTGTCGCTATATATCCATATCAACCGAGCGGTGTGTAAGTGTCACTATATATGCATATGAACCAAGCGGTGTGTAAGTGTCGCTATATATGCATATCAGTCAAGCGGTGTGTAAGTGTCGCTATAGATGCATATCAACCGAGCGGTGTGTAAGTGTCGCTATAAATGCATATCAACCAAGCGGTGTGTAAGTGTCGCTATAGATGCATATCAACCGAGCGGTGTGTAAGTGTCGCTATAAATGCATATCAACCGAGCGGTGTGTAAGTGTCGCTATAAATGCATATCAACCGAGCGGTGTGTAAGTGTCACTATATATGCATATCAGTCAAGCGGTGTGTACGTGTCGCTATAAATGCATATCAACCAAGCGGTGTGTAAGTGTCGCTCTATATGCATATCAACCAAGCGGTGTGTAAGTGTCGCTCTATATGCATATCAACCAAGCGGTGTGTAAGTGTCGCTATATATGCATATCAACCAAGCGGTGTTTAAGTGTCACTATATATGCATACGAACCAAGCGGTGTGTTAGTGTCGCTATATATCCATATCAACCGAGCGGTGTGTAAGTGTCACTATATATGCATATCAACGGAGCGGTGTGTAAGGGACGCTATATATGCATATCAATCAAGCGGTGTGTAAGGGTCGCTATATATGCATATCAACCAAGCGGTGTGTAAGTGTCACTATATATGCATATCAATCAAGCGCTGTTTAGGTGTCACTATATATCCATATCAACCAAGCGGTGTGTTAGTGTCGTTATATATCCATATCAATCAAGCGCTGTGTAAGTGTCGATGTATATATACGATGTATATATATATATCAATCAAACGGTGTGTAAGTGTCGCGCTGTGTAAGTATGTAAGTGTCGCGCTGTGTAAGTGTCGCTATATATGCATATGAACCAAGCGGTGCGTAAGTGTCGCTATTTATCCATATGAACCAAGCGGTGTGTAAGTGTCGCTATATATCCATATGAACCAAGCGGTGTGTAAGTGTCGCTCTATATGCATATCAACCAAGCGGTGTGTAAGTGTCGCTCTATATGCATATCAACCAAGCGGTGTGTAAGTGTCGCTATATATGCATATCAACAAAGCGGTGTGTAAGTGTCGCTATATACGCATAAGAACCAAGCGGTGTGTAAGTGTCGCTATATATCCATATCAACCGAGCGGTGTGTAAGTGTCACTATATATGCATATGAACCAAGCGGTGTGTAAGTGTCGCTATATATGCATATCAGTCAAGCGGTGTTGAAGTGTCGCTATATATGCATATCAACCAAGCGGTGTGTAAGTGTCGCTCTATATGCATATCAACCAAGCGGTGTGTAAGTGTCACTATATATGCATATCAACCGAGCGGTGTGTAAGTGTCACTATATATGCATATGAACCAAGCGGTGTGTAAGTGTCGCTATATATGCATATCAGTCAAGCGGTGTTGAAGTGTCGCTATATATGCATATCAACCAAGCGGTGTGTAAGTGTCGCTCTATATGCATATCAACCAAGCGGTGTGTAAGTGTCGCTCTATATGCATATCAACCGAGCGGTGTGTAAGTGTCGCTATATATGCATATCAACCAAGCGGTGTGTAAGTGTCGCTATAGATGCATATCAACCGAGCGGTGTGTAAGTGTCGCTATAAATGCATATCAACCGAGCGGTGTGTAAGTGTCACTATATATGCATATCAACCAAGCGGTGTGTAAGTGTCGCTATATATGCATATCAACCGAGCGGTGTGTAAGTGTCACTATATATGCATATCAACCGAGCGGTGTGTAAGTGTCACTATATATGCATATCAACCGAGCGGTGTGTAAGTGTCGCTATATATGCATATCAACCAAGCGGTGTGTAAGTGTCACTATATATGCATATCAACCGAGCGGTGTGTAAGTGTCGCTATATATGCATATCAACCAAGCGGTGTGTAAGTGTCGCTATATATGCATATCAACCGAGCGGTGTGTAAGTGTCGCTATAGATGCATATCAACCGAGCGGTGTGTAAGTGTCGCTATAGATGCATATCAACCGAGCGGTGTGTAAGTGTCGCTATAGATGCATATCAACCGAGCGGTGTGTAAGTGTCGCTATAAATGCATATCAACCAAGCGGTGTGTAAGTGTCGCTATAAATGCATATCAACCGAGCGGTGTGTAAGTGTCGCTATATATGCATATCAACCAAGCGGTGTTTAAGTTTTGCTATATACGCATAAGAACCAAGCGGTGTGTAAGTGTCGCTATATATCCATATCAACCGAGCGGTGTGTAAGTGTCACTATATATGCATATCAACGGAGCGGTGTGTAAGTGTCACTATATATGCATATCAGTCAGGCGGTGTGTACGTGTCGCTATAAATGCATATCAACCAAGCGGTGTGTAAGTGTCGCTCTATATGCATATCAACCGAGCGGTGTGTAAGTGTCGCTCTATATGCATATCAACCAAGCGGTGTGTAAGTGTCGCTATATATGCATATCAACCAAGCGGTGTTTAAGTTTTGCTATATACGCATAAGAACCAAGCGGTGTGTAAGTGTCGCTATATATCCATATCAACCGAGCGGTGTGTAAGTGTCACTATATATGCATATCAACGGAGCGGTGTGTAAGTGTCACTATATATGCATATCAATCAAGCGGTGTGTAAGGGACGCTATATATGCATATCAATCAAGCGGTGTGTAAGGGTCGCTATATATGCATATCAATCAAGCGCTGTTTAGGTGTCACTATATATCCATATCAACCAAGCGGTGTGTAAGTGTCACTATATATGCATATCAATCAAGCGGTGTGTAAGTGTCACTATATATGCATATCAATCAAGCGCTGTTTAGGTGTCACTATATATCCATATCAACCAAGCGGTGTGTTAGTGTCGTTATATATCCATATCAATCAAGCGCTGTGTAAGTGTCGATGTATATATACGATGTATATATATATATATCAATCAAACGGTGTGTAAGTGTCGCGCTGTGTAAGTATGTAAGTGTCGCGCTGTGTAAGTGTCGGTATATATACACATATCAATCGAACGCTGTGTAAGTGTCGCACTGTGTATGTGTGTTAGTGTCGCCCTGTGTAAGTGTCGCAAATAACCAGTTATACTTCCCCTGCACTTAGAACAATCTTTAAATCTGATCCAACTGCACAATAACGTTTGCGTTTGTTTTGACCACGATGTTAGCTGAATTCACTCCTGCAAGTATTATTTTGTAGTTAAGAGAGTATAGAAACAAAGTTAAAATGAAGATATTTAATGAAATCAATTGCAAATTCTATGATATGTGGATGGTTTTATTGCAACTGTGAATATCGTCATTTCCTCCGGACATCGGGGTTATTTGGTATTTTGTTATTTCTCTTGTAGCCATGTATCACAAGATGTGCTTTTTCTTTTCATTGGAACCGTAGACATAATAAATGGCTGTCAATTCTTATATGAGATATAGTAAAAACTTATTACAAGAATTATTTCCATCTGACAAAGTTGTCCCCATGATCATGTATTTATCACTTAGATGTAAGTTGGTGCCATAGTCTGTGAAATTATATCAAAATGAACATTCGGCACATTAAGTGTTTGAGGTATATTCAGTATCAACAGAGAACAAACAAACGGCCGTATTTATTGCTGAAATGTACGCAGCACAAATTAATTTCTTTAAGATCATGTGCATACGACGACTGATCAAAGTGTTTTTTTTTATCGAAATGGACAAAATCCTTCCGTAACAGTAGTCCTGATCATATAATAAAACTCTCCAAAATCTGTACGAGGAGTTATACGTATACCCTTTAACGAAGTGTCTGACATTTTAAAGTGATCAAACCCACACAGAGTTTAACGTTTCCGTAAATACATTGCGAAAAAAATACCATAATTTCAGGAATACATTTTAAAGATGCACTCGTATTCCCAAATAAGATTTTCCACAATTAATAATATTGCTTTAATATTCCAAAAGGATGAATAAATGTTGAAAACAATGGTTCTTATGAAGGATACCAAGTTTAATTTGAAAGAAATGAGCATAAAACAGGGTATTTCTACCTTATGAGACTATAGTAGACCACAGTAAATCTTTTAGCATTCACCAATCATTTAATATTTTTGCACTTTCTGCTATTAAATACACGGTTACAATCTTGTTACTAGTAATTAATATTTTCCATAAATGCATTATCAAGTAAGTAGTTAAAGGTTTATCAGTCAAAATTGATGTTTGTTACACATGTGTATGTATTGATTTTGAGTAAGAGTTCCACTTTAATCTCATACGAATCTGCTCAGCCTTTTTTCCACTGAAAACAGCCTCAGATGAATGGCGGTACATCAGTAGGTCTTATAATAAATAATGATAATATTAACTAGTAGTAGTGTTTTAACGTGTTATTTGTATTACTAAGTTCAAATTGATTACCAGCGAAGTGTATTGCTGCGGAAATAATTGATATTGTTAAGAGTAAAGTCCTTAGGTTTAACTGTTAAATTGAAAGTAGTACGCGACCTACTTGCAGCGTAGTTAAATTTAATGAATTCTGAAATATTAAACCGTTCATATAAATGCGAAGTTGTTTCGATGGAAAATGGCCAAAGAGTTTCAATTGATTAAGGCTAAATTGTTCGCTTAGTACGCGACCTACTTGCAGCGTAGTTTAATTTAAAGAATTCTGACATCTTAAACCGTTCATATAAATCCGAGGTTGTTTCGACGGAAAATGGCCAAAGAGTTTCAATTGATTTAGGCTAAATTGTACGCTTAGTATTTTAACTGAAATCTCATCATTTACTTGAATGGAATTTATTAAAAAAGCTTCTTGCTGGTTGGTTCACAAAGGCATTTTCGGTTCTCTTATTCTTTTATGCTATCTCAAAATATAATCACGTCATCTGATGTACAATAATGTTATACTATGTCTGGTGACACCATATTATGTTTGGTATCATAAGGAAGTGTTTAATGTGTAGAGTTGGAATATTCAACTATACTATACTATTATACTAATATAAATATTACAAACCTCGGAAATTGAAACAACCCGGCGATTCAACTTCCGATTTCAGGGGTAACCTGGCAACCAAATGGAACATTACGGCCAGACGGCTAACACAACGAAAATCTTATATGGACATCTTATACCTTAAATGTTTTGAAGCAGGGCCCAAGTCTCTGTCTTAAACACAATACGTTCTCTCTCAAAATATCGGTTAAGACAAATTAAATGTTTAGTATTATTAATGTATTCCTTTCCACGGCATGGTTCACATTGGTTCACGATTACTGATGCCGTATCTGACTGGCCAACTATTACTAAGCCAGAAAATTAAGGATACAAATATTAACAATATAAACATAGCTTCATTTTTATTCAGAAAATCCAAGTTATAATTATGGTCATACTGAAAATTGAATGGCATACAATAAAATAAAGGAAAACAAAACTGCTTGTTCACTTTTTTAAACTAAAAATCCAGCGTTTATCTAAGGATTTCATTTTTCTCTCCATTTAATTCATTTCTGAAACAATACATGGACATATGTCTTTTAAATATATAATAATTCTGAAAAGTGTGTTAATACGAAAAGTGTCATTCTTATATACTAGCATATACACTTGTGAAGCTATGAATGGCTGTATTTTAGGAACACGTCGACTACGGTTCTTACAGCTGCACTCTCACAGATAGACCTTTTTGACATTTTTTTTTTATTTTTTGTCTGAGAGTGATTTTTTCGTTAATGTCTGGAAATCAGTGATAAAAGAATGCTGACAAAAGATCAGATCGCTTTAAGAAAAATGAATGTTTTGGCAGTTTTTCCAAACAATTGAGGTATGTTCATTAGTGAGTTATCTTACATGACTAAATTGAAAGTATTGATGACAGAGTCAGCTGAATCCAAGACAACACATAAAATAAAAGTGAAAACTGTCAATCTGTGAGAGTAAGTCGTTGCGTTCTACTCTTCTTCACTGTCCTGGAAGCAGTTGTTGATGACCTTCGGAGCAAACGCGAATTCCTCCCTAACGATCACCCCATCAACTGAAAGAGTAGTTTGTACCTTATGAAACATACTTCCAAAGTGTTTAGCATCTTAAAATATTATAGATTCACTAGTATACCCAAAGGTCGTTTAATAAGGCATTTGACACATAGATGTTAATACAATCGATCCCCTTTGGCTTGAACTCCCAGGGAACGGCGAAAATACCTCGAGCCTCGAAAATTCGAGCCAAGCGAGAATGCTTACATTCAGTAGAAAAGAAATCGATTCTTTACATCCGGATCGAGCAAACTAGGAAATCGAGCCAAGCGTAACCAACGAAAAAGTCGAGTCAATCGAGTTCGAGCCAAAGGGATTTGACTGTATGTTACATTAAACATTATATATAAAGTATCATCATCATCAGCATCAATATCATCATCATCATCATCATCATCATCATCATCATCATCAATACCCTATTTCTTGCATGTGTCATTTTACCATATGCCCTAGTTTAATACCTTACCCGACTCTCTGTCCAAAGCATCAAATAGCCTTTCAGCGCCCGCCTCGTCCCCGAATATGGCCGCCATCTCTTTCTTAGATATGCCGCCATCTTTGTCGTGATCGTAGAAGTCGAAATCACAGGGATCAGCCATTAGCGTCACGTTGAACCTCTGATCCTACATATTGTGAAAGAAATAATTTATACGTATCATCCCAGTGAATATAACAACATATATGCTACAATAAATCACAGAGCTGAGGAACTTGTATGTATCAAAAATAAGTAATGGACAACACAGGTCCCATGGATATTAAAATACTTTGGTTTCAATGATAAATGTTTTACAACGAGTCCTAGTGTTCTTTTATGAGGAAACAGATATTAGAAATGAACTAGGAAATTTAATTTGTTTATAAACAAATTGTTTAAGAAATTCTCATCAAATTAAGACCATATTAATCGCGTAATGCAGTGAACATCTGTGGTATGTTTTATGTTTAACATAATTTTTGTTATACGTTTCAATACAAATATAAGTTGATTTTATCGTAAATGGAATTGATCTTAGTGTCATAGTATTATTGTTTTGCAATATATCTGAGTGAATTGAACTTTAGTCAGTATTAAAAGTAAACACAAGTAAAAATAATAATAATTATGAAGTCAGTGGTGCTTATATATTTTAATGACTTTTGAAGTTACGAATAACATTCTTTATATAAACATTTTAAAGATGCACTCGTATTCCCAAATAAGATTTTCCACAATTAATAATATTGTTTTAATATTCCAAAAGGATGAATAAATGTCGAAGACAATGATTCTTATGAAGGATACCGAGTTTAATTTAAAAGAACTGAGCATAAAACAGACCCAAGACTTGCCTTGACAGATCGTCGCCACCTATGTGACCACGATCCACGGATACCAACACCGCCATAAGAGTCCACATGTCCGTGGATGCCGAACCGCCCATTGTCATACGTCCTACTCAGGTCGCCCTCGTACCTGGAATAGCCCCTGCTATTCGTGGTGCTGCCCACATTCCAGCTCAGTCCGTTAGGCGTATCCCTACCTATTCCTAATCTCCTTTCCCAGTACCCGTTAGTATGTGCCGTGCCTCCGACGTTTGCTCTGTAGCCGCTGAGCCACCTTCTACAAATAACAGAAACTTTATTTGTAAAATGAACCAATTTTAACAACAGTATAACACAGCCGGTTTGAACAAATACGCGAAGACTCTGCCATTAGACTGTATATTTATGTGTGTGTCAATTACTTCATTTTGCCAACTAATTTATCCAGTAGTTAAATCCAAATCCTTTGATACATATATTCTTAACGAAGGCACGACTGCATACCGAAAACCCAGCAATTTGACAGAACATCGCCAAGGAATTAGTGCAATCTTTTGTTTTAAAGTGTGGAAGCTGCATTGATAGTGGTCATTGTAATATGGGGTATTCTATAATATTTCTTGTAGCCATGTATCACAAGCTCATCTGTATGTTTTCATCGGAATTGTAGACATAATGTTATAGAAGTAAATTGTATCCATGAGATATAAACGAGTGCAAAAAAACATACATGCGGCATACCGTACAGTTATTAGACTCTAGCGTACCGCGTACTTCATGCAGGCGTCTACGTTTTATTAATATCAGACTAATTCCTGCTTACCTATAAAGGTCCAGCCCTGCGTGACCTCCTTGTTCGTTGGCGTCAAAATCTATATCATGGCGCCATCCCACATGATCGCCATCATCATCCACACCAACAACACCGCGGGTAAGACACATAACAGTCACCAGCAGCAGGAACAACAGCTTATTCCCCATGGTCCTATAACATGACATTTCTGTATCATAAGTTCACGTAACGCTCCAGGTAAACTTATTCATTGCATGTCTGGTGCGTTAATCCCTTGCTGATAAGCCCCTGTTCATGGCCCTTGTTCAGCCGCGGAGTGCCTTCTTTTACTGCTATAACAGCAAGTAGCTTTATAACATGTAATTTCCTTTCTTCCAGTTGATTTTGAATGTACAGTCGAAACCTGCTATATAATGAAATCGAACTCTGTTATCTCGATGTTTTGGTTTTATTGAACTTTCTTTAAATGTGTTGGAGTTTTTTTGATAGTTCGGTTATATCGAAGTGATCGTTATCTCAAAGTATTTCCCTAAATCCAAACGACTTCGGCATAGCAAGTTTTGACTATTTTAAAATAATAAATTGTAAAAACACAGTTTTGATTGATTATCATCCCTAAAGTATTTAAAACACCTTTTCTTCATAAAATATTGATAATCAGTTTATTCACAATTACTCTACATATGTTATAACAAAAATATTTTAGTTTTTAAAGATTGCGAAGAATGTCATTCCCACTCAAAATTTGCTTTAAGCAAGTCACCGGGACTTAAGAAATACTTCGAGATAAAAGGAGTTCGACATAGCGAGTCTCGACTTTAAGACGCATCTCAGTTGTAAATGAAATGAAGAGCAACTATGCAAAATGTAGAAGCTCTATGTATTATTTACCTTTGGTCATTAAGAATATTAATATAAATGTATAATCAGCATTTTAATGATACCAAAATTATATAGGGTCACCACGAATCAAAATAAAACCTCGTGGTTACTGGCAATGTCGGATAATTATTTGTTTATTTGTTGGTCGGATACCGCACACACGCACATATTTATAAAGACGATTGCAAAAGTAATGTGAAGACTGTTTTGATAATTCTAGAGTTCAAATCGTTACGTCTGCCAATAAAAATTAGCGGAACTTTCGAATAAATATAAATTCAATCAATTTGTTAACCAGAAACGTTTTATTTGTATTCTATAACTCAGCCAATTTAGTAACTGAATTACCAGATAGCAAATTAATCAATTTCGATATAGTCGAAGCATTGCATCGATTTTTCCGCAGCTTTAAGAATCAAACTTCTTTACTCACTTAACAAGACCTATTTTGATTGTATGATCAAGTAATTACATTTCTTTTTAAAATTAAATTATAAAAATGCGGCCTACATTTTCAGCCAATGAAATTGCAGATAGGCAATCATTAAGTACCAGGCTTAATCATGAAGAGTTTCAACGTTCGCTGGCATTTAAAGGTCCGCCTGGTGGTGGTGTTAGTAGTTTATACTCCGGGTCCCGGCGTGAGCACATTGAAGGGTCCCAGAGTGACAGTTCAACTACCGCACACCTATTGTGGGCAGAACCAGTACTAGGTGCCTTCACCTCTGCAAGGAACTGACAACTTCTGTACATGCCAGGGACAGTGGTACAGTGCGGATGGTCGTAGAAAGGATTTCATAACCAACCACAACAGAGGTGACCTGGTCCGCCCGGGGATCGAACCCGGGCTGTCCAATTCAGAGTCCAACGCTCTACCGAATGAGCTAACCGGGCGGACTAACGTTATCTCATCCGATAAATACTTCTGTGTCAGCCAATGAGGAAATATTATAAGATAGTTAGATGACCTTACATAATATTTTCATGATTAAGGATGGCTCATTCGCTACCTTCAATTCGCCCATTCTTAATCTTGTTAAAATGTTGCTCTATGTCATCAAAAAATATTACTTAAACATAATATTTACTTTTAAGATGCCTCAAACATTCTCGCTTGAAATACTTTCTCAGAATGACAGCGTTTTGTATTTTGTTCACAAGACATTTCCAAAGTGGTTTAAACTCCAATAAAAAATCATATTCGTAAATTCATGCTGTGTCAGCGATTGGTCACGATTACGTGGCCGCGGTAGTGCATTGGCATCCCGCACAAACGGGAACCGGGGATATGTTTACCTCGTGGCTGGTACCCGTCCGCGCGTAGAGCCAAAAAAACGCTTGCCGGGTTCGGCCCTTGTGCATACTCAAAAGTACGGCAAGATCTGTGAGTCGGTATATTAACAGTATTATTGGCAGAGTTATTAAAGAAAATTGCGAACACGCGTCTTGTTTGTGCTTGTTGAGCGAGTGCACCTTGGAGATAACTTCCTTCTGAACATGCAGGCGACGTATAGAGTTGTTTAATCGAAATAATCTTGTAGATCCGAGCTCGTTTCCATACATAATTATGTCTCAATCCGAAATCTGCTAACCTTCATAACTTGTTAATGACAAAGATTGTATGAAATTTTAAAATATTTAATATGTAAAAATAAATGACTAAAAGTGGACAATTTTTTTATTATGTGTATCAAAGTGTACTAGAACACATTTTTTACGATTCTCAGTCCAAGAGATCACACGCACGAATCAGATAGCTCGACTGGCCAAAAATGCAGTCCAAATACCAAGTAACTGTGCTCCGATATGGCTTCGGCGAGCCGAATATGCTTAATGCCGCATGCTACTGTATACTTATATATGGCCAATTATCAAATAGTATGTGAGTGTGCTAGTCTGTAACGTGACATTAAATTTAACTTACATTAACTATTTGTTTTGTTTTAAACAATGAAATAACAATTTGATAGTTTGCACTGATTTTTTTTGGTTTAAATTTTAGCCTGCTTTCACTTCCAAATCAAACGTCAGCCCGCTGAGGGCTTGGATGCGACTATATCATTTCCGAAATGACGTTATGGCCGCATACTTTATGGTGCGAACTTGCAAAATTCTACAATAAACTGAGTATTTTACTTACTGTTATGCATTTGATAATAATACATATGGTACTTATGTGAAATATATTGCGATCTTACTATAAACAAACAATTATCATCTTTGTGTTCGTGGCTGCAATTTAAAATGTGTTAGATTTTCCATTTTTAAAATAAGTAAATACCTTTTTATTAACTTGTGCAAACTATTAGGACCATACATCCAACATTGCGGAGATGTAAATAGATTTAAAACCTCTATTCTATTTCAAACTTAAGCGTCATTTATCAATATATATCTAAGTATGTATCTAGTTGCCTTTATAAAAAATAATTTGACTTTGGAGGTTAAATCGTTAATCAGGTCTAATTTTGAGCAATGCCAAATGCAATATACAGGCAATACAAGTGAGCGGTGATATATGCGAAAAGTAAATTGTTATTTATATGTAATTTAGTTCTCTCAATCATTCTGAGAAAGCATATTATAGAGAACTTTTGTCATATTATACAAACAAATAACGATTTTACAGTCAATCTAAAATGTATATTAACGATTCCGCGGAGCACGTGCAAAAATACGTACATTTTAGTAAACCAATTCTGTATTATATTTCCATCGTGTATGCTTTATAATACATAAGATTTGTCTCAATGACCTTGAGTATGTCTATTTATGCTAAATAGCCAAGATTTAAAACAATAACAGCAACATACCTTTTACACGTGAGTTATCACCAAACTGACAAGTATGTAGAGATGCGAGTGGTTTGCAGCAATGATATTAGCAGCCAGAGTGTCAAGTATTTATAGCCTTAAACAACCACTGATGTCGAGGGTCTAACAGGAAGTTGGATTTCACATTATTAAGTAGTTCTCGTAAATAGGTGTCTTTCCCAAGAGGTTTTAATAGTTTTTAAGAGGTTAAAATAGAGATCGAGTACTAAACTGCATGAAATGACCAGCAATTATTGAGATCGTGTCTAAAGGTAATTACAATCCTTTACATTTTATCAAGAATTTCCTTTATGTTTGAAATGTTCAGTCCGTGGCAAAAAATGATTGGTGTTTTAATGTTAAGCGTATACAGTTTTTGAACAATTTCCTTATGTTTTTAACACGAACTAAAAAAGTTTAATGCTCGTTCTTGAAAGTCTTCTTACCTCAAAGAAAAAAATGAAGTCTTTAAGAACACTTTTTTTATGTAAAACGTTTTTTTATTGTATAATTGTACAAAACATTTGAATAAAAATAAATCACTTGTGCTGTACCATATGTTACCTTTTCATTCTCGACGTTGTCCCTTAAACTTAAAACAATATTAGTGTAATAGTTTAAGTTTAGGGTATTACATCGGACCAAACGTCGTTACTACTTTTTTAAATCATCGCTATAGATGCATATCAATCAAGCTCTGTGTTAGTGTCGCTATCGATGCATATCAATCAAGCTCTGTGTAAGTCTCGCTATAGATTCATATCAATCAAGCTCTGTGTACGTGTCGCTATAGATGCATATCAATCAAGCTCTGTGTACGTGTCGCTGTAGATGCATATCAATCAAGCTCTGTGTACGTGTCACTGTAGATGCATATCAATCAAGCTCTGTATAAGTCTCGCAAAAGATGCATATCAATCAAGCTCTGTGTAAGTGTCGTTATAGATGCGTACCAATCAAGCTCTGTTAAGTCTCGCTATAGATGCAAATCAATCAAGCTCTGTTAAGTCTCGCAGTAAATGCATATCAATCAACCTCAGTGTAAATGTCGCTATATATTTAATTAGTCAAGCTCTGTGTAAGTCTCGCCATACATGCATATCAATCAAGCTCTGTGTAAATCTTGCTATAGATGAATATCAATCAAGCTCTGTGTAAGTGTCGCAATAGATGCATATCAATCAAGCTCTGTGTAAGGCTCGCTATAGATTCATATCAATCAAGCTCTGTGAAAGTCTCGCTATAGATGCATATCAATCAAGCTCTGTGTACGTGTCGCTGTAGATGCATATCAATCAAGCTCTGTATACGTGTCACTGTAGATGCATATCAATCAAGCTCTGTATAAGTCACGCCAAAGATGCATATCAACCAAACTCTGTGTAAGTCTCGACATAGATGCATATCAATCAAGCTCTGCTAAATAGCACAGTTGATGCATATCAATCAAGCTCTGTGTAAGTCCCACTATTTATGCATATTAGTCAAGCTCTGTTAAGTCTCGCAGTAGATGCATATCAATCAAGCTCTGTGTAAGTCTCGCCATCAATTCATATGAATCAAGCTCTGTTAAGTCTCACAGTAGATGCATATCAATCAAACTCTGTGTAAGTCTCGCTATAGATGCCTATCAATCAAGCTCTTTGTCAGTCTCGCTATAGATGCATATCAATCAAGCTCTGTGTAAGTCTCGCTATAGATGCATATCAATTAAACTCTGTGTAAGTCCCACTATTGATGCATATTAGTCAAGCTCTGTTAAGTCTCGCAGTAGATGCATATCAATCAAGCTCTGTGTAAGTCTTGCCATAGATGCATATCAATCAAGCTCTGTGTAAGTCTCGCTGTAAATGGATATAAACCAAGCTCTGTGTAACTGTCGCTATCCATGCATATTAATCAAGCTATGTGTAAGTCTCGCTAGAGATTGATATCAATCAAGCTCTGTGCACGTGTCGCTGTAGATGCATATCAATCAAGCTCTGTGTACTTGTCGCTGTAGATGCATATCAATCAAGCTCTGTGTAGGAGTCGATGTAGATGAAAATGAATCAAGCTCTGTGTAAGTGTCGTTAAAGATGCATATCAATAAAGGTCTGTTAAGTCTCGCTCTAGATGCATATCAATCAAGCTCTGTGTAAGTCTCGACATAGGTGCATATCATTCAAGCTCTGTGTCGGTCTCGCCATCGATTCATATCAATCAAGCTCTGTGTAACTCTCGCTTTAGATGCATATCAATCAAGATCTGTGTAAGTCTCGCAATAGATGCATATCAATCAAGCTCTGTGTAAGAATCGCTATTGATTTATATCAATCAAGCTCTGTGTACGTTTCGCTGTAGATGCATATCAATCAAGCTTTGTTAAGTCTCGCTATAGAAGCATATCAATCAAGCTCTGTGTAAGTCTCGCTATAGATGAATATCAATCAAGCTCTGTGTAAGTCTCGCTATAGATGCATATCAATTAAACTCTGTGTAAGTCCCACTATTGATGCATATTAGTCAAGCTCTGTTAAGTCTCGCAGTAGATGCATATCAATCAAGCTCTGTGTAAGTCTCGCTATAGATGAATATCAATCAAGCTCTGTGTAAATGTCGCTATCGAAGCATATCAATCAAGCTCTGCTAAATAGCACAGTTGATGCATACCAATCAAGCTCTGTGTAAGTCCCACTATTTATGCATATTAGTCAAGCTCTGTTAAGTCTCGCAGTAGATGCATATCAATCAAACTCTGTGTAAGTCTCGCTATAGATGCCTATCAATCAAGCTCTTTGTCAGTCTCGCTATAGATGCATATCAATCAAGCTCTGTGTAAGTCTCGCTATAGATGCATATCAATTAAACTCTGTGTAAGTCCCACTATTGATGCATATTAGTCAAGCTCTGTTAAGTCTCGCAGTAGATGCATATCAATCAAGCTCTGTGTAAGTCTCGCTATAGATGAATATCAATCAAGCTCTGTGTAAATGTCGCTATCGAAGCATATCAATAAAGCTCTGTGTAAGTCTCGCCATAGATGCATATCAATCAAGCTCTGTGTACGTGTCGCTGTAGATGCATATCAATCGAGCTCTGTGTACGTGTCGCTGTAGATGCATATCAATCAAGCTCTGTGTACGTGTCGCTGTAGATGCATATCAATCAAGCTCTGTGTAAGTGTCGTTAAAGATGCATATCAATCAAGCTCTGTTAAGTCTCGCTATAGATGCATATCAATCAAGCTCTGTGTAAGTCTCACCATATATGCATATCAATCAAGTTCTGTGTAAGTCTCGCCATTGATGCATATCAATCAAACTCTGTGAAGTCCCACTATAGATGCATATTAGTCAAGCTCTGTTAAGTCTCGCAGTAGTCTCGCCATGAATTCATATCAATCAAGATCTGTTAAGTCTCGCAGTAGATGCATATCAATCAAACTCTGTGTAAGTCTCGTTATAGATGCATATTAGTCAAGCTATGTTAAGTCTCGCTATAGATGCCTATCAATTAAGCTCTGTGTAAGTCTCGCAGTAGATGCATATCAATCAAGCTCTGTGTAAGTCTCGCTATAGATGCATATCAATCAAGCTCTGTGTACATGTTGTTATAGATGCATATCAATCAAGCTCTGTTAAGACTCGCCATGGATGCATATCAATCAAGCTCTGTTAAGTCTCGCAGTAGATGCATATCAATCAAGCTCTGTGTAAACGTCGCTATAGATGCATATTAGTCAAGCTCTGTGTAAGTCTTGCCATAGATGCATATCAATCAAGTTCTGTGTAAGTCTCGCCATAGATGCATATCAATCAAGCTCTGTGTAGGTCCCGCCATAGATGCATATCAATCTAGCTCTGTGTAAGTCTCGCTATAGATGCATATCAATCAAGCTCTGTGTAGGTCTCGCTGCAGATGCATATCAATCAAGCTCTGTGTAAGTCTCGCTATAGATGCATATCAATCAAGCTCTGTGTAAATCTCGCCATTGATGCATATCAACCAAGCTCTGTGTAAGTCTCGCCATTTATGCATATCAATCAAGCTCTGTGTAAGTCTCGCCATAGATGCATATCAATCAAGCTCTGTATAAGTCTCGCCATAGTTGCATATTAATCTAGCTCTGTGTAAGTGTCGCTGTATATGCATATCAATCAAGCTCTGTGTAAGTCTCGCTGTAGATGCATATCAATCAAGTTCTGTGTAAGTCTCGCTGTAGAATCATATCAATCAAGTTCTGTGTAAGTCTCGCTATAGATGCATATCAATCAAGCTCTGTGTAAGTCTCGCTATAGATGCATATCAATCAAGTTCTGTGTAAGTCTCGCCATAGATGCATATCAATCAAGCTCTGTGTAGGTCTCGCCATAGATGCATATCAATCTAGCTCTGTGTAAGTCTCGCTATAGATGCATATCAATCAAGCTCTGTGTAGGTCTCGCTGCAGATGCATATCAATCAAGCTCTGTGTAAGTCTCGCTATAGATGCATATCAATCAAGCTCTGTGTAAATCTCGCCATTGATGCACATCAACCAAGCTCTGTGTAAGTCTCACCATTTATGCATATCAATCAAGCTCTGTGTACGTGTTGCTGTAGATGCATATCAATCAAGCTCTTTGTAAGCGTCGTGAAATATGCATAGCAATCAAGCTCTGTTAAGTCTCGCTATAGATGCATATCAATGAAGCTCTGTGTAAGTCTCGCCATATATGCATATCAATCAAGCTCTGTGTAAGTCTCGCCATATACCCATATCAATCAAGCTCTGTGTAAGTCTCGCAATTGATGCATATCAATAAAGCTCTGTGTAAGTCTCGCTGTAGATGCATATCAATCAAGATCTGTGTAAGTCTCGCTATAGATGCATATTAAACAAGCTATGTTTAAGTGTCGCTATAGATGCATATAAATCAAGCTCTGTGTACGTGTCGCTGTAGATGCATATCAATCAAGCTATGTGTACGTGTCGCTATAGATGCATATCAATCAAGCTCTGTGTACGTGTCGCTGTAGATGCATATCAATCAAGGTCTGTGTAAGTGTCGCTGTAGATGCATATCAATCAAGCTCTCTGTAAGTCTCGCTATAGATGCATATCAACCAAGCACTGTGTAAGCCTTGCTATAGATGAATATCAATCAAGCTCTGTGTAAGTCTCGCTATAGATGAATATCAATCAAGCTCTGTGTAAGTCTCGCCATATATGCATATCAATCAAGCTCTGTGTAAGTCTCGTCTAAGATGAATATCAATCTAGTTCTGTTTAAGTGTCGCTGTAGATGCATTTCAATGAAGCTCTGTGTAAGTCTCGCCTTATATGCATATCAATCAAGCTCTGTGTAAGTCTCTCCATATACCCATATCAATCAAGCTCTGTGTAAGTCTCGCAATTGATGCATATCAATCAAGCTCTGTGTAAGTCTCGCTGTAGATGCATATCAATCAATATCTGTGTAAGTCTCGCTATAGATGCATATTAAACAAGCTATGTTTAAGTGTCGCTATAGATGCATATAAATCAAGCTCTGTGTACGTGTCGCTGTAGATGCATATCAATCAAGCTCTGTGTACGTGTCGCTATAGATGCATATCAATCAAGCTCTGTGTAAGTGTCGCTGTAGATGCATATCCATCAAGCTCTGTGTAAGTGTCGCTGTAGATGCATATCAATCAAGCTCTCTGTAAGTCTCGCTATAGATGCATATCAACCAAGCTCTGTGTAAGTCTCGCTATAGATGAATATCAATCAAGCTCTGTGTAAGTCTCGCCATAGATGCATATCAATCAAGCTCTGTGTAAGTCTCGCCATAGATGCATATCAATCAAGCTCTGTGTAAGTCTCGTCTAAGATGAATATCAATCTAGTTCTGTTTAAGTGTCGCTGTAGATGCATATCAATCAAGCTATTTGTACGCGTCGCTATAGATGCACATCAATCAAGCTCTGTGTAAGTCTCGCTATAGATGAATATCAATCAAGCTCTGTGTAAGTCTCGCTATAGATGCATATCAATCAAGCCCTGTGTAAGTCTCGCTAAAGATGAATATCAATCAAGTTCTGTTTAAGTGTCGCTGTAAATGCATATCAATCAAGCTTTTCGTACCTGTCGCTATAGATGCATATCAATCAAGCTCTGTGTAAGTCTCGCTATAGATGCATATCAATCAAGCTCTGTGTAAGTCTCGCCGTAGATGCATATCAATCAAGTTCTGTTTTAGTCTCGCTGTAGATGCATATCAATCAAGCTTTTCGTACCTGTCGCTATAGATGCATATCAATAAAGCTCTGTGTAAGTCTCGCTATAGATGCATATCAATCAAGCTCTGTGTAAGTCTCGCTATAGATGCATATCAATCAAGCTCTGTGTAAGTCTCGCTAAAGATGCATATCAATCAAGCTCTGTATAAGTCTCGCTATAGATGCATATCAATCAAGCTCTGTTTTAGTCTCGCTAAAGATGAATATCAATCAAGTTATATTTAAGTGTCGCTGTAGATGCATATCAATCAAGCTTTTCGTACCTGTCGCTATAGATGCATTTCAGTCAAGCTCTGTGTAAGTATCGCCATAGATGCATATCAATCAAGCTCTGTGTAAGTGTCGCTATAGATGCAAATTAGTCAAGCTCTGTGTAAGTGTCGCCATAGATGCATATCAATCAAGGTTTTAGTACCTGTCGCTATAGATGCATTTCAATCAAGCTCTGTGTAAGTGTCGCCATAGATGCATATCAATCAAGCTCTGTGTAAGTCTCGCTATAGATACAAATTAGTCAAGCTCTGTGTAAGTGTCGCCATAGATGGATATCAATCAAGCTCTGTGTAAGTGTCGCCATAGATGCATATCAATCAAGCTCTGTGTAAGTCTCGCTATAGATGCATATCAATCAAGCTCTGTGTAAGTTTCGCTGTAGATGCATATCAATCAAGCTCTGTGTAAGTCTCGCTGTAGATGCATATCAATCAATCTCTGTGTAAGTCTCGCTATTGATGAATATCAATCAAGCTCTGTGTAAGTCTCGCCATATATGCATATCAATCAAGCTCTGTGTAAGTCTCGCCATAGATGCATATCAATCAAGCTCTGTGTTAGTCTCGCCATAGATGCATATCAATCAAGCTCTGTGTAAGTCTCGCCATATATGCATATCAATCAAGCTCTGTGTAAGTCTCGCCATAGATGCATATCAATCAAGCTATCTTTAAGTGTCGCCATAGATGCATATCAATCAAGCTCTGTGTAAGTCTCGCTATAGATGCATATCAATCAA
The DNA here is from genome assembly GCF_026914265.1 of Mya arenaria. Classification (NCBI taxonomy): domain Eukaryota; kingdom Metazoa; phylum Mollusca; class Bivalvia; order Myida; family Myidae; genus Mya; species Mya arenaria. Next base: position 1,912,184 of record NC_069128.1, on the reverse strand, counting down.
GCTCTGTGTAAGTCTCGCTGTAGATGCATATCAATCAAGTTCTGTGTAAGTCTCGCTGAAGAATCATATCAATCAAGTTCTGTGAAAGTCTCGCTGTAGATGCATATCAATCAAGCTCTGTGTAAGTCTCGCTAAAGATGCATATCAATCAAGTTCTGTGTAAGTCTCGCCATAGATGCATATCAATCAAGCTCTGTGTAGGTCTCGCCATAGATGCATATCAATCTAGCTCTGTGTAAGTCTCGCTATAGATGCATATCAATCAAGCTCTGTGTAGGTCTCGCTGCAGATGCATATCAATCAAGCTCTGTGTAAGTCTAGCTATAGATGCATATCAATCAAGCTCTGTGTAAGTCTCGCCATTTATGCATATCAATCAAGCTGTGTAAGTCTCGCCATAGATGCATATCAATCAAGCTCTGTATAAGTCTTGCCATAGTTGCATATTAATCTAGCTCTGTGTAAGTGTCGCAGTATATGCATATCAATCAAGCTCTGTGTAAGTCTCGCTGTAGAAACATATCAATCAAGTTCTGTGTAAGTCTCGCTGTAGAACCATATCAATCAAGTTCTGTGTAAGTCTCGCTGTAGATGCATATCAATCAAGTTCTGTGTAAGTCTCGCTATAGATGCATATCAATCAAGTTCTGTGTAAGTCTCGCCATAGATGCATATCAATCAAGCTCTATGTAGGTCTCGCCATAGATGCTTATCAATCTAGCTCTGTGTAAGTCTCGCTATAGATGCATATCAATCAAGCTCTGTGTAGGTCTCGCTGCAGATGCATATCAATCAAACTCTGTGTAAGTCTCGCTATAGATGCATATCAATCAAGCTCTGTGTAAATCTCGCCATTGATGCATATCAACCAAGCTCTGTGTAAGTCTCGCCATTTATGCATATCAATCAAGCTCTGTGTAAGTCTCGCCATAGATGCATATCAATCAAGCTCTGTATAAGTCTCGCCATAGTTGCATATTAATCTAGCTCTGTGTAAGTGTCGCTGTATATGCATATCAATCAAGCTCTGTATAAGTTTCGCCATAGATGAATTTCAATCAAGCTCTGTGTAAGTCTTGCTATAGATTCATATTAGTCAAGCTCTGTGTAAGTCTCGCTATAGATGAATTTCAATCAAGCTCTGTGTAAGTCTCGCCATAGATGCATATCAATCAAGCTCTGTATAAGTCTCGCCATAGTTGCATATTAATCTAGCTCTGTGTAAGTGTCGCTGTATATGCATATCAATCAAGCTCTGTGTAAGTCTCGCTATAGATGCATATCAATCAAGCTCTGTTAAGTCTCGCTATAGATGCATATCAATCAAGCTCTGTGTAAGTCTCGCTATAGATGAAAATCAATCAAGGTCTGTGTAAATGTCGCTATCGATGGATATCAATCAAGTTCTGGGTAAGTCTCGCTGTATATGCAAAGTAAAATGAGTATTCGGCACACTTACGATTTGTAGCCCACTCAGTGTAATTAACAGAAAACAAACAAGCGGCCATACTTATTGCTGAAATATTTGCAGCTCAAATTATTTTCTTCGAGATCATGTGCAGATGATGCCTGATCAAAGTTTTTTTTTGTCGAAATGGACAAAGTCTTCCCTTAACAGTTTGGTAAGAAAATTGTTTTGTTTCCACTATTATCTCAGAGAAGAAAAAGGATAGGTAGGTAGGCTTAACTTTTTTCTGCTTTCTTTTTATGAAGTGGGACTCTGTACCAAACCGACATATCGGGGTAAATACGGTTGTAGAAATTTTAAAACATAAAATGGCTCTATTTGAACACGTACACTCAAAAAGGCGAATTTGTTTTTTGAAATTACGAAATCATCCACAATAGGACAAAATAAAGTGAAGAGTCGGGAGGAAGAAATAGAGCCTCCAAAAGCTGTACGAGGAGGTATACCCTTATATGAACTTATTAAGTGTTTGGCATGTCAAAGTGATCTAACCCACACAAATATTCAACGTTCCCGTAAATTCATTGCGAAAATAATATCGTTGTTTCAGGAATATATTTTTTTTACTCATTCAAAACTCCACGGTCGTTTTCCTCCGAAAACAACCTCGGACTTTTGAAAATTGAAAAACCGGCCATTTAAGTTCCGACTTCAGTGGTTACCATGCAATCAAATTGAACATTACGGCCAATCGATAACACATCGATAATCTTATATGGGCATCTGATACCTTAAATGTGAATTCAGGCAGGGCTTATATTAGTCTTTGTCTAAAACACTAAGCATTCTCTCTCAAAATATCGTTTAAGACAATGTCGAGTAATCTTAATGTATTTCTATCCGCAACATGGTTCACATTGGTTCACGATTGCTGAACCCGTATGTGATTGGACATGGCCAATTATTTCTTAACCAAAATTGACATGTATTTCATCAAAGTGCTTAGAAAAGAAAATATAAATATTAATAACATGGACAGTTTCATTTTTATCCAGAAAATCGAAGTTGTACTTATAGTCATACCCATAATTTAATTTCATAAATAAAATAAAGCTAAAACACAATTGCATGTTCACTTGAAATCCAGCATTTATGCAACGACTTCATTTATTCCAAATTAAGTATTTACAAACATTCATTCATTTTCAAGCAATTCATTGACATGCGGGTTTTAAACATATAATAATTTAAAAAAAGTGTGTTACTACGAACTGTGTTATTCGCAAACACTAGCATATATTTATGTGAAGCTATAATTGGCTGTAGGTCAGGAACACATTGACTACGGTTCCTAAGTTGTTCCGTATTTTTCTCCTTTACTGTTCTTGAAGCAGTTGTCGATGACCATCGGAGCAAACGCGAATTCCTCCCTAACGATCACCCCATCCACTGAAAGAGTAGTGAGTACCTTATGATGCATACTTCAAAATGTATATACATGTATCAATAAGGACCTTAGTTTTCATGTATATTTCATTTCCGATTTTTCAATCGGAAAACAGTTATTATTTGTGGCATATTGATAATTCTAAAAATAATATTCCAAGGGTTATGAAGTAAGCGAAAATTTCATGGTGAGGTTTACTTAGGTTGACTGTTATTTCTAAAATAATACATGATTGACCATGGCTTTTCGTTGATAATTGCCCCAGTGCTAAGAATAATTGCCCGAGGGTGATTATTTTTCACTGGGGTAAGTATCAACGGAAAGCGATGGTCAACGATGTCTTATCCTATATACAACTAATATTAACTAATGCATATGTTTTGTCATTTGTAAATGACTTGGACCTGTTTTGAAAATTAAATCGAAAAAAAAAATGAGACATTTCAATTTTGTTTTGGATGGCAAATATCTTTAGATCGGGGTCGCTGTGTGTCTGCCATCATAAAGCGATTTGAACGCAAAGAAAAACTAAAGGAAAGTACTGTTAAAATTCAAAGTTTAGCGGTTACTTCCCTTAGTTCTAAGTTACTGCGCTATATAAAGTTGGAAATTTACCAAATTCAAGCAAGTGTTTTTTTTTTCTTTTGATTATTCGATTATGGAACAATAAAGTCCCCGATCGCCGACTTACGAATGTTTGCCGATATAATCGATTCTCGGCCTATCACTTGTATTACAGTCGATCACCGTTGGCTTGTACTCCAAGTGACAGGCTAAAATGCCTCGAGTCTCGACAAGTTCGAGCCAAGCGGGAATGCTTATATTCAGTAAAAATATCTGTCTTCTAAATCCAAGTCAACAGGGAAATCGAGCCAAGTGAAGCAAACGAGGAAATCGAGTCAAGCTAGTTCGAGCCAAAGGGGTTCGACTGTATCTTCCATTAATCAAATCTTACCCGTTTCTCTATCCAAAGCATCAAAAAGCCTTTCAGCGGCCGCCTCGTGTCCGAATATGGCCGCCATCTCTTTCTGAGATATGCCGCCATCTTTGTCGTAATCGTAGAAGTCGAACTCGCAGGGATCAGCCATTAGCGTCACGTTGAACCTTTGAGTCTACACAGTTTGAAAGAAATTATATGTACATGTTACATTATATCAAAGAGCTCTGGAACTTGCATTTGTCGAAAATAAGTAATAGACAACATAGTTCTCATGCGTATATTAAAATACTCTGATTTCATTGTTACACGTTTTTCAGCGAATTCTTTTATGAGGAAACAGATATTCAAAAATAAACTAATAGATACTCATTGTATATAAATTAATTGCCATAAAACAAAGACACAATCATTGCTTAACGAGTATTATACGCGTTACGCAATGCACATTGAGTCTGCGACATTTTTTATTACGACTTGCCTTAACAGATCTTCGAAGCCGATGTTCCCACGACAGACCCAAACCAAAATCGCCATGAGAGTCCACATGTCCATGGACATCGACCTTCCCATTTTTATACCTATAATTCAGGCTACCCCCGAACCTTGAATAGCGCCTGCTGTTAGTGCTGCCGCTGACATCCCACCCGAGTCCATTAGCATAATCCTTTTTTACACTCCCTCTCATTTCCCAGTGGCCATTAGAAAGAACAGTGCCTCCGATGCGTGTTCTGTGGCCGTGAATATTTCTACCAAATTAATGTTAACTTTATTTGTAAAGTGAACGAACATTCAGAAAGGTTTTTCACATTCAGGGATTTACATGAAGCGGAGACTTTAGACTTTACTATTACATCGTATATTTAATACGAGTTTTCGAACTCCCCATTGCCTACCAAAAACTCATGTAGTTAAAATACACATCTTTTGATGCATATATTCTTTACGAATTCAAGTATGCATAGCGAAAACTTTCCATGTATATACTATTGTATACCGCGACATTATGCTTGCTTCTTCGTTTTATATATATCCGACGGTGATCTACCTATACTCACCTAGATAAATCCAGCGATGCGCTAGGTACTCCGTTTCTCGAGGTGCCAATATCAGGATGGAGGCGCCATCCCTGCGCAACAACTCCTCGGGAAAGGCACATAACAGTCACCAGCAGTAGGTACAGCAGCATATACCCCATGGTCCTATAACAGGACATGTATGTATCAACTACGTTTACATAACGCTAGAGGTAAACAGTTTTTATTACATTTCTAGTATGTTAATCCCTAGATGATCAGGTTCTGGACATGCATGACCCTGTTTCAACAGCGGAGTGCATTCCGTAACTGCTTTTGGCTATTACAGCTGATAGTTTTATAACATGTTATTTCCTGTCTTCCAGAAGGCTGTAAGCATATCAAAATGTAATATTGCAAAAGTTAAGTTAAGTTTAAGATTTAATTTCTTTTGTAAAATATTTCAATTACGACATAAAATAAATATCAGATGCCATGAAGGGTGATAACATATAAAGTTAACCAGAGAATGCTAATGTCAGCCGAGGCTATTAACGTTCTCAGGAACAATAAATGCTATCACCCTCCATGGTATCTGATATTTATATATTGTCGAAATTATTACACGGCGCATCATGTTTAGGGATGGTTTATAATTGTTCCTATGGATGAGCACCGGTGGTTTAAATCTTCTGCAACTATATCCTTTGGCCGATGGTTTTCAGCATTTTTCGTGGCAGTGCAACCATACATTTAAAGCTCAATGCGTAGTGTTTGGTACCAGAAAAGGCTGCAACCTAATCTATAAATAGAACGTATGCTGCATTACAGGCAGGTTTTATTAAAAACTATAGTTCAGTCTACTCAGTGTCTTACATACCACATGTTGTCACAATAAAAGCCACGTAGAGCCAAACAAACACATATACAACTCTAGTTCAGATTACTCAGTGTCTTACATACCACATGTTGGCACCATAAAAGCCCATTTAGAGCCAAACAAACACATATACAAGTCTAGTTCAGACTAATCAGTGTCTTACATACCACATGTTGTCACAATAAAAGCCACGTAGAGCCAAACAAACACATATACAAGTCTAGTTCAGACTACTCAGTGTCTTACATACCACATGTTGGCACCATAAAAGCAATTTAGAGCCTAACAAAAACATATACAAGTCTAGCTCAGACTACTCAGTGTCTAACATACCACATGTTGGCACCATAAAAGCAATTTAGAGCCTAACAAAAACATATACAAGTCCAGCTCAGACAATTCAGTGTCTAACATACCACATGTTGGCACCATAAAAGCAATTTAGAGCCTAACAAAAACATATACAAGTCTAGCTCAGACTACTCAGTGTCTAACATACCACATGTTGGCACCATAAAAGCCACGTAGAGCCAAACAAACACATATACAAGTCTAGTTCAGACTACTCAGTGTCTTACATACCACATGTTGGCACCATAAAAGCAATTTAGAGCCAAACAAACACATATACAACTCTAGTTCAGACTACTCAGTGTCTTACATACCACATGTTGGCACCATAAAAGCCACGTAGAGCCAAACAAACACATATACAACTCTAGTTCAGACTACTCAGTGTCTTACATACCACATGTTGGCACCATAAAAGCCACGTAGAGCCAAACAAACACATATACAAGTCTAGTTCAGACTACTCAGTGTCTTACATACCACATGTTGGCACCATAAAAGCCCATTTAGAGCCAAACAAACACATAATGCAACTCTAGTTAAGACTACTCAGTGTCTTACATACCACATGTTGGCACCATAAAAGCCATTTAGAGCCAAACAAACACATATACAACTCTAGTTCAGACTACTCAGTGTCTTACATACCACATGTTGTCACAATAAAAGACATTTAGAGCCAAACAAACACATATACAAGTCTAGTTCAGACTACTCAGTGTCTTACATACCACATGTTGTCACAATAAAAGCCATGTAGAGCCAAACAAACACATATACAACTCTAATTCAGACTACTCAGTGTCTTACATACCACATGTTGTCACAATAAAAGCCCATTTAGAGCCAAACAATCACATATACAACTCTAGTTCAGACTACTCAGTGTCTTACATACCACATGTTGTCACAATAAAAGCCATGTAGAGCCAAACAAACACATATACAACTCTAGTTCAGACTACTCAGTGTCTTACATACCACATGTTGTCACAATAAAAGCCATTTAGAGCCAAACAAACACATATACAACTCTAGTTCAGACTACTCAGTGTCTTACATACCACATGTTGTCACAATAAAAGCCATGTAGAGCCAAACAAACACATATACAACTCTAGTTCAGACTACTCAGTGTCTTACATACCACATGTTGACACAATAAAAGCCATGTAGAGCCAAACAAACACATATACAACTCTAGTTCAGACTACTCAGTGTCTTAAATACCACATGTTGTCACAATAAAAGCCATGTAGAGCCAAACAAACACATATACAACTTTAGTTCAGACTACTCAGTGTCTTACATACCACATGTTGACACAATAAAAGCCATGTAGAGCCAAACAAACACATATACAACTCTAGTTCAGACTACTCAGTGTCTTACATACCACATGTTGACACAATAAAAGCCATGTAGAGCCAAACAAACACATATACAACTCTAGTTCAGACTACTCAGTGTCTTACATACCACATGTTGTCACAATAAAAGCCATGTAGAGCCAAACAAACACATATACAAATCTTGTTCAGACTACTCAGTGTCTTACATACCACATGTTGTCACAATAAAAGCCATTTAGAGCCAAACAAACACATATACAACTCTAGTTCAGACTACTCAGTGTCTTACATACCACATGTTGTCACAATAAAAGCCATGTAAAGCCAAACAAACACATATACAACTCTAGTTCAGACTACTCAGTGTCTTACATACCACATGTTGACACAATAAAAGCCATGTAGAGCCAAACAATCGCATATACAAGTCTAGTTCAGACTACTCAGTGTCTTACATACCACATGTTGTCACAATAAAAGACATTTAGAGCCATATAAACACATATACAACTCTAGTTCAGACTACTCAGTGTCTTACATACCACATGTTGGCACCATAAAAGCCCATTTAGAGCCAAACAAACATATATACAACTCTAGCTCAGATTACTCAGTGTCTAACATACCACATGTTGGCACCAAAAAAGCCATGTAGAGCAAAACAAACATATATACAACTCTAGTTCAGACTACTCAGTGTCTTACATACCACATGTTGTCATCATAAAAGCCCATGTAGAGCCAAACAAACACATATACAAGTCTTGTTCAGTCTACTCAGTGTCTAACATACCACATGTTGGCACCATAAAAACCATGTAGAGCCAAACAATCGCATATACAAGTCTAGTTCAGACTACTCAGTGTCTAACATACCACATGTTGGCACCATAAAAGCCCATTTAGAGCCAAACAAACACATATACAACTCTAGTTCAGTCTACTCAGTGTCTTACATATCACATGTTGGCACCATAAAAGCCATGTAGAGCCAAACAAACACATATACAAATCTAGTTCAGTCTACTCAGTGTCTAACATACCACATGTTGGCACCATAAAAGCCACGTAGAGCCAAACAAACACATATACAAGTCTAGTTCAGTCTACTCAGTGTCTAACATACCACATGTTGGCACCATAAAAGCCCATTTAGAGCCAAACAAACACATATACAACTCTAGTTCAGACTACTCAGTGTCTTACATACCACATGTTGGCACAATAAAATCCATGTAGAGCCAAACAAACACATATACAACTCTAGTTCAGACTACTAAGTGTCTTACATACCACATGTTGTCACAATAAAAGCCATGTAGAGCCAAAGAAACACATATACAACTCTAGTTCAGTCTACTCAGTGTCTAACATCCCACATGTTGTCACAATAAAAGACATGTAGAGCAAAACAAACACATATACAATCTAGTTCAGACTACTCAGTGTCTTACATACCACATGTTGGCACAATAAAATCCATGTAGAGCCAAACAAACACATATACAACTCTAGTTCAGACTACTAAGTGTCTTACATACCACATGTTGTCACAATAAAAGCCATTAAGAGCCAAACAAACACATATACAACTCTAGCTCAGACTACTTAGTGTCTTAGATACAACATGTTGTCACAATAAAAGCCCATGTAGAGCCAATCAAACACATATACAAGTCTAGTTCAAACTACTCAGTGTCTTAAATACCACTTGTTGGCACCATAAAAGCCCATGTAGAGCCAATCAAACACATATACAACTCTAGTTCAGACTACTCAGTGCCTAACATATCATATGTTAGCAACCATAAAGCCCATTAAGAGCCAAACAACCACATATACTACTCTAGTTCAGACTACTCAGTGTCTAACAAACGATATGTTGGCACCATAAAAGCCCATGTAGAGCCAAACAAACACATATACAACTTTAGTTCAGACTACTCAGTGTCTTAAATTCCACATGTTGGCACCATAAAAGCCCATTTAGAGCCAAAGAAACACATATACAAGTCTAGTTCAGACCACTCAGTGTCTTACATACCACATGTTGGCACCATAAAAGCCATTTAGAGCCAAACAAACACATATACAACTCTAGTTCAAACTACTAAGTGTCTAACATACCACATGTTGGTACCATAAAAGCCATTTAGAGCCAAATAAACACATATACAACTCTAGTTCAGATTATCAAGTGTCTAACATATCACATGTTGGCACCATAAAAGCCCATGTAGAGCCAATCAAACACATATACAACTCTAGTTCAGACTACTCAGTGTCTTAAATACTACAAGTTGGCACCATAAAAGCCATTTAGAGCCAAACAAACACATATACAACTCTAGTTCAGACTACTCAGTGTCTTACATACCACATGTTGGCACCATAAAAGCCATTTAGAGCCAAACAAACACATATACAACTCTAGTTCAGACTACTAAGTGTTTTACATACCACATGTTGGCACCATAAAAGCCCATGTAGAGCCAATCAAACACATATACAACTCTAGTTCAGACTACTAAGTGTCTAACTTACCACATGTTGGCACCATAAAAGCCCATGTAGAGCCAATCAAACACATATACAACTCTAGTTCAGACTACTCAGTGTCTTACATACCACATGTTGGCACCCTAAAAGCCCATATAGAGCCAAACAAACACATATACAACTCTAGTTCAGACAACTCAGTGTCTTAAATACCACATGTTGGCACCATCAAAGCCATTTAGAGCCAAAGAAACACATATTCAACTCTAATATAGACTACTCAGTGCCTAACCTATCATATGTTAGCAACCATAAAGCCCATTAAGAGCCAAACAACCAAATATACTACTCTAGTTCAGACTACTCATTGTCTAACAAACGACATGTTGGCACCATAAAAGCCCATGTAGAGCCAAACAAACACATATACAACTTTAGTTCAGACTACTCAGTGTCTTAAATACCACAAGTTGGCACCATAAAAGCCATTTAGAGCCAAACAAACACATATACAACTCTAGTTCAGACTACTCTGTCTCTTACATACCACATGTTGGCACCATAAAAGCCTTTTAGAGCCTAACAAAAACATATACAAGTCTAGTTCAGACTACTCAGTGTCTTACATACCACATGTTGGCACCATAAAAGCCACGTAGAGCCAAACAAACACATATACAACTCTAGTTCAGACTACTTTGTGTCTTACATACCACATGTTGTCACAATAAAAGCCATGTAGAGCCAAACAAACACATATACAAGTCTAGTTCAGACTACTCAGTGTCTTACATACCACATGTTGTCACAATAAAAGCCATGTAGAGCCAAACAAACACATATACAACTCTAGTTCAGACTACTCAGTGTCTTAAATACCACATGTTGGCACCATAAAAGCCCATGTAGAGCCAATCAAACACATATACAACTCTAGTTCAGACTACTCAGTGTCTTACATACCACATGTTGTCACAATAAAAGCCATTTAGAGCCATATAAACACATATACAACTCTAGTTCAGACTACTATGTGTCTAACAAACGACATGTTGGCACCATAAAAGCCCATGTAGAGCCAATCAAACACATATACAACTCTAGTTCAGACTACTCAGTGTCTTACATACCACATGTTGGCACCATAAAAGCCCATGTAGAGCCAAACAAACACATATACAACTCTAGTTCAGACAACTCAGTGTCTTAAATACCACATGTTGGCACCATCAAAGCCATTTAGAGCCAAAGAAACACATATTCAACTCTAATATAGACTACTCAGTGCCTAACCTATCATATGTTAGCAACCATAAAGCCCATTAAGAGCCAAACAACCAAATATACTACTCTAGTTCAGACTACTCATTGTCTAACAAACGACATGTTGGCACCATAAAAGCCCATGTAGAGCCAAACAAACACATATACAACTTTAGTTCAGACTACTCAGTGTCTTAAATACCACAAGTTGGCACCATAAAAGCCATTTAGAGCCAAACAAACACATATACAACTCTAGTTCAGACTACTCTGTGTCTTACATACCACATGTTGGCACCATAAAAGCCTTTTAGAGCCAAACAAACACATATACAAGTCTAGTTCAGACTACTCAGTGTCTTACATACCACATGTTGTCACAATAAAAGCCATGTAGAGCCAAACAAACACATATACAACTCTAGTTCAGACTACTCAGTGTCTTACATACCACATGTTGGCACCATAAAAGCAATTTAGAGCCAAACAAACACATATACAAGTCTAGTTCAGACTACTCAGTGTCTTACATACCACATGTTGGCACAATAAAAGCAATTTAGAGCCTAACAAAAACATATACAAGTCTAGTTCAGACTACTCAGTGTCTTACATACCACATGTTGGCACACTAAAAGGAATTTAGAGCCTAACAAAAACATATACAAGTCTAGTTCAGACTACTCAGTGTCTTACATACCACATGTTGACACAATAAAAGCCACGTAGAGCCAAACAAACACATATACAACTCTAGTTCAGACTACTCAGTGTCTTACATGCCACATGTTGACACAATAAAAGCCATGTAGAGCCAAACAAACACATATACAACTCTAGTTCAGACTACTCAGTGTCTTACATACCACATGTTGGCACCATAAAAGCAATTTAGAGCCTAACAAAAACATATACAAGTCTAGTTCAGACTACTCAGTGTCTTACATACCACATGTTGGCACAATAAAAGCAATTTAGAGCCTAACAAAAACATATACAAGTCTAGTTCAGACTACTCAGTGTCTTACATACCACATGTTGGCACAATAAAAGCAATTTAGAGCCTAACAAAAACATATACAAGTCTAGTTCAGACTACTCAGTGTCTTACATACCACATGTTGGCACCATAAAAGCCACGTAGAGCCAAACAAACACATATACAACTCTAGTTCAGACTACTTTGTGTCTTACATACCACATGTTGTCAAAATAAAAGCCATGTAGAGCCAAACAAACACATATACAACTCTAGTTCAGACTACTCAGTGTCTTACATACCACATGTTGTCACAATAAAAGCCATGTAGAGCCAAACAAACACATATACAACTCTAGTTCAGACTACTCAGTGTCTTAAATACCACATGTTGGCACCATAAAAGCCCATGTAGAGCCAATCAAACACATATACAACTCTAGTTCAGACTACTCAGTGTCTTACATACCACATGTTGTCACAATAAAAGCCATTTAGAGCCATATAAACACATATACAACTCTAGTTCAGACTACTATGTGTCTAACAAACGACATGTTGGCACCATAAAAGCCCATGTAGAGCCAATCAAACACATATACAACTTCAGTTCAGACTACTCAGTGTCTTACATACCACATGTTGTCACAATAAAAGCCATTTAGAGCATTATAAACACATATACAACTCTAGTTCAGACTACTAAGTGTCTAACACACCACATGTTGGCACCATAAAAGCCCATGTAGAGCCAATCAAACACATATACAACTCTAGTTCAGACTACTAAGTGTCTTACATACCACATGTTGGCACCATAAAAGCCCATGTAGAGCCAATCAAACACATATACAACTCTAGCTCAGACTACTAAGTGTCTAACATACCACATGTTGGCACCATAAAAGCCCATGTAGAGCCAATCAAACACATATACAACTCTGGTTCAGACTACTCAGTGTCTTACATACCACATGTTGGCACCATAAAAGCCCATGTAGAGCCAAACAAACACATATACAACTCTAGTTCAGACAACTCAGTGTCTTAAATACCACATGTTGGCACCATCAAAGCCATTTAGAGCCAAAGAAACACATATTCAACTCTAATATAGACTACTCAGTGCCTAACCTATCATATGTTAGCAACCATAAAGCCCATTTAGAGCCAAACAACCACATATACTACTCTAGTTCAGACTACTCAGTGTCTAACAAACGATATGTTGGCACCATAAAAGCCCATGTAGAGCCAAACAAACCCATATACAACTTTAGTTCAGACTACTCAGTGTCTTAAATTCCACATGTTGGCACCATAAAAGCCCATTTAGAGCCAAAGAAACACATATACAAGTCTAGTTCAGACCACTCAGTGTCTTACATACCACATGTTGGCACCATAAAAGCCATTTAGAGCCAAACAAACACATATACAACTCTAGTTCAAACTACTAAGTGTCTAACATACCACATGTTGGCACCATAAAAGCCATTTAGAGCCAAATAAACACATATACAAGTCTAGTTCAGATTATCAAGTGTCTAACATATCACATGTTGGCACCATAAAAGCCCATGTAGAGCCAAACAAACACATATACAACTCTAGTTCAGACTACTCAGTGTCTTAAATACTACAAGTTGGCACCATAAAAGCCATTTAGAGCCAAACAAACACATATACAACTCTAGTTCAGACTACTCAGTGTCTTACATACCACATGTTGGCACCATAAAAGCCATTTAGAGCCAAACAAACACATATACAACTCTAGTTCAGACTACTAAGTGTCTAACATACCACATGTTGGCACCATAAAAGCCCATGTAGAGCCAATCAAACACATATACAACTCTAGTTCAGACTACTAAGTGTTTTACATACCACATGTTGGCACCATAAAAGCCCATGTAGAGCCAATCAAACACATATACAACTCTAGTTCAGACTACTAAGTGTCTAACTTACCACATGTTGGCACCATAAAAGCCCATGTAGAGCCAATCAAACACATATACAACTCTAGTTCAGACTACTCAGTGTCTTACATACCACATGTTGGCACCATAAAAGCCCATGTAGAGCCAAACAAACACATATACAACTCTAGTTCAGACAACTCAGTGTCTTAAATACCACATGTTGGCACCATCAAAGCCATTTAGAGCCAAAGAAACACATATTCAACTCTAATATAGACTACTCAGTGCCTAACCTATCATATGTTAGCAACCATAAAGCCCATTAAGAGCCAAACAACCACATATACTACTCTAGTTCAGACTACTCAGTGTCTAACAAACGATATGTTGGCACCATAAAAGCCCATGTAGAGCCAAACAAACACATATACAACTTTAGTTCAGACTACTCAGTGTCTTAAATTCCACATGTTGGCACCATAAAAGCCCATTTAGAGCCAAAGAAACACATATACAAGTCTAGTTCAGACCACTCAGTGTCTTACATACCACATGTTGGCACCATAAAAGCCATTTAGAGCCAAACAAACACATATACAACTCTAGTTCAAACTACTAAGTGTCTAACATACCACATGTTGACACCATAAAAGCCATTTAGAGCCAAATAAACACATATACAACTCTAGTTCAGATTATCAAGTGTCTAACATATCACATGTTGGCACCATAAAAGCCCATGTAGAGCCAAACAAACACATATACAACTCTAGTTCAGACTACTCAGTGTCTTACATACTACAAGTTGGCACCATAAAAGCCATTTAGAGCCAAACAAACACATATACAACTCTAGTTCAGACTACTCAGTGTCTTACATACCACATGTTGGCACCATAAAAGCCATTTAGAGCCAAACAAACACATATACAACTCTAGTTCAGACTACTAAGTGTCTAACATACCACATGTTGGCACCATAAAAGCCCATGTAGAGCCAATCAAACACATATACAACTCTAGTTCAGACTACTAAGTGTTTTACATACCACATGTTGGCACCATAAAAGCCCATGTAGAGCCAATCAAACACATATACAACTCTAGTTCAGACTACTAAGTGTCTAACTTACCACATGTTGGCACCATAAAAGCCCATGTAGAGCCAATCAAACACATATACAACTCTAGTTCAGACTACTCAGTGTCTTACATACCACATGTTGGCACCATAAAAGCCCATGTAGAGCCAAACAAACACATATACAACTCTAGTTCAGACAACTCATTGTCTTAAATACCACATGTTGGCACCATCAAAGCCATTTAGAGCCAAAGAAACACATATTCAACTCTAATATAGACTACTCAGTGCCTAACCTATCATATGTTAGCAACCATAAAGCCCATTAAGAGCCAAACAACCAAATATACTACTCTAGTTCAGACTACTCAGTGTCTAACAAACGACATGTTGGCACCATAAAAGCCCATGTAGAGCCAAACAAACACATATACAACTTTAGTTCAGACTACTCAGTGTCTTAAATACCACAAGTTGGCACCATAAAAGCGATTTAGAGCCAAACAAACACATATACAACTCTAGTTCAGACTACTCTGTGCCTTACATACCACATGTTGGCACCATAAAAGCCTTTTAGAGCCAAAAAAACACATATACAAGTCTAGTTCAGACTACTAAGTGTCTAACATACTACATGTTGGCACCATAAAAGCCCATGTAGAGCCAAGCAAACACATATACAACTCTAGTTCAGACTACTAAGTGTCTTACATACCACATGTTGGCACCATAAAAGCCCATGTAGAGCCAATCAAACACATATACAACTCTAGTTCAGACTACTAAGTGTCTAACATACCACTTGTTGGCACCATAAAAGCCCATGTAAAGCCATTCAAACACATATACAACTCTAGTTCAGAATACTCAGTGTCTTAAATACCACATGTTGGCACCATAAAAGCCCATGTAGAGCCAATCAAACACATATACAACTCTAGTTCAGACTACTAAGTGTCTTACATACCACATGTTGGCACCATAAAAGCCCATGTAGAGCCAATCAAACACATATACAACTCTAGTTCAGACTACTAAGTGTCTAACATACCACATGTTGGCACCATAAAAGCCCATGTAGAGCCAATCAAACACATATACAACTCTAGTTCAGACTACTTAGTGTCTAACATACCACATGTTGGCACCATAAAAGCCCATGTAGAGCCAATCAAACACATATACAACTCTAGTTCAGAATACTCAGTGTCTTACATACCACATGTTGGCACCATAAAAGCCCATGTAGAGCCAATCAAACACATATACAACTCTAGTTCAGACTACTAAGTGTCTAACATACCACATGTTGGCACAATAAAAGCCCATGTAGAGCCAATCAAACACATATACAAGTCTAGTTCAAACTACTCAGTGTCTTAAATACCACATGTTGGCACCATAAAAGCCCATGTAGAGCCAATCAAACACATATACAACTCTAGTTCAGACTACTAAGTGTCTAACATACCACATGTTGGCACCATAAAAGCCCATGTAGAGCCAATCAAACACATATACAACTCTAGTTCAGACTACTAAGTGTCTAACATACCACATGTTGGCACCATAAAAGCCCATGTAAAGCCAATCAAACACATATACAACTCTAGTTCAGAATACTCAGTGTCTTAAATACCACATGTTGGCACCATAAAAGCCCATGTAGAGCCAATCAAACACATATACAACTCTATTTCAGACTACTAAGTGTCTAACATACCACATGTTGGCACCATAAAAGCGCATGTAGAGCCAATCAAACACATATACAACTCTAGTTCAGACTACTCAGTGTCTTAGATACCACATGTTGGCACCATAAAAGCCCATGTAGATCCAATCAAACACATATAAAACTTTAGTTCAGACTACTAAGTTTCTAACATACCACATGTTGGCACCATAAAATCCCATGTAGAGCCAAACAAACACATATACAACTCTAGTTCAGACTACTAAGTGTCTAACATACCACATGTTGGCACCATAAAAGCCTATGTAGACCCAATCAAACACATATACAACTCTAGTTCAGACTGCTCAGTGTCTTAAATACCACATGTTGGCACCATAAAAGCCCATGTAGAGCCAATCAAACACATATACAACTCTAGTTCAGACTACTAAGTGTCTAACATACCACATGTTGGCACCATAAAAGCCCATGTAGAGCCAATCAAACACATATACAACTCTAGTTCAGACTACTAAGTGTCTAACATACCACATGTTGGCACCATAAAAGCCCATGTAGAGCCAATCAAACACATATACAACTCTAGTTCAGACTACTCAGTGTCTTACATTCCACATGTTGGCAGCATAGAAGCTATTTAAAGCCAAACAAACACATACATAACTCTAGTTCAGTCTACTTAGTATCTTACATACCACATGTTGGCACCATAAAAGCTTTTTAAAGACAAACAAATACAATTAACAATACTAATTTAAACTACTTAGTGCCAAACTTACTATACATTGGCAACCATAAAGCCAATTTAGAGCCAAACAAACACATATGCAGCTCTAATATAGACAACTCAATGCCCAATATATCACTTGCATACAGTCAGAAAGTCCATTTAGAGCCAACCAAACCCATGTGCAACTCTCATTGAGACTTCTCAGTGTCAGACAGACCACATGTCGGCAGCCATAAAGCCTATTTAGAGCCAAAATACACATCTGCAAATCATAATTAGACCACTCAATGCCTAATAGACCACATGTTGGCAGCAATATAGCCCATTTGGAGCCAAACAAACCCGTTTACAGCTCTAATTAAGCCTAGGCAGTGCCATATCAATCATATTCTGGCATATAGGCTATTTGTTATCGAATTGTAATATTTATGCGAAAAACTACAGAAACAAGCTCAGTAGCAAAATGTTTTCTGGGATTTTTATTAACTTTTGTATGTATTATTGTATCACTAAATATTATACACATACTACTGTTCAACAAGTTACATGTTTTTAATATACATGCATATATATATTACAAAAACATATACAAGTTATGTTAACAATATCTAATGCTGTTCAGGAGAGTGTTAGAGAAAGATTAAAGGTAGGTTAATTATAGAAAGAATGGAGAAAAAGAGAAAGATAGTTTGGTTCCGGGTGAAAACTGAACAAAAATTATCGCAGTCTGCTTTGTACATAGAACTGCTATTAACATATATACTTTTTAATAATAGTAAGAGGCAGAGGGTATGTTTTGCAAAGAGAAACTTGACTTTTATGTGGTTATTCCAAGACCAGGTGATTCCATTTTCTTTTATGTATGTTTAGTTTGTTTTTAGTTAAGGCTATATGTGCTTCCATTTCTTTTCTTTCTTTAACAAATGTAATAAAATATTCGTATTTAAGTTGAGATTGGTTCACCTTACACTTGTAGATATAGTGTTTTGCTGCTAATACAATGAAGTAAGTTATTACGGAATAATCTGTTTTAGGCTCTACACCAAATGATATTGTTTTATAATCAATTAGTTCTAGGATATTATTTTTACCGATTAGTTTTTGATATTTGACCAAAAAACTTGACTATGATGGCACTCCAAGAACAAGTGCTTTATTGTTTCGATATTCATGTCACACATATCACAAAGGGTAGATTGGACTAATTGAAAAGATATGTGTTCGTTGGCACTAATCTATTGATATACTTATATTGAAACGCTCTAAGTTTTGTGTCTATAGTACATTTAATGGGATTTAAATATATCGATTTTCAGTCGAGGTCTTCAAATATATTATTCCATTTATTTTTAGATTTAATAATCACTCCTTTAATGGTTTGTTTCATATAATGTTCATAGACATATTTGTTTGGTTTTTTAATTCCTAGTATTTTGTCAATAAATTTGACTTTTGGACTCATGTTTTTACATTTGCTTTTTAACGTACGTTTCCATTTATCTGGTATGCTTGAAATAAGTGAATGATATTTGAGAAAATCTGTGTTTGGTATATTATACTTTATTTTAAGTTCTTCAAATGTGTAAAATGGTTTTGTCGTGTTTTTAAATAAATGGTGTATGTATATGACGCCATGTATATACCATTCTTTGTAAAAGAATAGATGTTAACATGTTTTGATATATTCATTATACCAAAGTATTTGCGTTAGAATATGTTCTATTTCCTTAGTACAATTTAACCTTGTCCAACTTGTAAGTATATCTTTTAGAAATTTATTCTGTTTATCAGGTAGCATATATTTCAGTGAAATATTCCCTCAAGTAAGATTTTACCACCAAGTTTATTTATTTCCTTTAGGTACGGTACTTTCCAACTACCACTGTTGGAATCGTCAATTATTGTTTTAATCCAGCTTGTTTTTATTGTTGATATGAACATATTAAAATCGATTATTTTTAATCCGCTATTTTATAATCCTTTGTTATAATGTTTCTTGCTATTTTTTTCTGGATTTCCAAAAATGAGTCACGCAAAACAACACGTCACTTCTTATTTCTTTTATTGTATAGTTTATGAAAAGTAGATTTTGTCATTTGAATAAAGCGTATTGACATATGTAAGTATTCAAGGCTTTTGATTAAAATTGAAAATAAATAATCGTTCGAACACGATTTTTAGGCGGAACCGTTTGACTTTAATATTGATTTAAAATTGGTTGCACACGGTTTTTGGTGAAATTTACAAAAAAATGAATTTTCTACGTCAACTTTTCCACTAATTGATCATTTTAGATATGCAAGAAAGGTTTTTACGGCAAGCCTCGTTACCTGCGGAATTCAGTTAGAGCCATCGCGTGTGTTGGATCTGAAACGCGATACTCGATAGTACGATGATGAAAAAGCGAAAGTACGATGATGAAAATGAGACTGTACGATAACAAAAACGCGATAATGTGATAGTATAGTGATGATAATACGATATACTATCGTGTTTCACCATCGTAGTGTCGTGTTTCACCATCGTAGTGTCGTGTTTTTACCATCGTTTCGACGTGATTTTGCGTTTTCCTCATCGTACTGTCGTGTTTTCATCATCGTTATGTCGTGTTTTTACCATCGTACTGTCGTGTTTTCATCATCGTTATATCGTGTTTTTACCATCGTACTGTCGTGTTTTCATCATCGTTATGTCGTGTTTTTACCATCGTACTGTTGTGTTTTCATCATCGTTATGTCGTGCTTTTACCATCGTACTGTCGTGTTTTCATCATCGTTATGTCGTGTTTTTCCTATCGTACTGTCGTGTTTTCATCATCGTTATGTCGTGTTTTTACCATCGTACTGTCGTGTTTTCATCATCGTTATGTCGTGTTTTTCCTATCGTACTGTCGTGTTTTCATCATCGTTATGTCGTGTTTTTACCATCGTACTGTCGTGTTTTCATCATCGTTATGTCGTGTTTTTACCATCGTACTGTCGTGTTTTCATCATCGATATGTCGTTGTTTTTTCATCGTACTGTCGTGTTTTAATCATCGATATGTCGTTGTTTTTTCATCGTACCGTCGTGTTTTCATCATCGATATGTCGTTGTTTTTTCATCGTGCTGTCGTGTTTTCATCATCGTTATGTCGTGTTTTCATCATCGTTATGTCGTGTTTTCACCATCGTACTGTCGTGTTTTCATCATCGTTATGTCGTGCTTTTACCATCGTACTGTCGTGTTTTCATCATCGTTATGTCGTGTTTTTATCATCGTACTGTCGTGTTTTCATCATCGTTATATCGTGTTTTACCATCGTACTGTCGTGTTTTCATCATCGTTATGTCGTGATTTTACCATCGTACTGTCGTGTTTTCATCATCGTTATATCGTGTTTTTACCATCGTACTGTCGTGTTTTCATCATCGTTATATCGTGTTTTTACCATCGTACTGTCGTGTTTTCATCATCGTTATGTCGTGTTTTTACCATCGTACTGTCGTGTTTTCATCATCGTTATGTCGTGCTTTTACCATCGTACTGTCGTGTTTTCATCATCGTTATGTCGTGTTTTTACCATCGTACTGTCGTGTTTTCATCATCGTTATATCGTGTTTTTACCATCGTACTGTCGTGTTTTCATCATCGTTATGTCGTGATTTTACCATCGTATCGTCGTGTTTTCATCATCGTTATGTCGTGTTTTTACCATCGTACTGTAGTGTTTTCATCATCGTTATATCGTGTTTTTACCATCGTTATATCGTGTTTTTACCATCGTACTGTCGTGTTTTCATCATCGTTATGTCGTGTTTTACCATCGTACTGTCGTGTTTTCATCATCGTTATATCGTGTTTTTACCATCGTACTGTCGTGTTTTCATCATCGTTATGTCGTGTTTTTACCATCGTACTGTCGTGTTTTCATCATCGTTATGTCGTGTTTTTCCTATCGTACTGTCGTGTTTTCATCATCGTTATGTCGTGTTTTTACCATCGTACTGTCGTGTTTTCATCATCGTTATGTCGTGTTTTTACCATCGTACTGTCGTTGTTTTTTCATCGTACTGTCGTGTTTTCATCATCGTACTGTCGTGTTTTCATCATCGTTATGTCGAGTTTTTACCATCGTACTGTCGTGTTTTCATCATCGTTATGTCGTGTTTTTACCATCGTACTGTCGTGTTTTCATCATCGTTATGTCGTTGTTTTTTCATCGTACTGTCGTGTTTTCATCATCGATATGTCGTTGTTTTTTCATCGTACTGTCGTGTTTTCATCATCGTACTGTCGTTTTTTCACCATCGTACTGTCGTGTTTTCATCATCGTTATGTCGTGTTTTTACCATCGTACTGTCGTGTTTTCATCATCGTTATATCGTTGTTTTTTCATCTTACTGTCGTGTTTTCATCATCGTACTGTAGTGTTTTCATCATCGTACTGTCGTGTTTTCATCATCGATATGTCGTTGTTTTTTCATCGTACTGTCGTGTTTTCATCATCGTTATGTCGTGTTTTTACCATCGTACTGTCGTGTTTTCATCATCGTTATGTCGTGTTTTTACCATCGTACTGTCGTGTTTTCATCATCGTTATGTCGTGTTTTTCCTATCGTACTGTCGTGTTTTCTTCATCGTACTGTCGTGTTTTCATCATCGTTATGTCGTGTTTTTCCTATCGTACTGTCGTGTTTTCATCATCGTTATGTCGTGTTTTTCCTATCGTTCTGTCGTGTTTTCATCATCGTTATGTCGTGTTTTTCCTATCGTACTGTCGTGTTTTCATCATCGTTATGTCGTGTTTTTCCTATCGTACTGTCGTGTTTTCATCATCGTTATGTCGTGTTTTTACCATCGTACTGTCGTGTTTTCATCATCGTTATGTCGTGTTTTTACCATCGTACTGTCGTGTTTTCATCATCGTTATGTCGTGTTTTTACCATCGTACTGTCGTGTTTTCATCATCGTTATGTCGTGTTTTTACCATCGTACTGTCGTGTTTTCATCATCGTTATGTCGTGTTTTACCATCGTACTGTCGTGTTTTCATCATCGTTATGTCGTGTTTTTACCATCGTACTGTCGTGTTTTCATCAACGTTATGTCGTGTTTTTATCATCGTTATGTCGTGTTTTTACCATCGTACTATCGTGTTTTCATCATCGATATGTCGTTGTTTTTTCATCGTACTGTCGTGTTTTCATCATCGATATGTCGTTGTTTTTTCATCGAACTGTCGTGTTTTCATCATCGATATGTCGTTGTTTTTTCATCGTACTGTCGTGTTTTCAACATCGTTATGTCGTTGTTTTTTCATCTTACTGTCGTGTTTTCATCATCGTACTGTCGTGTTTTCATCATCGTTATGTCGAGTTTTTACCATCGTACTGTCGTGTTTTCATCATCGTTATGTCGTGTTTTTACCATCGTACTGTCGTGTTTTCATCATCGTTATGTCGTTGTTTTTTCATCGTACTGTCGTGTTTTCATCATCGATATGTCGTTGTTTTTTCATCGTACTGTCGTGTTTTCATCATCGTACTGTCGTTTTTTCACCATCG
Organism: Mya arenaria; assembly: GCF_026914265.1. NCBI lineage: Eukaryota > Metazoa > Mollusca > Bivalvia > Myida > Myidae > Mya > Mya arenaria. The sequence continues at coordinate 1,889,064 of NC_069128.1, read as the reverse complement.
TACTGTCGTGTTTTCATCATCGTTATGTCGTGTTTTTACCATCGTACTGTCGTGTTTTCATCATCGTTATGTCGTTGTTTTTTCATCTTACTGTCGTGTTTTCATCATCGTACTGTAGTGTTTTCATCATCGTACTGTCGTGTTTTCATCATCGATATGTCGTTGTTTTTTCATCGTACTGTCGTGTTTTCATCATCGTTATGTCGTGTTTTTACCATCGTACTGTCGTGTTTTCATCATCGTTATGTCGTGTTTTTACCATCGTACTGTCGTGTTTTCATCATCGTTATGTCGTGTTTTTCCTATCGTACTGTCGTGTTTTCTTCATCGTACTGTCGTGTTTTCATCATCGTTATGTCATGTTTTTCCTATCGTACTGTCGTGTTTTCATCATCGTTATGTCGTGTTTTTCCTATCGTTCTGTCGTGTTTTCATCATCGTTATGTCGTGTTTTTCCTATCGTACTGTCGTGTTTTCATCATTGTTATGTCGTGTTTTTCCTATCGTACTGTCGTGTTTTTCATAGTACTGTCAAGTTTTCATCATCGTACTGTCGTGTTTTTCCTATCGTACTATCGGGTTTTTCATAGTACTGTCGTGTTTTCATCATCGTTCTATCCAGTAGAATAATCCACAAGCACTTGTGGATTATTGTTGAAGCCTTTGTTCTAAGACGCGACATAATAATAATGAGTACGATGATGAAAATCAGACTGTACGATAACGAACACGCGATAATGTGATAGTATAGTGATGATAATACGATATACTATCGTGTTTCACCATCGTATCGTCGTGTTTCACCATCGTAGTGTCGTGTTTTTACCATCGTTTCAACGTGATTTTGCGTTTTCCTCATCGTACTGTCGTGTTTTCATCATCGTTATGTCGTGTTTTTACCATCGTACTATCGTGTTTTCATCATCGATATGTCGTTGTTTTTTCATCGTACTGTCGTGTTTTCATCATCGATATGTCGTTGTTTTTTCATCGTACTGTCGTGTTTTCATCATCGATATGTCGTTGTTTTTTCATCGTACTGTCGTGTTTTCAACATCGTTATGTCGTTGTTTTTTCATCTTACTGTCGTGTTTTCATCATCGTACTGTCGTGTTTTCATCATCGTTAAATCGAGTTTTTACCATCGTACTGTCGTGTTTTCATCATCGTTATGTCGTTGTTTTTTCATCGTACTGTCGTGTTTTCATTATCGTTATGTCGTTGTTTTTTCATCTTACTGTCGTGTTTTCATCATCGTACTGTCGTGTTTTCATCATCGTTATGTCGTTGTTTTTTCATCGTACTGTCGTGTTTTCATCATCGTTATGTCGTTGTTTTTTCATCGTACTGTCGTGTTTTCATCATCGTTATGTCGTGTTTTCTTCATCGTACTGCCGTGTTTTCTTCATCGTACTGTCGTGTTTTCATCATCGTTATGTCGTGTTTTTCCTATCGTACTATCGTGTTTTCATCATCGTTATGTCGTGTATTTCCTATCGTACTGTCGTGTTTTCATCATCGTTATGTCGTGTTTTTTCTATCGTACTGTCGTGTTTTCATCATCGTTATGTCGTGTTTTTTCATCGTACTGTCGTGTTTTCATCATCGTTATGTCGTGTTTTTCCTATCGTACTGTCGTGTTTCATCATCGTTATGTCGTGTTTTTACCATCGTACTGTCGTGTTTTCATCATCGTTATGTCGTGTTTTTCCTATTGTACTGTCGTGTTTTCATCATCGTTATGTCGTGTTTTTCCTATCGTACTGTCTTGTTTTTATCATCGTTCTATCCAGTAGAATAATCCGCAAGCACTTGTGGATTATTGTTGACGCCTTTGTTCTAAGACGCGACATAATAATAATGAGTGCTTGATAGTGACTATTTTAAAGGCTTTACAATCCCCTGCTGTGCACCTCCTGCTAATTGCACTGCTGGCACTACATTCATTTTTGAATGCCCAATGTCCAATGTTGTGCTGGCACGAAATTAATTTTTGAATGTCCAATGTCCAATTTTGTGCCAGCACGACTTTCATTTTTGAATGTCCAATGTCCAATGACATATGTTTAGCTAACTTCACACAGCTTTACTAATTTACCAAATCAATCAATTTCTACAATAGCCAAAGATTTTTCCCCGTATATTATAGAATCAAGTTCTTAACTCCCCTGACAAAATACAGACAATCATGCGACCAAATCGATATAGCATCACTATAGTTACGTTTAAAACTTTTTTTTAAATATACGTATATCTACCGAAATGCAAAAGTGATTTCAAATTATTGCTTTTTTGAACATGTGCAAACTATCAGTTCCATAACTTCAATCATTCCGGAGATGTAAATATCTTTATCCTAGTTTAACTTAAAGTCATTTATCAATACTGAAATATATACTTTTAAAGGCAAAAACATTTTCTTTGCAGGTAAAATAAATTTTTCAGGTCTAACTTTGGCTAATAGATGCGAAAAATAAATAAAGATTTATTTGCACGATATTTCTCTCGGATAATCTAAGCAAGTATATCAATCTAAGCTAAATTATTCAGATTTGTCGCAATTAATTTAATCAAACATGTCAATTTGTTCTAAATAGATTAAACTTTGAACATGAACAAAACATACCTTTCAGTTATCGCAAACAAAGTCAAATGTTGAGAGTTTAGCCGAGAATGTGTTTTCTGTTGCAAATATTTTAGTTCTTCACTTTCGTAAAGTTTATTTTAAATGAGATGATTGAAGTCGAGTGTTAAGGCAATTACGATCCTTCTGTTTTTGTTAAGAATTTCCTGCGTGTTTTAAATGGTCTGTTCACTGCAAACATAAAATTGGTGTTTTCTTATTAAGTGGTTTAACTGTTTGAAGAGTTTCCTTATGTTTTTGACGCGAACTTATATAAGTTAAGCGTCTGTGCATAAAAGTCTTCTAACCCAAAAGGAAAAATGTTCAGGAAGTCTTAAAGAACACTTAAATGTAGTATTTAAAACGTTTTATATCGCTGCGTGTACAAAACATTCGTAAAAATGATATCACCTTTGCTGTGCCATATGTTATATGTTCAATCTCGACATTGTACATTCAACATGGAAATATACATCTAATATTTACAGTAGGGGGGCCAAGACAGAGCATTGCCCAAATTTTAAGGTTTAACTAATTAAGAAAGTCATTGTCACGATAATGCAAGCCCAAGTTTTCTCCGACCCCAGATTAATAATATCAATCATGTGTTTCCGCTCCGGGTAGGAAAATCCGACCTGAGGGCACCTGCGTTACCGGATACGCAGCGTGCCCGAGGGTCCCAATTTTCTACCCAGAACAGAAACACATGATTGATATGTTTTCTTGCATACGTTAAATTGCATTTTTTGTGAAAAATCATACTATAAAAGCGCATTTTGTACGTTTCACCAAAAAGCGCGTGCGACGTCATGTTTTAGTATCCTTCAAGCATTCCTATCCACAATATGGTTCACATAATGGTTCACGATTACTGAAGCCATATCTGATAGGGCATAGCCAATTATTACTTAACCCGAGAATTAAGGATACAACGATTAACAACAAGAAAATAGCTTCATTTTTATTCAGAAAATTATTCAATAACATTTGGTCATGCTAAAAATTGAATTTCATAAAACAAAATAAAAGTAAAACAAAACTGCATGTTCACTTTTTTTAAACATAAAATCCAGCGTTTATGTAAGGATTTCATTTATTTCATCTAATTTAATTTTGAAACAAATCATTGACATATGTTTTTTTATATATACACTAATTCTGTAAAATGTGTTAATACGGAATGTGTCATTCTTATACACTAGCATATACTTGTGAAGCTATAATTGGCTGTATTTTAGGAACACGTTGACTACGGTTTTTAAAGCTGCACTCTCACAGATTGACCGTTTCGATATCTTTTTTTATCTTTTGTCTGAGAATGAGCCATTTTTGCGTTACTGTCTGGATATCAGTGATATAAGACTTGGCTGACAAAAGATCAGAATGTTTTGGCAGTTTTCCAAACAATTGAGGAATGTTCATTAGTGAGATACCTTATATGACTAATTTGAATGTACATGTGTATTGACAAAATCATCTGATTCCGAGACAACACATAAAATAAAAGTGAAAACTGTCAATCTGTGAGAGTAAGTCGTTGCGTGCTACTCTTCTTCACTGTCCTGGAAGCAGTTGTTGATGACCTTCGGAGCAAACGCGAATTCCTCCCTAACGATCACCCCATCAACTGAAAGAGAAGTTGGTACCTTATGAAACATACTTCCAAAGTGTTTAGCATCTCAAAATATTATAGATTCATTAGTATACCCAAAGGTCGTTCAATAAGGCATTTGACACATAGATGTTAATACAATCGATCCCGATGGCTCGAATTCCCAGGGAACGGCGAAAATACCTCGAGCCTCGAAAATTCGAGCCAAGCGAGAATGCTTACATTCAGTAGAAAAAAAATCGATTCTTTACATCCGGATCGAGCAAACTAGGAAATCGAGCCAAGCGTAACCAACGAGAAAGTCGAATCAATCGAGTTCGAGCCAACGGGGTTGGACTGTATGTTACATTAAACATTATATATAAATCATCATCATCATCATCATCATCATCATCATCATCATCATCATCATCATCATCATCATCATTATCAATACCCTATTTATTGCATGTGTCATTTTACCATATGCCCTAGTTTAATACCTTACCCGATTCTCTGTCCAAAGCATCAAATAGCCTTTCAGCGCCCGCCTCGTCTCCGAATATGGTCGCCATCTCTTTCTTAGATATTCCGCCATCTTTGTCGTGGTCGTAGAAGTCGAAATCACAGGGATCAGCCATAAGCGTCACGTTGAACCTTTGAGCCTATATATTTTGAAAGAAATAATTTATGTATATCAACCAAGTGAATATAACAACATGCATTGGACATGTTACATGAAATCAAAGAGCTGAGGAACTTTGATGTATCGAAAATAAGTAATAAACAACACAGGTCCCATGGATATAAAAGTACTCTGGTTTCAATGATACATGTATTTTAACGAGTTCAAGTTATTAAAAATAAACTAGGAAATTTAATTTGTCTATAAACAAATTGTTTAAGATATTCTCATCAAATTAAGACCATATTAATCGCGTAATGCAGTGAACATCTGTGGCATGTTTTATGTTTAACATAATCTTTGTTATACGTTTCAATACAAATATAAGTTGATTTTATCGTAAATGTGATTGATCTCAGTGTCATAATAGTATTGTTTTGCAATATATCTGAGTGAATTGAACTTTAGTCAGTATTAAAAGTGAACACAAGTAAAAATAATAATAATTATGTAGTCAGTGGTGCTTTGGACTTTGGAAGTTACGAATAACATTCTTTATATAAACGGCCCAAGACTTGCCTTGACAGATCGTCGCCACCTATGTGACCACGATCCACGGATACCAACACCGCCATAAGAGTCCACATGTCCGTGGATGCCGTACCGCCCATTGTCATACGTCCTACTCAGGTCGCCCTCGTACCTGGAATAGCCCCTGCTATTCGTGGTGCTGCCCACATTCCAGCTCAGTCCGTTAGGCGTATCCCTACCTATTCCTAATCTCCTTTCCCAGTACCCGCTAGTATGTGCTGTGCCTCCAACGCTTGCTCTGTAGCCGCTGAGCCACCTTCTAAAAGAACGGAAACTTTATTTGTAAAATGAACCAATTTTATCAACAGTATAACACAGCAGGGTTCAACAAAGACGCAAAAAAGACTCTACCATTAGATTCCCTTGATAGATACCCCTTCATACACATAATCTTAACGAACGCAAGATTGAATACCGAAAACATAGCATTTCGACAGTACATCGCAAGGAATTATTGCAATCTAATGTCTTAAAGTGTGAAAGTCTGCATTGCTTGCGAACGTTGTGATTTTGGGGTATTCTATTCTTTTTCTTGAAGCCATGTATCACAAGCTGATCTTTATGTTTCCATTGGAATTGTAGACATAATGTGATGGAAGTAAATTGTATCCATGAGACATAAACGAGTGCAAAAAAACATGCATGCGGCATACCGTACAGTTATTAGACTCTAGCGTACCGCGTACTTCATGCAGGCGTCTACGTTTTTTTTAATATCAGACGTTTTCCTACTTACCTATCAAGGTTCAGCCCTGCGCTAGTACCATGTTCGTTTCTTTCAAAAGTTATATTATGGCGCAATCCCACACGACCATCATCATTCCCACCAACAACTCCTCGCGTAAGGCACATAACAGTCACCAGCAGCAGGTACAACAGCTTATTCCCCATGGTCCTATAACATGAGATTTCTGTATCAACAAAGTTCACGTAACGCTTGAGGTAAACTTATTCGGTGTGTTAGTCCCTTGCTGATAAGCCCCTGTTCATGGCCCTGGCTTAACACCGGAGTGCATTCGATTACTGCTATTTCAGCAGATGTTACGTTATTTCCTGTCTTCCAGTCTATTATGAACATACAGTCGAAAGTTGCTATGACGAACGCTATTTTCTCGATGTTCTGGTTATGTCGATTTTTCTTTAAATGTATTGGGTTTAGTTTTACGATTTCTTTGGTAATACGGTTATATAGAAATCATCGTTATCTCGAAGTATTTCCCGAAGTCCAAATGACTTCGATATAGCGAGTTTTGACTGTATTAAAACAATAAATTGTGAATACACAACTTTGATTGATTATATTTTCTAATTTTTAGTAACATTTTCTCCATGAAATTTGATAAGCAGTTTGTTAACAATACCTATACTTATATGTTATAACAAAATTATTGTAGCTTTAAAAGATTACGAAGAATGTCATTCACACTCAACATTTGCTATGTCAAAGTCGCCGGGCCTCGGGTAATACTTCGAGATAAAGGAGTTCGACATAGCAAGTTTCAACTAAAAGTCGCATCTCAGTTTAAATTTGAAATAACGAGCAACTATACAAAATTTAGAAGCTCAATGTATGATTTACTTTTGGTCATTAAGAATATAAATGTATAATCAGCATTTTAATGATACCAGAATGGGTCACCACACATCAAAATAAAACTTAATGGTTATTGACGATGTCGGAGAATTATTTGTTTATTAATTGGCCGGATACCGCAAACACGCAATTATTTATAAATACGATTGCAAAAGTAATGTGAAGGCTGTTTTGATAATTTTATAGATACTTTCAAATCGTTATATCTGCAAACAAAAATTGAGCAAAACATTTTATTAAATATAAATTCAATCTATTTGTAAACCAGAAACGATTTTTTATTTCTATAACTCAGCCAATTTAGTAACTGAATTACCAAATAGCAAATTAAACAATTTCGATATAGTCGAAGCATTGCATCGATTTTCCCTCAGCTTTAAGAATCAACTTCTTTACTCACTTAACAAGACCTATTTTGATTGTATGAGCAAGTAATTACATTTTTTTTTTAATTATATTATAAAAATACAGCCTTCATTTTCAGCCAATGAAATTGCAGATAGGCACTCATTAAGTACTAGGGTAATCATTAAGAGTTTTAACGTTCGCTGGCATTTAAAGGTCCGCCTAACGCATTCTCATCCGATAAATACTTCTGTGTCAGCCAATGAGGAAGTATTCTAAGATATTTAGATGACCTTACATAATATTTTCATGATTAAGGATGGCTCATTCGCTACCTTCAATTCGCCCATTCTTAATCTTGTTAAAATGTTGCTTTATGTCATCAAACTATTACTTAAAATAAGATTTACTTATAAGATGACTTAAATATTTACACTTGAAAATGCTTTTTTCAGAATGACAGCGTTTTTTTTTTTGTTTACAAGACACTTCCAAAATGGTTTTAAACTATAATAAAAACATCGTAATCATAAATTCATGCCTGCGATTGGTGACGATCACATGGCCGCGGTTGTGCATCGGCATTAATTTTTGAGCATTGTTTTCAACGTTTATTCATCCTTTCTGGTATATCAAAACGATCGTATTATTTTTGGTAATTCTTATTTGGGAGCACTTAATCATCTTTAACAAAGTACCGCCGTTTTACTGCCAATGTAGTTCCGTTACTTGCTCCGGCAGTGTAACGGCAGACATTTTGGAGCATGCTCAAAAATTTATACCGTCGTCTGGCGTTTTTCGCCGATGTCTTGACGATGTACTAATGTTCTTAGCAATATGCTGACGTTCAGCTGCCGTACAAGTACCGCCTCCAATTTCTCGAATTTTCTTAACCTTAACGGGATGAAGTAGCTCATTTCAATAAATCAAAATACATGCTTGAATTCGATTTTAATTAATGATAAATGGTTTATTGTGATTATCATAACGATTATTCTTATCTGAAGTATAAACACTCTTAAAAAAATACGCAAATTATAGGAACACAAAAATAGTAAGCTTAGCTTAATCCTGTTATAAGGCATTTGAGAAGTTTCGAGAAATTTGGGCCTGATCCGCGAAAATTGCCAAATTTGTGCTCCGATATAGCCTTATGCTTCATGTCGCATGTCATCTTATACTCGTATATATGACATTTAGCCAAATAGTATGTGAGTTTGCTAGTCTGTTTAACTTACATTAACTATTTGTTTTGTTTTAAACTATGAAATAACAATTTGATAGTTTGCACTGATATTTTTGGTTTAAATTTTAGCCTGCTATCACTTCCAAATCAAACGTCAGCGAGCTCAGGGCATGGACGTGAAGACATCATTACGATAGACGTTATGACCGCATGAATTATGGTGCGATTTTGCGAAATTCTACAATAAACGGCACATTCTAAATACTGTTAACGTTCGGTAATAGATGCGACAAGTAAAGTATGATTAAGATGCACAGCAGTTCTCTCAATCATTCTAAGAAAGTGTATGATTATGAACTCGTGTCTAATTAACTATACAAACAAATAACGATTTAACAGTCAATCTAAAATGTATATTAACGATACCGCGGAGCACGTGAAAAAACCCGTACATGTTTAATAGTAAACCAATGTATTATATTTCCATCTTGTATGCTTTATAATACATAAGATTTGTCTCAATGAACATGAGTAAGTCAATTTATGCTAAATAGACAAGATTTTAAACAATAACAACAACATACCTTTTACACGTGAGCTTTCACCAAACGACAAGTCTTAGAAATGCGAGTGGTACGCAGCAATGGAATAAGCAGCCGTATTTATAGGCTTTAACAACCACTGATGTCGAGAGTCTTACCGGAAGTTGGTTTAATATCACATTATTAAGTAGTTTTCGCAAATAGGTGTCTTCACGTTTCTCAAGAGATTTGAATAGTTTTTTAAGAGGTTAAAATAGAGATCGCGTACTCCACTACATGAAATGACCATTAATTATTAAAATCGTGTCTAAAGGCAATTACAATCATTTACTTTTTATCAAGAATTTCCTTCGTGTTTGAAATTTTCTGTCCGTGGCAAAAACTGATTGGTGTTTTAGTATTAAGTGTATACAGGTTTTGAACAATTTCCTTATGTTTTTAACACGAACTAATATAAGTTAAGTGTTTGTTCTTGGACGTCTTCTTACCTCAAAGAAGAAGAAACAATATTAAGGAAGTCTTAAAGAACACTTCTTTTATGTAAAACGTTTTTTATTCGATGCGTGTACAAAGCATTTGTAGAAAAATGATATCTGTTGTGCTGTACCATATGTAACATTTTCATTCTCGCTGTTGTCCGTTAAACTTGAAACAGTACATGTAATATTTAAAGTTTAGGGTCTTACGTCATAAAGGACCCAGACAGAGCATGGTCCATGCACGTTTAACTATTTGTTTTTTCATTGCCACGATAATGCTTGTCTCATTTTTCTCCCACCCGGGATAATAAATTCCAAATATTCGCAAAACACCGGACGCTCGGGTTGGGATGAACCGATCTTACATTCCCGGTCATGGAAAATACTTATAATCTTTATAACATAATTCGTACTTTCCTTCTAATTTCTAAACTTTTCAGCTGTAAAAACTCAAGTCACAATGCACTCATTTTACTAATTTAGAATAGTGCATGTCAGTAACGATATATATAACGTCTGGCCAAATATGTAAACTGATAAGAAAGTCACAACATGCGTTCAGAGATTTACGGATAGTTCCTTTGAGAGCTTGGACAATGGCAGGTGAGTTATCGTCTCACATTTATTTCGCTTATGATCGCACCTATTTTACGTATAATCATTTTACTAGAATACGTTGTGACCTTATATGACATAAGATAAAGTTTTAAAATTAAGAATAAAAATGGAACAAAATTATCATCATTAGAATGATACAGTAACATGTACAGTGATTTAGAATTTAGGTGGATCATGACCAGGAGACGAACACTGTATTAAGGCTTTGTGGTGATTGTTGCTATTTAAGGAAATACATTTAATTTTTGTTATCCTGAAAGAATCTAAGACACTTTTTTCACAATTTTATTGAATATTTTTCTTAATTGAAGAACTATCACAACACCTTATTGTTGAATGAAAAGTGTGGATAATATTAACACAACAATATATTCATAACGTAACGTAGTCATGAAAGTAAAAATGCAAACGGATTTTCAGCTTCTCCCTGAAACCACATTATTTCGTTAAATTCGCTTAACTCCATTACAAACACAAACATGTTTAAAAGAATATATAATTTTCTATTTTAACAGATTGCACCTCGAAACATTTTAAAACTTAATTCGCCTGATCAACCCACTTTGTATCGTAAAAGTCCCTAGTCATTTTTAACCAATGAATATTTTCAGGATTGTTTTTTATTCTCTCCGTTTTCCTGATATGGCAGACAACCGAAAGCTACTTGTTGGATACTCGTGGGTATTTCTTTCTAAACCATGTACTTGATAAAACAAAACTTAAAACAGACTGAACGTACCTCAGCCCCTAATTCTGCAATAACCGTAAGTTCCTTACATAACTTAATGCACTTTTTAGATATTGAAATTCTGCTATAATGGCCAAATTAAAAAAGGATTCTTAATCCTATCACTGTTTTAATTAATTTGTGCTTGATTCATCTTTGGCGTGTACCATCAAAGCATAGAGTGAAAATATAAAAACATCTTATAAATTGTAAATTCAACATGAATTAACAAGGTTGACGTTCAAATTGAGAATGTGCTTAATACATCGATTGTGGGGTCACTGCAGTGGGGCGATATTGGAGTATGTGGGATATGTGGAATATATGGGGGTACTGCGGTGGTGCGATTTGGGAGTATGTCATATTTATGGGAGCACTGCGTTGAGGGGGGATGAAAAAAAACAATTCGGTTGAGCAATGTAGGAGAACACTGCAGTTGGGCGATTTTTGGGTATGTGGGGTATATGGAATATATTGGTACACTGCGGTGGGGCAAAGCGGGTGTATGTGGGCAGACGGGAGGAACTGGGGAAGTGCCGTCGAGCAATCTTTGAACACTGCGATGGGACTATGTGGGAGCACACTGCGGTGGGGTGATGTGGATGTATGTAGAGTATGTGGTATATAGTGGATCATAGCAGTGGAGGGATGTAGGAACAATACAGTTGGGAGCTGTTGAAGCTCTATGGTGGGGCGAAGAGGGCGCGCTGCGGTGGGGCGATTTAGGAACACTACGGTGGGTTGATCTGGGAACACTTCCGTGGGTTGATGTGGGAGCACTTCGCTGGGTTAGTGTGGGATCACTGCGGTAGGGTGATGTGGGAGCACTGCAACGGGGCGATGTGAAAACACTGCAACGTAGCGATGGGGGAGCGCTGCAACGGGGCGATATGGGAGCACTGCGGCGGTTTGAAGCATTTTGGAGCACTGCAGTGGAGTGATGTGGGAGGACTGCAGTGGGGCCATTTGGGAGCACTGCAGCGGAATGTGGAAGGACTGCGGCGTGGGCGATTTGGGAGCACTGCAGTGGAAGGATATCGGAGGACTGCAGTGGAGTGGTATGGGAGGACCGCGGTGAAATGGTGTATAAGCACCGCGGAGGGGCGATTTGCGAGGACGGCAGTGGAGTGATGAAGGAGGACTGCAGTGGAGTGATATGGGGGGACCGCGGTGAAGTGGTGTATGCGCACTGCGGCAGGGCAATTTGAGAGGATGGCAGTGGAGTGATATCAGAGGACTGCAGAGGAGTTATGTGGGAGGACTGCAGAGGAGTGATGTGGGAGGACTGCAATGGAGTGATGTGGGAAGACTGCGGTGAAGTGGTGTTCGGGCACAGCGGCGGGGAAATTTTTTGAGCACTGCAGTGGAGTGATGTGGGAGGACTACAGTGGTGTGGAGTGGGAGGACTGCAGTTGAGTTGTGAGGGAGGACCGTAGTGGTGTGGTGTGGGAGGGCCGCAGTGGAGTGATGTTAGAGCACTGCAGTGGAGTTGTGTAGGAGGACTGAAGTGGAGTGGTGTGGGAGCACTGCAGTGGAGTGGTGTTGGAGCAATGCAGTGGAGTGGTTTTGGAGGACTGCAGTGGAGATATGTGAGAGGGCTGCATTGCAGTGATGTGTGAGAACTGCAGTGGAGTGTTGTGGGAGCATTGCAGTGGAGTGATGTGGGAGGACTGCAGTGGAGTGATGTAGGAGGACTGCAGTGGAGTGATGTGGGAGCACTGCAGTGGAGTGATGTGGGAGGACTGCAGTGGAGTGATGTGGGAGGACTGCAGTGGAGTGATGTGGGAGGACTGCAGTGGAGAGATGTGAGAGGAATGCGGACGAGTGATGTGGGAGGACTGCGGAAGAGTGATGTGGGAGGACTGCGGTGGTGTGATGTGGGAGGACTGCAGTGGAGTGATGTGGGAGGACTGTGGACGATTGATGTGGGAGGACTGCAGTTGAGTGATGTGGGAGGACTTCAGTGGAGTGATGTGGGAGGACTGCAGTGGAGTGATGTGGGAGGACTGCGGACGAGTGATGTGGGAGGACTTCAGTGGACAGATGTGAGAGGACAGCGGACGAGTGATGTGGGAGGACTTCAGTGGAGAGATGTGAGAGGATTGCGGACGAGAGATGTGGGAGGACTTCAGTGGAGATATGTGAGAGGACTGCGGAGGAGTGTTGTGGGAGGACGGCAGAGGAGTGATGTGGGAGGACTGCGGACGAGTGATGTGGGAGGACTTCAGTGGAGAGATGTGAGAGGACTGCGGACGAGTGATGTCGGAGGACTGCGGACAAGTGATGTGGTAGGACTTCAGTGGAGAGATGTGTGAGGACTGCAGACTAGTGATGTGGGAGGACTGCAGTGAAAAGATGTGAGAGGACTGCGGACGAGTGATGTGGGAGGACTGCAGTGGAGGGATGTGAGAGGACTGCAGAGGAGTGATGTGTGAGAACTTCAGTGGAGAGATTTGGTGGGACTGCTGACGAGTGATGTGGGAGGACTGCAGTGGAGAGATGTGAGAGGACTGCGGAGGAGTGATGTGGGAGGACTTCAGTGGAGTGATCTGGGAGGACTGCAATGGAATGGTGTGGGAGCACTGTAGTGGAGTGGTGTGGGAGCACTGTAGTGGAGTGATGTGGGAGCACAGCAGATGAGTGATGTGGGAGGGCTGCAATGGAGTGAAGTGGGAGAACTGCAGAGGAGTGATGTGGGAGGACTGTAGTGGAGTGACGTGGGAGGACTGCAGTGGAGTGATGTAAGAGGACTTCAGTGGAGTGATGTAGGAGGAACGCAGAGGAGTGATGTGGGAGGATTGCAGTGGTTGGATTTGGGAGGACTGCAGTGGAGAGATGTGGGAGGACTGCAGTGGAATGATGTGAGAGGACTGCAGTGGAGTGGTGTGGGAGGATTGCAGTGGAGTGATGTGGGAGGACTGCAGTGGTATGATTTGGGAGGACTGCAGTGAAGAGATGTGGGAGGACTGTAATGGAGTGATGTGAGAGGACTGCAGTGGAGTGGTGTGGGAGAACTGCAGTGGAGTGGTGTGCGAGCACTGTAGTGGAGTGATGTGGGAGCACAGAAGAGGAATGATGTGGGAGAACTGCAGTGGAGTGATGTGGGAGCACTGCAGTGGTGTGATTTGGGAGGACTGCAGAAGAGTGGTGTGGGAGAACTGCAGTGGACTGGTGTGGGAGCACTGTAGTGGAGTGATGTGGGAGCACAGCAGAAGAGTGATGTCGGAGGACTGCAGTTGAGTGATGTGGGAGGATTGCAGAGGAGTGGTGTGGGAGGATTGCAGTGGAGTGATGTGGGAGGATTGCAGTGGAGTGATGTGGGAGGATTGCAGTGGAGTGATGTGGGAGGATTGCAGTTGAGAGATGTGAGAGGACTGCAGAGGAGTGGTGTGGGAGGACTGCAGGAGTGGAGTGGGAGGACTGCAGTTGAGAGATGTGAGAGGACTGCCGAGGAGTGGTGTGGGGGGACTGCAGTGGAGTGAAGTGGGAGGACTGCAGTTGAGAGATGTGAGAGGACTGCAGAGGAGTGATGTGGGAGGACTGCAGTGGGGTGGTGTGGGAGGAGTGCAGTGGAGTGGTGTGGGAGCACTGCAGTGGAGTGATGTGGGAGGACTGCAGAGGAGTGGTGTGGGAGGAGTGCAGTGGAGTGGTGTGCGAGGAGTGCAGTGGAGTGGTGTGGGAGCACTGCAGTTGAGAGATGTGAGAGGACTGCAGAGGAGTGGTGTGGAAGGAGTGCAGTGGAGTGGTGTGGGAGCACTGCAGTGGAGTGATGTGGGAGGACTGCAGTTGAGAGATGTGAGAGGACTGCAGAGGAGTGATGTTGGATGACTGCAGTGGAGTGGTGTGGGAGTAGTGCAGTGGAGTGGAGTGGGAGCACTGCAGTTGAGAGATGTGAGAGGACTGCAGAAGAGTGGTGTGGGAGGAGTGCAGTGGAGTGGTGTGGGAGGAGTGCAGTGGAGTGATGTGGGAGGACTGCAGAGGAGTGGTGTGGGAGGACTGCAGAGGAGTGGTGTGGGAGGACTGCAGAGGAGTGGTGTGGGAGGATTGCAGTTGAGAGATGTGAGAGGACTGCAGAAGAGTGGTGTGGGGGGATTGCAGTTGAGAGATGTGAGAGGACTGCAGAGGGGTGGTGTGGGAGGAGTGCAGTGGAGTGATGTGAGACGACTGCAGAGGAGTGGTGTGGGAGGACTGCAGAGGGGTGGTGTGGGAGGACTGCAGTTTAAAGATGTGAGAGGACTGCAGAGGAGTGGTGTGGGAGGACTGCAGTGGAGTGATGTGGGAGGACTGCAGTTGAAAGATGTGAGAGGACGGCCGAGGAGTTGTGTGGGAGGACTGCAGAGGAGTGGTGTGGGAGGATTGCAGTGGAGTGATGTGGGAAGACTGCCGTTGAGTGATGTGGGAGGACTGCAGTGGAGTGATGTGGGAGGATTGCAGAGGAGTGGTGTGGGAGCACTGTAATGGAGTGATGTGGGAGGACTGCTGTGGAGAGATGTAGGAGGACTGTAGTGGAGTGATGTGGGAGGACTGCAGTGGAGTGATGTGAGAGGAATGCAGTGGAGTGATGTGAGAGGAATGCAGTGGAGTGATGTGGGAGGATTGCAGTGGAGTGATGTGGGAAGACTGCCGTTGGGTGATGTGGGAGGACTGCAGTGGAGAGATGTAGGAGGAATGCAGTGGAGTGATGTGGGAGGATTGCAATGGAGTGATGTGGTAGGACTGCATTGGAGTGATGTGAGAGGACTGCAGTGGAGTGATGTGAGAGGACTGCAGTGGAGAGATGTGGGAGGACTGCAGTGGAGTGATGTGAGAGGATTGCAAAGGAGTGATGTGGGAGGACTGCAGTGGAGTGATGTGGGAGGACTGCAGTGGAGTGATGTGGGAGGATTGCAGTTGAGTTATGTGGGAGGATTGCAATGGAGTGATGTGGGAGGATTGCAGTTGAGTTATGTTGGAGGATTGCAATGGAGTGATGTGGGAGGACTGCAGAGGAGTGGTGTGAGAGGAGTGCAGTGGAGTAATGTGGGAAGACTGCCGTTGAGTGATGTGGGAGGACTGCAGTGGAGTGATGTGGGAGGACTGCAGAGGAGTGATGTGGAAGGAGTGCAGTGGGGTAATGTGTGAGGACTGCAGTGGAGAGATGTGGGAGGACTACAATGGAGTGATGTGGGAGGGTTGCAGTGGAGTGGTATGGGAGCACTGCAGTGGAGTGATGTGGGATGACTGCAGTGGAGAGATGTGGGAGGACTGCAGTGGAGTGATGTGGGTGGACTGCAGTGGAGTGATGTGGGAGCACTGCAATGGAGTGATGTGGGAGGATTGCAGTTGAGTGATGTGGGAGGACTGCAGTGGAGAGTTGTGAGAGGACTGCAGTGGAGTGATGTGGGAGGATTGCAGTGGAGTGATGTGGGAGCACTGCAGTGGAGTGATGTGGGAGCACTGCAGTGGAGTGATGTGGGAGGACTGCAGTGGAGTGATGTGGGAGGACTGCAGTGGAGTGATGTGGGAGGACTGCAGTGGAGAGATGTGAGAGGAATGCGGACGAGTGATGTGGGAGGACTGCGGACGAGTGATGTGGGAGGTTTGCGGTTGTGTGATGTGGGAGGACTGCAGTGGAGTGATGTGGGAGGACTGTGGACGATTGATGTGGGAGGACTGCAGTTGAGTGATGTGGGAGGACTTCAGTGGAGTGATGTGGGAGGACTGCAGTGGAGTGATGTGGGAGGACTGCGGACGAGTGATGTGGGAGGACTTTAGTGGACAGATGTGAGAGGACAGCGGACGAGTGATGTGGGAGGACTTCAGTGGAGAGATGTGAGAGGATTGCGGACGAGAGATGTGGGAGGACTTCAGTGGAGATATGTGAGAGGACTGCGGAGGAGTGTTGTGGGAGGACTGCGGAGGAGTGATGTGGGAGGACTGCGGACGAGTGATGTGGGAGGACTTCAGTGGAGAGATGTGAGAGGACTGCGGACGAGTGATGTCGGAGGACTGCGGACAAGTGATGTGGTAGGACTTCAGTGGAGAGATGTGTGAGGACTGCAGACTAGTGATGTGGGAGGACTGCAGTGAAAAGTTGTGAGAGGACTGCGGACGAGTGATGAGGGAGGACTGCAGTGGAGGTATGTGAGAGGACTGCGGAGGAGTGATGTGGGAGAACTTCAGTGGAGAGATTTGGTGGGACTGCTGACGAGTGATGTGGGAGGACTGCAGTGGAGAGATGTGAGAGGACTGCGGAGGAGTGATGTGGGAGGACTTCAGTGGAGTGATCTGGGAGGACTGCAATGGAATGGTGTGGGAGCACTGTAGTGGAGTGGTGTGGGAGCACTGTAGTGGAGTGATTTGGGAGCACAGCAGATGAGTGATGTGGGAGGGCTGCAATGGAGTGAAGTGGGAGAACTGCAGAGGAGTGATGTGGGAGGACTGCAGTGGAGTGACGTGGGAGGACTGCAGTGGAGTGATGTAAGAGGACTTCAGTGGAGTGATGTAGGAGGAACGCAGAGGAGTGATGTGGGAGGATTGCAGTGGTTGGATTTGGGAGGACTGAAGTGGAGAGATGTGGGAGGACTGCAGTGGAATGATGTGAGAGGACTGCAGTGGAGTGGTGTGGGAGGATTGCAGTGGAGTGATGTGGGAGGACTGCAGTGGTATGATTTGGGAGGACTGCAGTGAAGAGATGTGGGAGGACTGTAATGGAGTGATGTGAGAGGACTGCAGTGGAGTGGTGTGGGAGAACTGCAGTGGAGTGGTGTGCGAGCACTGTAGTGGAGTGATGTGGGAGCACAGAAGAGGAATGATGTGGGAGAACTGCAGTGGAGTGATGTGGGAGCACTGCAGTGGTGTGATTTGGGAGGACTGCAGAAGAGTGGTGTGGGAGAACTGCAGTGGACTGGTGTGGGAGCACTGTAGTGGAGTGATGTGGGAGCACAGCAGAAGAGTGATGTCGGAGGACTGCAGTTGAGTGATGTGGGAGGATTGCAGAGGAGTGGTGTGGGAGGATTGCAGAGGAGTGGTGTGGGAGGAGTGCAGTGGAGTGATGTGGGAGGATTGCAGTGGAGTGATGTGGGAGGATTGCAGTGGAGTGATGTGGGAGGAATGCAGTTGAGAGATGTGAGAGGACTGCAGAGGAGTGGTGTGGGAGGACTGCAGAGGAGTGGAGTGGGAGGACTGCAGTTGAGAGATGTGAGAGGACTGCCGAGGAGTGGTGTGGGAGGACTGCAGTGGAGTGAAGTGGGAGGACTGCAGTTGAGAGATGTGAGAGGACTGCAGAGGAGTGATGTGGGAGGACTGCAGTGGGGTGGTGTGGGAGGAGTGCAGTGGAGTGGTGTGGGAGCACTGCAGTGGAGTGATGTGGGAGGACTGCAGAGGAGTGGTGTGGGAGGAGTGCAGTGGAGTGGTGTGCGAGGAGTGCAGTGGAGTGGTGTGGGAGCACTGCAGTTGAGAGATGTGAGAGGACTGCAGAGGAGTGGTGTGGAAGGAGTGCAGTGGAGTGGTGTGGGAGCACTGCAGTGGAGTGATGTGGGAGGACTGCAGTTGAGAGATGTGAGAGGACTGCAGAGGAGTGATGTTGGATGACTGCAGTGGAGTGGTGTGGGAGTAGTGCAGTGGAGTGGAGTGGGAGCACTGCAGTTGAGAGATGTGAGAGGACTGCAGAAGAGTGGTGTGGGAGGAGTGCAGTGGAGTGGTGTGGGAGCACTGCATTGGAGTGATGTGGGAGGACTGCAGAGGAGTGGTGTGAGAGGACTGCAGAGGAGTGGTGTGGGAGGATTGCAGTTGAGAGATGTGATAGGACTGCAGAAGAGTGGTGTGGGGGGGATTGCAGTTGAGAGATGTGAGAGGACTGCAGAGGGGTGGTGTGGGAGGAGTGCAGTGGAGTGATGTGAGACGACTGCAGAGGAGTGGTGTGGGAGGACTGCAGAGGGGTGGTGTGGGAGGACTGCAGTTTAAAGATGTGAGAGGACTGCAGAGGAGTGGTGTGGGAGGACTGCAGTGGAGTGATGTGGGAGGACTGCAGTTAAAAGATGTGAGAGGACGGCCGAGGAGTGGTGTGGGAGGACTGCAGAGGAGTGGTGTTGGAGGGTTGCAGTGGAGTGATGTGGGAAGACTGCCGTTGAGTGATGTGGGAGGACTGCAGTGGAGTGATGTGGGAGGATTGCAGAGGAGTGGTGTGGGAGCACTGTAATGGAGTGATGTGGGAGGACTGCTGTGTAGAGATGTAGGAGGACTGTAGTGGAGTGATGTGGGAGGACTGCAGTTGAGTGATGTGAGAGGAATGCAGTGGAGTGATGTGAGAGGAATGCAGTGGAGTGATGTGGGAGGAATGCAGTGGAGTGATGTGGGAAGACTGCCGTTGGGTGATGTGGGAGGACTGCAGTGGAGAGATGTAGGAGGAATGCAGTGGAGTGATGTGGGAGGATTGCAATAGAGTGATGTGGTAGGACTGCATTGGAGTGATGTGAGAGGACTGCAGTGGAGTGATGTGAGAGGACTGCAGTGGAGAGATGTGGGAGGACTGCAGTGGAGTGATGTGAGAGGATTGCAAAGGAGTGATGTGGGAGGACTGCAGTGGAGTGATGTGGGAGGACTGCAGTGAAGTGATGTGGGAGGATTGCAGTTGAGTTATGTGGGATGATTGAAATGGAGTGATGTTGGAGGATTGCAGTTGAGTTATGTTGGAGGATTGCAATGGAGTGATGTGGGAGGACTGCAGAGGAGTGGTGTGAGAGGAGTGCAGTGGAGTAATGTGGGAAGACTGCCGTTGAGTGATGTGGGAGGACTGCAGTGGAGTGATGTGGGAGGACTGCAGAGGAGTGATGTGGGAGGAGTGCAGTGGGGTAATGTGTGAGGACTGCAGTGGAGAGATGTGGGAGGACTACAATGGAGTGATGTGGGAGGGTTGCAGTGGAGTGGTATGGGAGCACTGCAGTGGAGTGATGTGGGATGACTGCAGTGGAGAGATGTGGGAGGACTGCAGTGGAGTGATGTGGGTGGACTGCAGTGGAGTGATGTGGGAGCACTGCAATGGAGTGATGTGGGAGGATTGCAGTTGAGTGATGTGGGAGGACTGCAGTGGAGAGTTGTGAGAGGACTGCAGTGGAGTGATGTGGGAGGATTGCAGTGGAGTGATGTGGGAGCACTGCAGTGGAGTGATGTGGGAGCATTGCAGTGGAGTGATGTGGGAGCACTGCAGAGGAGTGATGTGGGAGCACTGCAGTGGAGTGATATGGGAGCACTGCAGTAGAGTGGTTTGGAGTACTGTTGTGGAATTGTGTGGGAGGACTGCGTTGAAGTGGTGTGGGAGGATTGCAGTGGAGTGATGTTGGAGGACTGCCGCGGGCGATTTTGGAGGACTGCAGTGGAGTGATGTGGGAGCACTGCAGTGGAGTGGTGTGGGATGTTTGCAGTTGAGTAATGTGGGAGGAATGCGGCGGGACGATCATGGAGCAATGAAGTGGAGTGATATCGGAGGACTGCAGTGGAGTGGTTTTGGAGGACTCCGGTGAAGTGGGGTTTGAGCACTGCGCCGGGGCGATTTGGGAGGGCGGCAGTGGAGTGATGAGGGAGGACTACAATGGAGTAATGTGGGAGGATTGCAGTGGAGTGATGTTTGAGGACTGCCGCGGGCGATTTTGGAGGACGGCAGTGGTGTGATGTGGGAGCACTGCAGTGGAGTGGTGTGGAAGGATTGCAGTGGAGTGATGTTGGAGGAATGCGGCGGGGAGATTTAGGAGAACGGCAGTTGAGTGATATCGGAGGACTACAGTGGAGTGGTGTGTGCTATATGTGGTGAAGTGGCGTTTTAGCACTGTGGATGGGCGGTTTGGGAGCACTGCAGTGGAGTGATGTTGGAGGACTGCAGTAGAGTGGTGTGGAAGGACTGCAGTTGAGTTGTGTGGGAGGACAGCAGTGGAGTGATGTGGGAGAACTGCAGTGGAATGGTGTTGGAGCACTGCAGTGGAGTGATGTGAGAGGACTGCAGTGGAGTGGTGTGGGAGGACTGCAGTGGAGTGATGTGAGAGGACTGCAGTGGAGTGATATGGGAGGATTGCAGTGAAGTGATGTGGGAGGATTGCAGTGGAGTGATTTGGGAGGACTGCAGTGGAGTGATGTGAGAGGACTGCAGTGGAGTGATGTGAGAGGACTGCAGTGGAGTGATGTGGGAGGACTGCAGTGGAGTGATGTTGGAGGACTGCAGTGGAGTGATTTGGGAGGACTGCAGTGGGGTGATGTGTGAGGACTGCAGTGGAGTGATGTGAGAGGACTGCAGTGGAGTGGTGTGGGAGGACTGCAGTGGAGTGATGTGGGAGGACTGCAGTGGAGTGATGTTGGAGGATTGCAGTGGAGTGATGTGGGAAGACTGCCGTTGGGTGATGTGGGAGGACTGCAGTGGAGAGGTGTAGGAGGAATGCAGTGGAGTGATGTGGGAGGATTACAATGGAGTGATGTGGTAGGACTGCAGTGGAGTGATGTGAGATGACTGCAGTGGAGTGATGTGAGAGGACTGCAGTGGAGAGATGTGGGAGGACTGCAGTGGAGTGATGTGAGAAGATTGCAAAGGAGTGATGTGGGAGGACTGCAGTGGAGTGATGTGGGAGGACTGCAGTGGAGTGGTGTGGGAGGATTGCAGTTGAGTGATGTGGGAGGAATGCGGCGGGGCGATCATGGAGCACTGCAGTGGAGTGATATCGGAGGACTGCAGTGGAGTGGTGTTGGAGGACTGCGGTGAAGTGGGGTTTGAGCACTGCGCCGGGGCGATTTGGGAGGACGGCAGTGGAGTGATGAGGGAGGACTACAATGGAGTGATGTGGGAGGATTGCAGTGGAGTGATGTTTGAGGACTGCCGCGGGCGATTTTGGAGGACTGCAGTGGTGTGATTTGGGAGCACTGTAGTGGAGTGGTGTCGGAGGATTGCAGTGTGGTGATGTTTGTGGACTGCCGCGGGCGATTTTGGAGGACTGCAGTGGTGTGATGTGGGAGCACTGCAGTGGAGTGGTGTGGGTGGATTGCAGTGGAGTGATGTGTGAGGAATGCGGCGGGGAGATTTATGAGGACGGCAGTTGAGTGATATCGGAGGACGGCAGTGGAGTGGTGTGTGCTATCTGCGGTGAAGTGGCGTTTTAGCACTGTGGATGGGCGGTTTGGGAGCACTGCAGTGGAGTGATGTTGGAGGACTGCAGCAGAGTGGTGTGGAAGGACTGCAGTTGAGTTGTGTGGGAGGACTGCAGTGGAGTGGTGTGGGAGAACTGCAGTGGAATGGTGTTGGAGCACTGCAGTGGAATTGTAAGGGAGGACTGAAGTGGAGTGTTGTGGGAGCACTGCAGTTGAGTGGTTTGGGAGGAATGCAGTGGAGCTATTTGGGAGGTCTGCAGTGGTGTGACATGGAAGGACTGCAGTGGAGTTGTTTGGGAGGACTGCAGTGGAGTGGTGAGGGAGGACTGCAGTAGAGTGGTGTGGTAGGTCTGCAGTGGAGTGGTGTGGGACCAGTGCAGCAGAGTGGTGTTGGGTAACTGCAGTAGAATGGTGTGGGAGCTCTGCAGTGGAGTGATGTCGGAGGACTACAATGGAGTGGTGTGGGACGACTGCAGTGGAGTGGTGTTGGAGGAGTGCAGTGGAGTGGTTTGGGAGCACTGCAGTGGAGTGGTGTTGGAGGACTGCAGTGAAGTTGTGAGGGAGGACTGCAGTGGAGTGATGTGGGAGGACTGATATTGCGGTGATTTGAGAATGAGCGGTTTTTGTGAAATGTGGAGGATCGATGTTTGGCCTGTGCGATTGGGTAATGTAGGCGCACCCTGCGGTGGAGTTAAGTGAAACCACTGCAGTTGGGATTTGTTTGAACACTGGGACTGGGCGATGTTTGGCACTGCGATCGGTAGATGTGGATACAGAACGGTAGGGTAATGTGGAAGCATTGCGGGGGGACGATGTGGGGACCAGCGCGATGGGGACTGGAAGGAGCATTGAGGTTTGACGAAGTGGGGAACTGCATTGGAGCGAGGTGGTAGCACTACGACAGGGGATGTGGGAGATGTGTGGTGTGTGTGGGGGGGGGGGCATGCGTTTGGCGATGAAAGGGTATGGTGAGTATGTTTGAGCACTGCGGTGAAACATAATGGGGTTATAAGGGGACATATGCGTTGGGGCGATGTAAGAACTTTGTGATTGGGTGATATTGGGTCACTGCTATTAGGCGATGTAGGAGCACTGCGTTGGGACGATGTAGGGGTATGTTGGATAAATAGGAACATTGCTTTTAAGCGATGTGGGGGATGAGGGGACATGTGTATTGAAGCAGTGCGGTAGGGCGATATGGGAAACTGCGATATGGCGATGTGGTGGCGCGGACATGTGGGGCTAGTGCGTTGTAGCGATATGGGAGGACTGCGGTGTGGTGGATTTTGGGCAGGGCGAAAAGGCAATGTGTAATATGCGTGAATAGATGGGCTAAGGCCTGTAGAACCTGTCGTAGTTGTTGTTGTGTTTTCGATAAACACAATCATCAATAAAAGTTAACAACTAACATATGTCACTCGTTATTTAGTCTAAGGAACTAAGCGAAAACTTAACGCAACCAAAAGTTGTACATATAGACAAATGCTGTAGTCATACGAATAGGTACAAAGCAATTGCATGAAGGCAATATTCAGTTCGACTAATGCACTTGTAAACAAAAGATTTCAAATATAATAAAGCAGCATACATATTGACCTGGCGGATAAACCCTTCAATTGCTGTATGGAGTTGGCTTCACGTGTCACATTCTTTACCCCCATGCACAAGAAACGCAACATCTTAATAGAATCAAGATATATAGCTAAATGGCGTTGCTTTTCCAGAATACTGTACAGCACGTGAGATATAATAAACTAAAACTTGTACATTTTATAAACATTTCGGCACAATATTATTTCAAGAATGGAAATTATGCCTATGCAAAATACGGTTGAATTCATTTGAGTTTGCATCATGATTAAAGCAATCTTTTTAAACATATCATACGCTTACATGTAGGTTATTTTAACGTTCGATAAAATCCTTGTGTTTGATACAGATTGTTAATAAAGAATTAATTTGTATATAGAGTGTCAACAAAACATGTGTAGCGGCAATGGGGATTGTTACGTAGTATATGGCGTTGTCAAGTGTCACTGTCATCGAAATTACGCTGGAGACCACTGCGAGCTTATTGGTAAGATACCTCGTCTCAATATTGAATTATTATTCTTTATACATAAAGCTATACATAATGCTCCAGGAAAAAGTATCGACAACATGTTTCATTATGAAATGCCAAACACATGCTTTATTAAGAAATGCTCCATGAAGAACTGTATACCGCATTATCCATTAAGAAGTGGCTCTTGATTTGGAAGATGCGTTTTATAATTGTAAATGCCATTATTATACACATCATTTATCCACAGACTTTTGCCTGGGTCTTCCTTGTGGAAGTCATGGACACTGCAAAGATATTAACCATTACCCACACTTTCTGTGCACATGTAACCCAGGGTACACTGGACAGTACTGCGGCACACAGGGTAAGAACAAACTATGTAGCTCACTTTTCTGTCATTACACTGACCACTCCCCATTCCCTCTATGAACATGTGACACAGGGTTCACTGGACAGTACCGGGTAAGAACAAAAGATGTAGCTCATTTAATATCATCGCGCATATTTGGAGTTTTAATCGTTTTGTTTTAATGTATGCATTTATTTTCAAATCAAAACGGAACGGTGATATATTGCAATGAAAATGTACGCACCTTACTTATTCCATGGCTAGCTTAACAATACTGGTCAAAACAGTAACTGCACACAAATCTTGTGAGTATACCTAAATCCTGACTCTCGCTCATTGCGAATGGTTGACGTTAATACGTTCTCAAAAAAAACATCAAATTTGGTTATCAATATATATATTTGGGTAACGGCATTTAATCTGTCAGTGACTACGGAATGGAAACATTTTTCGAGCCACTTATTAGTCCTACTATACAATATTTAACAATTTTGATAGTTGATAGTTTTTTAGATATGTGATAAATCAACAACCAAGGTTCTTTTTATCACTACATCAATTTGGTAACTCTGAAGGACAGGATAATACCAGACAACATACATGCAGTCGTGCTGTCAAGCAACTTATGAATACGTTTTTATGTCTACAATTTTGAAACATTCCGGAACTTTATAATCTGATACAATGTATAACTACATCTCTCGTTTAGTGACCGGATCCCAGTCGAATTTCCATGGACAAATCCATACCGCAAATACATGTGATAGTCAATATTGTAATCACCATGGCGACTGCTCCGAAGTTAACGGACAACAGACATGTCACTGTCACTCTGGATATTATGGACATCAGTGTCAGCATCACAGTAAGAACTTTTTTTTATTTTCGTTTATCTTTTCTTTGATATAAGGTCTTAACAAATTTTTATTTGTTTCATAAATATTCAACAATTACCAAGTATTTGCACTTCATGTTTAAATCAACGTATATCAGAGTACGGATAAGTCCTTCCACGATAGAAACTCTTGTGTGTGTCAAATATAACAGCAAATATCTTAAATTATAACATATTTTTTATCTATTTTTGAGGTTCAATTATTTACAAGAATGAAATCTACAGTACATGTCTTGTCACGGCTAGTAGTGGCAGTATCGGTCTATATGGTCAAATACAATATATAATGTTTATCATTATATAAAAAAAAACATCCATGTTTACCGATACCGCCGCCTGTGGTCTTGGAAAGCAATGTGGTTAGCAGTTTGAAAAATAATTTAAATGAATTATAATTAAAACAAAGTATGAATCAGTTTTCAACGAAACCAAGAAGTACGTCTTTAACATAAATATGGTTTATGATTAAAACAATATTGGGATCTTCAATAAACAAGCCATTATCATGAAATGCGTGTAGTACCTTTCAGTAATAGATTACAATGAAATGGAATTGGTATGTTGCTTTCTTGCAGTGTTTCTTAGTAAAACATATTCCAGTCTTCTTATTCTCGTACGCGTTCAATGCCCCGAGCTATCATCTCAAACCTAAAGCGAAATACAACAGCCTGATGTCAATAATTCATTCCAGTGTTACGTGCGACGTCAACAAACACCAACAGATCCCTTCAGTAAAAGCATGCTCGACCCTAAAGGGGTCCACTGGTCTTTATTTACAGTAAATTCTTAATCTACACGGAGCCCAGGCTTTGCTTATTTGCATATAACCAACCAAGTAAACATACGCACTATGAACCTACTTTCGTCTATAACGGAATTTTATACTATGAACGCACATCCACCGCCTACAGCGGACAGTTACAGTTGTACTAACGCACATCCGCCGCCAACAGCGGACCGTTACACCAGTTTGCATTCGAAAAATCTTAATTTTTACTTTAATGTAGTTTTTGTTCCCGCTACGATCGCTTGTAATATTTCCCATACGATAACAAATGTATAGTTTGACCTATTGTGTTACGTACGCAACTAAGTTAGATCATGTTGACTGCCTATATGAAAAGTAACCGACTTATTTTTGCCATATCAAGGCGTCTAGGAATTTTATGAGAAATAATGTTTCAAACGCATTACATTGGCAGACTGTAAACACCTATATTGTGTTTATCTCCTTAAATAATAGGTATAATTCTTGAATGAGTTCATTGTGTAGGTAAATCCAATAGATTGATAACATATTCTTCAAACACTACACTTACTTTTTAAAGCTGAAATTTTCGTCCAACGCTGTGGACATCATCAGAGCTACTGGCCTGACTATCGCTCACTCGCAGCTCTGACACTCGGGACTTCCCGCCGAATTTCCGTAATCCGGCGAAAAGTGGGTTGTAAATCCCAGAAAGGAAGGCCCCCTCGTCCCGGTTCATAACTGCCACCTCAGTTTTGATGCAGATAGCCTCCTTCGTTTTTCGCACTCCCCAGTCTGATTCTCTCTCTATTACGCGTGCCCCCTCCCAGTCTATTTCATGATTATTTATGTTCTGGTGATCTGTGATTGCACTTTTTTCTATTGTCGATTCTGATTGTTTTCTAGTTGCTCTAGTAAATGCCTTATTTGAGTTTGTTTCACAATCTTTTTTGTGTTCATTCAGTCTTATTCCAAATTTTCGCCCCGATTCTCCCACGTAGACTTTATCACAATTTTTACAAGGTATTTTGTAAATTACTTCTGCTTTCTCTGTTGTTTCCTGTTTGTCCTTGGGGTGCACTAAGATGTTGCGTAGTGTCTGATGTGGGCGCATGGCCGTGGCGACTCGATGTTTATTAAACACCCGGCTCACTGCTTCAGATAGCCCTTTCACATACGGAATAACCACCATCCCTTTAGATTTATTGTCTCTATCTGTATGTTTCACTTTTTTCTTGTCCTTGTTTTCATTTTTTCTTTTCAAAATCTCGGTCTTAACCCTCTTTATTGTCCAATCAGGGTACCCACACTGGCCTAAAGCTTGTTTTACATGTTCTTCCTCTTTATCTCTATCTTCAGTTTCGGTGACGAGGTTGTAGCACCTGTCTAATAGAGTTCTGACCACGCTCAGCTTGTGCTGTAATGGGTGGTGGGATGAAAAATTCAGGTATTGAATGAACACAAAAAAGATTGTGAAACAAACTCAAATAAGGCATTTACTAGAGCAACTAGAAAACAATCAGAATCGACAATAGAAAAAAGTGCAATCACAGATCACCAGAACATAAATAATCATGAAATAGACTGGGAGGGGGCACGCGTAATAGAGAGAGAATCAGACTGGAGAGTGCGAAAAACGAAGGAGGCTATCTGCATCAAAACTGAGGGGGGAGTTATGAACCGGGACGAGGGGGCCTTCCTTTCTGGGATTTACAACCCACTTTTCGCCGGATTACGGAAATTCGGCGGGAAGTCCCGAGTGTCAGAGCTGCGAGTGAGCGATAGTCAGGCCAGTAGCTCTGATGATGTCCACAGCGTTGGACGAAAATTTCAGCTTTAAAAAGTAAGTGTAGTGTTTGAAGAATATGTTATCAATAATAGGTATAAGTAATTGTTAAAACAAGTGTGAAATGGCTATCAGAATCCACCATCTTGTTTTACGTATAGGTTAGAGTTTATTAAGTAATTTCTTCGCGAAAGCGGGGCCCACCATGACTCAGTACTGCCAAAACACTAGAACATGGAGGGGCAATAAACGAGTCATGGTATCACTACTACTAGTCATTGAAACATGCTTGATATTTATATGGCAATTTTGTTCATATTCTACTTTCATAAATGCTTACAGCTAAACTCAACACAGCGATTACTTCCAATGCCTTGCAGAAATCACTGCCGTGAAGTCTCGTTAATCACGCGATGATCATCAATATCACGTACAATCAATACATGTAAAATAGTTTTCAAAAAAGAAAAGATATTCTCTGCTGATCAAAGACGATCACTGTGTAGAAGATTGGCTTACGGGTCGCTGTATGTTTTCTCATGGCATGGTCCAATTTTAATACCTTCAAGATATTTGAGTGAGTTGTTTAACATTTTGTTATGAATTTAACTTCTGAATCAATAATACTTACAGCATGTTCTGCGTCCCTGTGTTCCGAAAAAGGCAGGTGTACCTACGAAAATGGTGACATCAGCAATATACACTGCCAATGTTACCCTGGCTTTTACAGTTCAAGGTGTCAACACGTTGGTATGTTATTTTCACCATTTGCTTATACTAGAAGGTCATTGCTTCAAGCAAACTAATCAGAGGAGCCAAACATATTCGGTTAATGTCCAACGTAACATATTGGGTCGTGACGTCATACTTGCAGATCTACTTACTTAGATTAAAACGATAAACTAAATGTTGGTTATTATAATGGCTCATGCTTTACAAATATAACACACATATTCCATCGGTCGCTGCGGCTGCCCTAAAATGAATTCGGTTAATGTCTAATATATTGGAAATAAATTCAACTTATACTGTAATACTCCTTTGTTTTGTTGCTCTACTGTTTCATATCCGAGATAGATTTATAATACAAACTAAGGGTAAAACAATGTTGACCGAATCCCTGTAATCATAAACCTAAGATTCAATTATATTGAGCAACCGACCGTAGATGAACTTTATTATGGTGGATATGGTGCATATTTTCCACAGACGTACAGCTGGAATATATATGTGTTGTTTATATGGATTACTATGTATGTAAATGTTCCACAAACGTACAGATAGAATAAATAAGGGTTGGTCATGTGGAATACTGTGTATGTGTGTATTCTACAGACGTACAGCTAGACTAGATATGGGTTGGTTATAGGGAATACTGTGTAGTTATATATATCCACAGACGTACACCTAGAATAGATAAGGGTTGGTTATGTGGCATACTGTATGTATATATTCAACGGACATACAGCTTGAATAGATAAGGATTGTTTTTGTGAAATAAGGTGTATGTATATATGTCACAGACATACAGCGGGAATGGATAAGGGTTGGTTATGTGGAATACTGTGTATGAATATATTCCACAGAGGTACAGCTAGAATGGATAAGGCTTGGTTATGTTGAATACTGTGTATTTATAAATTCTACATACGTTCAGCTAGAATGGATAAGGCTTGGTTATGGTGATTACTGTGTATTTATATAATCCACAGACTTACAGTTAGAATAGATAAGGGTTGGTTATGTTGAATACTGTGTATTTATAAAATCTACATACGTACAGCTAGAATGAATAAGGGTTGGTTATGTTGAATACTGTGTATTTATAAAATCTACATACGTACAGCTAGAATGAATAAGGGTTGGTTATGTTGAATACTGTGTATTTATATAATCTACATACGTACAGCTAGAATGAATAAGGGTTGTTTATGTTGAATACTGTGTAGATATATATATCCACAGACGTACAGCTATAATGAATAAGGGTTGGTTATGTTGAATACTGTGTATTTATAAAATCTACATACGTACAGCTAGAATGGATAATGGTTGGTTATGTTGAATACTGTGTATTTATATAATCCACAGACTTACAGTTAGAATAGATAAGGGTTGGTTATGTTGAATACTGTGTATTTATATAATCCACAGACTTACAGTTAGAATAGATAAGGGTTGGTTATGTTGAATACTGTGTATATATATAATCCACAGACTTACAGTTAGAATGGATAAGGGTTGGTTATGTGGAATACTGTGTAGTTATATATTCCACCGACGTGCAGCTAGACTAGATAAGGGTTGGTTATGTGGATTACTGTGTATGTATATATTCCACAGACGTACAGCTAGAATAGATAAGGGTTGGTTATATGGATTACTGTGTATTTATATATTCCACAGACGTACAGCTAGAATAGATAAGGGTTGGTTATGTGGCATACTGTGTAGTTATATATATCCACAGACGTACAGCTAGAATAGATAAGGGTTGGTTATATGGATTACTGTGTATGTATATATTCCACAGACGTACAGCTAGAATAGATAAGGGTTGGTTATATGGATTACTGTCTATGTTTATAATCCACAGACGTACAGCTAGAATAGATAAGGGTTGGTTATGTGGATTACTGTGTATGTATATATTCCACAGACGTTCAGCTAGAATAGATGATGGTTGGGTATGTGGCATACGGTGTATGTATATATTCCACAGACGTACAGCTAGACTAGATAAGTGTTGGTTATGTGGATTTCTGTGTATGTATGTATTCCACAAACGTACAGCTAGAATAGATGATGGTTGGGTATGTGGCATACGGTGTATGTATATATTCCACAGACGTTCAGCTAGAATAGATAAGGGTTGGTTATGTGGATTACTGTGTATGTATATATTCCACAGACGTTCAGCTAGAATAGATGATGGTTGGGTATGTGGCATACGGTGTATGTATATATTCCACAGACGTACAGCTAGACTAGATAAGGGTTGGTTATGTGGATTTCTGTGTATGTATGTATTCCACAAACGTACAGCTAGAATAGATAAGGGTTGGTTATGTGGATTACTGTGTATGTATATATTCCACAGACGTACAGCTAGAATAGATAAGGGTTGGTTATGTGGATTACTGTGTATGTAGATATTCCACAGACGTACAGCTAGAATAGATAAGGGTTGGTTATGTGGATTACTGTATATGTATATATTCCACAGACGTACAGCTAAAATATAAAGGGTTGGCTATGTGGAATTCTGTTTATGTATACATTCAACAGATGCACAGCAAAAATAGTTAAGAGTTTCATAAGAAATGTAGATAATTCTTAAACTTTTTTGTTAATTAGCGAATACAAATAACCCATACACTTGTCAGAATGCGGTATAATTGCGCGATATGAGAGACAGATGCACAGCAAGAATAGATAAGAGTTAGATAAGAAATGTAGATAATTATTAAACCCTTTTAGACTATCTGCGCATGCGCGCAGGTAGTCTTAAGACCGCAAAAACCAAAGAACTACTTCTATTCATGTCGTTTTAACCCATTTTTTGTCTCAATGCGCTCTATGTTTAGCAGAATGACGACAAAATCATAAAAATAGATTAGCTATATTGCGTTCCGAGTATGAGCTCTTGCTTGTTCGGCTATTTCCGCGCTGTATTTCTGTATCTCGGCGTTTTATTTTTAGCAGGACATAACTATTTTTAGATCGTCATATTTACAAGATTAATGGGTCAAAATAATGGAGGCTCTAGTAGGCAGTTAACATACTGATATCCACTCTGAGTTTAGCCCAAGATGTATTACCGACCGCAAGTGTCCCATCGCCTGCATGGTTTGTTATTATAGCTTGTTGTGACCCTGAAGCACGCTTAATTATTTGTAATGGTGTATTTTTGATATTACCGTTTTATGAGATAAGAAACAAAAATGATTGTCTGAAGTCAAAATAGTTGTATCTTAGGTTTTGCGTTGCTTATGCTTCAAATACTATGATTTCCTGCTATACAATTACAAAATACTATTCATTCTATGATTCTTAGGCGTATACTTTTCTAGTAAGATGTTTTCATTTTTTTGCGTAGTAGCTTCGTTCCGGTGTATTCTTGCCATTGTTTTGGACATAAGGCTTTCAATTTATTTTAATACACATGCCCTAATACGACATTGAGTCTTCATACGTTTGATGAAGCAAAGTGGTTCGGATTTAACCTGTAAAACATCTAAAGTGTGCGAAGCCTTCATAACAGCACTAGTATTATTTCTACACAGATATTTACGTAACACATAAATAACATTTGTTTATCAATAAAACTTGAAAAAGCACAATCATATTCCCATTTTAAAACAGACAATTTCCGATAATCTAAAAATAGTTTCAACAGCATAAACTGACAGATTTTCTAAAAAAAAAATAGTTTCTACATACATTAACTGACCATATGTTTGTCCTCACCGCGGGAAACGACCCATCTGATAAGCTCTGCACATCGATAGGAATTATTTCTAAAGTTGCTCGTAAAAATATCATTTTCCTTAAATTATTAAAACGTGTATGTTCATAAAACGTATGATACGTATGATATCTAATCAAAGCACCGAAAAACCTTTAGAAGCGATTGAAAGGGGCATGCATTGTAACTTTAAATACATGGGGATACGTCGACTGAAGTAATACGCTGTGCATTTTGAATGGAATTATTGCTGAAGTTGTTTGTAAAAAAATGATTTTCCTTAAACAAAACATGTATGTTCATAAAAGGAAATGATATATATGATATATTGTATTTTCCAATCGTATGATATTTAATCAAAGCAACGAAAAACTTTTAGAAACGATTGAAAGGGGCGTGCATTGTAACATTAAATACATGCGGAAGGGGTATTACGACGATTGAAGTGACATTTACATTAACAAAATGACACAAGACGCCATATAATAAATACAGATATGTTTGTTTCCTCGCCCAGTGTGGGCACAAGCGCTCTTGTTGTTAATTAGCGAATACAAATAGCCCATACACTTGTCAGAATGCGGTATAATTGCGCGATTTGAGAGAATACTAGGAAGTGTATTTACAAGATATTAAATCAATGGCATTTGCCGAAGCACACACCTAAACATTTACCAATCAATAATTTGCTCTTAAAATTATCTGACGTACATACTTTGCATGCATAATTAAACCGATATTTTTATCTGCAATGATGGTTTTGAATAAAATCGAAGCAAAATCTATCTTGATTATGATCTTGTGACACTAAACTAACACGTCATTCACGTGTTTCATTTTTACGTGTTGCCTCTGACGTTACAGGCGAATTATTTGTTTTTAAGAAGATTTCGATAAGTATAAGTATTCTTTTTAAGGGTTTATAATTTTCCAACAAAACAATTATTAAATCTGTATGTTCACCATGTGAAATTCAGATTGGCATATAACGCAAGGACCATGTGGGAGCTCGTGTTCTGGCCACGGTGATTGTTATAACGTTCACGGGATTGATGTGTGCAGCTGTCATCATGACTTCTATGGGGATATGTGTCAACATACATGTAAGTAATCATGTGTGCATTCATTATGCCGGCATATGTCAACATATATGTAAGTATTGCTGCGTGCGTAAATAATGCCGCCATATGTCGGCATATATGTAAGTATTTCTGTGTGTGTGAACATTATGCCGCCATATGTCAACATATATGTAAGCATTGCTGTGTGCGTATATTATGCCACCATATTTTGGCATATATGGAGGTATCTCTGTGTGTGAGCTTTATGTTGCTATATGTCAACAGAAGCATTTCTGTGTGTTTACATTATGCCGATATATTGAACATATATGTAAGAATTTCTGTGTACGTACATTATGCCGCCATATGTCAACATATATGTAAGTTTTTCTGTGTACGGACATTATGCCGCCATATGCCAACATATATATATATATAAGTATTTTTGTGTGCGGACATAATGCCATCATACGTCAACATATATGTAAGTATTACTGTGTGCGGACAATATGCCGCCATATGCCACCATATATGTAAGTATTTTTGTGTGCGGACATTATGCCATCATATGTCAGCATTCATTTAAGTTTTTTCTGTGTGCGTTCATTATGCCGCCATATGACAACATATATATAAGTATTTCTGTGTGCATTATGTCAACATATATGTAAGTATTTCTGTGTGCGTACATTATGCCGCCATATGTCAACATATATGTAAGTATTTCTGTGTGCGTACATTATGCCGCCATATGTCAACATATATGTAAGTGTTTCTGTGTGCGTACATTATACCGCCAAAAGTCAACATATATGTAAATTTTTCTGTGTGCGTACATAATGCCGCCATATGTCAACATATATGTAAGTATTTCTGTGTGCGTTCATTATGCCGCCATATGTCAACATATATGTAAGTGTTTCTGTGTGCGTTCATTATGTAGCTAGTCATGAACATATTTGTTCCTTTTCGAGCGCAATTTGAAATGAAGATGACGCATACTAATGTACTGGTGTCTTAAACAGTAAACATTTGATTAAGGGCTTGTCCGTGTTTTTTTTTAATTATTAAACGCTCTAATAAATAGCTTTATCACGCCATCAACGTAAATGGCGTCCCGCCAGGACTGCTCATGCCTTGACCATATATATTTTTCATTATTGGGTCACTAAATAATATCGAACGAAAATGGCGTCTTCTTTTCAGATAACGATGACAGTTCCCATACACAGGATCCGTAGATGATCAGATATGAAATATACGCTGTAGAGGAAAACATATAGAATTGTATATGGTTTCTTGTGCACCGTATATCTCATATCGGAGCGCCTACTTACCCCGTTACTAACAATATCCGAATCATCAAAGAATCGCTTGTTGCGTTTAAGCTCCATGTCGCTTTTAGGAGAACCCAACAATGAAGGTAACGGATTCTTTTACCTTTGATTGGGACTGTCTGATGGTAATTCTGCATGATAGATATAAGAAGAAGGGACTGTATTGCTAGTCTTGGGTCGTGTTCAATACAAATTCCAGAGTTTTTAAGTTACGACTAAAATCCTGTAAACGGTCTACGAAATGAATTTCTTATATTGTACATTACCGTATTATTTACTGATCAACATTTATTTCATTTTTTATTCTTTTGTTTCCATTTGGCATACAATTGTTACAACTGGACGGTTTCCTTATGAATTACTTATTTTAGATATAGTGTTTTCCTAGGAAACTAGATATTAAGGTGTATAGTAAATATATTACGACATTCATATACTTCATACTTCGAAATTGTTTTTGTATATGCATATCTTAGTATGTTAAATGTGATTATATTTTAACAAAGGTACTTTCAATAATAACGTTTCTAAATACGCTGAGACCTCCCAGAGCAGATTTTTAAAATGATTCTCTTTTTTAATCTATCAACCAGTTTTTACAACTACCACGAGTACAACCACCACCACCACCACCACCACCACGACCATGATCGCCCCACACGCAAATACAGTCCACCACTGTGAACGATGGCACTGTTATCACCACGGAGACTGTGAAATAATTGATGGCAAGAGGAGATGTTCATGCTATGAGGACTACCACGGGGATCAGTGTCAATATAGACGTAAGGATTGTCTAATTAATTAATTTATTTAATTCAACTGAGCGAAAAATTACAATTCACTGTCCCATATTGAGGTCTTTTAATATGGTTTTGTTGATTGATAATTTTAATTATTTAAGATAGAGTCGAACAATTTACGGCTCTTCAAATTGTTTCAATATATGTTATTGGACGAAATAAAGCTCTATCTATTTATCTTTCTATTTATAGATCCATCCATCTATCCATCCATCCATCCTCCCATCCATCCATCCATTCATCCATCCATCTACTTATCTGTCTATATCCGTCCGTCCGTCCGACCGTATCATACTCAATTTGCCAGACAATAACTATGCACCTACTTATAATCAGGATCAATTTTGCAACCTGCAACCATGAACCCACAGACTGTCAGACTCAAAATGTAGTCTGGATCCATGCATCTGCTGATTTGCAGATGCATTGTTCTAACCTGGAACTATGCATGCAGATTATATTTTCAAACCATGCATCCAAAGATATTTAGACTCAATTGTTTTAAAAGGAAATGTGCATTTATTGGATGTCAGACTCAAATTTTTAAGCTTCTAAACATACATTTTCTGACTGTTGTGCCCTATTTTCTAGTCTGGATAAATTTCCTAGCCATATACTTTGCAACCTCTGATTGTCGTTCACAAACATTTAGGCCTGAAACATGCAAAACTGATTATCTGATTCAATGTCAAAGTTTGTAACCACATAACCATTGTCAGACACATTTTTCCTTTATTACCAGACTAAGATTGTCAGACTAAATTGTCCCGATTCAAACCAAGCATCCACATTTTTCTAGCCTCATAACAAACCACTGTTGTCAGTTTCAATTTTCTAGCTACAAACCATGCATCCACTGATTGTCAGACTCGATTGTTTAGCCTTAAACCATACATCCAATAATTCTCAGACTCAATTGTCTAGTCTCAAACAATGCATCCACTAATTGTCAGACTCAATTGTCTAGCATCAAACCATGTATCCACTGATTGTCAGACTCAATTGTCTAGCATCAAACCATGCATCCACTGATTGTCAGACTCGATTGTCTAGTCTCAAACAATGCATCCACTAATTGTCAGACTCAATTGTCTAGCATCAAACAATGTATCCACTGATTGTCAGACTCAATTGTCTAGCATCAAACCATGCATCCACTGATTGTCAGACTCGATTGTCTAGTCTCAAACAATGCATCCACTAATTGTCAGACTCAATTGTCTAGCATCAAACAATGTATCCACTGATTGTCAGACTCAATTGTCTAGCATCAAACCATGCATACACTGATTGCATGACTCAATTGTCTAGCCCCAAACATGCATACACTGATTGCCTGACTCAATTGTCTAGCATCAAACCATGCATACACTGATTGCCTGACTCAATTGTCTAGCCCCAAACCATGCATCCACTGATTGTCAGACTCAATTGTCTAGCCCCAAACCATGCATCCACTGATTGCCTGACTCAATTGTCTAGCCCCAAACCATGCATCCACTGATTGTCAGACTCAATTGTCTAGCCCCAAACCATGCATCCACTAATTGTCAGACTCAATTGTCTAGCCCCAAACCATGCATCCACTGATTGTCAGACTCAATTGTCTAGCCCCAAACCATGCATACACTGATTGCCAGACTCAATTGTCTAGCCTCAAACCATGCATCCACTGATTGCCTGACTCAGTTGTCTAGCCCCAAACCATGATTACACTGATTGCCAGACTCAATTGTCTAGCCCCAAACCATGCATACACTGATTGCCTGAATCAATTGTCTAGCCCCAAACCATGCATCCACTGATTGTCAGACTCAATTGTCTAGCCCCAAACCATGCATCCACTGATTGCCTGACTCAATTGTCTAGCCCCAAACCATGCATCCACTGATTGTCAGACTCAATTGTCTAGCCCCAAACCATGCATCCACTAATTGTCAGACTCAATTGTCTAGCCCCAAACCATGCATCCACTGATTGTCAGACTCAATTGTCTAGCCCCAAACCATGCAAACACTGATTGCCTGACTCAATTGTCTAGCCCCAAACCATGCATACACTGATTGCCTGACTCAATTGTCTAGCCTCAAAATATGCATACACTGACTGCCTGACTCAATTGTCTAGCCCCAAACCATGCATCCACTGATTGCCTGACTCAATTGTCTAGCCCCAAACCATGCATCAACTGATTGTCAGACTCAATTGTCTAGCCCCAAACCATGCATCCACTAATTGTCAGACTCAATTGTCTAGCCCCAAACCATGCATCCACTGATTGTCAGACTCAATTGTCTAGCCCCAAACCATGCAAACACTGATTGCCTGACTCAATTGTCTAGCCCCAAACCATGCATACACTGATTGCCTGACTCAATTGTCTAGCCTCAAAATATGCATACACTGATTGCCTGACTCAATTGTCTAGCATCAAACCATGCAAACACTGATTACCTGACTCAATTGTCTAGCATCAAACCATGCATACACTGATTGCCTGACTCAATTGTCTAGCATCAAACCATGCATCCACTAATTGTCAGACTCAATTGTCTAGTCTCAAACCATACATCCAATAATTCTCAGACTCAATTGTCTAGTCTCAAACAATGCATCCACTAATTGTCAGACTCAATTGTCTAGTCTCAAACCATGTATCCACTGATTGTCAGACTCGATTGTTTAGCCTCAAACCATACATCCAATAATTCTCAGACTCAATTGTCTAGTCTCAAACAATGCATCCACTGATTGTCAGACTCAATTGTCTAGACTCAAACAATGCATCCACTAATTGTCAGACTCAATTGCCTAGTCTCAAACAATGCATCCACTAATTGTCGGACTCAATTGTCTAGCATCAACCATGTATCCACTGATTGTCAGAATCAATTGTCTAGTCTCACAAAATGCATCCACTAATTGTCAGACTCAATTGTCTAGTCTCAAACCATGCATCCACTAATTGTCAGACTCAATTGTCTAGTCTCAAACAATGCATCCACTAATTGTCAGACTCAATTGTCTTGCATCAAACCATGCATCCACTGATTGTCAGATTCAATTGTCTAGTCTCAAACAATGCATTCACTAATTGTCAGATTCAATTTTCTAGTCTCAAACAATGCATCCACTAATTGGCAGACTCAATTGTCTAGTCTCAAACATTGCATTTACTAATTGTCGGACCAAATTGTCTAGCATCAAACCATGCATCCACTCATTGTCAGACTCAATTGTCTAGTCTCAAACATTGCATCCACTAATTGTCAGACTCAATTGTTTAGCAACAAACCATGCATCCACTGATTGTCAGACTCAATTGTCTAGTCTCAAACAATGCATCCACTAATGGTCAGACTCAATTTTCTAGTCTCAAACAATGCATCAACTAATTGTCGGACCCAATTTTCTAGCATCAAACCATGCATCCACTCATTGTCAGACTCAATTGTCTAGTCTCAAATATTGCATCCACTAATGGTCAGACTCAATTGTTTAGCAACAAACCATGCATCCACTGATTGTCAGACTCAATTGTCTAGTCTCAAACAAAGCATCCACTAATGGTCAGAATCAATTTTCTATTCTCAAACAATGCATCCACTAATTGTCAGACTCAATTGTATATTCTCAAACAATGCATCCACTAATTGTCAGACTCAATTGTCTAGCATCAAACCATGTATCCACTGATTGTCAGACTCAATTGTCTAGTCTCAAACCATGCATCCACTAATTGTCAGACTCAATTGTCTAGCATCAAACCATGCATACACTGATTGTCAGACTCAATTGTCTAGCATCAACCCATGTATCCACGGATTGTCAGACTCAATTGTCTAGCATCGAACCATGCATATACTGATTGTCAGACTCAATTGTCTAGCATCAACCCATGTATCCACGGATTGTCAGACTCAATTGTCTTGCATCAAATCATGCATACACTCATTGTTAGACTCAATTGTCTAGTCTCAAACAATGAATCCACTAATTGTCAGACTCAATTGTCTAGCATCAAACTATGCATACACTGATTGCCAGACTCAATTGTCTAGCCCCAAACCATGCATACACTGATTGCCTGACTTAATTGTCTTGCATCAAACCATGCACACACTGATTGCCAGACTCAATTGTTTAGCCCCAAACCATGCATACACTGATTGCCTGACTCAATTGTCTAGCCTCAAATTATGCACACACTGTTTGCCTGACTCAATTGTCTAGCCTTAAACCATGCATACACTGATTGCAAGACTCAATTGTCTAGCCCCAAATTATGCATACACTCATTGTTAGACTCAATTGTCTAGCCTCAAACCATGCATACACTCATTGTTAGACTAAATTGTCTAGTATCAAACCATGCAAACACTGATTGCCTGACTCAATTGTCTAGCATCAAACCATGTATCTACTGACTGTCAGTCTCAATTGTCTAGTCTCAAACAAGGAATCCACTCATTTTCAGACTCAATTTTCTAGTCTCAACCAATGCATCCACTGATTGTCAGACTCAATTGTCTAGCATCAAACAATGCAATTACTGATTGTCAGACTCAATTGTCTAGTCTCAAACAATGCATCCACTAATTGTCAGACTCAATTGTCTTGCATCAAACCATGTATCCACTGATTGTCAGACTCAATTGTCTAGTCTCAAACAATGCATCCACTTATTGTCAGACTCAATTGTCAAGTCTCAAACAATGCATCCACTAATTGTCAGACTCAATTGTCTAGTCTCAAACAATGCATCCACTGATTATCAGACTGAATTGTCTAGTGTCAAACAATGCATCCACTAATTGTCAGAATCAATTGTCTAGCAACAAACCAGTCATCCACTGACTGTCCGACTCAATTGTTTAGTCTCAAACAATGCATCCACTAATTGTCAGACTCAATTTTCTAGTCTCAAACAATGCATCCACTAATTGTCAGACTCAATTGTCTAGTCTCAAACAATGCATCCACTAATTGTCAGAATCAATTGTCTAGCATCAAACCATGTATCCACTGACTGTCAGACTCAATTGTCTAGTCTCAAACCATGCATCCACTAATTGTCAGACTCAATTGTCTAGCATCAAGCCATGCATACACTGATTGTCATACACAATTGTCTAGCATCAACCCATGTATCCACTGATTGTCAGACTCAATTGTCTAGTCTCAAACTATGCATCCACTAATTGTCAGACTCAATTGTCTAGCATCAAACCATGCATACACTGATTGTCAGACTCAATTGTCTAGCATCAACCCATGTATCCACGGATTGT
The DNA here is from genome assembly GCF_026914265.1 of Mya arenaria. Classification (NCBI taxonomy): domain Eukaryota; kingdom Metazoa; phylum Mollusca; class Bivalvia; order Myida; family Myidae; genus Mya; species Mya arenaria. The sequence continues at coordinate 1,848,234 of NC_069128.1, read as the reverse complement.
CAGACTCAATTGTCTAGCATCGAACCATGCATATACTGATTGTCAGACTCAATTGTCTAGCATCAACCCATGTATCCACGGATTGTCAGACTCAATTGTCTTGCATCAAATCATGCATACACTCATTGTTAGACTCAATTGTCTAGTCTCAAACAATGAATCCACTAATTGTCAGACTCAATTGTCTAGCATCAAACCATGCATACACTGATTGCCAGACTCAATTGTCTAGCCCCAAACCATGCATACACTGATTGCCTGACTTAATTGTCTTGCATCAAACCATGCATACACTGATTGCCAGACTCAATTGTCTAGCCCCAAATTATGCAAACACTCATTGTTAGACTCAATTGTCTAGTCTCAAATAATGCATCCACTTATTGTCAGACCCAATTGTCTAGTCTGAAACAATGCATCAATTAATTGTCGGACCCAATTGTCTAGTCTCAAACCATGCATCCACTCATTGTCAGACTCAATTGTCTAGTCTCAAATATTGCATCCACTAATGGTCAGACTCAATTGTTTAGCAACAAACCATGCATCCACTGATTGTCAGACTCAATTGTCTAGTCTCAAACAAAGCATCCACTAATGGTCAGAATCAATTTTCTATTCTCAAACAATGCATCCACTAATTGTCAGACTCAATTGTCTAGTCTCAAAAAATGCATCCACTAATTGTCAGACTCAATTGTCTAGCATCAAACCATGTATCCACTGATTGTCAGACTTAATTGTCTAGTCTCAAACCATGCATCCACTAATTGTCAGACTCAATTGTCTAGTCTCAAACAATGCATCCACTAATTGTCTGACTCAATTGTCTTGCATCAAACCATATATCCACTGATTGTCAGACTCAATTGTCTAGTCTCAAACAATGCATCCACTTATTGTCAGACTCAATTGTCAAGTCTCAAACAATGCATCCACTAATTGTCAGACTCAATTGTCTAGTCTCAAACAATGCATCCACTGATTATCAGATTGAATTGTCTAGTCTCAAACAATGCATCCACTAATTGTCAGACTCAATTGTCTAGCAACAAACCATGCATCCACTGATTGTCCGACTCAATTGTTTAGTCTCAAACAATGCATCCACTAATTGTCAGACTCAATTTTCTAGTCTCAAACAATGCATCCACTAATTGTCAGACTCAATTGTCTAGCCTCAAACAATGCATCCACTAATTGTCAAAATCAATTGTCTAGCATCAAACCATGTATCCACTGACTGTCAGACTCAATTGTCTAGTCTCAAACCATGCATCCACTAATTGTCAGACTCAATTGTCTAGCATCAAGCCATGCATACACTGATTGTCAGACACAATTGTCTAGCATCAACCCATGTATCCACTGATTGTCAGACTCAATTGTCTAGCATCAAACCATGCATACACTGATTGCAAGACTCAATTGTCTAGCCCCAAACCATGCATACACTGATTGCCTGACTCAATTGTCTAGCATCAAACCATGCATACACTGATTGCCAGACTCAATTGTTTAGCCCCAAACCATGCATACACTGATTGCCTGACTCAATTGTCTAGCCTCAAATTATGCACACACTGTTTGCCTGACTCAATTGTCTAGCCTCAAACCATGCATACACTGATTGCCAGACTCAATTGTCTAGCCCCAAATTATGCAAACACTCATTGTTAGACTCAAATGTCTAGCCTAAAACCATGCATACACTCATTATTAGATTAAATTGTCTAGTATCAAACCATGCAAACACTGATTGCCTGACTCAATTGTCTAGCATCAAACCATGTATCTACTGATTGTCAGACTCAATTGTCTAGTCAATAAAAACAATGAATCCACTCATTGTCAGACTCAATTTGCTAGTCTCAAACAATGCATCCACTAATTGTCAGACTCAATTGTCTAGCATCAAACAATGCATTTACTGATTGTCAGACTCAATTGTCTATTCTCAAACAATGCATCCACTAATTGTCAGACTCAACTGTCTTGCATCAAACCATGTATTCACTGATTGCCAGACTCAATTGTCTAGTCCCAAACAATGCATCCACTTATTGTCAGACTCAATTGTCTAGTCTCAAACAATGCATCCACTGATTATCAGACTGAATTGTCTAGTCTCAAACAATGCATCCACTCATTGTCAGACTCAATTGTCTAGCAACAAACCATGCATCCACTGATTGTGAGATTCAATTGTTTAGTCTCAAACAATACATCCACTAATTGTCAGACTCAATTTTCTAGTCTCAAACAATGCATCCACTAATTGTCAGACTCAATTGTCTAGTCTCAAACCATGCATACACTGATTGCCAGACTCAATTGTCTAGCCCCAAATTATGCAAACACTCATTGTTAGACTCAAATGTCTAGCCTCAAACCATGCATACACTCATTATTAGATTAAATTGTCTAGTATCAAACCATGCAAACACTGATTGCCTGACTCAATTGTCTAGCATCAAACCATGTATCTACTGAATGTCAGACTCAATTGTCTAGTCAATAAAAACAATGAATCCACTCATTGTCAGACTCAATTTGCTAGTCTCAAACAATGCATCCACTAATTGTCAGACTCAATTGTCTAGTCTCAAACAATGCATCCACTGATTGTCAGACTCAATTGTCTAGCATCAAACAATGCATTTACTGATTGTCAGACTCAATTGTCTATTCTCAAACAATGCATCCACTAATTGTCAGACTCAACTGTCTTGCATCAAACCATGTATTCACTGATTGCCAGACTCAATTGTCTAGTCTCAAACAATGCATCCACTTATTGTCAGACTCAATTGTCTAGTCTCAAACAATGCATCCACTGATTATCAGACTGAATTGTCTAGTCTCAAACAATGCATCCACTCATTGTCAGACTCAATTGTCTAGCAACAAACCATGCATCCACTGATTGTGAGATTCAATTGTTTAATCTCAAACAATACATCCACTAATTGTCAGACTCAATTTTCTAGTCTCATACAATGCATCCACTAATTGTCAGACTCAATTGTCTAGTCTCAAACAATGCATCCACTAATTGTCAGACTCAATTGTCTAGCATGAAGCCATGCATACACTGATTGTCAGACACAATTGTCTAGCATCAACCCATGTATCCACTGATTGTCAGACTCAAATGTCCAGCTTCAAACCATGCATACACTCAGTGTTAGACTCAATTGTCTAGTCCCAAACAATGCATCCACTAATTGTCAGACTCATTTGTCTAGCATCAAATCATACAAACACTGATTGCCTGACTCAATTGTCTAGCATCAAACCATGCATACACTGATTGCCTGACTCAATTGTCTAGCCCCAAACCATGCATACACTGATTGCCTGACTCAATTGTCTAGCCTCAAAATATGCACACACTGATTGCCTGACTCAATTGTCTAGCCTCAAACCATGCATACACTGATTGCCAGACTCAATTGTCTAGCATCAAACCATGCATACACTGATTGCCTGACTCAATTGTCTAGCATCAAACCATGCATACACTGATTGCCAGACTCAATTGTCTAGCATCAAATCATACAAACACTGATTGCCTGACTCAATTGTCTAGCATCAAACCATGCATACACTGATTGCCAGACTCAATTGTCTAGCCCCAAACCATGCATACACTGATTGCCTGACTCAATTGTCTAGCCCCAAACCATGCAAACACTGATTGCCTGACTTAATTGTCTAGCCCCAAACCATGCATACACTGATTGCCTGACTCAATTGTCTAGCATCAAACCATGCATACACTGATTGCCAGACTCAATTGTCTAGCATCAAATCATACAAACACTGATTGCCTGACTCAATTGTCTAGCATCAAACCATGCATACACTGATTGCCAGACTCAATTGTCTAGCCCCAAACCATGCATACACTGATTGCCTGACTCAATTGTCTAGCCTCAAAATATGCACACACTGATTGCCTGACTCAATTGTCAAGCCTCAAACCATGCATACACTGATTGCCAGACTCAATTGTCTAGCCTCAAAACATGCACACACTGATTGACTGACTCAATTGTCTAGCCTCAAAACATGCACACACTGATTGCCTGACTCAATTGTCTAGCCTCAAACCATGCATATACTGATTGCCTGACTCAATTGTCTAGCATCAAACCATGCATACGCTGATTGCCAGACTCAATTGTCTAGCCCCAAACCATGCATATACTCATTGTTAAACGCAATTGACTAGCCTCAAACCATGCATACACTGATTGCCTTACTCAATTGTCCTGCCTCAAAATATGCACACACTGATTGCCTGACTCAATTTTCTAGCCTCAAACCATGCATATACTGATTGCCTTACTCAATTGTCTAGCATCAAACCATGCATACGCTGATTGCCTGACTCAATTGTCTAGCCTCAAACCATGCATACATTCATTGTTAAACGCAATTGACTAGCCTCAAACCATGCATACACTCATTGTTAGACTTAATTGTCTAGTATCAAACCATGCACACACTGATTGCCGGACTCAATTGTCTAGCCTCAGACCATGCACACACTGATTGCCTGACTCAATTGTCCAGCATCAAACCATGCACACACTGATTGCTTGACTCAATTGTCTAGCCCAAAACCATGCATACACTGATTGCCTGACTCAATTGTCTAGCCTCAAACCATGCACACACTGATTGCTAGACTCAATTGTCTAGCCCAAAACCATGCATTCACTGATTGCCTGACTCAATTGTCTGGCCCCAAACCATGCAAACACTGATTGCATGACTCAATTGTGTAGCCTCAAACCATGCATCCACTCATTGTTAGACTCAATTGTCTAGCCTCAAACCATGCATACACTCATTGTTAGACTCAATTGTCTAGTGTCAAACTATGCAAACACTGATTGCCAGACTCAATTGTCTAGCATCAAACCATGTATCCACTGATTGTCAGACTCGATTGTCTAGTCTCAAACAATGAATTCACTCATTGTCAGACTCAATTTTCTAGTCTCAAAGAATGCATCTACTAATTTTCAGACTCAATTGTCTAGCATCAAACCATGCATACACTCATTGTTAGACTCAATTGTCTAGTCTCAAACAATGTATCCACTAATTGTCAGACTCAATTTTCTAGCCCCAAACCATGCATACACTCATTGTTAGACTCAACTGTCTAGCCTCAAACCATGCATACACTCTTTGTTAGACTAAATTGTCTAGTATCAAATCATACAAACACTGATTGCCTGACTCAATTGTCTAGCCTCAAACCATGCTTACACTCATTGTTAGACACAATTTTCTAGCCCCAAACCATGCATACACTCATTGTTAGACTCAATTGTCTAGCCTCAAACCATGCATACACTAATTGTTACACTAAATTGTCTAGTATCCAACCATTCACACACTGATTGCCTGACTCAATTGTCTAGCCTCAAACCATGCACACACTGAATGCCTTACTCAATTGTCTAGCATCAAACCATGCATACACTGATTGCCTGACTTAATTGTCTAGCATCAAACCATGCATACACTCATTGTTAGACTCAATTGTCTGGCCTCAAACCATGCATACACTGATTGCCTGACTCAATTGTCTAGCATCAAACCATGCATACACTGATTGTCAGACTCAATTGTCTAGCATCAAACCATGCATACACTGATTGCCTGACTCAATTGTCTAGCATCAAACCATGCACACACTGATTGCCTGACTCAATTGTCTAGCCCCAAACCATGCATACACTGATTGCCTGACTCAATTGTCTAGCATCAAACCATGCATACACTCATTGTTATGCTCAATTGTCTGGCCTCAAACCATACATACACTGATTGTTAGACTCAATTGTCTAGCCTCAAACCATGCATACACTGATTGTTAGACCCAATTGTCTAGCCCAAAACCATTCACACACTGATTGCCTGACTCAATTGTCTAGCATCAAACCATTCACACACTGATTGCCTGACTCAATTGTCTAGCATCAAACCATGCATACACTGATTGCCTGACTCAATTGTCTAGCCCCAAACCATGCATACACTGATTGCCAGACTCAATTGTCTAGCCTCAAACCATGCATACACTGATTGCCTGACTCAATTGTCTAGCATCAAACCATGCATACACTCATTGTTAGACTGAATTGTCTAGCATCAACCCATGTATCCACGGAATATCAGACTCAATTGTCTAGCATCAAACCATGCATACACTGATTGTCAGACTCAATTGTCTAGCCTCAAACCATGCATACACTGATTGTTAGACCCAATTGTCTAGCCCAAAACCATTCACACACTGATTGCCTGACTCAATTGTCTAGCATCAAACCATTCACACACTGATTGCCTGACTCAATTGTCTAGCATCAAACCATGCATACACTGATTGCCTGACTCAATTGTCTAGCCCCAAACCATGCATACACTGATTGCCAGACTCAATTGTCTAGCCCCAAACCATGCATACACTGATTGCCTGACTCAATTGTCTAGCCCCAAACCATGCAAACACTGATTGCCTGACTTAATTGTCTAGCCCCAAACCATGCATACACTGATTGCCTGACTCAATTGTCTAGCCCCAAACCATGCATCCACTAATTGTCAGACTCAATTGTCTAGCATCAAACCATGCATACACTGATTGTCAGACTCAATTGTCTAGCCCCAAACCATGCATACACTGATTGCCAGACTCAATTGTCTAGCCCCAAACCATGCATACACTGATTGCCAGACTCAATTGTCTAGCCCCAAACCATGCAAACACTGATTGCCTGACTTAATTGTCTAGCCCCAAACCATGCATACACTGATTGCCAGACTCAATTGTCTAGCCCCAAACCATGCATACACTGATTGCCAGACTCAATTGTCTAGCCCCAAACCATGCAAACACTGATTGCCTGACTCAATTGTCTAGCCCCAAACCATGTATCCACTGATTGCCTGACTCAATTGTCTAGCCCCAAACCATGCATACACTGATTGCCTGACTCAATTGTCTAGCCCCAAACCATGCAAACACTGATTGCCTGACTTAATTGTCTAGCCCCAAGCCATGCATACACTGATTGCCTGACTCAATTGTCTAGCCCCAAACCATGCATCCACTAATTTTCAGACTCAATTGTCTAGCATCAAACCATGCATACACTGATTGTCAGACTCAATTGTCTAGCATCAACCCATGTATCCACGGAATATCAGACTCAATTGTCTAGCATCAAACCATGCATACACTGATTGTCAGACTCAATTGTCTAGCATCAACCCATGTATCCACGGAATATCAGACTCAATTGTCTAGCATCAAACCATGCATACACTGATTGTCAGACTCAATTGTCTAGCATCCACCCATGTATCCACGGATTGTCAGACTCAATTGTCTAGCATCAAACCATGCATACACTCATTGTTAGACTCAATTGTCTAGCCCCAAACCATGCATACACTGATTGCCTGACTCAATTGTCTAGCATCAAACCATGCATGCACTCATTGTTAGACTCAATTGTCTAGCCCCAAGCCATGCATACACTGATTGCCTGACTCAATTGTCTAGCATCAAACCATGCATACACTCATTGTTAGGCTCAATTGTCTGGCCTCAAACCATGCATACACTCATTGTTAGACTCAATTGTCTAGCCTCAAACCATGCATACACTGATTGTTAGACTCAATTGTCTAGCCCAAAACCATTCATACACTCATTGTTAGACTCAATTGTCTATTATCAAACCATGCATACATTGATTGCCAGATTCAATTGTCTAGCATCAAACCATGCACACACTGATTGTCAGACACCATTGTCTAGCATCAAACCATGCATACACTGATTGCCTGACTTAATTGTCTAGCATCAAACCATACACACACTGATTGTCAGACTCAATTGTCTAGCCTCAAACCATGCATACACTCATTTTCAGACTCAATTGTCTAGCATCAAACCATGCATACACTGATTGCCAGACTCAATTGTCTAGCCCTAAACCATGCATACACTGATTGCTGATTCAATTGTCTATTATCAAACCCTGCATACACTGATTGCCAGACTCAATTGTCTAGCATCAAACCATGCACACACTGATTGCCTGACTCAATTGTCTAGCCCCAAACCATGCATACACTGATTGCCTGACTCAATTGTCTAGCATCAAACCATGCACACACTGATTGCCTGACTCAATTGTCTATTATCAAACCATGCATACACTGATTGCCAGGCTCAATTGTCTAGCATCAAACCATGTATCCACTGATTGTCAGACTCAATTGTCTAGCATCAAACCATGCATACACTGATTGCCTGACTTAATTGTCTAGCATCAAACCATGCACACACTGATTGCCAGACTCAACTGTCTAGCCCCAAACCATGCATACACTGATTGCCTGACTCAATTGTCTAGCCTCAAACCATGCATACACTCTTTGTAAGACTCAATTGTCTGGCTTCAAACCATGCATACACTGATTGTCAGACTCAATTGTCTAGCCTCAAACCATGCATACACTGATTGTTAGACTCAATTGTCTAGCCCAAAACCATTCATACACTAATTGTTAGACTCAATTGTCTATTATCAAACCATGCACACATTGATTGCCAGATTCAATTGTCTAGCATCAAACCATGCACACACTGATTGTCAGACACCATTGTCTAGCATCAAACCAAGCATACACTGATTGCCTGACTCAATTGTCTAGCATCAAACCATACACACACTGATTGTCAGACTCAATTGTCTGGCCTCAAACCATGCATACACTCATTGTCAGACTCAATTGTCTAGCATCAAACCATGCATACACTGATTGCCAGACTCAATTGTCTAGCCCTAAACCATGCATACACCGATTGCCTGACTCAGTTGTCTATTATCAAACCATGCATACACTCATTGTTAGACTCAATTGTCCATTATCAAACCATGCATACACTGATTGCCTGACTCAATTGTCTAGCATCAAACCATGCACACACTGATTGCCTGACTCAATTGTCTAGCATCAAACCATGCATACACTGATTGCCAGACTCAATTGTCTAGCCCCAAACCATGCATACACTGATTGCCTGACTCAATTGTCTAGCCTCAAATCATGCATACACTGATTGTCAGACTCAATTGTCCATTATCAAACCATGCATCCACTGATTGTCAGACTCAACCGTCTAGCTTCAAACTATGCATCAACTGATTGTCACACTAAATTGTCTAGCCCCAAGCCATGCATCCACTAATTGTCAGACTCAATTTTCCATTATCAAACCATGCATACACTGATTGCCTGACTCAATTGTCTAGCATCAAACCATGCATACACTGATTGCCTGACTCAATTGTCTAGCCCCAAACCATGCAAACACTGATTGCCTGACTCAATTGTGTAGCCTCAAACCATGCACACACTGATTGCCTGACTCAATTGTCCATTATCAAACCATGCATACACTGATTGCCTGACTCAATTGTCTAGCATCAAACCATGCATACACTGATTGCCTGACTCAATTGTCTAGCCCCAAACCATGCATACACTGATTGCCAGACTCAATTGTCTAGCCCCAAACCATGCATACACTGATTGCCAGACTTAATTGTCTAGCCCCAAACCATGCAAACATTGATTGCCAGACTCAATTGTCTAGCCCCAAACCATGCAAACACTGATTGCCTGACTCAATTGTCCATTATCAAACCATGCATACACTGATTGCCTGACTCAATTGTCTAGCCTCAAACCATGCATACACTGATTGCCTGACTCAATTGTCTAGCCCCAAACCATGCATACACTGATTGCCTGACTCAATTGTCTAGCATCAAACCATGCATACACTGATTGCCTGACTCAATTGTCTAGCATCAAACCATGCATACACTGATTGCCTGACTCAATTGTCTAGCCCTAAACCATGCATACACCGATTGCCTGACTCAATTGTCTATTATCAAACCATGCATACACTCATTGTTAGACTCAATTGTCCATTATCAAACCATGCATACACTGATTGCCTGACTCTATTGTCTAGCATCAAACCATGCACACACTGATTGCCAGACTCAACTGTCTATTATCAAACCATGCACACACTGATTGCCATACTCAATTGTCTAGCATCAAACCATGCATACACTGATTGCCAGACTCAATTGTGTATTATCAAACCATGCATACACTGATTGCCTGACTTAATTGTGTATTATCAAACCATGCACACACTGATTGCCAGACTCAATTGTCTAGCATCAAACCATGCACACACTGATTGCCAGACTCAATTGTCTAGCATCAAACCATGCATACACTGATTGCCTGACACAGTTGTGTAATATCAAACCATGCACACACTGATTGCCAGACTCAATTGTCTAGCCTCAAACCATGCATACACTGATTGCCTGACTCAATTGTCTAGCATCAAACCATGCATACACTGATTGCCTGACTCAATTGTCTAGCATCAAACCATGCACACACTGATTGCCAGACTCAACTGTCTATTATCAAACCATGCACACACTGATTGCCATACTCAATTGTCTAGCATCAAACCATGCATACACTGATTGCCTGACTCAATTGTGTATTATCAAACCATGCATACACTGATTGCCTGACTCAATTGTCTAGCATCAAACCATACACACACTGATTGTCAGACTCAATTGTCTGGCCTCAAACCATGCATACACTCATTGTCAGACTCAATTGTCTAGCATCAAACCATGCATACACTGATTGCCAGACTCAATTGTCTAGCCCTAAACCATGCATACACTGATTGCCTGACTCAGTTGTCTATTATCAAACCATGCATACACTCATTGTTAGACTCAATTGTCCATTATCAAACCATGCATACACTGATTGCCTGACTCAATTGTCTAGCATCAAACCATGCACACACTGATTGCCTGACTCAATTGTCTAGCATCAAACCATGCATACACTGATTGCCAGACTCAATTGTCTAGCCCCAAACCATGCATACACTGATTGCCTGACTCAATTGTCTAGCCTCAAATCATGCATACACTGATTGTCAGATTCAATTGTCCATTATCAAACCATGCATCCACTGATTGTCAGACTCAACCGTCTAGCTTCAAACTATGCATCAACTGATTGTCACACTAAATTGTCTAGTCCCAAGCCATGCATCCACTAATTGTCAGACTCAATTTTCCATTATCAAACCATGCATACACTGATTGCCTGACTCAATTGTCTAGCATCAAACCATGCATACACTGATTGCCTGACTCAATTGTCTAGCCCCAAACCATGCAAACACTGATTGCCTGACTCAATTGTCTAGCCTCAAACCATGCACACACTGATTGCCTGACTCAATTGTCCATTATCAAACCATGCATACACTGATTGCCTGACTCAATTGTCTAGCATCAAACCATGCATACACTGATTGCCTGACTCAATTGTCTAGCCCCAAACCATGCATACACTGATTGCCAGACTCAATTGTCTAGCCCCAAACCATGCATACACTGATTGCCAGACTTAATTGTCTAGCCCCAAACCATGCAAACATTGATTGCCAGACTCAATTGTCTAGCCCCAAACCATGCAAACACTGATTGCCTGACTCAATTGTCCATTATCAAACCATGCATACACTGATTGCCTGACTCAATTGTCTAGCCTCAAACCATGCATACACTGATTGCCTGACTCAATTGTCTAGCCCCAAACCATGCATACACTGATTGCCTGACTCAATTGTCTAGCATCAAACCATGCATACACTGATTGCCTGACTCAATTGTCTAGCATCAAACCATGCATACACTGATTGCCTGACTCAATTGTCTAGCCCTAAACCATGCATACACCGATTGCCTGACTCAATTGTCTATTATCAAACCATGCATACACTCATTGTTAGACTCAATTGTCCATTATCAAACCATGCATACACTGATTGCCTGACTCAATTGTCTAGCATCAAACCATGCACACACTGATTGCCAGACTCAACTGTCTATTATCAAACCATGCACACACTGATTGCCATACTCAATTGTCTAGCATCAAACCATGCATACACTGATTGCCTGACTCAATTGTGTATTATCAAACCATGCATACACTGATTGCCTGACTTAATTGTGTATTATCAAACCATGCACACACTGATTGCCAGACTCAATTGTCTAGCATCAAACCATGCATACACTGATTGCCTGACTCAATTGTGTAATATCAAACCATGCACACACTGATTGCCTGACTCAATTGTCTAGCATCAAACCATGCATACACTGATTGCCAGACTCAATTGTCTAGCCCCAAACAATGGATACACTCATTGTTAGACTCAATTGTCTAACCTCAAACCATGCATACACTCATTGTTAGACTCAATTGTCTAGCCTCAAGCCATGCACACACTCATTGTTTTACTCAATTGTCTAGCCTCAAACCATGCATACACTGATTGCCTGACTCAATTGTGTATTATCAAACCATGCATACACTGATTGCCTGACTTAATTGTGTATTATCAAACCATGCACACACTGATTGCCAGACTCAATTGTCTAGCATCAAACCATGCACACACTGATTGCCAGACTCAACTGTCTATTATCAAACCATGCACACACTGATTGCCAGACTCAATTGTCTAGCATCAAACCATGCATACACTGATTGCCTGACTCAATTGTGTATTATCAAACCATGCATACACTGATTGCCTGACTTAATTGTGTATTATCAAACCATGCACACACTGATTGCCAGACTCAATTGTCAGCATCAAACCATGCATACACTGATTGCCTGACTCAATTGTGTATTATCAAACCATGCACACACTGATTGCCTGACTCAATTGTCTAGCCTCAAACCATGCATACACTGATTGCCTGACTCAATTGTCTAGCCTCAAAGCATGCATACACTGATTGCCTGACTCAATTGTCTAGCCTCAAACCATGCATACACTGATTGCCTGACTCAATTGTGTAGCCTCAAACCATGCACACACTGATTGTCAGACTCAATTGTCTAGCCTCAAACCATGCATACACTGATTGTTAGACTCAATTGTCTAGCCTCAAACAATGCACACACTCATTGTTAGACTCAATTGTCTGGCCTCAAACCATGCACACACTCATTGTTAGACTCAATTGTCTAGCCTCAAACCATGCATCCACTCATTGTTAGACGCAATTGTCTAGCCCCAAGCCATGCACACACTCATTGTTTTACTCAATTGTCTAGCCTCAAACCATGCATACACTCATTGTTAGACTCAATTGTCTAGCATCAAACCATGCACACACTGACTGTCAGACTCAATTGTCTAGCCTCAAACCATGCATCCACTCATTGTTAGACTCAATTGTCTAGCCCCAAATCATGCACACTCTCATTGTTAGACTCAATTGTCTAGCCTCAAACCATGCATACACTCATTGTTAGACTCAATTGTCTAGCATCAAACCATGCACACACTGATTGCCATAGCGAGGACAGTTCACATGAAGGAACGTGCTATATGCATTATCAGCAGACCATATTGTCAATGCTACGCACATCGATACGGTGACTACTGTGAATATTATGGTGTGGTGGTCAATAAATTTTTAGATTCATCTGTGTATGCTAAGACTCATAACTCATTGATCTGTCACTACGAAACTATGGCTTAATTGTTGAAGTTATGCATGCTGTTGGTAAATGGTGTAAGTTTTGCACCGCTGTTTGTGTTTACGTCTAGATCATTGCGGAGCTGTGTCGCCGTGCTTGAATGGTGGGACCTGTGTAAACCAGATGGACTTTAACCATCCTTACACTTGTACATGCCCATATGGGAGAGAAGGAACCCATTGTGAGAATGGTATGTCCAATTTACAAAGGATATTTTGTAAGTTTTTATGTAAATATAATAATTTTCATGATTAATAACACAATGGCTTTGAAAATCATGCAATACGAAGAACAGTACGTGTACAAACATGATGGACGTTAACAACCAACACTTGTACATATCCTTATGGTCAAGCGTTGACAAATGTTAGAATTGAAAACCACACTTACATCACAGATGTAAAATAATCATAGTTTTGTATTCAATATTAATGTAAATACTATATCCTTAAGATATACATATACGTGTGTGTTTTCATATAAACCAGACTTATGTAAACTTGGTTTGTTGTTTTGTATGTCTCTTGTTGGTTGTTTTTCTCGCAAGGTCTTGATCGATTCTCGAGCCATTTAACAATCTACTGGTATGTTGTTACTTGTGAGCTCTTGTGAGTTTTGTGTCTCTTGCACTTTTGTTACAATGTTCTGTTTTATTTGTGAATTGTTATTAATATTTGCTTTTAAGCATCACCAATTACAACGACTACACTACTCCTGACACCTCCAACCCCAACAACTCAACCGGTGACCTCAATAACGACCCAAACCTCTGGTAAAGGCCTTTCATTTTTTGCCAATTGTGCAGCTTCTCAGCTTGCCGTGTGGCTGTACTCGCAGTGTATTATGCACTTGATATTCGGTTAGCGCAGTGGTTAGCGCACTCGCTTTTCTCCGAGGCGAGCCGGGTTCGATTACCGGCCTGGGCGCATGTGAGTTTGGTTTGTGATCACCAAGCCGGACAATTTAGTTTCCACCGATACTCCGCTTTCCCCCACAACACAAGAACAAACTCTCGCGTAAAATCGTGCCAACGAGAACGACGAAGTAATAGTTAATACAACTTTCTTCTCAATTGTTGTAAAATAAATTAAGTTTAAACTAACATGCACAATTTATTATACTTATTGTTTATTGTTCATAATGCTTTCTTTAATCATGTATGGATTGTGTTTATAATCGAGTTAAATAATGGTTTATTTCATTATATGATATAACTTAGTTTGCATTGCATGCGTTGATATTCTTGGAAATAGAGAGGCGCTTTAACAGGCGCTAGAGGGCGTTGACATTATTGGAAATATCAACACTGTCAAACGTCTCAAGACGGCAATTATTCGTTTCGTTGAAGGACCTTGCTTACATTTTGTTCTAAATTCTAGAAAGGACAACTACAGCAACAACCACGACTCAACGAACTTCAACTACTACGCCAACTTCATCGGTGACATCAACAACGGCACCAACAACGACCCCACCCTATCGTAAATGCACTTTGATATGAAATATTTAAATGCAGCTCTTTCAGTACCACGCATATGTATTTATTTTAATTGATATGCTGATTATATCTATTGTATTTGTTAAGGATGACTTTAAACAATATGGCACGATTTGGACGAAGACCATATTATATAAAATCTGTTAATAGAAATGTAAAATAATGGAAAAGAAATCTGGGTGATTGGAATATAAAATTTATTGGAAAATTCACCGAATAAATTTACTATGGTCTCTACGAGATTAGTAAGATACATATTTTCTTGAAAACTGGTCATTTGAAAACATTTCTAAACAAAATAATGTGTATTTATATAAATTTAGATAATTCACATCGCAACAAATATTGTTTTTCAACAATTTTTCACTGCGACAAAAAAAATTCTATTCACACTGCTACATATAATATTTCAAAATATTCACATAAGAACACACTAATTTTCACAAAGTTTTACACTGAAACATACACACATTTCTTTAGAGTATTAGAAAAGCACCAACAACTTTTTCTCAGCGTTTTTCTACTACAACTCATTCCCTTTTAAATGCATCAACACATCAAGATATACTGTAAATTCATAATGCAACAACTAATGCACTCTTCATGTAATACCGTTTACATATTATTCACAGACACTAATTTTCGGAGTGTTCACAATGCAACAAATACTTTATATTTTCTGCTATTCAAAGCTATCACATTGTAACATGATCTCTTATTCAGAGGACTGGCACTGCAACAAATACTTTATATTTTCTGCTATTCAAAGCATTTACATTGTAACATGATTTCATACATTTTTACACTGTTATCAATACTCGTTTGCAGCCTATTCCCACTGCAACAAATACTCGACTGTTGCTGACCTCGCGCATAATAACTCTGTGGAACAACGTACTGCGTTTCAATGTTCAAGCGGAAGTCATACCGGATCAGACGCTTTCGTTCTTGACAATTGCAACGTTACTGTTACATACCAGTGGACACAAGGGAGACAAGTACGTACAAGTTGTAAAGTTGCTTAACCGAACGTGTGAGATATTTTCTTGGTACGGTCCGTGATTCCGCCATTCCTCAACCAAACATATATCATGATAATATTGTTTTTAACATTTTGGCTACTGGGTTGTCCCTGTAGTTATATTGTATGTTAAGTGTCAGATGTGACTCATTACATTACATATACACAAAATTCAGTCATAGCACTAAAACAAGGCGTTTGAAGATGAAGCATGTACACGATCAATGTTATCCAACTGGCAGAGTATCTTATATCATTATTATCCTTATCTCTAGATTAGCCTAGGTGATAACATTGGTCAGTTATTCGGCAATAGCTGTTTAACCTCAGTTTTGACCCAGATGTCAAGGTCAAATGGCTTAGATTGTAGACCAATCATATATTGTGTTTAATGAATAATGTACAAGAAATAAAGGAAATGAACCGTGTTGGTAGGTTTATAGTTGAGTCGGTAAGCTTACGAGAGGCACGAGGTTTTGAAGTCGAATAGTAAAAACAAAAATTACGACGTATGTTTCTAATCGGAAGATTTTGGTTACTTATCTATATAAAAACAAATACTCTGTTTATTACTCACAATTTGCCTCCGAATTCCCCCATTTTCAGAAAAATAAAAAACAAAAACAAAAAGCAATATTTTATTTTCACCAATCTGGAACAAAATCGAATAATAATAAATCCACTGTGTTTTTATTTGTAAACAAAGCGATGATAGACCAATAATCGCAGCCTCGCCATGAGATTGACCTCCATAAATATTACTAATATATTCGTGTGAAAACTTCGGGCCATGTCAGATGAGGTTTGCCAGAGGTGGCCTAGTAGCTACGATTCATTAACATCATAACTGTTTGCTATTGAAAAAACACGTATTAAGACCTGTTTGTAAGTCCTTGATATTACTAACAATTAATTACATATTGACGATTAATCCGTTATATTTACATCCGAACTTGATTTTCTGAACGATAAAATTGAGATCATTTTGCATGAACCGGTCGATCTTTCGTGACCTTTGTAGGCGGAGTTTGGCAAGAAAAGCAACGCTCTGATTGGGCGCTGGTGAATCACCGCGCGTAGTGATCTTACTACGATTTACTTTATTGCTAAATATAGCAGGGTACATGTTCCGTTGAATGCTGGCTTGTTTACATGTTTCTTTTGATGTTTTACGAAGAATTTAAATGAAAGACATTATTTTCTAGAAATATCATTAAAAATATTCTTGATTTTGCATTTCGTAACAAAAAAAAACACGCATTGAACAAATAATAAAAACAAATTAAACTTACGCGGTTTTTATTACGGTTCGTCTGCAACAACTATCAGAACAAACATGGCTGATGATTCTGAGTTCGGCGATTTCTAGGACAAATGTATGATCCATTATCGGATTCATATAATGAATATCTTTCTACGATAGATTTAGGCGATATCTTCGACCAGTTTATCTACATTAAAATATCTACCTGAAATGATTGGTTAAAGTGTCATGAATAATCGCGAGTTCGAACAAACGTCTAAATATTGACAATTCGAGAAGACTAGCACATCACAACACTTCAATATCTTTGCCAAAGTTAAAAGATAACAAAAAAATAATGAAATTATGACGTTATGATTACCTTGAACTAGAAGTAATCCATAAAATCACCGTGACCACATGTTTTATGCCCACTCACATGGGTCATGCTCATGTAAAACTGGAGTTAAAATCTATCGAAAGTTCTCTTGACTAAAATAAACATATTACAACAAAAATCATTATTACCTCCACATATTTTACAGAAACTATCATATAAATAAAAAAAGTCTTTGATTATTTTTTTCTTCTGCAAATTACTTACGGACTATTTATTATGCGGTAGATAAAACGAACACACAGCTAAAGCACCAAGGGCGATAAGTGCCCTTACCATTAACATTCGCTCTACACGTTTTGTTCGCCTTTGTTGTAATTAAAGACTTGTTCTCAAACACTATTAGGTCGAAAAAATAAACATATAAAAAGGGAAAATGTAAATATAAGTATTGATTCTTATGTCAGTGTGTTCATGCAGTATGAACGCACGGCCACGATTTTCTATATTATGCAAAATTGCGGCCAAGCGTTCATACTGCATGAACGCACAAAACATAAGAATCATTCCTTTATTCCCGTATATATATTAAAATCATATTTGGCACATACCATCTCAGAGTAATTATGCACATGTTCTAATAACTCTGCTATGAATATTATTGCGACAAATATTAGTGTAAAAACTGAAGAATCGACCTCCGCAATACTTAAATATAAATCGAATCAAAACACTCAGAATCTACTCTGAAACTTATTATAGTTTTAAGCTGTTTATTGAAAACGGCCCCTGGATCGCATACATGCATTTTTTTTTATTTTTCTAGGATACCTAAACGTTTTCTTAATAACAATTTAACAAATAAGTCATGAACAAATGCAAGCTTGTCGGTGTTGTTCACTGGCGTTTCGATGCGAAAAATGTTGCAAAAACTTTGAAAAACTAACATAAAAATTGAATTTTAGTTTGTGATACATTTTGCAAAGCCTTATTGATAATAATGTGTTGATTGGACATATCACATCATTTGAATTTCATATTGGAGTAGTCTCTCGCCGAACTGTAAATGTGTACGTAAATTGTGTTTTTATATAACCTAACCTTATCTGTTTCTCTTTGATTTAGGTGGCTACCGGTTGTTCCAACATACCAGCTTTCACTCCCATTGCAACGTTTCTCGAGGGTACATTTTCAATCAATGACTTGGCCGGAGTCTTCATTGAGTGCCTTCCAAATGGGTTCAAGGTATGTCGTAAATAGAAAGAAATTTTATGTTTTACTTCGAACGGTTCGAAATATTGCCGGATATACATCAATAGAGGGTCTTAAAATTAGATTTATTTGGTAAATATTTTGTACATATGCGACAGTGTTACTAATAATGACGCTGATTCAACTCAACTGGTGTTTCGCCGTCTCGGACTTCACGAAGTCGAATATCCCCTCACGGGTCAAAACGCTGTACTTATAAACTTTTTTGTACATAGTGATATATTAAACATGAATCGTTAAAACCACAAAGCATACACAAAATAACATATAAATTGATAAATTGCATTTTCATGACTGCTCAGACAAAAAAGCATTATATAATATGACGTGACTTCAGCTGAGTGCAATACGGGCGTAATGCAATGGAGCGGTATACGGATTACTGTATGTTGCCTTATGTTTAGCTAGTAGCTCAAAGAGGCGTATAAAATACATTGTTATACGAATGATGAGTTTATTTGTCAAATAAATGCATTCATGACAAAACTGTGTGTTCTGATTTTAGATTGCAACACAGTCTTGTGACCAGTCTCCAACGATCTTGCACATTGAGAACGGGGCTTTAGGAAAGCTAGATCCAAGGGCTTATTTTACTGTCCA
This sequence comes from Mya arenaria, assembly GCF_026914265.1. Taxonomy (NCBI): domain Eukaryota; kingdom Metazoa; phylum Mollusca; class Bivalvia; order Myida; family Myidae; genus Mya; species Mya arenaria. Next base: position 1,828,526 of record NC_069128.1, on the reverse strand, counting down.
GTAATGAGAAGTAATGTTATACATAGACGTGTATGAATGACATTAAAGACTAGTTTGGCTCGTTTCAGTCGTCATTTTTCCTTGCCTATCCATATAGTAACAATATGGCGTCATAAAACCGTCCTGTTTTCAAGGTATGTTGGATAATGGCCGAGGTTTTCCGATTGATGCGTTTCCATATTTGTACCTGTTCTTCCCAGCACTGGGCTATAGACTCACGAGCTACGACCCACATTCTCAGAATAATATTTGAATGGATAACGATAGGCGATCAAAATTATGGTAAAATAAAATATAAATAAAGAATATGATTTATTTGAAAAACTTGAAACGGCTATGTTTTTCGACTTCTAATTATATTGCGTCATGACGTTAAGGTTAGTAATGAACGAGGCATGCACGTTTTGGTGCTCGCCATTATCTTTGTCATATTTAGAGATAAATATATGTAAGAACAATATTATTATTATTTACGTAAATGCGGGACGGACAGACAACTCCGAAAATCGTGAACTCTGAGTGGCCAGTTACTCGGCATACCTCGTTACCGGTTTCCGTATATCCACCGGGTCGAATATTTAATTATTACCCTCATATATGAAAGTATCAATAAAAATATTCAAAGAGTTTTCTTTACGTTTGCATATACTCTTTCCGATGTTGAAATTCCAATATCATTCCTTAAACATTCTTTTAACGTTCTCCGATCTCAGGTAAAACGTGAGCAAAATCACAACATGATCTGGGGGTTTTTGTCCTTCATGATAATGTGGCCAATACTTTGAGTCTTTTGAGTTATGGCGGATTTTTGTAAAATTGTCATTTTTATTTAAAGTAAGATTCGACTGCAAGATAAGACGGTCTGACGAGTGGCATGATATTTTTTCGCTTACCTTTCGGTTACAAAAAGCAAAAACTACAACATGTTGCGGTTTTTTCTACCGTTTTTATTGAAATTCATTTACTTTGTTCTAATTAGGAATATTTAAAAGTAAAGAAGATCGGAAACCCCGTAAGAACTAAAGGAACTTTGCAAATAAAGCCAGTGTTTTTCCTACTTTTTTTCTGACCAAAAAAAAATAGAGCAAGGTTATATTACACAATTGTCTAAAACAAGAAAAAAACACTCACGATGGTTGTATTCAGCCTGAAACAATTATAGAGTAAAATAATATTTGATCGAATAAAATTATGAAAACAAATAACTTTGTGAACTTTTGATATTTGATCGAATGACGTGGTAAGATCCAAAATCATTGGAATGGAATAGAGTTTCATCGATTTGAGTGAAATTCTTTCCAAATTATTGTCCATTCTATGCACCTTTAAACCTATTCCGGAAACAGTTGTCAATCAGGATAGGAGCAAGAGTATCAAATTCGTCTTTGCTAATTGTATCGTCAACAGTTACTGAAATATCAGCAATACAGTGGTTAGCACTATGGACAAGTCCAATTGCCAAAATCAGTTCACAATAACTGTATTTAAGGCCACGAGACTCAATGCCAAACATACCTTATTTGAGACATACAAACGTCACAAAGTCATTAAAATAACTTTTCCAATAAATATTTGGGTTACCGCCGTAGAACGATCAGCGAATCGGAAACCAACAATATAAGGTACTTAAGGTATTCGATGTTCAAAATGGATGTTTCAAAAGTTTTTTCATCAAGCTATTATAACCAATAAAAGTAAATGTTCATTTCTGTTGAACCCATACTTTTGTGGTACCATTTGAAGCGTTTTTGAATGCTGACTACTAATGTTTAGGTTAGAAAAATTACTGAAATTGCACTTTGAATAAGGAATTAAACTTGAGTTTTTAATAGAGTTTCAGTATATGTTTTAACTCTTTTTCTGCTCATCTAACCTTTTTAAGTGATTCCAAAATGATGTGGTGTGACCAAACATCTGATATTTGCTTAATTGTTCATGGAATACGTTACTAAAACTGACTCTCGTTTTCGGTAAGCGATATTTAGGTTATTTTAAAGAATATTCGGTATGTAAAGACTATGGTGATAATTAAAGAAGTCCAACTTCAACATAAATTATTTATTTATGAAACATTATGTAAAGACTGGAATGCATTGCGCAGAAAAATGCGTTATACAGAAACTGTGTTTACAGTTGTTATAAACTTTTATTTACGCTGAAAGCAGAAATACATTATAGGATTAGTTTAATCTTGATCAACTTTACGATTGTGAAGAACAGACATCGACGTAGAAGGCAAAGTCACAGTCAATTGTACGCGGTTGCGCGAAAGTGTGACTTTATTTTGGTATTTTCTTGGAAACAGCTGTGCCCGTTGGAAGCCCACTTGTCCGAACCAAACTAACATGTAAGGGCAGAAATCAAGCTATGCACACCTGGGCCCAATTTCTCGAAACTTATTAAGTCTCTTATAATACGATTTAGCTGATTTACTATTTTTGTTCCCTATGATTTGTGTAATATTTTTGTAAACTAAAACAGGAATGAAGCTGGTGAGACAAAAAAACTAAACACTTTTCATGCATCAAATCAAATTTAAGTATGTATTTTGGCTAAGTTAAATAGGCTACTTAAGCCTGTTCAGCTCACGATTTTTCGAGCAATTGGGACCTGGTTGAGAAGGGAGTACGATGACTACTCCATTTCCTGTAGGAAAAATATATGATTCTTTGTTATACAAAACTATCATAATAAATGCTGTTTGAAATTACCTGTTGCCTTGTTTAAAGCGTTCAAGAGCATGTTAGCTTCGGTGGTGTTTCCAAATACCGACCACATCTCAGCGTTCGAAATGCTGCCATCTTTATCTTTGTCGTAGAAGTCAAACTTGCAGGGATCAGCCATGAATTTCACATTAAAGCTTTGAAAATCCTGATCAAACAGGAAATAATATATTTCATTATGTTATATTTATGAAATGTCCCTGAAATACAACCTCTTCTGTGGCATGTCGTGGCCTAATCAAATGAATGGACATTCATGGTTATATTCATACAACTCTAAATATACCTTCACAGCCCTCCTGAATCTCCACGCTAATCCTGCATATCCACCCAATTTCTATTGGCATTAATGCTGGCTCCGATACTAAATCTCGATCTATGCCTAAAAGGTAACCAATAAAGTCCAGTATAGGAGCCATGGCATAAACCAGCGTTCAAAAACCTTTTAGCATTGATGTTCATTTTTTAAAGTTCAAGTCAAAAGACTTTTAAATTTATTACTTTCTTATATGTTCAATCCGTCATGAATATCTGAGCAGTAATTACACAGAGTTTATAATGTTTGACCTGCATCATCTAAATAAATTTTCTGTATTGTTCTATACTAAAACATGGAAACGGAAAAAAATCTGAAGATATTGTCAAATTGCCTTATAGCTACGCCTAGAAACGTTATGCTTTTCCAAAAGCCGTCTTTGATTTTGCATACTCCGGCTTTTACTGTTTGGGTATAGTTCACCCTTCAAATACAAGTCAGTTGTTATACCATCTCCCTATGTCTTTCAACACTTTGTCCAAACCTTTAACGCTCTGCCTCCATTGTCCTATATTGTAGTGTATGCTACGAAGAATCAAAACATGTCACTATTTATTCTATTCCGGGTACGGTTTATAATGGAATATTCCTTTTTAGGTGTGAAATGGAGCTTGATAGTGTTGTTAACAGTAGAGACAAGTTTTGCTATTTTATTGTTTTACCTGGTACAGCCAATATCTCCTCTAACCCCACCGCCAAGGGCGGGACCCAACCGAAGGTCGAATGGACTCCTATATTGTATTGTTCATTATATGCTATGAAGAATCAAAACATGTCATTATCTATTTTATTCCGTACACGATTTATAATGGAATATTCCTTTCTTAGGTGTGAAATGGAGCCTTATAGTGTTGTTAACAGTAGAGACAAGTATTGCTATTCTTTTGTCTTACCTGGTCCAGCCAATATCTCCTCTAATCCCACCGCCAGGAGCGGGACCCAACCAAAGGTCGAACTGACCAAGGATGACTTGTGTTAGGCAGAGGCCAATTATCAGGGCAGCGTATCTTGTTAAATGATACAAGGTCCTGAAAATATGACATTAAAATTACAAGTTCTTGTGTAAGACAGAGGATGCTTATCACCCAACCGTATCTAGTTCCTGATAAAGTTGGTTAAAATGTTATGGATGTTTAATCAAAGTACAAAATGTTTGTCCTTCTCAGAATGCCGTTATCAGGCAAATGAATGTAGTTTCCTGATCCATGGTCATAGTAATGTAATGGATAGTTTTTGGTTAAACATTTCCTGCGCACCTGCACCGGGGATGAGCAAAAAAAGTCACTTGACCACAAATGCAAACGCCAGTAGTATTTTGCCCCGCTTGATCGTCAGTCCAGGTAAGTTTCTTATCGATATTATTGTTATACGTGGGAGTTCATTAAAAAGACATAGCGCAAAAAAGAATGCATGGTTTTGTCTTTCGATCGGTGTATTGGTCACTGTTCATGTTTGCATAGTTTCCGAGAACACTTCGATAAAAATATGGCCCAGGAATGCAAACGCACGTAGGTGCTATTTAAATGTCAAATATTTAATAAAAAGCCATTGTTTTCCAATGTTTGCCTTTCTATTGTTCAATAATGGTTTTTATTTGTTATATGTATATTTTGTGCGATGCAATTTGTACAAAAATGCATTTTCTGAAGAATTTAAAATTTGGCAAACGCACGTTGGCATTTTCATAATGCAAACGCACGTAGCCTGCCTAAAATGGCAAACGCATGTAGGTATCTCATAATGAGTAGTGAACGCATTTGTCGTTAGCTTTTGAAACTAAATTTAGTTTATTAATATCTTCTTTCTCTGATATCCATTAATATTGAAGTAAGACTTTTTTTTCATAAACTTTAGGAAAAGTGAAGCACTTTATGAAGTATAACTTAGCTCTTTGCACAAGACATATTTTGTTGATGAAAATGCCTTTACCGATGATGTACTTCTAACAAACTACAAAGTGTGTAATGTATTTTGAGAAGGTATCCAAGTGGCGCTGAATTAATGAATGACTGTCTGTTTCAGTGATGTCATTTGTTTGCCGTGTTTGCGGGACTACACTGAAAACGGCATGGGGGCTGCGACTGCATGAGCAGCGACATGACGGCCTAGGAAAGTACTCATGCTGCCAGAAGTCATTCCTCACCAAGGAAAGCTTGACATGACATATGTTAGTGTTTGTGCATGTTTTTCATGTTATGTATTGGACAATACATATACACATTTATAAAAGTATTTCCAAATGATTGCTCAGTTGTTGATACTATTTACATATACACAAACCTAGGGCGTGTTGAGTATTTATCCAAAAAAAAGTTTGTTGGATGACCCTAAAATGAAGTTTGCAACTTTCAAAACAAATGCGGTGTTTTAGAAATTAATATGGAAGTTATATGTTTTCTTATGATTTATTTATTTTATTAATATCTGTTTTTGTATGGGGGGATCTCTTCATATATCACAATATATTTAATAGATTATAAGAATATCAACTGTAAATATTTGTGCTCATTACTGTTGAATCTATGTTGATGTTTTTTTTGTTTCTTCACAGGAGCAGCACTCACGGGGAATCCATGCAGTATGTCTGTACAAAATGCAAGCAAGTGTTTGCAACACAGGCAGATCTTACACGACATCGGCGAGGAGAAGATGGTATCCTTGCCGAATGTAAATGTGATATCTGCGGGCTTTCTTTTAAAGAAAAAATTGACCTTAAGGCCCACATGGACAGCCACACGGGCGAGAAGGGCTACACTTGCAACGACTGTGGGAAAAGCTACCGCCATCGAAGCAGTTTATGCAAACACAGGTCTTTAAAACACTCAGAATAGAGATTGTGTTTTTGATTATGTTGTTTCGAAAACAGTCGTGTGTCACCTTTTATTAACCATTATGTTGAAATTGTTTTACTGGTGATCCTATATTATATAAATACCAACTGAAATGTATTTTTTCTGCTAAATTCACACGGCAAAATGCATAACATTAAGTAGATAAAACATAACTCTTCATTAGTGTGTGCATTTACTCTCTATTATTTCAACGGAATATAGACACACTATTACCCAAAACGCCCTTTAAAAGGTCTAAATTATTAAGAATTTAATCCATACAAATGTTTTTTTCTTTTTCTCTCCGCTGATAAACCATTTCCTAATACTACATACAACTACATAAACTATATGAAGTCACTAGTTCTCCAAAATTTACACTTTGTTTGGCGGTAGTCAATTTAAGTTATCATGCATAACCTTTGTGATAAACCATTTATTTGGATATGAGTTTATGTAGAATTAATAGTTTCATGTTTACTTGATTTGTTATGTGATTACAGATGTGATTATATATGTGATTTAATGTGATTATTGGTGTGATTTAGTCAGACTTTCTGTGATCCTTTTATCGTGTGATAATCATTTTAGAATTATGATTAATCTATGTTTTTTTTGTAATACTATTACAATTTTGTTAAAAACGTATGTGCCATACAATGCTGCTTTTTATTCTGTTGTTTTTGTTACTTTCTTCTTGTAATTATGCATCAGTATTATACAGGTATATAACATTGGTCTCAGGTTATACTTTTTGATTTAAGATTTGATATTCTGTCGCAGTTTTGATATAAGTATATCATGACTCAGTTAATACTTGTCTAGTACTAGTCATTATAAAATAAATGAAAAAGCTTGACATATCTTTTACTTTTTTACGGAAAATCGTACCAAAGTATGAACAATTATAAAGGAGATGTAGCAGTCATGCTGGACAACAAATGAACGTATATGCATTCGATTAGTTTGCGTTATAATTGTTTATTCTTAAATTGCTTCTTGGTGAAGTTTTACATGATCCTTCATAGAGATAAGTATAGTTATACACTCTGGTAATGTAGTGTAGAAACATATAGAAATCAGTGGGTAAAATGCAGCACTCAACACCTATTTGTTAAAGGACAGCGGCGCTAAAACTCTTTTAGTAGCATGTACTTTGACATCAACGAAATTTATTTCACGATATATTTATAATGGTGTATTTATATAATAAAATGTACACGTATAACACAAACACATGAACAGTTCTTAAAACGGTTATTGTGAACAGAGTTAATAGTCAACAGCTGTGGTTAGTATTCGAGTTAATCATTTACCATATCTGACGTATACCTGAACTAGAGTTCACAATTCAGCAGTGCATTGATATGAAACCGATACAAAATCTGCATAATTCTGAATTCAACTTGTTTTATGATATTATATCAATACATGAGTTTCATTTTATTAATTTAAGTGTCTATTCCCATGCGATCTGTGATCAGCATCTTTGACTCATTTCGCCTAGCGCGCTCCCATCGCACACCGAGCGTTCCCTTTTGTAGAGCGTTTCTGTCCATGGAAACGGTCCCTTGCTTGTGAACACCCCTGCGCTGTTCATCAAACGCATGATTCCTGTAAAATAAAAACACTATATATAAATCAATTGTTCAGATTAATTATTCTAAACTCATACGGCATATTTGCATACTCATCCACATAAACACTTACTAATTGTGTTATATTTGATAAATGTAATAAACTGTCGAACTATAAAACAGTTCAATTATGTTGGACATTAGTTTGGATGATTATTCAAGTCAATTTAAAGTACTGTGTGCATGTAACATATTTCACAACAATAAACCAATACTAGCGTTTAAATTTATAGCTCTTATTTTTTTTCAATTCAATTTATACACATGTGAAAATATACGTTGTGGATTTCTCGTGTAAAACGATTGATTAAAATATATTGTGTAAACAATGGTTGATAAAAATGACATAACTTCAAGCTAATTGAGGATACAGATGAGGGGCTTAATGTGTTGCAGGCTGGGCAAGTGTCTCCGCAAGTGGTGTAGTGTCCAGTCACTTCTTCTACCTCCGTAAGTCCATAGACATGAGATCGTCCAGTTATGTACACAAACTTTCTGAAAATAATTAATTCAATCATTATTTGCAGTGGTGGCGTTAGTGGTAGTAGTAGCAGTAGTGGTGGTAGTTGTAGGGGTATCAGTAGTGGTAGTGGTAGTAGTTATGGTAGTGGTAGAAATAATTCTGGTAGTGATAGTGGTAGTAGTATGTATATAAGTATTATTTTTTTTTAAAAATTGAGCAGTATTTGGATAAACAAAACACCTGTCGGGATCTAGACGAACATGGAGTTGTTCGATGGCATTTCCAATGAATCGTCCGAATTCATCAGCTGTCACCGTGCCGCAACCAGTCCTGTCATGTAGCACAAGTTCGGAGAAAAATGTCTCACCAATAAGACTACTAAATGCCCTCACATTGTAGGTTCCAGCGTGACACAGTGCGTACAGTATCGTCTTTGAATCGATATGCACTATTAAAGCCTCCCAGAGCTGAATTGGCCATCCGTTTACGTACATGGTTGGAGGTGGGAACTTGAAAAATTTATTCGTGATAGAAGACGTGTTCTCAGTCCCTCTCTCATGTTAAACCGTTCTATGGCTGTCATTCCTGAACTGTCTTCAGCTTCCCACCACAATCGAACATCACGACACAGATCAGCTGATTTAATTTCACCAGTTTTACGCATTTCTAGTTCAACCGCTTCAGAAAAGTGAGTCGCTGCCATTGACTACGACATTGGATCTGTCACTTCATCTACCATAATCGGAGTTAAAAGAGTATTCCCATCCTTGGCGACTTTTCGCCATGCCGCGTTGCTTAGGTTATCCAATCCGCCTTTGCACGACTTACGTCTTGTTCTTGTTAGTAAATGTGTCGCATCAATACATTTCACCTCCAATTGATTTCTTCGCAAACTATATTCAGGCTGATAAAACCATTCCCTGCAAGCACAACCGCCATCAATTTGCATATTATTGGAGACCCTTCCTTCGGCAATCCATTTTATATAACGATCGGACCACATACACTCTGCAATTGCACAGTTAAGTTCATATTTTGATGCGCATTTTGAAAGTACCTTTGTTGACAATTTGGATAGTGACGCAAAAGTTGACGGCTTTTTGGGTAAACATTTCTTGTCGTTTCTCGGTATTGACAGGCCTATACGAAGAGAAAGCACATCAAGCTTCGCCTGCTTTGTGGCTGTTTCTTTCACTTCAATCTGTTTTATCTTTTTAAAATATCTCACGATCACTCGTAGATCGACATCAAGCAGCGATACAAGTTTCTCAGAACTCGTAAGTATTTGCTTGATATCGTCGGGTTCAGATGAGTCCCATTTTCCTTTCTTATTGCTTGATTTATCAGTTCTCAACAAAGCTAATATATATTTTGCATCTTTCTCGCTTACATATGCTTTTGGCTGTGACCGATCCTTTTTGTTGTCGTGTAAAGTAAAGGGCGATTTACAAATTTCATCTACAGTGTTTGTACAGTTATTTTCATTTTGTACCACTAAATCATCGCGTTCATCAAGTTCACCTCGGTTTGTTTCTACATCTTCATTGTCTTCGTCTTTCTCGCCGCTAACCACATTTACTACATCTATGCCTTGAGCTTCTCCTATCGGAACTGTCTTTTGTTCATTCGCAGTCATTGTCTGGTTTGTCTTCCGTTTGATTGGGGGTACATTGTTCATGTGGTTTGAGACATGAATTTCACACAATCCTGGTGAACGTTTGAAAAACCATTTAGGAAATTTGTTCATTTCGATGAATTTTGAGATAATTTGAGCCTTTTTCATCTGCTCTACCTCATGCCAAACGTCTTTTTGTAGTTGAAGAATAGTAAGTGGCCTATTATCAGCACTTCTTGCTACTAAATTGTGCCATTGTCCATCAAACGATTGGCATGGAATGTGCAGACCAGCATCATGACATTGGTTGTGAACTTTTTCCGCTATGTTTCGCATGGTTTTGGTGTCCAAACTATAACCTTTTGTAAACCATGCAACTGGAGCAGAAAGACAGATGCTTTTATTCCAGCTTCGGTTCAGGTCTGCGCATATGAACACTACAGATTCGGATGCCCTCTGTCTTTTTAGTTCATACATACATTCATGCAGATCTGCGATATTCATAATCAGGCTTATTGCTTCATCAACTGTTCTTGTGATTTGCAATGTGTTCGTATTTTCGGACTCTCCATCTTTGGCTGACTGAAACAGGCCAAGGAATTCTGCGTTCTTGCTTTCCTTCTGTATTTCGTCTTTCAAGGCCATCTGGTAGTTTGTTTGGAAGTGTTTGCTTTCCTGAATTGAATAACGATCTAGCCAACGACATGGCTTTGCTAAATAACATTGTATTTCGTTTTGACTGAAATACAGATGTTTTGGTCTCAGTCCATGATACATACAGAAGTCGATCAACATCTAATGCTTCCATTTCTGACAGACATTGCAGTAAATACCTTTGTGGAAAATATGTGTGAGCCTCGCGCATTGGACATTTAATTTCAAGTGCAACTTTGGTATCTGTTTGTGATGGTCCTTTTCGCAGACTTCCATCCGGTGAAACCACAAAATATGGTTTCAAATGTTCATCCCGAAACACAACACATCCTTCTTCACAAACTACATATTCTGGATACAATACCGGTGCTATTTTACCTACAAGGGTCGCCACCGCGTGAATTTCACTTTCTTCACCATGCTTCATTGCTTGTTTAACGTTCTCTGGGAAATCATTTTCTGGAAGGCCACATATTACTTTTTCTAAGTACTCCTTTTGAGATTTTAAACCATCCAAACCAAGACATTTGTGTAAGGTGCTTCCGGTCACCTTTGCCGCAGACCTAATTTGGAACCACTCTTCAGAGCGTTGTTTCACAAGTCTAGTACTAGGCGATGTACTTACGGAAGATAATTCTTTGATTGCCTTATATGTATCCATTGATTTAATGTCAACATATATGTCATCAACGAACGTCGACCCATTCAATGCGCTAACTATAATGCATATGTCTTTAATTACATCACCAGCCTTTTTGGTGAATGCAGTGATGTCATGCATGTACCCAAGTATGGCACTTATCGCGTAACTGAACTTGCCGTTCCGCCAATTTGAGTCACCACCTCTCTCGATCAGTTTTTCTTTTGCATATTCCTTTTTCTTCTTCAACTGTTCCATTTCATTCATACCAGAAGATAATCTCTTTAGAGAGTGTACTAGCACATTTTTCATGTTTGATTTGAGCTCCTTTGGCATATCTGAAATATGTGTCCGCCTTTTGCATTGCATACTGATTGAGGCACTCAACACATTCAGTTCGGTCATTGTTGTTTGAAGAACAGTTCTTCTTTCTTCTAATGTTTCCCCGTCCTCAAAACCAAGAAGGTCAACATCTCCACTTTTTTTGGTTAAACCTTGTTTCAGCTTCTTGCCGTCAAATGTAAGGCATGCCGATACGTGTCCAATCTTCTTCCCAAGCTTTGAGATTGCGTCATTTAAGATACCAGGATGGATCCGGTCTGCGTTCTCATATGGATCAAAAGAACGCAGAATTTTGATGTCTGGCACTGCAAAATTTACATTTGACGTGGTCGGGCTGTGCTGGCTTTTTTGAGAAATGCCTTGCATGATCTCGTTCTTATTTTTGAATCCTGACATGAAGTGGACAAATCTACTTCCAAAAAGTCGCCATACAGTTTTCCAGAACTGCTTTGTATCATCACAGTATCGCATTCTTGAGGTATTTGGTTGATCAAACCAATGCACAACTTCTGACCACAGTAGAAATGCTATGTTATTTAATGGAAACTTGTCATCACTTATTTGTTTGAAAAACTCTAACATAGTTAAATGGAGATCTCCATCTTTGGACAGTTTCTGGATGACTGTAGGCAACAATTTCTGACATACACGCACTGTTTCAGCCACATCGCACTTATTACTTTTAACATCACAAGCTTCAACCACATCAGGATAACTTGTATGCGAACACTTCTGTGCATTGTTAACAGTATCACCCGAAAGAAAGTCTTTTTCTGTTTCATTTACAATTTGTTCCTGTATTTCCCCGAACCAATCATTTTCTTTAGATGCATTTTCTGTCTGAAAAAGGGGCCTACTAGTTATTCTTTTAGCTTTCTAAAGTGGAGATCGAAATGGTTCGTGAATAGGAGATTTTCCTGGAGTGTGTTTGCGTTTGAAAAGATTGACAGGTGTCTTCTTAGGCGTGATGACAAAGGAATGTTCTGCTTTGTTTTTCAGCTTTATCGATCTTTTTTTCATCCTGCAAAGACTAAGTTATGATTTTTTTCTCGTCATCCTATAAAAGAAGAAATACGGTTTAGTTCTATGTTTTATATATTGGATATTTCATTAGTGAACAATCATCACGGAGTCTATTAAACCAGTTTTCTAAAATTGATTAAACGGTTAAAAGACGGTTTGTATAAACCTTAGTTAACGAAATAATGTTCGTTTTTAATCACCACGAACATTTAGTTCTTTTAAAGCTGCACTCTCACATATTTACCGTTTTGACAACTTTTTTTGTCTTGAAAAGAGCAAATTTTTGTGTAAATATCTGCAAACCAATGATATAAGGCTGGTAACAAAAGATCAGATCCGAGAATTTCATATTTAAATTCAAATATTGATGTTTTATGCACTTTTCTTAAACCGTTAGTAACGGTTTAAACCATAAAACATTCATTTTCGAACGGAAATATGAAAATCTGCGATCTGTTTTTGTTCAACAGTCTTATATCATTGGTTTACAGATATTTACGTTAAAATTTGCTCTTTCCAAGACAAAAAGTAAAAAAGTTGTCAAAACGGTAAATCTGTGAGAGTGCAGTTTTAAAGCATGAGTACGCGATAACTTTTAGCGGCTTATACGTAAATATTCGCTATAAAGCACTGCCGTTTTCAACACTTTACATTAATGACTCAACATTACTGTTTTTCTTACATTTATTATATACTTATTCTATTTAAAAACATTAATGCGACCATTTCTGATATTATATAGCTAATACTTTTTCATGTACGCTTAATTGTAACGAAGCTCCTGAGATATAACTAAATATTTTCACCTCAACTTCCATTCCGTAAATAAACTGCCTTTCAGCAATTGCGTTCATCAATCGATCAATGTTCGGATCGCAATTCATCGCATCGCATAAAAATATACATGAAAGCTATTGATCTTGTTATTGTTTGTATTGTGCCAGTATGTCCCGTAAAATATAAATCAACATTTTAGAAAGTGCTAAGTTATTTTATTTTAAACGTTTTGTTGCCAAAAGTGTTTCAATTTTATGTTTAAAAGCGTTTTCAAGTGGTTGATCTTTTCCCGCGTTATTGCGACGTCATTTAAAAAAATGTTTCCGGTAACAGTCAAGTCGTCCAATTTACAAAATGGGTAAGAAAGGAATACTGAAAGATAATCCGAAATGAAATGAAGTATGTTTTAACGTTTTTTGAATAAAATAATGAACTATTGGTGTAAAAATAAGGAATGAATTGCGGGGTTGATGTCATTATCGGGGATATGAAAGCAATTGAGCTGGTCAAAGTACGCGTAGAGTCCTTCGCACTCCACACACTTAGACCAGCCCAATTGCGTTCATACCCCGAAAATGACATCAACCCCGCAATTCATTCCTTAAATCACCTTTCCTGACCCGGATACAATTCCTAAATATATTTCAGTAAGGGTATACCTCCGAGAGGTTGTGGGGAATACACATAAAAGCTTGCCTTATTTTCGTTAATTCCTACTTTTGATTATGTCAAAATTGATTATCAACTATATGATAAATCAATAACTGTTATGTATATATTTAAAACAAATATTGAGTAGGAACAGGCGTATATGTAATTTCACAAAAGAAAGCGCGTGCGACATAATGTGATGTTGTGGCGAAATTAACCGGAAATGATTATTCATTGGGCTAGAAAATATTCAATCAAAAAGTTATAATGGTTACATTTAACTTAAGTATCGATTAAGTCACATTGGGATACTTGACACTTTGTCATGCCTACATGCGTTTGCCACTTTAGGTAGGCTACGTGCGTTTGCATTATGAAAATGCCAACGTGCGTTTGCCAAATTTTAAATTCTTCAGAAATTGCATTGTTGTACAAATTGCATCGCACAAAATATACATATAACAAATAAAAACCATTATTGAACAATAGAAAGGCAAACATTGGAAAACAATGTGGCTTTTTATTAAATATTTGACATTTAAATAGCACCTACGTGCGTTTGCATTCCTGGGCCATATTTTTATCGAAGTGTTCTCGGAAACTATGCAAACATGAACAGTGACCAATACACCGATCGAAAGACAAAACAATGCATTCTTTTTTGCGCTATGTCTTTTTAATGAACTCCCACGTATAACAAAAATATCGATAAGAAACTAACCTGGACTGACGATCAAGCGGAGCAAAATACTACTGGCGTTTGCATTTGTGGTCAAGTGACTTTTTTTGCTCATCCCCGGTGACCTGGGCCCAATTTCTCCCAATTTTCCTGTGTTAGGTAATAGGAGTTCAACTAACAAATGAATGTCAATACTTATGTCCATATGCTTGAAATTGTGTCAAGAAAACACAGCTTTATAACGAGTGCTAGTACTGTAACTAACTATAAATATACTGGACAGCAAAAGGCAAGCACTGCTAACAAATTGGTAAACACACTTATCGCCTGATAGTGTTTGCGCTAACATAAACCAACGTGTGTATATAACGTGATAAGAGCAGTTACAATGCTATGACGCACGGCAACATTTTGCTTCTCTTTAGGACGAAAATCAAAGGTAACTTTTTACTTTTTTACTTTTTCATTATTTTTAATGAAACATAGCGCATTGTGTGCCCTTTACATTGCACTAGCTCCGTTCTCAACAGGAGATTGAGTAAGGATTTAGTTTTTCCGCGTGATATACACACACCTGCCTGTCATGTGGAAGTAAGCGTGTTGTAATACGATTGCTGTACACTTAAGCTATACTTTAAGATTTATTCTACTGTTTTACAAAATGTATTTTGCGTGAGTTTGACCTTGAACAATTACCATTAAATCAACCAATCAATCATAGAAGACACAAGAAACAACTACTTTGTTCATAAATGGCATCACCACCATGGAAAAACGCCATTGATTATCGTAAATATAACAAGTGTACACTATAAGCTCTTACAGAAACACATTTGCTCCAATAGTAGAAAACTCTTATTGAATGAGCACTGATATTATACATTCTGTTTAATATGCCATTTCCACCGCTATGGTTACACATCTCTTTCCGATTGTAAATTTGCCTGATATTTAAGATCATAGTACATTCTTTCCTTTTAGAATCTTTCAATTGTAAAATAAAGCATTACAGATTGAAATGAACATCTATTCCCGTTTAAGTAAGCTTTAAAACATATCGTTTATTGATAAATTGAATGGTGAAACATATTTTAACTTAAACGTTTAAATTGAATTTACAAATCCAAACATTAACAACAACAACAACAACAACAACAACAACATCACCATGAACAACAAATAGAAAACATCCTCACCTTTTGACGACAGCAAGGTGATAATCAACGATACACTTAAACTGTGTGTTCACAGTACATACATATTTATACAAATCTTTCAAAACCGCAGACTTATCTGGGATTTTGTGGTTATAGCTGCATCTTCACAAAAAGAGATAGATCAAATTGTGTTCTTTTCAAATAGAGATTTATTACGAAAATCAAAGTAACTAAAGTTGTGAAAGTTTTTTGTGCAATCAATAATGGTACCGGGGGGGGGGTCCCAGAATTGTAGTAAGAAGGGGTGTAACTAGGTGGCCTTATGCCCCGCACCCCTACCTCAGAACCAAAATTTATTTTGTTGAAAGTGCTGGCACAGGGATTTGGGGGTACTCCTCCAAAGAAATTTGACCCATCCCCACTTAATTCGCTTATTAATACACTTATATTGGATTTGGGCATATTGGACTTCATCTTTTTGTCTTAGTAAAGTTCATAGCAGATATGCTTACGAAAAGATATAACAATGAAATCAAACAATGTTAGAAATGCTTCAGCCATACAATTCAGTATATTGCTAAATAAGCTTAATATATAGGCCATTCAAAACGCTTAGTTTCTTATCTTAATGTAAAGTTTAATCCTAGTTGCTTATTGAATACGATCCCAGCAGAATAATGTTATATGCTGAATATTTGAGGTAATTTATTTTTCTCAAAAACCGTTGAATAGTATGTACATGTTGCCATGTATGTAAAAATAAGTATGTACATATGCTAGTATTTGCATGTCAGTATTGAACGTACGTATTTGTATGTCAGTATGTACCTGTTAGTATTTGTATGTCAGTATGTACACGTAAGTATTTGTATGTCAGTATGTACACGTAAGTATTTGCTTGTCAGTTTGTACACGTAAGTATTTGTATGTCAGTATGTACCTGTTAGTATTTACATGTCAGTATGTACCTGTAAGTATTTGTATGCCAGTTTGTACACGTAAGTATTTGTATGTCAGTATGTACATGTAATTATTTGTATGTCGGTATGTACCTGTTAGTATTTGTATGTCAGTATGTACACGTAAGTATTTGCTTGTCAGTTTGTACACGTAAGTATTTGTATGCCAGTATGTACATGTTAGTATTTACATGTCAGTATGTACCTGTAAGTATTTGTATGTCAGTATGTACACGTAAGTATTTGTATGTCAGTATGTACACGTCAGTATTTGTATGTCAGTATGTACACGTAAGTATTTACATGTCAGTATGTACCTGTTAGTATTTGTATGTCAGTATGTACACGTAAGTATTTGTATGTCAGTATGTACACGTTAGTATTTGTATGTCAGTATGTACACGTAAGTATTTGTATGTCAGTATGTACACGTAAGTATTTACATGTCAGTATGTACCTGTAAGTATTTGTATGTCAGTATGTACACGTAAGTATTTGTATGTCAGTATGTACACGTAAGTATTTGTATGTCAGTATGTACACGTAAGTATTTGCTTGTCAGTTTGTACACGTAAGTATTTGTATGCCAGTATGTACATGTTAGTATTTGCATGTCAGTATGTACCTGTTAGTATTTGCATGTCAGTATGTACACGTAAGTATTTACATGTCAGTATGTACCTGTTAGTATTTGCATGTCAGTTTGTACACGTAAGTATTTACATGTCAGTATGTACCTGTTAGTATTTGCATGTCTTATAACCTTACACTCCCAGCCATGAAATATACTTATAATCTTACACTCGCGGCCATGGAAGATACTTATAATCTTACACTCCCAGCCATGAAAGATACTTATAATCTTACACTCCCGACCATGGAAAATACTTATAATCTTACACTCCCAGCCATGAAAGATACTTATAATTTTACACTCCCGGCCATGGAAGATACTTATAATCTTACACTCCCGGTCATGGAAGATACTTATAATCTTACCCTCCCGGCCATGGAATATATTTATAATCATCTTACACTCCCGGCCATGGAAAATACTTATAATGTTACCCTACCGGCCATGGAAGATACTTATAATGTTACACTCCCGGGGATGGAATATACTTATAATCTTACACTCCCGGCCATGGAAGATACTTATAATCTTACACTCCCGGCCATGGAAGATACTTATAATCTTACACTTCCAGCCATGGAATATACTTAAAAGCTTGATATCATAATTCTAACTTACATACTTGTCTCTAAACTGGTTAGCTGTAAAATTCAAGTCAAAATGCACTCATTTAATTCATTTAGTATAGTACATTTCATTAACGATATATATAAGGTCTGGCCAAATATGTAAACTGATAAGAAAGGCACAGCCTGCGTATAGAATAAATTCATACAGTTCGTTTAAGAGTTTGAACAATGGCTGGTGAGTTTTCGTTTCACATTTATTTCGATTATGATTGCACGCATTTTAAGTATAATTACTCTCTTTTAAGATATTCCATTATAATAAGGATGAGTTGTGACCTTATATGACATTGGTTTTAGTTCGATAAAGTTTTAATATGTGAATATAATAGTGAATATGGAACAAATTTATTATCAATACAACGATACAGTAGCTTTTACAACGCTTTAGTATTTAAGTACATATATGTTGACCATGACCAGGAGATGAACCCTATAAGGCATTGGGGTTTTTTGGGGATTGTTCCCATATAAAGTAATTTACTCAAGATGTTATTGTCCTGAAATGAATCTAAGACATTATGTTTCATTCAATAGTTTTCTTCATTGAAAACATATAACAAAACCTTATTGTTGAATGAAAAGTGTTGCAATTTTAAACACAGCATTACACTCATAATGTCCGAATATATTTTCATAAAAATGCAAAACTCTTATACCACATTATTTTGTGAAATTTGGTCACTTCTAAAACTCACACAAGTATATTTTAAAAGTAAATAACATCTTGCCTCACAAACCTTTTTGAAGCTAAATAAAACATTATGAAACGTTTAAATCATTGGTCTGACAAACCCGCTTTGTATTGTGAAAGACCATGAACATATTTATTTGTTATGATTTTTTTCCAATGTATATTTCCAGGACTGGTTTTAATCCTCTCTGTTTTCTTAACATGGCAGACAATAGAAAGCTTCTTGTTGGACGATCGTGAGTCTTTCTTATTTAACTATATACTTATAGAACACGGGAGAGACTCGGCCCCTATTTCTAGAATTACCCTAAGTTCCTTATATCTTCATCAACCTTTATTTGTTGAATATCTGCAATAGTCAAATTGTATAAGATTCTTAAGCCTATCACGATTTTGATTAATTGGTGTTGAACTTTGACGTGTGCCATCAAAGGAAACAGTAACGGTATTGAAATATGTTTTTATCTATACATTTGACATAAATGAATTAGGTTGACGTGCATATTGAGAATGAGCTTTAATAATACATCGATTGAACGGGCACTGCGGTGGGGCGGTGTTGGTCATGTTGGGTATGGGGAATATATGGGAGCACTGTGGTGGGTTAGCGTTGGTTATGTTGGGTATGTAGAATATATGGAAACACAGACCTAGGGCGGTGTTGGTTTGTGGGTTATGTGAAATATATTGGAGCACTGCAATGGGGCTATGTTGGTTATGTAGAATATGTTGAATATATGGTGAGCACTGCGGTCGGCAAGTGTTGGTTTTGAAGAGTATTAGGAATAAATGGCAGCATTGCCTTGGGGAAGCGTTGATTATGCCGGGTATGTCCGGGCGGTGTTGGTTTGTGGGTTATGTGAAATAAATTGGAGCACTGCAATGGGGCTATGTTGGTTATGTAGAATATGTTGAATATATGGTGAGCACTGCGGTCGGCAAGTGTTGGTTTTGAAGAGTATTAGGAATAAATGGCAGCATTGCCTTGGGGAAGCGTTGATTATGCCGGGTATGTCGAATATATTGAAATTGGGTATGTGTAATATATGTGAGTACTAAAGTGTGGAGATGTTGGTTGTGTGGGGTATGTGGAACATATAGAAGCACTGCGCTGGGGCGAATCGATTGTGGGCAGATGTTGGAAAAAATTTGGCAGTGCGGTCGGGCGATGTGGGAACCGTACGATGATGATATGTGGGAGCACCCTAAGGTTGAGTTATGTGGGGTAATGTAGAGTTATCGGATATATGGAAGCATTTCCGTGGGGGATGGTGTAGCACTACGATGGAACAATGTAGAGACGCTGCAGTGGGAATTAGTCGGAACAATTATTAGGGGCAAATGGGACCACTGTGCTAGGGTTAAGTGAGGAGAGAGCATTTGATAATGTAGGATAATTGTATAGCGGCTGGTCTTTGTTGGAGCATTGCAGTAGGGAGATGTGGGGTCAGTGCTTTGAGAGAGTGGTGTCAGTGAGATGTGCGATGAGGTAGCACTTCCGTAGGTTGATATGGGATCATTGCGGTAGAGAATAAGGGGAAAATTGCGGTAGGAAGGATGGTCGGGCAGTGCGATGGGTAATGTGTGAGCATTGCGGTGGGTCGGTGTAGCAGCAATACAGTAGGTGGATGAATGAGTGATGCGATAAGGTGATGTGGGAGCACTGCGATGGCCTGTATTTGAGCACTGCGGTTGGCTGATGTGGGAGCACTGTGGTGGGCTGATGTGGAAGCACTGCGGTGGGCTGATGTGAGAGCACTATTGTGGGCTTATGTGGTAGCTCTGGGGTTGGCTGACATGGGAGCACTGCGGCGGGCTGATGTGGGAGCACTGCGGTGGGCTGATGTGGGAGCACTGTGGTGGGCTGATGTGGGAGCACTGTGGTGGGCTGATGTGGGAGCACTGCGGTGGGCTGATGTGGGAGCACTGCGGTGGGCTGATGTGGGAGCACTGCGGTGGGCTGATGTGGGAGCACTGCGGCGGGCTGATGTGGTAGCACTCTGGTGGGCTAATGTTGGAGCACTGCGGTGGGCTGATGTAGGAGCATTGCGGTTGGCTGATGTGGGAGCACTGCGGCGGGCTGATTCGGGAGCATTTGCGGTGGGCTGATGTGGGGGCACTGTTTTTGGCTGATGTGGTGGCACGGTGGTGGGCAGATGTGGTAGCACTGCGGCGAGTTGATGTGGGAGCACTGCGTTGGGCTGAAACGGAATGTAGGAGCACTGTGTTGGGCTGATGTGAAAGCACTGCGGTGGGCTGATGTGGGACCATTGTGGTGGGCTTATGTGGTAGTACCGTTTATTTATGTGGGAATATCTTTTAAACATTTCATATACTTCAAATACAAAAAAAACTTCGATAAAATAAGTGTAATAATTGTTTGAAGCTGAATCCCATTATGGCATTATTCTATATATAGGTTGTCATCAATACACATGTAGCGGCAATGGAGATTGTTCCGAGGTGAATGGCCTTGTCACGTGTCACTGTCGTCGCAATTTCGCTGGAAACCGATGCGAGCTAACTGGTAAGGTACCTAGTTCCAATATTAATAAATTTTACAAATATTCACCCTGCGCTATCTTATATCATTATGATAAATTAAAAAAGCAGCCATTTTTGTTTATTTGCTTAAAACTTCATCATCTATGTTTATATAGAGTGTATGATTATCAACACTAAATGGACAAACTTGCTTTGGAAAATGAAGCCAGTTTTAATATATCTTAAAGGATTTTGAACACATTTTTGCAATGTACACATTCAATTTCGAAAGCCTTTTAGATGTAGCATAAGTTTTTTTAAAACTGGGGTATAGGAACAATGTTTGTGGAACGTGACTACACTTAATGTACATAGTGATTACGTTTGATCTAATACTTCATATAAACAACTGTACCGAATAAATATTCCATGAAGACATGCCATACGCAAGTTTCATAAAGAAATGCCATACGCATGTTTCAATAAGAAATACTCCATGAAGAAATGTCTACCGCATGCTCAATTAATAGGTATCTCTTGATTTGGAGGATGCCTCTTTCTTTTATAATTAGCATTATGATATATATCATTTGTCCACAGACTATTGCCTGGGTCTTCCTTGTAGAGGTCATTCACAGTGCGAAGACATTAAAGACTTTCCACACTTTATGTGCACATGTGACGCAGGTTACACTGGACGATACTGCGACACACATGGTAAGCACACACCATGGAGCTCACTTTTCAGACAAAACATTAACACTTTCCATACTTCCTGTGCACATGTGACGCAGGGTTCACTCGGCAGTACTGCAGCACACAGGGTAAAAACAAACCATGTAGCTTACTTTCTAACAATATATAAACATTCCTCACACTTCCTGTGCACATGTGACGCAGGGTACACTCGGCAGTACTGCAGCACACAGGGTAAAAACAAACCATGTAGCTTACTTTCTAACAATACATTAACCACTTTCCACACTTTCTGTGCACATGTGACACAGGGTACACTCGGCAGTACTGCAGCACATAGGGTAAGAACAAACTATGTAGCTTACTTTCTAACCATATATAAACATTCCTCACACTTCCTGTGCACATGTGACGCAGGGTACACTCGGCAGTACTGCAGCACACAGGGTAAGAACGAAACATGTAGCTCACTTTCTGACAATACATTGAACATTCCTCACACTATTTGTGCACATGTGACGCAGGGTACACTCGGCAGTACTGCAGCACACAGGGTAAAAACAAACCATGTAGCTTACTTTCTAACAATACATTAACCACTTTCCACACTTTCTTTGCACATGTGACGCAGGGTACACTCGGCAGTACTGCAGCACACAGGGTAAAAACAAACCATGTAGCTTACTTTCTAACAATACATTAAACACTTTCCACACTTTCTGTGCACATGTGACGCAAGGTACACTCGGCAGTACTGCAGCACACAGGGTAAGAACGAACCATTTATATTAGCTCACTTTCTAACAATACATAAACATTCCTCACACTTCCTGTGCACATGTGACGCAGGGTAAACTCGGCAGTACTGCAGCACACAGGGTAAAAACAAACCATGTAGCTTACTTTCTAACAATACATTAAACACTTTCCACACTTTCTGTGCGCACGTGACACAGGGTACACTCGACAATATTGCAGCAAACAGGGTAAGAACGAACCATGTAGCTCACTTTCTAACAATACATTAAACACTTTCCACACTTTCTGTGCACACGTGACGCAGGGTACACTCGGCAGTACTGCAGTAAACAGGGTAAAAACAAACCATGTAGCTTACTTTCTAACAATACATTAAACACTTTCCACACTTTCTGTGCACATGTGACGCAGGGTACACTCGGCAGTACTGCAGTACACAGGGTAAAAACAAACCATGTAGCTTACTTTCTAACAATACATTAACCACTTTCCACACTTTCTGTGCACATGTGATGCAGGGTACCTTCGGCAGTACTGCAGCACACAGGGTAAAAACAAACCATGTAGCTTACTTTCTAACAATACATTAACCACTTTCCACACTTTCTGTGCACATGTGACGCAAGGTACACTCGGCAGTACTGCAGCACACAGGGTAAAAACAAACCATGTAGCTTACTTTCTAACAATACATTAAACACTTTCCACACTTTCTGTGCACATGTAACAAAGGGTACACTCGGCAGTACTGCAGTAAACAGGGTAAAAACAAACCATGTAGCTTTCTTTCTAACAATACATTAAACACTTTCCACACTTTCTGTGCACATGTGACAAAGGGTACACTCGGCAGTACTGCAGCACACAGGGTAAAAACAAACCATGTAGCTTACTTTCTAACAATACATTAACCACCTTCCACACTTTCTGTGCACATGTGACGCAAGGTACACTCGGCAGTACTGCAGCACACAGGGTAAAAACAAACCATGTAGCTTACTTTCTAACAATACATTAACCACTTTCCACACTTTCTGTGCACATGTGACAAAGGGTACAGTCGGCAGTACTGCAGCACACAGGGTAAAAACAAACCATGTAGCTTACTTTCTAACAATACATTAAACCCTTTCCACACTTTCTGTGCACATGTGACGCAAGGTACACTCGGCAGTACTGCAGCACACAGAGTAAGAACGAACCATTTATATTAGCTCACTTTCTAACAATACATAAACATTCCTCACACTTCCTGTGCACATGTGACACAGGGTACACTCGGCAGTACTGCAGCACACAGGGTAAAAACAAACCATGTAGCTTTCTTTGTAACAATACATTAAACACTTTCCACACTTTCTGTGCACACGTGACACAGGGTACACTCGACAATATTGCAGCAAACAGGGTAAGAACGAACCATGTAGCTCACTTTCTAACAATACATTAAACACTTTCCACACTTTCTGTGCACATGTGACACAGGGTACACTCGGCAGTACTGCAGCACACAGGGTAAAACAAACCATGTTGCTTACTTTCTAACAATACATTAACGACTTTCCACACTTTCTGTGCACACGTGACACAGGGTACACTCGGCAATATTGCAGCAAACAGGGTAAAAACAAACCATGTAGCTTACTTTCTAACAATACATTAACCACTTTCCACACTTTCTGTGCACACGTGACACAGGGTACACTCGGAAATATTGCAGCACACAGGGTAAGAACGAACCATGTAGCTCACTTTCTAACAATACATAAACATTCCTCACACTTCCTGTACACATGTGACGCAGGGTACACTCGGCAATACTGCAGCACACAGGGTAATAAAAAAAACTATGTAGCTCACTTTTCTGACAAAACATTAGCCATTTCCCGCACTTTCTGTGCACATGTGACGCAGGGTACACTGGACAGTTTTTCAACACACAGGGTACGAACAAACAATGTAGCCGACTTTCTGCCAATACATTTACCACTTACCACACTTCAAGTAGCTCTCTAAATGTCAGCGTGTAAAATTGAAGTTCTAATCGGTTTGTTTTTCATGTATGTATTTATTTCTACATAAAAAAACGGAATTATCGTGTATAGCAACGAAAAAAATATACCTTTTTTACACGTTGCATAGTTATCGTAGCAAAGTGGTCAGACAGATAGTGCACACAAACCGCGTGGTTATACCGAAACCCTGCCTCTTGGTCTTTGCTTATAATCACTAGGCTAGTGGGTGGCTAATATAAGTTCCCCCCCAATAAAACATCAAAACTCGTAAGCAATATGTATTGTGGTTACGGCATTTAAACTGTCAGTGGCAACGGGGTGCCGCTGATGGGAACAATTTTCAAACCATATATCATTCCTTTAATAAAGTTTTAACAATTTTGATAGTCGATATTTTTAAGAATGTGCTAAATCACCGTCTATACATGTAGTTTGAAACATTTCGAAACTTCTGATAAAAACCTGATAAAATGTATAACTATATCTCTCGTTAAGTGACCGGATCCCAGTCGAATTTCAATGGACAAACCCATACCGCACATACATGTGCTAGTCAATATTGTAATCACCATGGCGACTGCTCTGACGTTAACGGACAACAAACATGTAAATGTCACTCTGGATATTCAGGACATCAGTGTCAGCATACAAGTAAGATCGGTTCTGTTATTTACGTAAATCATTTCCTTGTTAAGGTTTTAATCCTTGATGCCAGTTTCATAAGTAATAAACAATTGCCAAGTATTTGCATAACATGTTTAAATCAACGTATATCAGAGTACGTCTAGGCCCTGCGCCACAATGGGAGTCTTGTGTGTCAAATGTAAAGGCGAATATTTAAAATTATAATTATTTTTTTATTTATTTTTGAGATTCAATTCTTTGCAAGAATGGCACTTTGTACTTGTCTTGTCATGACTAAAGGGGGCAGTATCAATCTATTATCATACTGGTGAAAATAACATGTACATGTATTATGTATATCATTATATTAAACAATATCATCGTCTTGGTAAGCAGTTGTGGTAAGCAGGTTGGCAAATAAAATGAATGAATTATATCAAACAGAAACGAAATATGACTCAGTTTCCATGGAAGCCAACAATTACTACTATAACAAAATATGTTTATGATTCAGACAAGATTGTGACCTTCAATAAACAAGCGTGTAACATGAAATGTCTGTATTGCCTTTCTGTTATTGGTTCAAATAAAATGGAATTGGTTTAACGCTTTAATTGTTATATGTTTCATATTGCAACATATTCCATCTTCTTAGTCTTGTAAGCTTACAACGCCCCTAGCTATCATCTCAAACGAAAGACAACAGCCTGGCGACAGAAATTCACACAAGCTTGTATTCGAAAATATCATAAATTTACTTTAAGGTTTAAGTTATCGTTCTTGCTACACTGCAATATTTCCCTGATTTAGTACTGCCGAAACTCGCTACA
Source organism: Mya arenaria (assembly GCF_026914265.1). Classification (NCBI taxonomy): domain Eukaryota; kingdom Metazoa; phylum Mollusca; class Bivalvia; order Myida; family Myidae; genus Mya; species Mya arenaria. Next base: position 1,802,697 of record NC_069128.1, on the reverse strand, counting down.
TATATATATATATACTTAAATAAATGATTACAGCGAATCTCTAAACAGCGATTACTTCCAATGCCGTGCAGAAATCACTGCCATGTCGTCAGTTAATCACGTGATGATGATAAAAATCACGTGTCGCAATTTAAAAATATTCATAATTTTGGAATCAACGTTATTTATCCGAACATTAATACATGTAAAACTACTTTTCAAAAAATACCTGTTTGCAAGTAAATGGAGGTCACTGTGTAGTAGATCGGCTTACATAATGTTTCGTGTATCTTTATATTTTCTATAGGGCATTGTCCAAAACATGTTTGAGTAAGTTGGTTAACACTGTGTTTTCTATAGATTTAACTTTAATTATGCTTACAGCATGTTCTGAGTCCCTGTGTTCCGAAAAAGGCAGCTGTACCTACTTAGATGGTGACACCAGCAATATACAGTGCCAATGTTACCCTGGCTTTTACAGTTCAAGGTGTCAACACGTTGGTATGTGATTTTCACCATTTGCTTATGCTAGAAGGTCATCGACTCCAGCAAGCTAATCAGAGGAGCACAATATATATAGGCGCTAAATATATACGGTTATTGTCTTACGTAACATATTGGGTCGTGACGTCATACTCAATGATCTTCTCACTTAGGTTTGGACGATAAACTAAATGTTTGTTATAATAATAGCTCATGCATAACACATAAAGCAAACATATTCCATCGGTCGATGTGGTTCCCCATGGAATGAATTCGTTTAATGTCTAAAACATTGGCTTTAAACTCAACTTGTACTGTTATACTCCCTTATTCTGTTGCTCTACTGTTTCATATCCGAGCTAGATTTATAAAACGAACTAAGGGTAAAACATAGTTTAAAAAAAACAACCTTTCATCCTATGTACACGATTCCAGAATATTGAGCAACCGACAAAGGTGTACTTTGTTATGTTGAATACGGTATATGTATATATTCCACAGACGTACAGCTAGAATGGATAAGGGTTGGTTATGTGGAATACGGTGTATGTATATATTCCACAGACGTTCAGCTAGAATGGATAAGGGTTGGTTATGTGGAATACGGTGTATGTATATATTCCACAGACGTACAGCTAGAATGGATAAAGGTTGGTTATGTGGAATACGGTGTAGTTATATATTCCACAGACGTTCAGCTAGGATATATAAGGGTTGGTTATGTGGAATACGGTGTATGTATACATTCCACAGACGTTAAGCTAGAATATATCAGGGTTGGTTATGTGGAATACGGTGTATGTATATATTCCACAGACTTTCAGCTAGATTATATAAGGGTTGGTTATGTGGAATACGGTGTATGTATATATTCCACAAACGTTCAGCTAGAATATATAAGGGTTGGTTATGTGGAATACGGTGTATGTATATATTCCACAGACGTTCAGCAATATATAAGGGTTGGTTACGTGGAATACGGTGTATGTATATATTCCACAGACGTACAGCTAGAATAGATAAGGGTTGGTTATGTGGAATACGGTGTATGTATATATATCCATAGACGTACAGCTAGAATAGATAAGGGTTGGTTATGTGGCATACTGTGTAGTTATATATATCCACAGACGTACAGCTAGAATAGATAAGGGTTGCTTATGTGGCATACTGTGTATGTATATATATCCATAGACGTACAGCTAGAATAGATAAGGGTTGGTTATGTGGCATACTGTGTAGTTATATATATATCCACAGACGTACAGCTAGAATAGATAAGGGTTGGTTATGTGGCATACTGTGTAGTTATATACATCCACAGACGTACAGCTAGAATAGATAAGGGTTGGTTATGTGGCATACTGTGTAGATATATATATATATGCACAGACGTACAGCTAGAATAGATAAGGGCTCGTTATGTGGCATACTGTGTAGTTATATATGTATCCACAGACGTACAGCTAAAATAGATAAGGGTTGGTTATATGGCATACTGTGTAGTTATATATATCCACAGACGTACAGCTAGAATAGATAAGGGTTGGTTATGTGGCATACTGTGTAGTTATATATATCCACAGACGTACAGCTAGAATAGATAAGGGTTGGTTATGTGGCATACTGTTTAGTTATATATATCCACAGACGTACAGCTAGAATAGATAAGGGTTGGTTATGTGGCATACTGTGTAGTTATATATATCCATAGACGTACAGCTAGAATAGATAAGGGTTGGTTATGTGGCATACTGTGTAGTTATATATATCCACAGACGTACAGCTAGAATAGATAAGGGTTGGTTATGTGGCATACTGTGTAGTTATATATATCCACAGACGTACAGCTGGAATAGATAAGGGTTGGTTATGTGGCATACTGTGTAGTTATATATATCCACAGACGTACAGCTAGAATAGATACGGGTTGGTTATGTGGCATACTGTGTAGTTATATATATCCACAGACGTACAGCTAGAATAGATAAGGGTTGGTTATGTGGCATACTGTGTAGTTATATATATCCACAGACGTACAGCTAGAATAGATAAGGGTTGGTTATGTGGCATACTGTGTAGTTATATATATCCACAGACGTACAGCTAGAATAAATAAGGGTTGGTTATGTGGCATACTGTGTAGTTATATATATCCATAGACGTACAGCTAGAATAGATAAGGGTTGGTTATGTGGCATACTGTGTAGTTATATATGTATCCACAGACGTACAGCTAGAATAGATAAGGGTTCGTTATGTGACATACTGTGTAGTTATATATATACACAGACGTACAGCTAGAATAGATAAGGGCTCGTTATGTGGCATACTGTGTAGATATATATATACACAGACGTACAGCTAGAATAGATAAGGGCTCGTTATGTGGCATACTGTGTAGATATATATATACACAGACGTACAGCTAGAATAGATAAGGGCTCGTTATGTGGCATACTGTGTAGTTATATATATCCACAGACGTACAGCTAAAATAAATAAGGGTTGGTTATGTGGCATACTGTGTAGATATATATATCCACAGACGTACAGCTAGAATAGATAAGGGTTGGTTATGTGGCATACTGTGTAGTTATATATATCCACAGACGTACAGCTAGAATAGATAAGGGTTGGTTATGTGGCATACTGTGTAGTTATATATGTATCCACAGACGTACAGCTAAAATAGATAAGGGTTGGTTATATGGCATACTGTGTAGTTATATATATCCACAGACGTACAGCTAGAATAGATAAGGGTTGGTTATGTGGCATACTGTGTAGTAATATATATCCACAGACGTACAGCTAGAATAGATAAGGGTTGGTTATGTGGCATACTGTGTAGTTATATATATCCACAGACGTACAGCTAGAATAGATAAGGGTTGGTTATGTGGCATACTGTGTAGTTATATATATCCACAGACGTACAGCTAGAATAGATAAGGGTTGGTTATGTGGCATACTGTGTAGTTATATATATCCACAGACGTACAGCTAGAATAGATAAGGGTTGGATATGTGGCATACTGTGTAGTTATATATGTATCCACAGACGTACAGCTAGAATAGATAAGGTTTGGTTATGTGGCATACTGTGTAGTTATATATGTATCCACAGACGTACAGCTAGAATAGATAAGGGTTCGTTATGTGGCATACTGTGTTTGTCTAGAATCAACAAACGTACAGCTAGAATAGATAAGGGTTGGTTATGTGGCATACTGTGTTTGTCTAGAATCAACAAACGTACAGCTAGAATAGATAAGGGTTGGTTATGTGGCATACTGTGTAGTTATATATGTATCCACAGACGTACAGCTAGAATAGAACAGGGTTCGTTATGTGGCATACTGTGCATTTATATATATCCACAGACGTACAGCTAGAACAGATAATGGTTCGTTATGTGGCATACTGTGTAGTTATATATATCCACAGACGTACAGCTAGAACAGATAATTGTTCGTTATGTGGCATTCGGTATTTGTCTAGAATCAACAAACGTACCGCTTGAATAGATAAGGTGCGGCTATTTGTTTTCCCAAAAAATATAGTAATTTGCATGTTCACCATTTGTTATTCAGCGTTGCAAATAACACATGGATCATGTTTGAGCTCGTGTTCTGGCCACGGGGATTGTTATAACGTTCACGGGATTCATGTGTGCAGTTGTCATCATGGCTTCTATGGGGATATGTGTCAACATACATGTAAGTAATCATGTGTGCGTACATAACGCCGACAAAAGTCAATATATATGTATGTATTATATGTTTGCGTAAACTATACCGCCAAAGTCAACATATATGTAAGTATCTCTGTGTGCCGACATTATGCCGCCATTTGTCAGCATATATGAACTTTTTTGTATGCGTTAATTATGCCGCTATTCGTGAATATATTTGACACTTTTGAGACGCAATATGAAATGAAGCTGTTCTTTTGAGCCTGTCCGTGTTGTTTTTATTTAATTATTAAACACTCTTTCTAGTAAAAAGCTATGTCACACAAATAACGTGAATGGCGCCCCGCTAGGACTGCTTATGCCGTGACCATATACTTCTCATTATTGGGTCACTAAATACTATCGTACCGAAATGGCATCTTTTTTTTAAGAATCCGATGAATAATTGAAACATTTTCCATAAACTGATAAGCTTAAACAAGCCGACGTAGTATATACGTTGCAGGGTTCGAAGGTGATCCGGTATGAGATATATCCCTCTGTAAAGGAAAGTATATCGACTTTTATATGGTTTTCTTGCACACCCTATATCCCACATCGCACCACCTTCTATCTCCGTTATTTGCAATATCCGAATCATTAACGTATCGGTTGTTACGTGTAAACGCTATGTCGCTTTAAGGAGAACCCAACAATGAATGCTACGGATATTTACATTTGGATGGGACTGTCTTATCATAAATTCTGCATGACTGATATAAGCTGTGGCTGTATAACTTATCTTGGATCGTGTTCAATACGACTGATCTAAGGTTAATAAGTAAAATCTGTGTTATTTGTTAGACTATCTAATCAATTCATAAAATCACTACATTAAATATCTTTGACTTCTGCAAAGATACAACTAAGACCTATATTAATTACGTCGACTATTGCCGAATCCAATAACCATCTTAGCTTTAACTTAATTTTAAAGTGACAATCTTATTCAAAATCAATACATACACATGTAAAACATACATCTCGTTTGCTTGAAAAACCTTTAACTACTTACTAAATAATGAATTTATGGAAAAAAATAAATACCGATAACATGATTGTAACAGTGTATTTAAATGCTGAAAGCGCAAAAAATATTAAATGATTGGTAAACGCTAAAAGATTTACTATGGTCTACTATAATAAGTCTTATAAAGAAGAAATAACGTGTTTTATGCTTATTTCTTTCAAATTAAACTCGGTATCCTTTATAAGAACCATTGTTTTCGACATTTATTCATCTTTTTTGGAATATTAAAAAAAAATATTATTAATTGTGGTAAATCTTATTTGGGAGTAAGAGTGCATCTTTAAGAGTACAATGTTAGGATTTGAATATTGGTCATAAGACTGAAAGGAATCCCTGAGACATATTTAAGGTATATATGATTAGATCTATATTGAATACTTCATCAGGTCCCATTATCATGAAACTTTTTTTTCTCAACTCATTGTTGTTCCACACAAAGTCATATCTGACTTGATTTGTAATTTAAATGATATAAATAATTCTTTTTGTAAAAGATTTGCTCTCTCTTCAGCATAATATCGAATCCATTATGTTGACAAACATCATTGTTTAAAAGAAAATAAGTTCTAGAGCCATTCATATACCAGAGTTATAAATAGAAATATTGGATTGTAATCAGGTACAACGTCTTTGCTTTAGGATGTTTTGTTTTGTTTTTTATTACAAGCATCCTTTAGTCATCATTTTTTAGGAGAAAGAGAGCGCCATTGGGGACCCATTTCAAGTAGTCGTGAACCTTACGCTGCTAAAGAGTTGCATTGTTAGACTTTTAAACAGATTTAAGATTATTGACATTACGACTAAAATCGTGAAAACGTGCCCTGGTCCACAAAATAGTTATCTTGTATCGTACGTTACTGGTTAAATTACTGCTTTGCATTTGTTCTAGTTTTATCTTCTTTTGTTTCGATTTGGCATACAATTGATAAAATTGTTTCCTTATAAATGACATAATTTAAAAAGTGTTTGTTACTTGGAATCTTTGATATTAAGGTGTATAGTAAATATGTTGAGACATTGATACTCCAATTCGTTTATGTGTATGCGTTTAAAGTAAACAACACTAGATATAAAATGTGGTAATATCATATAGAAATTTAAATAATACATACAATACTAATGACTTTAAATAAGTTGAGCACATTTTAAACTTTCTTTTTTTTATTGTTTTAACCAGTATTTACAACTACAACGAGCGCAACCACCACCACCACCACCACCACCACCACCATCACCACTATCGCCCCACCCGCAAATACAGTCCACCACTGTGACCGATCGTACTGTAATGGTTACGGAGACTGTGAAATAATCGATGGTCAGAGGAGATGTTTATGTTATCAAGACTTCCACGGCGACACTTGTCAATATAGATGTAAGGATTGTTTAGACGAATTCTTTGCACTTGACCAAATGTACTTAACATGCCAAATGCGATATAAGACAAATTATGAAAAGGATTGTTTAGGCGAATTCTTTGCATTTTACCAAATTTACTTTAAATGCAAAGTTCTTATGTGCTTGTTTATGGATGAACGTCCAATTAGAACGGTTACCTGTAGTATCAACACTAACCGCTCAAAAACAATTAGATTTTAAGGAGTATCCTTTTCGAAAAAGAGAAACCGAATAAGTTTGATTCAAATATTGTTCCCGCTCTTCAATCTGTTTCTATATGTTTTTGAACAAACTAAAGCTCCGCTCAGTTTACCTACTAGTAATAAGACTCAATGATTTGGCCTGCATCCATGCATCCACTGATTGTTAGATTCAATTTAGTAGCATGCAATCATGCATTCACTCATTGTGAGATTTAAATTCTGATCTGGAACCATGCATCGACTGATTGTGAGACTTAATTTTCCGAACTAGAACCATGTACGCATTGATTGTCGGTCTAATTTGTGTAGCCTGCAACCATGCATCCACTGATTGTCAAAAACTATTTGCTGGTTTGGAATCATGCATTCAGCAGATACATTGTTCTAACCTGGAACTATGCATGAATTGATTGTCAGATGAACTCTTCCAGCCTGGTGCAATGAACGATTGTTCGCCTCAACATGTCAGACTTAAACCATATACCAACTGATAGTAAGACTTGAACCATGCACAACCGATTGTCAGCATCATTTTACTAGCCAGTATCCATACATCTACTGATTATTAGACTCAATTTTTCTAGCCTGCAGACACACATTCACTGGTTTCAGACTCACTATTCTAGCCTGGAGCGATGCATCCTCTGATTGACAGACTCAATTTTCATGCCTGGAGCCATATATTCACTAATTGTCAGACTAAATTATATCTAGCATTGAACCATGCACAACCAATTTTAAAACACATTGCACCATCCAGTAACCATGCATACAGTGATTATCATACTCAATTTTCTAACCTGGAGCCATGCATTCACTGATTGTCATACTCAATTTTCGAAGCCTTGAGCCATGAGACCACTGATTGTCATACTCAATTTTTCTACCCGGGAGCCATGCACCCACTGATTGTCAGACTCAATACTTTTTGCCTCAAACCATGCATTCACTGAATGTCAGACTCAATTTTCCTCGACTGAAACCATGCACCCACTCATTGTCGGGCTTCTGTTATTAGCATGGAACCACTAGACCGACCCACTTATTGTTAGACTCAATTCTGCTGCCTTGAACCATGTATCTATTGCTTGTGAGGCTCAATTTACAATTCTCGAAATATACACGATCTGACTGCTTTACCCCATTTCCTAGTCTGAATCAATACCCTAGCCGGAAACAATGCAACTACTGATTGTCGTATACAAATATTTAGGTCTGATACATGCATCTGACTCAATTTACTATTCTGGAACCACATAGTCAATTGTCTAGCCTCAAACCATATCAACTGATTTTCACACTCAATCGTCTAGCCTCAAACCATGCATTCACTGATTGTCAGACTCAATTGTCTATCCACAACCCATGCATCCACTGATTGTCAGACTCAATCGTCTAGCCTCAAACCATGCATCCAATGATTGTCAGACTCAATCGTCTAGCCTCAAACCATGCAACCACTGATTGTCTGACTCAATATTCTAACCTCAAAACATGCATCCACTTATTGTCAGACCTAATATTCTAGAATCAAACCACATATCCTTTCATTGTCAGACTCAATTGTCTAGCCTCAAGACACGCGTCTACTGATTCTCATACCTAATTGTCTAGCTTCAAACCATGCATCCACTGATTGCCATAGCGAGGACTGTTCACATGAAGGAACGTGCTATATGCAGGATGGAAGACCACATTGTCAATGCTACACCCATCGATATGGAGACTACTGTGAATATTTTGGTATGGTGGTCAAGATTATGTTAGATTTTCTAAATTGTATGACTATGATAGTGTACAACTTTGATAACATTTGCCACATTAGGCTGCGTTGTGCATTTAAACTATTTAATTTGTTAAAAATGAGAATACGATAATAAATGACCAATCAATAAGTTAAGTTAAGCTTATTGAGACAAAACCAAATAATTAACCAGATTATACAGATAAAGATAAATTGGATGCAAATGTTTTAATCGCAACGGACTTTCTATTACATATGATATATATATACAAATTGGTTAACATATAAGGAATGTGATGAATTAATGGAAAGTTCTACATTAAACAGGTGGAATACGGGAAGGTATAATCATTTGTTTCGTTTTTGTTCACTGGTCACAATAGAGCTATGGCTAAATGTTGGAAGTTTTGCACCGCTGTGTTTTTGTCTAGATTATTGCGAAGCTGTCTCGCCGTGCTTGAATGGTGGGACCTGTGTAAACCAGATGGACGTCAACCATTCTTACTCTTGTACATGCCCATACGGACGAGAAGGAAGCCATTGTGAGAATGGTATGTCCAATTTACCCAGAATGTATTTTTTTTAACTTTTTATTAGAATATAATAAGTTATATGATTAATAACAGAGTGAAAACCATGCAATATGAAGAGCGGAACGTGTACAAACATGATGGATGTAAACAACCCAACACTTGTACATAGCCTTTCTTCTTTTGCACATTGTGCATTGAGTCCCAGCTGGCCGAGTGCCCGTTCTCGCAATAAATTACCTACTACCTGCATTTGCTTCTCACGTAGGGTTAGATTTCCGGTCTGTGCACATGTGAGTTTATTTTTTGGTCACCAAGCCGGACAAATGGGTTTCCTCCGTTACTCCGGTTTTCCCCAAAACACAAGTCCACAATCTAGTGTAGCGGTGTGCCAACGAGAGTCACTGAGTAAAAGTTAATACAACTTTCTTCACAATCGCTGTAAAATAGATAAAGTTTGAACTAATATGCAAAATTTAAATCACTAATTGTATATTCTTCATTTTGCTTTCTATAATCAAGTATGTGTTTATAATCGAGTTAAATAAAAATTAAATTGCATTTACGATATGACTTAGTTTCCATTGCATGAGTGGATACTCTTGGAAATTGATCGGCGCTGAAACATGAGGTAGAGGGCGTTGACATTATTGGAATTATCAACACTCTCAAAAGTCCCAATACGGCAATGTATTGTTGTACGACAAATATTCGTTTTGATGAAGAATCTCACTTTCATATTGATCTCAATTCTAGAATCGCCAACTACAACAACAACAACGACTCAACGATCCTCAACTACTGCGCCAACTTCATCGGTGACATCAACAACGGCACCAACAACGACTCCACCCTATCGTAAATGGCACTATTGATGTGAAATATTTAAATGTTGCTCTTTCAGTTCCACACACATGTGTATATTTAAATTAATATTCTGATTATATCTATTGTAATTGCTAACGATGTTTATGTTAAATATGTGACGATACGGACGAGGGCCATATTATATAAAACTTTCACAGCAACATAAAAAAATATCTTCAGAGTATCCGAAATGCCCAAACGAATCTTTCTCAGCGTATATCTACTACAACTCATTCTCTATTTTAGTGCATCAACACAGCATGTTATACTGTAAATTGATAATGCAGCAACTAATGCACTCTTTATTTAATACCGTTTACATATTATTCACATGACAACAGACACTCATTTTCACAATGCAACAAATACTTTATATTTTCTGCTATTCAAAGCATTCACATTGTAACATGTTTCATAGTAATCAAAGCACTCGCATTGCAACAAAATCCCTTTTATCAATACTCATTTGCAGCCTATTCCCACTGCAACAAATACTCGACTGTTGGTGACCTCGCGCATAATGACTCTGTGGAACAACCTACTGCGTTTCAATGTTCAAGCGGAAGTCATACCGGATCAGACGCTTTCGTTCTTCAAAATTGCAACGTTAATGCTTCAAACCAGTGGATGCAAGGAAGACAAGTTCGTATTTAAGTTGTTTTGCCAAATTTGCATAATAATTATTATCATAAGTATTCTTATCTTTAGATATGCCTCATTCATTCTATTGGCCAATTACTCGGCGATACATGATTGACCTCAGTTTTTACCAAGATATTATAAGTCAAATGGCTTAGATTGTTTAACAATCAAATGTAGATGAAGAAAAGGAAATGAATCGCTTTGATTTGATTATAGTTAATACGGTGTGCTTACGAGGCACTAATAAGACGTCTTTTTGAAATGAAAATTTCTGGATACTCATATCTAATTGATTTTCATTGGCAAACATTTGTGTGTGAAATTGACATGAACTATTATATTTAAGAGTAACCTATTAAAATGTTTTTAAAACATGATATATTTTAGTAATTTATCGTCAATAAAGACTTTTAATGTGTCTTATCGGAAGACTTTGGTTACTTAAAAGAAATCAAAAACAAAAAAGCAATATATTAATTTCACCAATCTGAAACAAAATCGAACACAATTACAAATCCAATGTTTTCTCATTTGTAAACAAAGCAAAGATAGACCAATAATCGCAGCCTCGCTTTGAGATTGACCTCCCAAAAATATGGCTTATAGAAACCAGTTCAGGAACTAGTACATTTTCTATAATGGTTGCCTGTTCGATTAACTATGAAAACTTCTGGCCGCATTTAACAAGGTTTGTCAGAGATGGCCTAGTAGCTACGATTCCTAAACTTCATAACTGTTGCTGTTGAAAAACTAGTATTATCACCTGTTAATAGGTCCTGGATATAATTAACAATAAAGTACATGTTGACGATTAATCCGTGTTCCCTTATTTCTATTGAAATAATACTTGGGCACATACCATCTCATGCGTATGTTCATTACTATTACTGCGAAAGAACTGTGAATACAAAATCGACCTCAGCAGTACTTAAAACATTTGAACGTTATAATGTAGACTTTGTTTACAAACGGATTATCTTTTATATGTTTTTTAAGATATCTTTGCGTTATTACTATCTAAAATCTCTAAATTAAGATAGTTCTAAGCGGTTAATTAAAAACGACCCCTGGATCGCATACATATTAACAAAATATTGTTGATTTCCAGGATACCTAAATGTTTTAAGTAATAACACTTAAATAAACCGGTTATGAAATATACAAGCTTGTATAGTGTTGAACGGCGTTTTGATGCGAAGAAGTTTTCATAAATGTAAAAAAAAACTCCAATAGAAATGCATTAAAATTTTGAGTTTGTGATACATTTGCAAACTTTTTTGATACTATCGTGTTGATGGAACACGGCACAACATTTAAATTTTATATTTGTGTAGTCACTCTCTGAAAAACAACTTCGTACGTAAATTATGAGTAGTTCATACTTATCCTAACGTTTTTGTAATAACCTATCCTTACATATTACTTTTACATATTTGTCTTAGGTGGTTACTGATTGCTCCGACATACCAGCTTTCACTCCCATTGCAACCTTTGAGGTGGGGACATTTTCCAGCAAAAACGTGGCAGGAGTCTTCATTGATTGCCTTTCAAATGGATTCAGGGTATGAAATTAATAGAAAGAAAATCCATTTCCAGTTCGAACGGTTCGAAAACATGCCCAATAGACATATATTTCATTAATAGATTGACTGGGAATTTCCAGGGAAATATTTTGTATATATATATATGACATGGTAGTTAGTATTGTATTCGACTACCGTCGAGTTTTGCAGTTTCGGAATTTACGAAGTAGAACATGACCTCACGGGTCGAAACGCTGTACTAACATTATGATTAGTTAATATTTTTTCATGACGGGCTCAGGTCAATTCTCCTGTCCACGGAGGGACAACTTGGGCATTATGGCCTCATCTCATCAATGACATTATATTATGAAGTGACGTCAGCAAGTGGAAAACAGCCGTATAACACTGCAGTTGTATATGTATTGCTGTATTTAGCAGTTTTCATCACTAGCAGGTTTATGAGGCGTATGTAGCATAAAAAAGAGTAATAAGAATGATGTGTTTATTATAAAAAATAAATGCCTTCATGAAAACACTTTTAATTTTGTTTTTAGATTGCAACACAGTCTTGTGACCAGTCTCCAACGATCGTGCATATTGCGAACGGGGGATCGGGAAATCTAAATCCAAATGCTTATTATACTGTCCAATAAATTAGAAGTAACGTTATATATAACCATGTGTACATGGTATTAAATACTTGTTGGGTTCGTATTTGTCATCTTATTTCTTTGCACAACAGACATGCATTTCCGTAGTTGTACCGGTTCTTCCACAAATTCGGTTAGTCAACTGACGTGTTACAACAACCATTCTCTGAATAATATTTGAATGGAAAACGAAACGCAATTAAAAGTATGGTGTTTTAGAAAAGCACAGCAAAAATAGGATTTCCTTAAAGAAAATATAATAACACATTTTAAAACCTTGAAACGGTGATGTTTCTCTGGAACTATTTGACGTCGACTAAATATTACTGCGCATCATAACGTTTAGGTTAGTTAACAACGAGGCATGCTCTATTTGATGGACTGTTCAAGACGTCATTTTCTTTCTCATATTTAAAGATAAAGATATGTAACAACAAGAAGCATTCACGTAAATGCGGGGTGGGCAGAAAAATCCAGCCGTCCTGAACGGAGCGTGGCCTGTAAAAAATCCAGTTATCTGCTTCCGTACATTCCCTCGGGTCGAATATTAAATTTATTGTGCAGGATAAATACCAGTATATTGTTTTCCTTACATTCGCATAAATCATTCCCTATGATGAAATTCTCACCCTCGATTAACATACTCTAAAGAGATGAAGTAAACCGTGGGTAAATTCACCAAATGATCTGTTTTATATTTCATCGTGCTATCAAAGTAATGTTGCCAATTTTGCTGCGAGTCATTTGAGTTATGCTGAATGTCTCCATAATTATCTACCCGTGTCTGGTTGTTTTTATTGAAATCTTTTTTTCGATCAAAAACAAAAGCAAATGTGTCGTTTATTCAAACATTTTCTATAGGAATCCAAATACTTTATCTTAGTTAGAATTTATCATAAATAAAAACGTAAAAGAACGGGAGAAATTACAATAACCTTGCCAATTAAGCTAATATTTCTTCCCAATTAACTTGTCTAATTTCTGACTAATATCAAAGAGCAATGTTATATTGCACATGTGTTAAACGAAAACAAAATACGTAATTGTTGTATTCAGGCAGAAAAAATGCTTAGTACATGATAAAAACTGTCCGTTTGAAGATTTAATACAATATATTCTAGACTCGAATCAGTGTATGCCAACTATCTTAAATTGTTTTCATCCTAGCTGCCCCTCGACGTCGAGAGCGTATGTAGACGGAGCGCATGTCTAATGGTAACATAAACACAGCCCGAATAAACATTTCATACTAACAAACTTGGTACTCCTCATGTGTAAAATCTTAAAATCACCCTTGCTTTTATTGCTGTTTTAAACGACTAATTGGTCTTAGTATTTCCTATTATAGGAAACTGTATGTAATATATGTCCACTTTGTTTGTATATATATGTTTAATTAATTGTTTGTTAAAGCGTTATTGTTCTGATCACATGGTTGTAATTACCCATGATCTAAATAAATCTTGAAATCTTGAAATCTTGAAAACGGCGCGTGGTTTGTAAGTGTCAACAAACTACCGTAATATCGGAGCATATTATTTGTTAATCTTGATACTGTAAATAATTAGAACATGCGTTCTTGAACTGTATGTGTCTAGAACTTTTGCCCAGAAGACAAAAAATGCTTTTTCATATGTGTAAACTACTTTGTATTTGTTTTAATATTTCCCTTATGCACCATGCTATTTAAAACTTGATTGTTGAAGTCCAAAGATGCGTTACAGTGTTCATGTGTATTAGATACTCGTAAATCAAGCGGAACTTGATCAGTAGTGCGTACTTAACCATTTAATACAAAAGCATATGGCCGTTAACGAATAAGTATTGCATACTACTATGATAAAGTATCTATGATAGTAAAGTAAACTTTCACATTTAAATGCATAACGGAAAAATAGATACTTCCAATAACCAATATCGTGTTTACCGAAATGAGTTCATTCATAACTTTATAATGGTGAGAAGTGGGAACATCTTGATTAGTGTTATCAAAAGAAATAAATAGTCGGTATTGTTCCAAAATATAAATTATAGTTGGTTTGAACGAATATGGCAGATTGGGAAACCGGGAACAAAAATGTTATGTAACGCATACATATATATGACGACACATTCTTATTTGGATAATACTAGAAATAATAGAAACATAATATTGCTATGGTAAGAACAACTAAAATTGAAACATTTTCATATTTAATCGATTTAAGTGTAAAGAACAAATAACATTGTGACAGATTGATAGTTGATCGAATTAAGTGGTAAGAGCAAACATCATTGTCACTGAATATAATTCAATCGATTTAAGTGCAATATTCCCCAACTATTGTCTACTCCTTGCACTTTTAAACCTATTCTGGAAGCAGTCGTCAATTAGGACCGGAGCAAGAGTAACAAACTCGTCTTTGCTAATTGTATCGTCAACTGAAATATAAACAGTACAATGGTTAACACCAGGGACAAGACAAGTAGCCAACATGTTCACTATAACTGTACTTAGGCTACAAGGCTTAATGCCAAACAAACACTTAATGAGAGACACACAGCGCCACAATACAACACAGAAATACAACATATGCAGTGAAAAAACTTTGTCATTAACTATTGCGGTTACCGCCGTGGAACGGTCTGCGAATCTGAACCACACAATCTAAAGCGATGTGCAAATAGGTTTGTTTTGTGTTTGTCAAGATTATCAATAAAAGTAAATGTGTTTGCCTGGTGAACCCTCATTTTTGTTATCGTTTAAAAGGGTTTTGCTTGCTAATTACTGATATGTCAATTAAAGACCGAAATTACACTCGAAGGTATTGCAGCTTGACTTTGCAATCGCGTTTTCGGTATAAATTTACAAATTCTGTTCTTTACTGTATATTTAACTTTTTCAAATGATTCCAAAATAATATCGGGCCATCAGGGATCAGATATTCACTTGTTTGGGAAACATAAGTAAGACTGAAGCTCGGTTTTGGTAAGCGTTATTCAGGGTGTAAAAAGTATTAGGTAGGCAAAAGGGTGGTACGCGATACGCAGAAATTAAATGAAATCGTATTATGTACGCAACTCTTTTTTACAGTAGTTATAAACTAGCATTAACGCTGGATGCAGATATGCATTATATACTTAGTTTACACTTGGTTTAATTTACGATTGTGATGAAGCATAAATCAACAACGTAAGCTAAGTCATACTCATTGGCATGCGGTTGCGAAAGAGTATGACTTTATGTTGCTTTGGAATCTCGAGAGCCCGAAGGAATTCAACCTTACCAAACTTGCATACGCTCTAGCCGGAAATTGAACCACGTATACGCCTGGTACAAAAGGGAGTGCGCAAACCAATGCATTACTTATACACTTTTCAGTAGTTATTTGGTAATTATTGTATTACAAGCGCAATAAATGCTGTAATAAATAACCTGTTTCTTTGTCGAAAGCATAGAAGAGCATGTTAGCCTCGGTGGTGTTTCCAAATACCGACCACATTTCAACGTTTGAAATGCTGCCATCTTTATCTTGATCGTAGAAGTCAAACTCGCAGGGATCAGCTATCAGTGTGACGTTAAAGCGTTCGAAATCCTGACGAAGCAGAAAATATTACATTTCATTTATGATATATTTGTAAAATGTCCCTAAAATAAAACCCGATACAGAGGCGGTTAGTGTTAATATTTAAAGGTAATTGAATCCAATCTGATTATCACAATACTGCCATATTGTTGTTTGTTTCATTACGTGTTCCAGTTTGTATTACATTATCATCTGATTGCATACTAAGTGTCACACTAAACTAAATAAAGCATAATTCATAAAGAGGCATCTACGTCGGTATTGTTTTGGAACAATTTCTGCCATTTTCGCTTTCTTTCAAAGCAAATATCAACACCAAGTTTTGTTGTGTTTTAAAACTCATGAAATCATTGCATGTGTTTATTGGATGGCTAGGCCTCTTCCAAATATTTGCCCTGACAAAACATTACATGACATTGTGTCAAACTATCGATTCATTCTGAAGCTATCGATACTTTGACAGACTGTGATCAATATAATTCCGCGAACAACTTCTGCAGCCTGTTGTGATCTAATTAAATGAATGCATAATCATCGTTACATTTGTACACCTTAAGAATATACCTCCAAAGCCCTTCGGAACCTCCACGAGAAACCTGCTCTTATTCCCCAATTTCCATTGGAATCCAAGCTGCCTCCGATACTGGTTCTTGATCCACGACGACCACGCCTGAAGATACCCAATAATATCGAGTGTAGGTTTTTACCTACAATTCAGGCCTTGGGATATACCAGCCTCTACGCATTGTTGTTATTTTTTTTCAGTCAACATAAATATTTGTGTTGTCCCCTGCCAGCAGAAATCACGCTACGACCCCTTTTCCCTTTTGCTTCAAAATTCTTTATTTATAAATTCGTTACAAATATTCATTTACGTAACTCTGTGCAATAATAACAGGGTTTTGTTTAACCACCTGCAAATGATTAATGTCAAATCGACTCCCGAAATAGCATATGATAACTTTTATAACGCACTGTTATGTAATTATATACGTATACATTGTATGTACATGTATATTGTGTAATTATAGTAAGGTGAAAACGTCCAAATGAATGGTCTATATTGTTCTATATTGTTGACATAAGTATTGCTATTCTTTAGTCTTACCTGGACCAGTCAATATCACCCCTGATCCCACCACCTCTGCCACGACCCACTCCAAAGTCAATTGAATTCCTCTGACCCAGGATAATTTGTAAAAGGCAGAGGCCAATAATCAGGCCAGCGTATCTTGTTAAATGAACCATGATCCTGAAAATATAATGGTGAAATATAAACCAAATAAAGTTTCTTGTGTAAGGCAGAGATAAGTTATCAGGCAACTGTGTCTACTTTAATGATAAATGGTAATTCAAATGTAATGGAGGTCTAACCAAAAGAAAGAAAAAAAAAACACAAAAACAATTGTGTTATGCAGAATCTAATTATGAGGCAAATGAATGTATTTCATGATCCATGGTCATAGAAATGTAATGAAATATAACCAAAAAAACACACAAATTCCGGTGTAATGCAGAGTCCAATTATCAGGCAAATTTTTATCAAAAATAAATTACATTTGTATAGCAAATGCTAGTATTGAAACCTTCTATAATATCATGAACAGTACAAGACAAGTATTGCTATAAAATCGGTCAAGACAAACACACATATTACGTGAATTTGCGCTTACAGTAACTACTAATTTGAAATGTCAAAACTATAAGCCAAGGAAGCATGATGTAATAGTTTTGTTGTACTTTAAAGCTATATTCTAATGTTAACACTTACTCTATTGTATTACACAACTAGTGAGTTTAACCTGAATAAACAACAATTATAGAAAAACGAAAGAAACAGTTAGTTTGTTTATATCATAAAATCCATCCCCACCATGAAATAACGTCTTTTTATATTTTTATATATTACAAGTGTAATAACTATGCCCCCACGTAAACTCGTTTGATTCAATTGTAGAATTCTCGGTAAATACATTTCGTATTGAATGACCACTCATATAATAGTCTCTGTTTAAAAAATAAATCAAAATATTCTTTTTACTGCTAAACGGTCTATGATTACACACATAAGCCCGTTTGTAAATGTACTTCCCATATATGATCATAGTGTATACTTTCCCTTGAGAACCGTTCAATTGTAAAATGAATCAATATAAAATGAAGTGAACATTGATTCCCGTTTTTGGTGAATTTATAATTATTTCGTTTATTGATGAATAGAATGGTGAAAAAATGTTTTAAATGAAACATTATAGTATAATTTTAGTTTATAAATCCACCTTAAACAACAACAACAACGACAATAACAAACATGAAATATCCTCACCTATGGGCGACAAGTGATGTATATATGCAACAAGCTGATTCTCAACGATACATTTGCACTGTGTGTTCGCTGTATATATACCATTATTACAAACCACATACACGTCTGGGGATTTTATTGTTATTTCTGCATTGTAACAACAAGTGTGCTATGAAGTTTACGTCCTCTTTAATAGTGATTGATTATGGAATTCCTGGTAATGGTTAAATCCGTGTGTTGAAATCTTCTGCAATCAGTTATGAAACGCTTATATTTAATTGGACAAATTGGGTCTCATCTCACTTTGTTTCAATAACCTTGACAACAGATGTGGTTAGTAAGATATCACAAATAAATCAAACAGTGATATGATATGGTGAATATTTGAATTTAAATTAACTAAAAAAACTATTTGTTAGTCTTAGATGCGAATACTAGTAAGCAAATGTCAAAAATTGTAAGTATGTACATGTTAGTATATATAAGTTTATATATACACGTTAGTGTATACGTGCTAGTATGTACATGTTAGTATGCATATGCGAGTATGTACATATAAGTGTATACATGCTAGTATGTTCATGTAAGTATGTACATGTTAGTATGTACATGTTAGTGTATACATGTTTGTATGTATATGCTAGTATGTACATGATAGTATGTACATGTCAGTGTATACAGGCTAGTATGTTCATGGTAGTATGTACATGTTGGTATGTACATGGCAGTGTGTTCAGGCTAGTATGTTAATGCTAGTATGTACATGTCAGTGTATTCAGGCTAGTACGTTCATGTTAGTATGTACATGTCAGTGTATTCAGGCTAGTATGTTCATGCTAGTATGTATATGTTAGTATGTACATGTCAGTGTATTCAGGCAAGTATGTTCATGTTAGTATGTACATGTCAGTGTATTCAGCTAGTATGTTCATGATAGTATGTACATGTCAGTGTATTCAGGCTAATATGTTCATGTTGATATGTACATCTTAGTATGTACATGTTAGTGTATTCAGGCTAGTATGTTCATGTAAATATGTACATGTTAGTATGTACATGTCAGTGTATTTAGGCTAGTATGTTCATGTTAGTATGTACATGTCAGTGTATTCTGACTAGTATGTACATGCTAGTATGTACATGTCAGTGTATTCAGACTAGTTTGTTCATGTTAATATGTACATGTTAGAATGTACATGTCAGTGTAAACTAGCTAGTATGTACATGACAGTATGTACATGTCAGTGTTTACAGGGTAGTATAGTCTTGTTAGTATGTACATGTTAGTATGTACATGTCAGTGTATTCAGACTAGTATGTTCATGTAAATATGTACATGTTAGTATGTACATGTCAGTGTATACATGCTAGTATGTTCATGTTAGTATGTACATGTCAGTGTATTCTGACTAGTATGTACATGCTAGTATGTACATGTCAGTGTATTCAGACTAGTATGTTCATGTAAATATGTACATGTTAGTATGTACATGTCCATGTATTCAGGCAAGTATGTTCAGGCTAGTATGTACATGTTAGTATGTTCAGACTAGTATGTACATGCTAGTATGTACATTTCAGTGTATTCAGGCTAGTATGTTCATGTTAGTATGTACATGTCAGTGAATTCAGGCTAGTATGTTATGGTAATATGTACATGTTAGTATGTACATGTTATTGCATTCAGGCTTGTATGTTCATGATAGTATGTACATGTCAGTGTATTAAAACTAGTATGTTATGTTAATATGTACATGTTAGTATGTACATGTCAGTGTGATCAGGCTAGTATGTTCATGCCAGTTTTTACATGTCAGTGTATTCAGGCTAATATGTTCATGTTAGTATGTACATGTCAGTGTGATCAGGCTAGTATGTACATGTCAGTGTATTCAGGCTAGTATGTTCATGTTAGTATGTACATGTCAGTGTATTCAGGCTAGTATGTTATGTAAGTATGTACATGCTAGTATGTACATGTCAGTGTGATCAGGCTAGTATGTTCATGCTAGTATGTAGATGTTAGTATGTACATGTAAATATGTACATGTCAGTGTATTCAGGCTAGTATGTACATGATAGCATGTACATGGCAGTGTATACAGGCTAGTATGTACATGTTAGTATGTACATGTCAGTGTAAACTGGCTAGTATGTACATGACAGTATGTACATGTCAGTGTGTACAGGGTAGTATAGTCTTGTTAGTATGACTTTGTTAGTATGTACATGTCAGTGTATACAGGCTAGTATGTACATGATAGTATGTACATGTCAGTGTATACAGGCTAGTATGTACATGTTAGTATGTACATGTCAGTGTATACAGGCTAGTATGTTCGTGTTAGTATGTACATGTCAGTGTATACAGGCTAGTATGTTCATGTTAGTATGTACATGTCAGTGTATTCAGGTTAGTATGTTTAAGTTAGTATGTACATGTAAGTATGTACATGTCTGTGTATTCAGGCTAGTATGTTCATGCTAAAATGTGCATGTCAGTGTATTCAGGCCTAGTATGCTAGTATGTATATGTTAGTATGTACATGTCAGTGTATACATGCTAGTATGTACATGTTACTATGTACATGTCAGTGTATTCAGGCTAGTATGTTCATGTTAGTATGTACATGTTAATTTGTACATGTCAGTGTATTCAGGCTAGTAATTCAAGTAAGTATGTACATGTCAGTGTATTCTGGCTAGTATGATAATGCTAGTATGTACATGTCAGTGTATACAGGCTAGTATGTACATGTTAGTATGTACATGTCAGCGTATACAGGCTAGTATGTTCATGTTAGTATGTTTATGCTAGTATGTGCATGTCAGTGTATACAGGCTAGTATGTACATGTTACTATGTACATGTCAGCGTATACAGGCTAGTATGTTTATGTTAGTATGTTCATGCTATTATGTACATGTCAGTGCGTTCAGGCTAGTATGTTCATGTTTGTATATACATGTTAGTATGTACATGTCAGTGTATTCAGGTTAGTATGTTTAAGTTAGTATGTACATGTAAGTATGTACATGTCTGTGTATTCAGGCTAGTATGTTCATGCTAAAATGTGCATGTCAGTGTATTCAGACTAGTATGTGCATGTTATTATGTACATATCAGTGTATACAGGCTAGTATGTACATGTTAGTTTGTACATGCCAGTGTATACAGGCTAGTATGTTCATGTCAGTGTAAACAGGTTAGTATGTTCATGTCAGTGTATACATGCTAATATGTTCATGTCAGTGTATACAGGTTAGTATGTTCATGTCCGGGTATACAGGCTAGTATGTTCATGTTAGTATGTACATGTCAGTGTATACAGGCTAGTATTTTCATGTCAGTGTATACAGGCTAGTATGTTCATGTTAGTATGTTTGTTTTAGTATATACATGTTATGTTTTGCATGCTAGTTCTTGCATGTTAGTATGTACATATTATAATGTACCTGAATAAATGATATGATGCCATTTTACATATATTTGCGTTAGTACATACTAAAATTCTTTATCCTTTTAAGTGGTTTGCGTAATATTTAGTAAACTAACCACTTACTGGGTCATCCATTGTATATATATATATACAACTTTGATAAAATCGCTCCTAATATATGTACTTACATTAATGTTAACTTAAGACCGTCTGCCTTTTTATTGGACATAATATTATCTTAACAATTGAAATTTGTAAATGCACGAATACAACAACAGTAACAGAATTCAAGGAATTCTCTGAAGTTTGTCTTTTACTGCTTACAGTGCAATAGCTAGTTTTACAACTAGAGCATCGATGTATAAAAAGCTTCGAATTATCTATAAGCTCTAGCTTAATTTAATTTAACATGCTATTCAGTAATTGGTCAACGACTTATTGAAATATGTTCAAGTTAATAATAAATGCTCTATTCTGGTCTGTTAAAGAAAGTGTAGACCTTTCTCTAAGTAAATGATAAATAGATCCTGTTCACTGTGAGTAAGCCAGAATAGCAACGTAAGCGTCAATGTGAACGTGACTTGCTCAATGTCAAAGTAAACATGTCCTATTTTAATACGAAAGTTGTTATTACTTTTAACGTACTTTTTGTGTCGAAGTGTCTGCAAAAACATTCAAGACGATTTGAGATCGCTTAAACTGGGGGAAATATATTAAATTGTGTTTTTAAGTTTGCAACAATAATCGCGTTTTTCCTCATTGAATATTTCGAAATCATATAGAAAGAAGCCAACCACTGATTTCATATCTAAATTACATCCTTTTACGAAAGCGACTTTACTCGTTAAACACAACAAAGGTTATTTCCCTTCTTAAATATAGTGAAGCCAATCAATGGTTATCTTTCTAAATTACATCCTTTTGCTATGACGGCTTTGCTTTTTGCTGAACTTGTATTTTTTCACTTTGTGATTTTTCTTTATACACTACGCATTAGACATATAGATAAAATAAGGTTTAACGCGAAATACGACGTGTAATTTGACGTGTAGCAACACCTACGTTTATATTTGAAAAGAGTGTATAGCTGCACTCTCAAAGATTGACAGTTTTAACATATTCTTAAATTTTGTCCCAAAAGCGGCGGAATTTGACTTCAACACAATTTTTGTCCATCAACTTTAGAATTAGTTTATAATATTGAAAGTAGACGATACATGGTCTCTGTGCTTAATATTTATAACCTTTCAACGCCTAATACATCTATTTCAGAGTATTGAGTTACAACAAAATTGAACTCTCTTATCGAAAAAGAACTTGTTGCTAGGGAGAAAACTACTTTTATGGCAGTTAATTATAAAAACTTTTTTACCAATGATCGCTCAGATAAATATATCTTTTGGACATGCACAGATGTTATTGAATAAATCTTTTCTAAAATTTGGTACATGTTTATATAAACAATTAATATGCATTCCTATGTGTGTTTATTATGTACCTTTACTTACTGATCGCCCTTTAAACTGCAATGAAAGTGAACATATGTTGAAATATCTAAGTTAAGAGATCTTGCGTTTGTTGATGAATTCTAGTGATACTTCTAAATATATTGACGATATTCTGAGTTTGGATAATCCGGTATTTACAGATAATACTAACTCGATATACCCTTCACAACTGCAACTTACTAAATCTAATACCTCCAATCTAAAAGCATCCTATTTGAATTTGCAACTCGAAATTAGGGAAGATTAATTTAATATTAATCTCTATAATAAACATCATATCTTTGAATAGTTGTTGCTTTAGGTACACTGAATTATATTTCTTGTCTGCGGATAGAGTTGGGTTGCCTTTTCATCGAAGTCCTTGAGGTTTACATATTACTTTATTTTAATTTGTTTTATTATAACGTGTCTCAAGTTAATACTTTGATCAGATTTACAATTTACGTTTTTACTTAATTCGCCATTGTTGGGATAACAGTGAGGTTGTGCAAACAGACTAGTTAACCCCCAGTAAATTTACATTTTACTGACCGTTCCTATGCGGTACCTAACAATCCTTGATCAACACCCCTAGTTATTTTAATATATTATGTATGTAGTGTGCTGTTTGCGGAGTTTTGTGCTGTTCTGCCATGTTTTTAGTTTGGAATTGTTTGTTTTTGTGTTATATGTCATTGTTTAAGCTTTCGACTACTGTACTGGTTTCTGTTGTTTTGTTTTCATATAAATAACATTTAATGCATTCAATTCAGTTATATAAAACAAAAAATAAAATTTACAATAGTACATATCTCTTTTGTTTGGAAAACTACCAAAAAAAAACATTTTTTTTTTAAATCGGTATTAACGCTTTTAGCTATGAAACATCCAATTTCGAACATAAAGATTTAAAACTGCGGTCTGATCTGTTGCCAGCAATCGTATATCACTTGTTTTCAGACATACACGCAAACATTGGCACAATACCTGACAAAACAAGCTGCCAAAGCATTCAGCTTTATAAATTATTTGTGAAATATCGTTTTGATTTTGTTGAAACTGCATCAATCCCTATTAACGTGGAAACGTACATTGCATTCTAAACTTGTAAAATATACACATAACTCGATGACGTAGTACACAAATAGAAGTCCTGTCTCACACGTTCCGGTATCGTTTCACAACCTGTCCGGTAACGATTTTAATGCAAGAGGTGAATTAACATGCATCATGCAAAAGACAAACTGAATATTTTTTTATAATATTTAAGAATTTAATGATTATGGTTATATCGGCTAAATGCAATACAATGAAAACTACAGGGACAAGCAAAGTGCCAAAATTCAAATATAAACCTTGTTAAGAGACACAATGTAAGCGACCAAACGACACTTGACGAGAGACATTTAGGTACAAACAGACTGGACACATGCATTAAAATAGCTTTTTCAAACACTCAAGGGATTACCGCCTTGGATAAGTCTTTAGCCATGGGCATAAACATATAGATTGAGATGAATTTAAATTGTAAAGTGTACATATACACTATACTCTGACCATTACGTTATTTGGTATTGAACACATACATCAGAGTAAAAAGGAAAAAAAAAATGATAACGTTGTATTCGGATTAATCCATACGAACCTTCCTCATACCAACACATGTAGACAGTCCAACCATATCAAGGACATGAAAAATACAAATCGATTTTTTTCTTGTCATGAATCGTATTGCCATGAAGGCGCATCGTAAAGGTTGATGCATTTAGTTTTTAATCTTAATGCATTATAATATTTACCCAACTGACTTAAATTTTCAAAACAAAATTAATAGCTACGTGGCCTCAAATTCCCCTGATAAAAAAGCTCCAAAATATCACTAAATGTTTGTTTATTTCTACATTGTTTAATGATGCATTAAAATTGGCAAACCTATATTGCGCAACTCGAACATAGACTCTGAACATTGTGTGAAGTTAGCTTAATATACGACATTAGACATTCAAAAGAAGAATGTCGTGATGGCAAAACGTTTGAAGATGGAGCTCCCCTGGGCTCAATTTTGGGTCCTCTTTTATTTTTTTATATACATTAATGACATAGTAAACGAGATAGATTCAAATGTCAACCTATTTGCTGATGATACAAGTCTATCTGTTATAGTGGACACCCCCCCGCAACAAACTGCAGCTTTAAAACTACAGACAGATATAAACATAATATACATTTGGGCTGATGAGTGGCTTGTAAAGCTCAATCTCGAAAACAAAACAAACCCATTCATACGCCTGTGTACATGTTTGACACTGATATCCCGTTTGTTGAATCTCACAAACAACTGGGTAGTTTTCTTTCTAATGAGGGAAATTGGCATACTCACATTAACTCTATTAAAGAAAAAGCTTGGTCTAGAGTTAACATCATGAAACGTCTACGCTATCAACTGGATAGGAGGTCTCTGGAGGTTATTTATTTTTCTTTCATAAGGCCAATCATGGAGAATGCGGATGTCATCTGGAATAATTGTACACAGTATGAAAAAAACGAACTTGACAAAATTCAAAACGAATGCGAATGCATTGTTACTGGTTGAACTCGCCTTGTTTCTCTGCGTCTGCATCACATTGACTTTGACTTTGAGAGCATGGAAACAAAGACGTGAAAAACACAGAGCTTTTATCTTTTACAAATGAAAAATGGTCTCTCTCCTGATTATCTGTCAAGTTTGGTTCTTCAGACAGTTGGTCAAGCATCAACTCTATATGAATTCATTCCTTCCTACATCAATCGCAGCATGGAATAGTCTCCCAGCTGAAGCACAAATCATTGACAGTGTCTCTGGCTTTAGTACCTTAAGTCGGATAATTCCAAACCAAATACTCTGTTTTATTATGGGAAACGTCGATTACAGGTCATTCACACTCGCTTACGGAACGAATGCAGTTCATTGAACCATCACCTGTTAAAAACATTGTGCCCTCATCCCTTTGTGCGTGTGGAGTTCAGGAAACAACATATCATTATCTTCTTATCTGTCCCCTTTATAATGAACAAATGAGACTTCTTCTTAACTCTGTAGAGGCTTTGACTGACGTAACGCTTCGCAATTTACTATACGGTGACACTGCCCTCATAGCAGAACAACATAAGACACTGTTCGATGCAGTTCACCTCTTTATTCAAATGACAAAAAGATTCGATAGCCAGTGACAGTCACTTCCTACTACCAAATATCTATCCAACTCAGAAGCGTCTCCTTTCTGCATACATGTGATATTCAGCACTACCAATCAGGGCTCAGTGAAGAAAAGGCACTGGAAGTTGCTCATTTAAACCAACCACCCTACCCTCTATCTTCACTCTTATCCTCTTTACCTTCTTATTCAATGGGAGTATATCCACAGTATTTTTCCTTTTTACTCTGTTTCGAAGTTTCCCCCGCACGTTTTCGAATAAGTCAGCTCTTTAAAATGAACTTGTTAGTACTTTATCTTGCTATATGTTGCTTTTGGTCTGTAGTCTATGAAAATGTGTATTAGGATGGATGGGTTTTTGTCTCAAGTATTACGATTGGAGACTCCGCTCAATGATGACTATACCCATTGTGTCCGTGAATGTAGTTTCGTCATTAGAGTTAACATTCTACAAACCATCGTTTAACATTATCTTAGCTAAGGAACTTAAGTAAATCGTGGGTAGATACGCCAAATGATATGTTTTATATTTCATCGTGCGATCAAAATAATGTGGTGATTGGATGGTGGCCAAATATTATGCGAGTCATTAGAATTATGCTGAAAGTCTGCAAAATTATCTCCCTGTGAAGTTTAATATTAAAATGATTTTAGATTGCAAGATGAAACGGTCTAACGAGAGTCAGACTATTTTTATCGCATGCAATTTTCGATAAAAAATAACGAAAATATGTTGTTAATTCTTCTATTAAAATTTATATACTTTGCTCTAATCAAGATTGATCAAAAGTAAACTAAACGTGTATGAATTACATAAACGTTGCCAATGAAACCACTAAGTTTTCATATTAGACCTTTTGACCAAAATAAAAAAGAGCAGGGTACGTACACATGCGTTACAGAAAAAAAATCGTGATCGTTGTATTCAGCTGGAAACAATTTTTTACATATGATGCATGGATGTCCGTTCGTCGAAGATAAAATACAATATACTCTAGACAATAATCAGTCCGTGCCAACTATCTTAAATTGTTTTTATCCTCCCGACAACCCTCGACGTCGAGTACCTATATAGATGGCGTGCATGTTTAATGGTAACATTTACAAAGCATAAAACTTGGAACAACTATTAGATGTTACATGTTTTAGTAAAATTTACTTCCACATACTAAAATATGAAAATATATGGTAAATAGTTATTTCCAATAACCTATGTTTTATCTACCAAAATGAGTTCATTTTACTAACAAACTCGATTATGGTTAAATGGTCGAAAGTGTTCATAAGTGTTATCTCAAGGAGTGATAAATAATAAGAATGATTCCCCAATAATGATAAGAGTCGGTATTAACGAACAGGGCAGGTTGGGAAACCTAGGACCAAGCTATTACCATTCTCGTACACCAGAGTGATGATGCTACGTGTTCCACAGTTTAATCATTATCAAACATCTGATGAATGAGAATGGCTATCATCTAACGCATAGATAATATATATGACGACACAATCTGATATAAGGATCAAACTAAACTGTTATAAAACATATTCTGTTCATGGTAAAAACAACTAATATTGTAACAGATCAACTTTAATCTAATTAAGTGGTAAGAGCAAATATCATTGTAATTGAGTAGAGTTTAATCGATTTGAGTGAAATTTATTCCCAATTATTGTCCATTCCTTGCACTGTTAAACCTATTCTGGAAGCAGTCGTCGATCAGGATCGGAGCAAGAGTAACAAACTCGTCTTTGCTAATTGTATCGTCAACTGAAATATAAACAATACAATGGTTAATACCATGGACAAGCCAAATAGTTAGCATGTTCACAATAATAACTGCATTTAAGTCCATAAGACTCCATGACAAACACATTCTTATTGAGAGAAACACAGAGTCACAATATAAGACAGAAATACAACACATGCAGTGAATTTAACTTTATAATTGCATAATGAGGTAACCGCCGTGGAACGGTCAGCGAAACTGAACCTGACAATTTATACCGATGTATAAATAGGTTTATTTTGTGTTCATCAAGATTATCAATAAATATGTTTGACTGATCAGAATTTCACTCAATTGTACATGGGATACGTCATTAAGACTGACTCTCATTAGCGGTAAGCAATATTTAGGGTGTATTAATATTTAAGAGTATTCGGTATGTACATAATGGTATGCGTTGCGCAGAAAAAAAAATGGCGTAATGTACATAAACTGTTTTACAGACATCATAAGCTATTATATACGCTGAAAGCAGATATACATTAAAGGATTAGTTAAAAAATAAGTTTACGTTTGTGAAAACATACATCATCCAAGTATGCTAGGTCAAACTCACAGGCACGTGGTTGAACGAGATTATGGCTTTATATTGTTTTTGAAACAGCAGTGTACGAGCCCAACGCACATAAGTAAGGGCAGGAATCGAACCCGGAACACCTGGTTAAGAAGGGAGTGCTCTAACCACGACATTACCTGGACAATCATTGTATTATTATTTAATATACAAGAATAGTGTCGTAAACATTGTAATAAGTTACCTATTCCTTTGTTCAAAGCATAAAAGAGCATGTTAGCCTCGGTCGTATTTCCAAATACCGACCACATCTCAACGGTTGAAATGCTGCCATCTTTATCTTGATCGTAGAAGTCAAACGCGCAGGGATCAGCCATAAGCTTTACATGAAAGCTTTCAGTATCCTGATCAAACTGTAAATATTACATCATAATTATGATTTATTTGCAAAATACAACATTTTAGTGTAAATATACAAACACAAAACAGACAGTCATTTAGGGAAGTGTTACATTTACCCTGATTATCACAATACTGTCATATTTTATTTCTTTCGTTACGTTTTCCAGTATTTATAACGTATAACACTAATTTAAATAAAGCATAACTTATAAAGATACATCTAAGACGATATTCAGGGTTTTTTCATCTTCTTTAGCAGAGGTCGAAATTCGGCAATTTCCAAAATGAAAAAAAGACACTTATTTCACAACAAATATTAACACAGAGTTGGGCGGTTTTTTTCTTTAAATTCAATAATTCATTGTTTTTGCTGATGGAATATTTCAGGCCTCTTCCCAACTTATGGTGAACAAGCCCTGACAAAACACCATATGACATTGTGTCATACTGTCGATTATGAAGCTATCGATACTTTGACAGATTGTGGTCAATATAAATCCGCGAACAAATTCTGCGGCCTGTTGCGGCTAAATTTAATGAATGCATAATCATCATTACATCTCTACTCATTAAGAAGAATGTACCCTCAAAGCCCTCCGGCGTCTCCACGAGAACCCTGCACTTATCCCCCAATTTCCATTGGTGTCCAAGCTGCCTCCGATTCTTGATCTTGATCCACGACGACCACGCCTGAAGGTACCAATAATATCGTGCATAGCTTAAATATCAAGCCGTGGAATAAACCGGCATTCAATAACCTCTACATTATACGCCCACTCCCCCTTTTGGTTTTAAAGAGTTTACATTTAGTTATCGTTGGAAATTTATTTTTATTTTACTCTTTGCAATTTTAACAGAACTGTGCTTAACATGCAAATGACTAAATGTCAAATACACTTGCGAAATATTATATGATAGCTTTTGTAATGCACTAAAGTTTATGTAAATATATACGCTTACATTGTATGTACATGTATATTGTGTAATTAAAGTAAGGTCACAACGTCCAAATAAATGTTCTGTATTGTTCTGAAGATATTGTCAAATTGACCGATAGCTACGTCCAGACATCTTATGATTTACGGGAAGCCGTATTCGAATTGGCACAATCTTGATTTTACGGTTTTGGTACAGTTTACCCTTCTCCCGATAATTGTGGTAAAGTAAACCCCATCAGTAACTATTTTGTTAACGGTACTTCCCACCAGTACTAGCATAAAGGTCAGTTGTAAGAAAATCTCACTATGTCTTTCAACGCTTAAAAGTACAAACCTTTTAAGCGTTGAATCTATTGTCCTTTATTGTATTGGTCATAAAATGCTACGAAGAATCAAAACATGTCATTATTCATTTTTTCCGGACACGATTAACAATGGGATATTCCTTTCTAAGGTTTGAAATTGATTAAAATCTCGACATCAATTGCATAAGACCTACCTCTCTTGCCCACCGACAGAGCTGATTTAGCACAGCCTTATAAGCTCGCTATTGTTATAGATACTCTTCAACCGTTTGGCGATACACATGAGGGACAATAAAAAAACAAGCAATGCTATACTCTTACCTGGTCCAGCCAATATCACCCCTGATCCCACCACCTCTGCCGCGACCCACTCCAAAGTCAATTGAATTCCTCTGACCCAGGATAATTTGTAAAAGGCAGAGGCCAATAATCAGACCTGCGAATTGTGTTAAATGAACCATGGTCCTGAAAATATAATGGTGAAATATAAACCAAATAAAGTTTCTTGTGTAAGGCAGAGATCAGTTATCAGGCAACTGTGTCTACTTTAATGATAAATGGTAATTCAAATGTAATGGAGGTCTAACCAAAAGAAAGAAAACAACAACACAAAAACAATTGTGTTATGCAGAATCCAATTATGAGGCAAATGAATGTATTTCATGATCCATGGTCATAGAAATGTAATGAAATTTAACCAAAAAAACACACAAATTCCGGTGTAATGCAGAGTCCAATTATCAGGCAAATTTTTATCAAAAATACATTATTTTGACCAAGGGATTGCTACTGTCTCAGGGAAATTACATTTGTATAGCGATTGCTAGTATTGAAACCTTCTATAATATCATGAACAGTACAAGACAAGTATTGCTATAAAATCAGTCAAGACAAACTCACATATTACGTGAATTTGCGCTTACAGTAACTACTAATTTGAAATGTCAAAACTATAAGCCAAGGAAGCATGATGTAATAGTTTTGTTGTACTTTAAAGCTATATTCTAATGTTAACACTTACTCTATTGTATTACACAACTAGTGAGTTTAACCTGAATAAACACCAATCAATCAAACAATTATAGAAAAACGAAAGAAACAGTTAGTTTGTTTATATCATAAAATCCATCCCCACCATGAAATAACGTCTTTTTATATTTTTATATATTACAAGTGTAATAACTATGCCCCCACGTAAACTCGTTTGATTCAATTGTAGAATTCTCGGTAAATACATTTCGTATTGAATGACCACTCATATCATATCCTCTGTTTAAAAAATAAATTAAAATATTCTTTTTACTGCTAAACGGTCTATGATTACACACATAAGCCCGTTTGTAAATGTACTTCCCATACATGATCATAGTGTATACTGTCCCTTGCGAACCGTTCAATTGTAAAATGAATCAATATATAATGAAGTGAACATTGATTCCCGTTTTAGTAAGCTTATAATAATTTCGTTTATTGATGAATAGAATGGTGAAAAATGTTTTAAATGAAACATTATAGTATAATTTTAGTTTATAAATCCACCTAAAACAACAACAACAACGACAATAACAAATATGAAATATCCTCACCTATGGGCGACAAGTGATGTATATATGCAACAAGCTGATTCTCAACGATACATGTGCACTGTGTGTTCGCTGTATATATACCATTATTACAAACCACATACACGTCTGGGGATTTTATTGTTATTTCTGCATTGTAACAACAAGTGTGCTATGAAGTTTACGTCCTCTTTAATAGTGATTGATTATGGAATTCCTGGTAATGGTTAAATCCGTGTGTTGAAATCTTCTGCAATCAGTTATGAAACGCTTATATTTAATTGGACAAATTGGGTCTCATTTCATTTTGTTTCAATAACCTTGACAACAGATGTGGTTAGTAAGATATCATAAATAAATCAAACAATGATATGATATGCTGAATATTTGAATTTAAATTAACTAAAAAAACTATTTGTTAGTCTTAGATGCGAATACTAGTAAGCAAATGTCAAAAATTGTAAGTATGTACATGTTAGTATATATAAGTTTATATATACACGTTAGTGTATACGTGCTAGTATGTACATGTTAGTATGCATATGCGAGTATGTACATATAAGTGTATACATGCTAGTATGTTCATGTAAGTATGTACATGTTAGTATGTACATGTTAGTGTATACATGTTTGTATGTATATGCTAGTATGTACATGATAGTATGTACATGTCAGTGTATACAGGCTAGTATGTTCATGGTAGTATGTACATGTTGGTATGTACATGGCAGTGTGTTCAGGCTAGTATGTTAATGCTAGTATGTACATGTCAGTGTATTCAGGCTAGTACGTTCATGTTAGTATGTACATGTCAGTGTATTCAGGCTAGTATGTTCATGCAAATATGTACATGTTAGTATGTACATGTCAGTGTATTTAGGCAAGTATGTTCATGTTAGTATGTACATGTCAATGTGATCAGGCTAGTATGTTCATGCTAGTATGTACATGTTAGTGTATTCAGGCTAGTATGTTCATGTTAGTATGTACATGTCAGTGTATTTAGGCTAGTATGTTATGTTAATATGTACATGCTAGTATGTACATGTCAGTGTATTCAGACTAATATGTTTAAGTTAATATGTACATGCTAGTATGTACATGTCAGTGTATTCAGGCTAGTATGTTCATGTTAGTATGTACAGGTTAGTATGTACATGTCAGTGTATTCAGGCTAGTATGTTCATGTTAGTATGTACAGGTTAGTATGTACATGTCAGTGTATTCAGGCTAGTAATTCAAGTAAGTATGTACATGTCAGTGTATTCAGGCTAGTATGTTCATGCTAGTAAGTACGTGTCTGTGTATTCAGGCTAGTAAGTTCATGCTAGTATGTATATGTTAGTATGTACATGTCAGTGTATACATGCTAGTATGTACATGTTACTATGTACATGTCAGTGTATTCAGGCTAGTATGTTCATGTTAGTATGTACATGTTAATTTGTACATGTCAGTGAATTCAGGCTAGTAATTGAAGTAAGTATGTACATGTCAGTGTATTCAGGCTAGTATGATCATGCTAGTATGTACATGTCAGTGTATACAGGCTAGTATGTACATGTTAGTATGTACATGTCAGCGTATACAGGCTAGTATGTTCATGTTAGTATGTTAATGCTAGTATGTACATGTCAGTGTATACATGCTAGTATGTACATGTTACTATGTACATGTCAGCGTATACAGGCTAGTGTGTTCATGTTAGTATGTACATGTCAGTGTATTCAGGCTAGTATGTTCATGCTAGTATGTACATGTCAGTGCGTTCAGGCTAGTATGTTCATGTTTGTATGTACATGTTAGTATGTACATGTCAGTGTATTCAGGTTAGTATGTTTAAGTTAGTATGTACATGTAAGTATGTACATGTCTGTGTATTCAGGCTAGTATGTTCATGCTAAAATGTGCATGTCAGTGTATTCAGGCTAGTATGTGCATGTTATTATGTACATATCAGTGTATACAGGCTAGTATGTACATTGTAGTTTGTACATGTCAGTGTGTACAGGCTAGTATGTTCATGTCAGTGTAAACAGGCTAGTATGTTCATATCAGTGTATACAGGCTAATATGTTCATGTCAGTGTATACTGGTTAGTATGTTCATGTCCGGGTATACAGGCTAGTATGTTCATGTTAGTATGTACATGTCAGTGTATACAGGCTAGTATTTTCATGTCAGTGTATACAGGCTAGTATGTTCATGTTAGTTTATACAGGCTAGTATGTACATGTTAGTATGTTTGTTTAAGTATATACATGTTATGTTTTGCATGCTAGTTCTTGCATGTTAGTATGTACATATTATAATGTACCTGAATAAATGATATGATGCCATTTTACATATATTTGCGTAAGTACATACTAAAATTCTTTATCCTTTTAAGTGGTTTGCGTAATATTTAGTAAACTAACCACTTACTGGGTCATCCATTGTGTATATATATACAACTTTGATAAAATCGCTCCTAATATATGTACTTACATTAATGTTAACTTAAGACCTTCTGCCTTTTTATTGGACATACTATTATCTTACCAATTGAAATTTGTAAATGCACGAATACAACAACAGTAACAGAATTCAAGGAATTCTCTGAAGTTTGTCTTTTACTGCTTACAGTGCAATAGCTAGTTTTACTACTAGAGCATCGATGTATAAAAAGCTTCGAATTATCTATAAGCTCTAGCTTAATTTAATTTAACATGCTATTTAGTAATTGGTCAACGACTTATTGAAATATGTTCAAGTTAATAATAAATGCTCTATTCTGGTCTGTTAAAGAAAGTGTAGACCTTTCTCTAAGTAAATGATAAATAGATCCTGTTCACTGTGAGTAAGCCAGAATAGCAACGTAAGCGTCAATGTGAACGTGACTTGCTCAATGTCAAAGTAAACATGTCCTATTTTAATACGAAAGTTGTTATTACCTTTTACGAACTTTTTGTGTCGAAGTGTCTTCAAAAACATTCAAGACGATTTGAGATCGCTTAAACTGGGGGAAATATATTAAAATGTGTTTTTAAGTTTGCAACAATAATCGCGTTTTTCCTCATTGAATATTTCGAAATCATATGGAAAGAAGCCAACCACTGATTTACTATCTAAATTACATCCTTTTACGAGAGCGGCTTTACTCGTTAAACACAACAAAGGTTATTTCCTTTATTAAATATAGCGAAGCCAATCAATGGTTATCTTTCTAAATTACATCCTTTTGCAATGACGGCTTTGCTTTTTGCTGAACTTGTATTTTTTCACTTTGTGATTTTTCTTTATACAATACGCCTTAGACATATAAATAAAATAAGGTTTAACGCGAAATCCGACGTGTAATTATACGTGTAGCAACACCTACGTTTATATTTGCAAAGAGTGTATAGCTGCACTCTCAAAGATTGACAGTTTTAACATATTTTTAAATTTTGTCCCAAAAGCGGCGAAATTTGACTTCAACACAATTCATGTCCATCAACTTTAGAATTAGTTTATAATATTGAAAGTAGACGATACATGGTCTCTGTGCTTAATATTTATAACTCAACGCCTAATACATCTATTTCAGAGTATTGAGTTACAACAAAATTGAACTCTCTTATCGAAAAAAAACTTTTATGGCAGTTAATTATAAAAAAACTTTTTTTTACCAATGATCGCTCAGATAAATATATCTTTTGGACATGCACAGATGTTATTGAAGTATTACCTTTTGTTCTGAATAAATCTTTTCTAAAATTTGGTACATGTTTATATAAACAATTAATATGCATTCCTATGTGTGCTAATTATGCACCTTTACTTCCTGATCTCTCTTTAAACTGCAATGAAAGTGAATATATGTTGAAATATCTAAGTTAAGAGATCTTGCGTTTGTTGATGAATTCTAGTGATACTTTTAAATATATTGACGATATTCTGAGTTTGGATAATCCGGTATTTACAGATAATACTAACTCGATATACCCTTCACAACTGCAACTTACTAAATCTAATACCTCCAATCTAAAAGCATCCTATTTGAATTTACAACTCGAAATTAGGGAAGATTAATTCAATATTAATCTTTATAATAAACATCATATCTTTGAATAGTTGTTGCTTTAGGTACTCTGAATTATATTCCTTCGTCTGCAGATAGAGTTGGGTTGCCTATTCATAGAAGTCCTTGAGGTTTACATATTACTTAATTATAATTTGTTTTATTATTGCGTTTCTTACGTTAATACTTTGATCAGGTTTACTATTTACGTTTTTACTTAATTCGCCATTGTTGGGATAAGAGTGAGGTTGTGCTAACAGACTAGTTAACCCCCAGTAAATTTACATTTTACTGACCGTTCCTATGCGGTATCTAACAATCCTTGATCAACACCCCTAGTTATTTCAATATATTATGTATGTAGTGTGCTGTTTGCGGAGTTTTGTGCTGTTCTTCCATGTTTTTAGTTTGGAAATGTTTGTTTTTGTGTTCTATGTAATTGTTTGAGCTTTCGACTACTGTACTTGCTTCTGTTTTTTTTTCATATAAATAACATTAAATGCATTTAATTCAGTTATATAAAGCAATAAAACAATCTACAATAGTACATAACTCTATTGTTCGGAAAACTACCGAAAAAATTTTTTTTAAATCGGTAGTAAAGCTTTTAGCTATGAAACATCAAATTTCGAACTTAAAGATTTAAAACTGCGATCTGATCTGTTGTCAGCAATCTCATATCACTTGTTTTCAGACATATACGCAAACATTGGCTTACTACCTGACAAAACAAGCTGCCAAAACATTCAGTCAGCTGATATTGCAGCTTTATAAATCATTTGTGAAATATCGTTTTGAATTTGTTGATACTGCATCAATCTCGATCAGCGTGGTAATGTACATGGCATTCTAAACTTGTACAATATACATATAACTCGATGACGTAGTACACAAATAGAAGTCCTGTCTCACACGTTCCGGTAACGTTTCGCAACCTGGCTGGTAACGATTTTAATGCAAGAGGTGAATTAACACTGGTTCATCATGCAAAAGACAAACTGAATATATTTTTATAATATTTAAGTATTTAATGATTATGGTAATATCGGCTTGATGCAATACAATGAAAACTACAGGGACAAGCAAAGTGCCAAAATTCAAATATAAACCCTGTTAAGAGACACAATGTAAGCGACCAAACGACACTTAACGAGGGACATATAGGTACAAACAGACTGGACACATGCATAAAAATAGCTTTTTCAAATACTCAAGAGATTACCGCCTTAGATTAGTCTTTAGCCATGGGTATAAACATATAGATTGAGATGAATATAAATTGTAAAGTGTACATATACACGATACTCTAACCATTACGTTATTTGGTATTGAACACATACATCAGAGTAAAAAGGAAAACAATTCATAAAGTTGTATTCGGATTAATCCATACGAACCTTCCTTATACCAACATATGTAGACTGTCCAACCATATCAAGGACATGAAAAATACAGATCGATTTTTTTCTTGTCATGAAATCGTATTGCCATGAAGGCGCATCGTAAAGGTTGATGCATTTAGTATGCATGATACTATTTACCCAATTGACTTAAATGATCAAAACAAAAAAGGCATTTGCCTTTGTTTTAATTATTAGCTACGTGGCCTCAAATTCCCCTGATAAAAAAGCTCCAAAAATTACTAAATGCTTGTTTATTTCTACATTTTTTAATGATGAATTAAAACTGGCATACCTATATTGCGCGACTCGAACATAGACTCTGAACATTGTGTGAAGTTAGCTTAACATACGACATTAGACATTCAAAAGAAGAATGTCGTGATGGCAAAACGTTTGAAGATGGAGCTCCCCAGGGCTCAATTTTGGGTCCTCTTTTATTTCTTATATACATTAAAGACATAGTAAACGAGATAGATTCAAATGTCAACCTATTTGCGGATGATACAAGTCTTTCTGTTATAGTGGACACCCCCAGACTGCAGCTTTTAAACTACAGACAGATATAAACAAAATATCTATTTGGGCTGATGAGTGGCTTGTTAAGTTCAATCCCAACAAATCTGAATCAATGGTCATATCTCGAAAACGAAACATACCCATTCATACGCCTGTGTACATGTTTGACACTGATATCCCATTTGTTGAATCACACAAACAACTGGGTATTTTTCTTTCTAATGAGGGAAATTGGCATACTCACATTAACTATATTAAAGAAAAAGCTTGTTCTAGAGTAAACATCATGAAACGTCTACGCTATCAACTGGATAGGAGGTCTCTGTAGGTTATTTATTTTTCTTGCATTAGGCCAATCATGGAGTATGCGGATGTCATCTGGAATAATTGTACACAGTATGAAAAAAAAAACGAACTTGACAACATTCATTGTTTCTGGTTGCAATCGCCTTGTTTCTCTGCGTCTGCTTCACATTGACTCTGACTTTGAGAGCTTGGAAACAAGGACGTGAAAAAAACAAGCTTTTCTCTTTTACAAAATAAAAAAATGGTCTCTCTCCTGATTATCTGTCAAGTTTGGTTCTTCAGACAGTCGGTCAAGCATCAACTAGTTCACTTCGAAACGTATCCAATATCTCTAGCTTTCGTACACATACGTCACTCTATATGAATTCACTCCTTCCTACATCAATCGCAGCATGGAATAGTCTCCCAGCTGAAGCACAAAGCATTGACAGTGTCTCTGGCTTTAAAGCGTACCTTAAGTCGGATAATTCCAAACCAAATACTCTGTTTTATTATGGGAAACGTCGATTACAGGTCATTCACACTCGCTTACGGAACGAATGCAGTTCATTGAACCATCACCTGTTTGTTAAAAATATTGTGCCCTCATCCCGTTGTGCGTGTGGAGTTCAGGAAACAACATATTATTATCTTCTTATCTGTCCCCTTTATACTGAACAAAGGGGACTTTTTCTTAACTCTGTAGAGGCTTTGACTGACGTAACGCTTCGCAATTTACTTTACGGTGACACTGCCCTTATAGAAGAACAACATAAGACACTGTTCGATGCAGTTCACATCTTTATTCAAATGACAAAAAGATTTGATAGCCAGTGGCAGTCACTTCTTACTACCAAATATCAATCCAACTCAGGATTGTCTCCTTTCTGTATACATGTGATATTTAGCACTACCAATCAGGGCTCATTGAAGAAAAGGCACTGGAAGTTCATTTAAACCAACCACCCTACCCTCTTTCTTCACTCTTATCCTCTTTACCTTCTTATTCTGTTCTCAAACAGAATTAACGACTTTAGTATTCGAAAACAGAAAATAAACTAAGCTTATTATAGCATTGTTAATCACACAAAATGTTTAACTTTTAGCTACTATCTTGTCTGTGTACATCGTCTGTAAAAAATCTTTTAATATTTAATAAAAGTAAATGAAGCCAAATTTCATTAAACACTACCACCTTATATAATCCAATAATATCAATATCATTATGTCATCTACATTGTAAGATGTACAAATGTCATTAACTATGTACTTCTGATAATGATTGGAGAAGAACTTTTTAAGATGTATTTATCTTTCGTTCTAATCCTTTTCTAGATTGTACATGTGTTTACTGTTTGTCTTTATAATATGTGTGTATACGCTGATAAATAAAATATGTTTAAACTAAAACGTTTGACATTGGAAAATCAAACAATAAATGTCGGCTGGCATATAGGACATTCCAGAGTGATTGTCCTCCCCTTTAATTGTTCAAGTGTATTGTGTTTAAGTCAGTTTGTTACCAAACATATATATTATTTACATAAGATTGCACAACTTCATAAAAAAGTAGCCAGGAACCCTAAACCCCCACACTCTCTAACATCAATTCCTGGTATAAACGATGAAACAAAACGTTGTTCTTTCGTTGAAGAGGAAGGTAAACTCTATATAATTTGGCCTTGACATTTAATTATTGTGCCATTAAACAAGTTCACAGCGATAATGTTTGGCTGCTAGGCTAGTTCGTGTTATTTATATATATATATATATATATATATATATATCATATTTTTCTAATATCATTTAACAGTTAGTTGTCAATTCGGGTTGAATGGCATTTAGCAATACAATGAAAACTACAGGAACAAGCCCAGTAGTCAAAAACTTAAAGTCAACCCTGTTCAGAGGCATACGGCCAGGGCACAAATGACAAGGAACGTTTGACACAAATTTCCCAAGGACCACATGTATATACATGTACAAACAGAACAAACAAAACACGTGTATCAAACTAGCTTCACCGATACATGATGGAATAACCGCCTATGATCGGTCAGTGAACAGCGAGTGAAAGTTAATTTTATTTTACCGTTTGTTGCAAATATTTCACTCAATGACATAATATCTGGCCTTACACTAGCATACGTTTTATCTACATCTCGGCATTTGCTAGTAGCTGCCTTCCTTTGTTGAAACAGCTCTGTTTGTGTAAAATTAAAATGCTGTTTCTTATTTTTCGATATTTGATGGGAACAAAAGGGTTTGATTTTGCTCTGTTGTGTGAAGGTATCCTCTATTATGTCTAAATAAACTAGAGCAGGTGACACTGAAATAGCATAGTTACATAAGATAATACCTTAAACTCAATGGGAGTATATCCACAGTATATTTGCTTTTTACTCTGTTTCGACGTTTTCCCCGCACGTTTTCGAATAAGTCAGCTCTTTTAAATGAACTTGTTAGTACTTTATCTCGCTATAAGTTGCTTTTGGACTGTAGTCTATGAAAATGTGTATTAAGATGGATGGGTTTTTGTATCGAGTATTACGATTGGAGACTCCGCTCAATGATGACTTTACCCATTGTGTCCGTGAATGTAGTTTCGTCATCAGAGTTTACATTCTCCAAACCATCGTTTAACATTATCTTAGCTAAAGAACTTAAGTAAATCGTGAGTAGATACGCCAAATGATATGTTTTATATTTCATCGTGCGATCAAAAGAATGTGGTGATTGGATGGTGGCCAAATTTTATGCGAGTCATTAGAATTATGCTGAAAGTCTGCAAAATTATCTCCCTGTGAAGTTTAATATTAAAATGATTTTAGATTGCAAGATAAAACGGTCTAACGAGAGTCAGACTATTTTTATCGCATGCATTTTTCGATAAACATAACGAAAATATGTTGTTAATTCCTCTATTAAAATTTATATACTTTGCTCTAATCAAGACTGATCAAAAGTAAACTAAACGTGTATGAATTACATAAACGTTGCCAATGAAACCACTAAGTTTTCATATTAGACCTTTTGACCAAAATAAAAAAGAGCAGGGTACGTACACATGCGTTACAGAAAAAAAATCGTGATCGTTGTATTCAGCTGGAAACAATATTTTACATATGATGCATGGATGTCCGTTCGTCGAAGATAAAATACAATATACTCTAGACAATAATCAGTCCGTGCCAACTATCTTAAATTGTTTTTATCCTCCCGACACCCTTCGACGTCGAGTGCGTATAAAGATGGAGTGCATGTTTAATGGTAACATTTACAAAGCATAAAACTTGGAACAACTATTAGATGTTACATGTTTCAGTAAAATTTACTTCCACATACTAGTATAGGACGGTAAATAGTTATTTCCAATAACCTATGTTTTATCTACCAAAATGAGTTCATTTTACTAACAAACTCGATTATGGTTAAATGGTCGAAAGTGTTCATAAGTGTTATCTCAAGGAGGGATAAATAATAAGAATGATTCCCCAATAATGATAAGAGTTGGTATTAACGAACAGGGCAGGTTGGGAAACCTAGGACCAAACTATTACCATTCCCGTACACCAGAGTGATGATGCTACGTGTTCCACAGTTTAATCATTATCAAACATCTGATGAATGAGAATGACTATAATGTAACGCATAGATAATATATATGACGACACCATCTGATATAAGGATCAAACTTAACTGTTATAAAACATATTCTGTTCATGGTAAAAACAACTAATATTGTAACAGATCAACTTTAATCGAATTAAGTGGTAAGAGCAAATATCATTGTAATTGAATAGAGTTTAATCGTTTTGAGTGAAATTTATTCCCAATTATTGTCCATTCCTTGCACTGTTAAACCTATTCTGGAAGCAGTCGTCGATCAGGATCGGAGCAAGAGTAACAAACTCGTCTTTGCTAATTGTATCGTCAACTGAAATATAAACAATACAATGGTTAACACCATGGACAAGCCAAATAGTCAGCGTGTTCACAATAACTGCATTTAAGTCCATAATACTCAATGACAAACACACTCTTAATAAGAGACACACAGCGTCACAATACATGGCAGAAATACAACACATGCAGTGAATTTATCTTTATAATTGCATAATGAGGTAACCGCCGTGGACGGTCAGCGAAACTGAACCTCACAGTCTAAAACGATGTATAAATACGTTTATTTTGTGTTCATCAAGATTATCAATAAATGTAAATGTGTTTGCCTGATCAGAATTACACTCAATTGTCCATGGGATACGTCAGTAAGACTGACCCTCATTAGCGGTAAGCAATATTTAGGGTGTATTAATATTTAAGAGTATTCGGTATGTACATTATGGTATGCGTTGCACAGAAAAAAATAAAATGGCGTAATGTACATAAAATGTTTTACAGTCTTCATAAGCTATTGTATACGCTGAAAGTAAATATGCATTAAAGTATAAGTTAACAAAATAAGTTAACGTTTGTTAAAACATACATCATCCAAGTATGCTAGGACAAACTTACAGGCACGTGGTTGAACGAGATTATGGCTTTATATTGTTTTTGAAACAGCAGTGCCAGAGAAAAAACCCACATGTACGAGCCCAACGCACATACGTAAGGGCAGGAATCGAACCCGGGACACCTGGTTGAGAAGGGAGTGCACTAACCACGACTTTACCAGGAAAACCATTATATAATCATTGGATATACAAGAATATTGTCATAAGCATTGTAATAAGTTACCTATTCCTTTGTTCAAAGCATAAAAGAGCATGTGAGCCTCGGTGGTATTTCCAAATACCGACCACATCTCAACGGTTGAAATGCTGCCATCTTTATCTTGATCGTAGAAGTCAAACTCGCAGGGATCAGCCATAAGCTTTACATGAAAGCTTTCAGTATCCTGATCAAACTGTAAATATTACATCATAGTTATGATTTATTTGCAAAATACAACATTTTAGTGTAAATATTCAAACATAAAACAGACAGTCAATTAGGGAAGTGTTACATTTGATTATCACAATACTGTCATATTTTATTTCTTTCGTTATGTTTTCCAGTATTTATAACGTATAACACTAATTTAAATAAAGCATAACTTATAAAGATACATCTAAGACGACATTTTGTTTTTGGAAGACATTCCGGGTTTTTTCATCTTCTTTAGCAGAGGTCGAAATTCGGCAATTTCCAAAATGAAAAAAGACACTTATTTCACAACAAATATTAACACAGAGTTGGGCGTTTTTATCTTTAAATTCAATAATTCATTGTTTTTGCTGATGGAATATGTCAGGCCTCTTCCCAATTTATGGTGAAAAAGCCCTGACAAAACACAATATGATATTGTGTCAAACTATCGATTATGAAGCTATCGATACTTGGACAGATTGTGGTCAAAATAAATCCGCGAACAACTTCTGCGGCCTATTGCGGATCATTTTAATGAATGCATAATCATCATTACATCTCTACACATTAAGAAGAATATACCCTCAAAGCCCTCCGGCGTCTCCAGGAGAACCCTGCACTAATCCCCCAATTTCCATTGCTGTCCAAGCTGCCTCCGATTCTTGATCTTGATCCACGACGACCACGCCTGAAGGTACCCAATAATGTAGAGTATAGCTTAAATATCAAGTCTTGGAATAAATTAGCATTCAATCACCTCTACCTTATACGCCCACTCCCCCTTTTGGGTTTAAAGAGTTTACATTTAGTTAAAAGGTCGTTGCAAATTTATTTTTATTTTACTCTTTGCACTTTTAACAGGATTGTGCTTAACATGCACATGACTAAATGTCAAATACACTTGCGAAATATTATATGATAGCTTTTGTAATGCACTTAAGTTTATGTAAATATATACGCTTACATTGTATGTACATTTATATTGTGTAATTAAAGTAAAGTCACAACGTCCAAATAAATGTTCTGTATTGTTCTATATTAGGAACCAATCTGAAGATATTGTCAAATTCACGGATAGCTACGTCCAGACAACTTATGATTTACGGGAAGCTGTATTCGAATTGGCACACTCTTGATTTTACGGTTTTGGTAGAGTTTACCCTTCTCCCGAAAATTGTGGTAAAGTAAACCCCTGCCATAACTATTTTGTTTACGGTACTTCCCACCAGTACACGCATAAAGGTCAGTTGTAATAACATCTCACTATGTCTTTCAACGCTTAAAAGTACAAACCTTTTAAGCGTTGAATCTATTGTCCTTTATTGTATTGGTCATAAAATGCTACGAAGAATCAAAACATGTCATTATTCATTTTATTCCGGACACGATTAACAATGGGATATTCCTTTCTAAGGTTTGAAATTGATAAAAATCTGGACATCATTTGCATAAGACCTACCTCTCTTGCCCACCGACAGAGCTGATTTAGCACAGCCTTATAAGCTCGCTATTGTTATAGATACTCT
Source organism: Mya arenaria (assembly GCF_026914265.1). NCBI lineage: Eukaryota > Metazoa > Mollusca > Bivalvia > Myida > Myidae > Mya > Mya arenaria. The sequence continues at coordinate 1,757,727 of NC_069128.1, read as the reverse complement.
TCAACCGTTTGGCGATACACATGAGGGACAATAAAAAACAAGCAATGCTATACTCTTACCTGGTCCAGTCAATATCACCTCTTATACCACCACCTCTGCCGCGACCCACTCCAAAGTCAATTGAATTCCTCTGACCCAGGATAATTTGCAAAAGACAGAGGCCAATTATCAGGCCAGCGTATCTTGTTAAATGATCCATGGTCCTGAAAATATAATAATAAAATATTAACCAAATTGCACGTTCTTGTGAAAGGCAAAGGCCGCTTATCAGCCAACTGTTTCTAATTGCATGATGAATGGTAATTTAATTGCAATTAAGGTTTAACCAAAATACAAACTCTTGTGCAGAATCCAGTTATCAGGCACTCGAATCTAGTTTCATGATCCATAATTATAAAAATGTAATGAAATTTACCAAAAAAACACACTACAAATTCCTGTGTAATGCAGAGTCAAATTATCAGGCAAACGATTATCAAAGATACATTATTTGTATTTAAATTTGCTGATGGAAAGGAATGCTTTATAACGATTTCTTTGCATTGGAACTTACTATAAATATTATGGACAACACAAGTCAAGCATTGCTATCGAATCGGTTTAGAAAAATATCACATTGCGTGGAAGTATTACAGTAACTACTAACCGAAAAGAACACAAGATCAGGGCTTCATGAGCCATCCCAGATTTGAATACAATGCACTGTAGTGGAGTAACCGACTATTTAAATAGTATCCAAGTTTTGTGTCTACGAGTGCATTGAATGATGTGTATTTATTTAGACGTCATAATTGTTATTTAAAAGTACCCATGCGGTAAACAAATGTTGTACTTCAAAGATATTTATAAACTTATGTTAAAATTTAATCAATTATGTTACACAATGTATTCTAAAGTGTTTTTACCAGAATAATCACCAATCAATCAATCAAGGAAAACAAAAGAAACAATAGGTTTGTTTTATAATTAATGACGTCATCACTTTGAAATAACGTTATTATATATGTTATATATAAAGCTTGTGTATGAACTATGCTTTCACATCAACTCGTTTGTTCCATTTGTAGAAACCTCGGGCAATACATTACGTATTGAATTAACACTCATATGATACACTCTGTTTAAGAAATAAATCAAAATCCTCTTTTTACTGCTACATGGTCTATGATTACACAAATCTGCCCGTTGTAAATATTCTTCCAATACAATACTGTAGTGTATACTTGCCATTCAGAACCGTTCAATTGTAAAATAAATTATTAAAGAATGAAATGAAAAATGATTCCCGATTTTAGTAAGCTTATAAGTATTTCGTTTATTGGTGAATAGAAAGGTTATAAATGTCTTAAATGAAACATTATAGTATAATGCTTGTTTATAAATCCACATAAAAACATCATTAAAAACAACAACAACAATAACAAATATGAAATATTCTCACCTTTCGGTGACAAATGATGTATATCTGCAGCAAGGTGATACTCAACGACACATTTGCACTGTCTGTTCGCTGTATATATACCATTATTACAAACCACAGACACGTCTGGGGATTTTGTTGTTATTTCTGCATTTTAACAAGTGTTTATATATAAAATTTTGGTCCTTTTTAATAATGATTGATTATGAAATTCCTGGTAATAATTAAATCTGTGTGTGGAAATACTTCTGTAATCAGTTATGAAAGGCTCTCATTTAATTTGGACAAATTGGGTTTTATTACATGTTTGTATATACATGTTAGTGTATACGTGCTAGTATGCACATGTTATTATGTACATTTAAGTATGCACATGCTAGTATGTACATGTTAGTATGTACATGTTAGTGTATACGTGCTAGTATGCACATGTTAGTATGTACATGTAAGTATGTACATGTAAGTATGTACATGTTAGTATGTTCATGTTAGTGTATAAGTGCTAGTATGTATCTATTAGTACATACATGTTAGTGTATGTATGTAAGTATGATCATGTTAGTATGTACATGTTAGTGTATAAGTGCTAGTATGTACCTGTTAGTATATACATGTTAGTGTATGTATGTTAGTATGATCATGTTAGTATGCACATGTTAGTGTATAAGTGCTAGTATGTATCTGTTAGTATATACATGTTAGTGCATGTATGTTAGTATGATCATGTTAGTATGTACATGTTAGTGTATAACTGCTAGTATGTACCTGTTAGTATATACATGTTAGTGTATGTATGTTAGTTTGATCATGTAAGTATATACATGTTAGTGTATGGATGTTAGTATGTACATGTTAGTATATAAATGTTAGTGTATGTATGTTAGTATGTACATGTTAGTATATACTTGTTAGTGTATGTATGTTAGTATGTACATGTTAGTATATAAATTTTAGTGTATGTATGTTAGTATGATCTTGTTAGTATATACATGTTAGTGTATGTATGCTAGTATGTACATGTTAGTATATACATGTTAGTATATGCATGTTAGTATGTGCATGTTAGTATGTGCATGCTTTTATGTCCATGTTAGTATATGCATGTTAGTATGTTCATATTAGTATATGCATGCTGGTATGTGCATATTAGTATATGCAAGCTAGTATGAACATGTTAGTGTATACATGATATTATGTTTATGATAGTATGCTCATGTTAGAATTGCATGTAAGTATATGCATGCTAGTATGTGCATGCTATTATATGCAAGCTAGTATGTATATGTTAGTATGTGCATGTTAGTTTATGCATGTTAGTATATGCATGCTATTATGTGCATGTTAGTAGATGCATGTAAGTATGTGCATGTTAGTATATGCATGCTATTATGTGCATGCTAGTATATGCATGTTAGTATGTGCATGTTAGTATATGCATGCTGGTATGTGCATGTTAGTTTATGCAAGCTAGTATATACATGTTATGTATATGATAGTATATGCATGCTAGAATGTGCATGTTATGTATATGCATACAAGTATGTACATGTTTGTATGTACATGTAAGTATGCGCATGTTAGTATATACATGTAAGTATGCGCATGTTAGTATAAACATGTAAGTTTGTGGATGTAAGTATGTGCATGTAAGTGAATACATGTTAGTGTTTGCATGTTAGTATGTACATGTTAGTACATACATGTTAGTTTGTGGATGTAAGTATGTACATGTAAGTATATACATGTAAGTATTTGCATGTTAGTATATACATGTTAGTTTGTGCATGTAAGTATGTGCATATTAGTATATACATGTTAGTATGTATATGTTAGTAAGTAGATGTTAGTTTTAGTATATACATGGAAGTATGTACATGCTATTATCACATGTTAGTAAATATGTTTGTATATACATGTTATGTATTTGCATGCTAGTATGTTCATGTAAGTATGTACATATTATAATGTATATGAGTAGTGATATCATGCCACATATCTTTGCGAAAGTACAGACTAAAAACCTTTTTTAGTGGTTTATATTATATTTAGTAAACTATCCACTTACTGGGTCATCCACTGTGTCTATCTACAGCTTAAATAAGAACATGATAATGGCTCCTGATATATGAATTAAATTAATGTAAACTTAAGACCTACTGTTTTCTTATTGGTAAAAAAAAATATGTTGACAATTAAACTTACATCAACAGTGACAGTATGCAAGGAATTCTCTGAAGTTTGTCTATCACTACTTACGGTGCAATATCTAGTTTTGTTACTAGAGAATTGATGTAAAAAGCTTTGAATCATAGCGCTTCAATTCATTTAACATGCTATTAAATGATTGAATCAACGACGAACTGTATATATTAAAGTTAATAATAAATGCTTTATCCAGTTATGTTCTGTAAAAGAAAGAGTAGACCTTTCTCTAAGTTAATGATCAATAGATCCTGTTCCATGTGAATGAACAAGAATAGCAACGTACGCGTCAAAGTGAACGTGTCTTGCTCGCTGTCAAAGTAAACGTGTCCTATTTTAGTACGAAATCAGTGATTACTTTTTACATAATTTTTGTGTCGAAGTGTCTCCAAAAAACTTGCAAGACGATTTTGAGAACGCATACACAGGAGGAAATATACTGATCACTCGGTAGGCTCTCCGCATTAAAAATAATGTTTGTTAAAGTAATCGCTGATTATTTACTCAAATAAGATGATTTGATCTCGACACCATGCAGAATCTTGTTGTCTGAGTCTTTGATAAGTGGTTCCTGTTTTATACTGTCATTTTTCAAGCGCGCGCACTTAGAACACTGCTCCCATTTGTTTTGGACTAGTGAAGTACACCTATGTGTCAATTCGCAATGCTTAATGTATATAAGAGGTCGTGTGGGAGTACATAAGTATGAGTCGTGATATCTGTCCATAAGGAACAATCGTTCATCTACAAATAACTTATAAAAATGATTAAATATTTATATAGCCATATTTTGCTCAAAAATTTGACTCAAACTGCTTTGTATCTGTGTTCATGCGCGTTATATTTCTACAATTCAATTATGTAAAACATTTATGAGACATCATCAAGTCCCTATAGAAAAATAAAAATGCTTTAAACCTGTATTTACACTGTATAATCAATGAACAATTGAGAGGATGTTTAACTGAAATTGCATTTTATTGACTATCAATAGATGTACATGTGTCAAGTATGTAACCAGAAATGTATTCTAACAAATTACAATCTATGAAATATAATTTTATAGAACAATTTTGTAATGCAAGAAATCTTCATAGGTATACATTTCCCAAGTTCGCCATCTTTATCATTTGATATTACATAATTTACAGGTGTTGACACTAATAATGGCAGTCGAGGAAGCCAAGATTCCTTTAATTGGTCCATGCTCAAAAGTGTTGTTCAGACTTCTCGTTCATGCAAAGGGTGGCAGTAACAATGAATGCTGTTTGGGATCTATAGGGCAATAAAATACTATTTTTGGCGCTAATATATAGACAATTGTAATAAATATACAGTCCAATAAGCAAAAAATATGTTGTTTTATTATGAATTTAAGTTTAATTTCGAGGTTTTGAATTGAGGTATTTAGGATAAAATCCGTAACATTTTAAAGGGCAATTTCAACAATTGATAGGGTTTTTTTTAAAACAAATACGCATATTTGAATTTGAAATGACATAATCTGAAGAGTTATGTATCACATGACTAAACCATTTGAAATTATCTTCTTACGTTATTATGGATTTTTTAGCATTATTGTCCGTTTCAGGAATTTTCATTTTAAACCAAAACTATGATAATAAATGCTGATTAGGATTCAAAAAGTTTTAATATTTCATAATTCACATTTTTTTACATTGATTTGTTTTAAGCGTTTGACTCTTTCATTTTGACTCGGACTCTTAACTGTGTTATTGTTTAGTCCGAAACACTCCCATTCAAAAACATAAAGTCAATATCATAATGACATTGAATAAGTGAATAACATTAATAATGGATGAATGTAATAAATGCAAAGATTGCAATGAGTGAATAATGGAAACTTGATTTGCCTTATTCAAAATAGGTTTCCATTTCAGAAAGACTGTACAACCCAACATTGAACAAATTAGATACAAAGCACAAAAAATCTCTTGTTTATTTCTCAATTTTGTAAAATTATTGTCAATGTAAGTATAGCTCTTCATCATATTTGTACAAAAAATTGTTTTCATTTTCATTTTATTTTTTAATGCTAATGGTTTATGTTTTATGATCTGAAATTATTAATAGTTAAACCATAAATGGCAGACGATGTTGAGACTGATTACTTTCATGTTTCAATACAAGTAATGTACACAATAGGCAGTACAATACTGCGAATTCTCTGAAACCGCTTGAAATACATGAATGTGCACTATTAAACATTTTAATTTACTAATATAAACATCACAAGTAGTTTCATCTTATGATCACAACTTATTCGTGAATAGCTTAATATACTTACATGCACAAACGTTTTGATGGATTATAATAAAAGACACCTGTTGTTCTTTTGACATTACTTTAATCAAAATGTGTTTTTTAATTTGCATCAATAATCGCGTATTTCCTCATTGAATATTTCGAAATAATATAAATAGATGCCGACCACTGATTTAATATCTAAATTACATCCATAAACGAGAGCGGCTTTACTACTTAAACGCAACAATTGCCATTTCCCTTATTAAATATTTCGAAATAATATAGAACGAATCCAATCATTATCTACGTATCTTAATTAAATCCTTGTGCAATAACGGCTTTAAATTTTTGCTTAACTTGTTGTTACACGACGTGTCATTTAACGTGTAGTATCACGTACGCTTAAAATTACAAAAGGTTTATAGATGCACTCTCACAGATTGACAGTTTTGACGTTTTTAAATTTTGTCCAAAAAGCCGCGGAATTTGACTTCAACACAATTTTAATCATTCAACAAATCTTTAGAACTAGTTAATAATATTGAAAGTAGACGATATAATGACGCTGTGTTTAATACTTATGACTTATCAACGCCTTATACATCTATTCCACTATTCCACGGTCAACCAAATTGACTCCTTTTATCGAAAAAAAACATTTGCTAGGGATATAACTACTTTTATGGCAGTTAAAGATAAAAAAGCTTTTTTACCAATGATCGCTCAGATAAGTTTGTCTTTTGGACATGCTCAAATAATCTTTTTGAATAATTAACTTTTGTTCTGAATATTTTTTTTCAAATGGTACATGTTTCTATAAACAATCAATAGGCATTCCAATGGTTGCTAATTATGCACCTTTACTTCCTGACCTCCTTTTAAACTGCTTTGAAAATTAATATATGTTGAAATTATCCTTGTTTGGAGATCTTGCCCTTGTTGATGAATTTAATAATACTTTCAGATATATTGACGATATTCGAAGTATGGATAATCCGGTATTTACAAAAAATATTATATTATTTATGACGGTTGAGTGGTCAATGGTTAAGGCGTGTAAACAAAGTGGAGACTAAACATTTTAAAAAAAATACTAATAAAAGTGATTTCTAGGACTGTTTTTCCAAAACATGGCTAGTGGTGGTGAGGATTGATATTGTGCGAGTGGTGATGATTATAAAGAAATGAAATTAAATGAGAAAATACCAGTGAGAAATCGTTTCACGGATTTGGACAATGGTGGAAATGGCGGGAAATTCACCCAGGTGACAAAGAAAAGTAAAAAAAAAAAACAAGTAGTAATAGCAGCATTGATAGCTTTACCCATTTGTCTATTGTTGAGAAATTAAATAGCAAATTTGAACATTTGAATTGGAACTGTATGAGTGAGCTCCAATCACGTATTGAATACCTTGAGCAGATGTGCGATAAGCAAATGTCATTAACAAAAGCCCTCAGTTATAGGTCTATTGACAGTGAAGCCAGAAACATCAGAAACAACCTGATTTTCTACGGCAATACAGGAAAACTGTCATATCAGTAAGACGATAAAAGCCTTTTACTTGTTTTTTTTGGAGAATGAATTGGACTTAGACTGTGCAAATATTTGTATAGATATAGCACACAGACTGGGCAGGACATCAGCGAACAGAAATCGGGTAGGTGGTGATATGAAACGACCCCTGATAGCACGGTTTGGAGACTATGAGGACACCGAAATCATTATGAGAAGAGCCTACCTTCTGAAGAACAGCATGTGTGGTTTAGATAGACAATATCCGAAGGAGATATCAAACGCACCATCGGCAAGTCAGCAGAAGCAGTGGAAGCAATGTATAACCGGAGAACATTACAAATCAAATTCGCTATCCAGCAAGGCTATTCATAGACGGACAATGTGTGAAAAACGAATTTCCAGACGGGTTCGAAGTAATGGGCACAAATCGGATTGAGGAGTGTAACACGAAAGTATCAAGTTTAGAGAGCAGATCAAGGATTAATTCCATTTAAACAGTTGTGGACGGTGAAGAAAATGTCGTTTTCGCGGAAACGGAGATCCTTGAAAATCAAAATAGACACGCCCACTCAGATGTAAACAACGAAAGTGGGTCAAGAAATGTACATGTAAACAACATAGCGAATGATGGACAAGAAGTAAACAATGATTTACCTGTAGAGAAAATGACAGTAATCAAATAAATCCATTACGAATAATGACAAATCTATCAAATCGCCTGCAAAATCAGTTATTGCCGATAAGGATAACAACACAACACATGTACCCCGAACGCCTTCAACTAGAACGACGAAACCCCAAACGAGCGGTGGTAAGCCAAGTGTAGCCATCGATTAAAATAGACAGAAGAGTGTTAGCGGTGCCAAAACTAGTATGGGAATCGAGAAACTGTCCAGATGATCCCAAACAAAGACTGCGCGCAACACAATGGGGAACGAGAAACAGGGCAAGAGTACAGAAACGACCAATCTGAAGCCAGCCATGGAGAAGTAGGACAGCGATGAGGCCAAGAAAGAGGTCAATGTGTGTTTACTTAACGTGCAAGGCTTCATAGGTAAACAATACAATAAACTTTACTGTGAAAAAATGAAATTATTGTTTAATACTTCCATTTACCGAAACATGATCAAATGATTTATTTAATTATGGTGTTGTTAATTTTAATGCATATATTCTTCATAGAAAAGATCACGTTAAAATTCTAAAAGAAGTAGTGGTGGTGTAATGATTTATATTCATAATACATTAAAAATGTTTGTTACTTTTGTAAAGAACACTAGTAATTGTATCCAATGGGTAACATTAGATGGAAAATCATTTAATATTAATATTCTGTTGTGTCTTACTTATAATGTTCCACAAGGTAATTGTAGGGAATATTTGATTGATAACAATGTATTTGAATTGTTATTAGATGATATGTTAAGTATCAACACTATGTTTAACAATGGATGTATTTTTTTCATATGTGGGCATTTTAATGCCAGAGCTGGTGAAAGGCCTGATTTTATCTTAAATGACAATGCTCACTCTTGTCTTGAAGATATTTTACCAGATGATTTTTTACCAAGAAGCAACTTCGATAAGACTGTAAATAAAAATGGGAATCTGTTAGATTTTTTGTAAGATGTCTGGATTGAGAAAGTTGAATGGCAGTTTCTCTTGGATGTAGCACCATTGATCTAGTTTTATGTCAAAATAATATGTTTTCATATGTGAATAGCTTTGAGGTATTGGATCCCAATATATTATTTGATCATTGCATTCTGAGTTTAAGCTTAAGTTGTTCAACAAAATATATGAGTGAAAATGAAGTAACTTGTAATGAGGCGGTGAATATTGCGCACAATGGTAGTGGCCTACCATAAGGATACAAATGGAGTGATGAGAAAAAAAGTGATTATGTTAATGCATTAAATGATGATTATGTTAAAAATACGCTTGGAACACTTTGTGAAAATATTGAAAATTAACAGAATAATTCTGATAAAGATGAAGAATTGAATTCTTTTTTGCAATATTATAGAAGATGTGTGTTCACCAATGTATCAAAAAAGTTGTACTACTGATAATATCTCTAGAAATAATAAATCTGATGATGTATTAGAATTTTATTTTATTTATGATAGACAACAAACACAAAAGCTAGAAAATGCTAGATTATCAAATGCTTAACTTTATTGGAATATGTTTAAAGGGTCTTTTGTAAAAACAGACAAACAGAATTTGTCAAATAAAGATTTCCTGGAGAATTTTTTTTCAACCTGATGAAGATATTATACATTTCCATGATAGGATAATTGAATAATATGTTTGAGGAACTGAGTGGATCTTTTACTCATGCTGAAATTGTTATGGCATGCAAGCAATTGAATAATGGTAAGGCAGCAGGGCCTGATTATTTGTTAAATGAGTTTTTTTAAATATTATTGGTATTAATAGTGATTGTTTTTCGAAGTCGGTTTGTACTTTGTTTAATAAGTTGTTTTATAGGGGATATTTTCCAGAGGCATGGCCAGAGAGCTTTATAGTTCCATTACATAAGAAAGGTAATGCGGATAATGCTAGCAACTATAGGGGAATTACATTTTTAAGTACTTTTGAGAAATTATTTACTTAAGTGATAAATAATAGGTTGAATTTTTGGACTGAAAAATATCATGCGTTTATTGAGGCTCAAGCAGGATGTAGACAGAATATTGGTCTGTTGATAATATCTTTTTTCTACAAGGTATCATTAATTATTTGTTAGAGAATAAAAAGAGATTGCATGCAGTTTTTGTGGACTTACCGATAGAGATATCATATGGTATTAGCTTTTAAAATTAGGATGAGAGGAACAATGTTTAATGTTATACAATATATGTATTCAAATGTTAAGTCAAGAATTAAACTTAATAATACAGTAAGTAATAAAGATTTTACATGTTTCTTAGGTGTGCGGCGGGGAGAAAGTTTATCTCCATTTTTATTCTCAATGTATTTAAATAACATTGAAGAACATTACATGTTGAATGAGTTCAATGGTATTGATATGGGTATGTTAAAATTATTTTTGTTGTTATATCCTGATAATATTGTAATCATGGCTGATTCTGAGAATGAATTAAAGAAAGGTTTATTGTTATTAGAAGAGTATTGTGATAGATGGAAGCTAAGTAAAAATTCTACCAAGACTAAAGTGGCAAAAAGTTAAGGAATAATATTCGTTTCTTATATAAGGGTAAATATTTATATATAGTCAAAAATGTAACATACTTGGGTATGTTTTTTACTTGTGGAGGCTCTTTTACAACAACATTTGATACACTAGCAGGACAAGCATTTAAGGTTGTTGTTTTTTAAATTAAATTAATATTCAATAAAAATTGCTTCAATCTCCATGCAAAATAAATAAATCTGTCTGATAAATTAATTCTTCCAAGTGTCAATTATGGATCAGAAATTTGGGGTCTAAATAATTATCTTGTTTTAGAAAGAGTTCATTTAAATTGTTGTATAAAAGTCTTAGGTGTTAAAATTCAAACTCAGAATAATTTCATCTATGGAGAGCTTGGTAGAACTTCATTCTTTAGCAGATTGCTGTTAATGAAATAAGTTGTTAAATTAGAAGATCATAAATACAATAAAGGTGTTTACATTCAAATGTGTAGTTACATAGAAACAAAGCCAAATTGTAAGTCTTGTGCGAAATCTGTATGTACTTTGTTACAATCTCTTTGATTCCATTATGCTTGGTTGAATCAAGGTGTTGGTGATGAAAATATATTGATGTCTTTGTTGAAGTCTAGACTTCATGATACATTTATCCAAAACTGGAGGTCAGAACTTCATAATCGTCACGTGCAAGAACTAATACAATGTTTTGTAAATTTATGTTGCAACCTTATTTGACAAATGTTAATAAATATAAATTTAGAAAAGACCTATGTAAATTAAGAGTATCATCTCATTGATTAGAAATAGAAGCAGAAAGATGGCACAGACCCGAACCAATATCTTAAAATAGAAAATGTATTTTGTGTGATGTATTGGAAGATGAATTTCATTTTTTTGTTCTTGAATGCCCTCTGTAAAACGAATTACGAAAGTCATATATCAACACAAGTATTATCGAAACAGACTAAACGTACTACATGTAGATTAAAATCAATACATGACAATATGACTGCGAGAGATCCGTGTGAAATAACGTTTATATAGGATATCACTAGTCATAATAATAATGATACTTGTTTCTTAAACAAAATGCATAATTATCATGGATGGCTAAATTTCTATTCACTTTAACATTTTCGGATTGCATTAATTCAACAAATTTTAGTACGTTTATTCTGTTTCGATAATAAAAAAAACCCTTACAGATAATTACCATAAATTAAGAAAAAGACTTTCTCAAAATATGTTACTGATCATTAAAATATCATATCTAAGTACAATAATAGTCTAAAATCACTGATTTCTAACAGTATTGCTCATCCCGAATTTTATGCTGATTTTGTATAGAAAAATCGTAAAATTAAAATGTTTCCAGCAACTAGTTGGGCAGATAGACTCAATGAATTGCTGGAATCTTGTTTAAGCCGTAGATATAATGGCAATACTTTAAAGAGAACTTGCCTTGCGTGTTTTTTTGGATGAATTCATTACAAAAAATATGAAGTTGCATTTGGCGTCTTTACATAACTAATCTTTCAGTCCTTGATTTAATTTTTCAAAACCTTTCTTAGGGTAATTATTTGGAAGAAGATTTTAACAAATATATATATTGTATTTATTGTTTGTTCCTAGATTTAGTACAATGATGCTTTTTATTATGAAACTCTTTGATCACACAGTTTTAAACCTTATAATTGCTAAGCCAGACTGTGTGGAAATTTAAAGTCTCAAACAATAACTATATCATATCTTTGAAAAGTCACTGCATTATGTACTCTGAATTGTATTCCTCCGTCTGTAGATAGAGTAGTGATTCCTTATCATAGAAGTACTTTGGATATACCTATTACTGTATCATTATTTGTTTTATTATTAAGTTTTCTCAAGTGAATGTATTCTTTGATAAGATTTACCATTTACGATTTTACTTTATTCGGGATAGTTTGGATAAGAGTGAGATTATGCATTCAAACTAGTTTAAACCCTGGCTAGTAAATATACAATTTACTATCCGTTCAAAGGCGGTACCTAACAATCCTTGATCAACACCCCTAGTTTTTATATATCATATATGTGTTTGTGCTGTTTGTGGAGTTTTGTGCTGTTGTACCATGTTTCTGGTGTGTAATTGTTTGTTTTTGTGTTCTATGTCTTTTGCGTTGACCCTGTGTCATAAAACGGGGTTAATGTTTAAACTTTCAACTACTCTACTTGTTTCTGTGGTTTTGCATATAAATATTCAATGCCTTCAGTTCAGTCATATAAAAACAATGAGCAATATTATATTTACATATCTCAACTGTTTGGAAAACTACCAAAAAAACATAATTTAAAGATTTAAAACTGCGATCTGATATTTTGTCAGCGATCTTATATCTCTTCTGTTCAGACATATACGCCAACAAACAAGTTGCCAAAACAGCCAGTCAGCTGATAATGCAGCGTAATAAATCATTTGTGAAATATCATTTTGATTTTGGACTAGTATGCTTGTTGATACTGCATCAATCTCGTTCAGCGTGCAAACATACATTGCATTTTAAACTTGTACAATATACACACAACTCGATGACGCAGTACACAAATAGAAGTCCTGTATCACACGTTCCGGTATCGTTTCGCAACCTGTCCGGTAACGATTTTAATGCAAAGTGTTGAATTTACACTGGGTCATCATGAAAATGACAAACTGAATATATTTTTATAATGTTTAAGTATTATGGTAATATCGGCTAGATGCAATAGAATGAAAACTACAGGGACAAGCAAAGTGCCAAAATTCAAATATAAACCCTGTTAAGAGACACAATGTAAGCGACCAAACGACACTTAACGAGAGACATATAGATAGGTGATGCATTTACTTTTTAATCTTAATGCATTATAATATTTACCCAATTGACTTAAATTTTCAAAACAAAAAAGGCATTTGCCTTTTTTAATTAATAGCTACGTGGCCTCAAATTCCCCTGATAAAAAAGCTCCAAAATATCACTAAATGTTTGTTTATTTCTACATTTTTAACGATGCATTAAAATTGGCATACCTATATTGCGCGACTCGAACATAGACTCTGAACATTGTGTGAAGTTAGCTTAACATACGACATTAGACATTCGAAAGAAGAATGTCGTGATGGCAAAACGTTTGAAGATGGAGCTCCCCTGGGCTCAATTTTGGGTCCTCTTTTATTTCTTATATACATTAATGACATAGTAAACGAGACAGATTCAAATGTCAACCATTTGCTGATGATACAAGTCTATCTGTTATAGTGGACGCCCCCCAAACTGCAGCTTTAAAACTACAGACAGATATAAACAAAATATATATTTGGGCTGATGAGTGGCTTGTAAAGTTCAATCCCAACATATCTAGAGAATCAATGGTCATATCTCGAAAACGAAACAAACCCATTCATACGCCTGTTTACATGTTTGACACTGATATCCCGTTTGTTGAATCTCACAAACAACTGGGTATTTTTCTTTCTAATGAGGGAAATTGGCATACTCACATTAACTATATTAGAGAAAAGCTTGGTCTAGAGTTAACATCATGAAACGTCTACGCTATCAACTGGATAGGAGGTCTCTGGAGGTTATTTATTTTTCTTTCATTAGGCCAATCATGGAGTATGCGGATGTCATCTGGAATAATTGAACACAGTATGAAAAAAACGAACTTGACAAAATTCAAAACGAATGCGAACGCATTGTTACTGGTTGAACTCGCCTTGTTTCTCTGCGTCTGCTTCACATTGACTTTGACTTTGAGAGCTTGGAAACAAAGACGTGAAAAACACAAGCTTTTCTCTTTTACACATGAAAAATGGTCTCTCTCCTGATTATCTGTCAAGTTTGGTTCTTCAGACAGTCGGTTAAGCATCAACTAGTTCACTTCGAAACGCATCCAATATCTCTAGCTTTCGTACACATACGTCACTCTATATGAATTCATTCCTTCCTACATCAATCGCAGCATGGAATAATCTCCCAGCTGAAGCACAAAGCATTGACAGTGTCTCTGGCTTTAAAGCGTACCTTAAGTCGGATAATTCCAAACCAAATACTCTGTTTTATTATGAGAAACGTCGATTACAGGTCATTCACACTCGCTTACGGAACGAATGCAGTTCATTGAACCACCACCTGTTTGTTAAAAATATTGTGCCCTCATCCCTTTGTGCGTGTGGAGTTCAGGAAACAACATATCATTATCTTCTTATCTGTCCCCTTTATACTGAACAAAGGAGACTTCTTCTTAATTCTGTAGAGGCTTTGACTGACGTAACGCTTCGCAATTTACTATACGGTGACACTGCCCTCATAGAAGAACAACATAAGACACTGTTCGATGCAGTTCACCTCTTTATTCAAATGACAAAAAGATTCGATAGCCAGTGACAGTCACTTCCTACTACCAAATATCTATCCAACTCAGGAGTGTCTCCTTTCTGTATACATGTGATATTCAGCACTACCAATCAGGGCCCAGTGAAGAAAATGCACTGGAATTTGCTCATTTAAACCAACCACCCTACCCTCTTTCTTCACTCTTATCCTCTTTACCTTCTTATTCAATGGGAGTATATCCATAGTATTTTTCCTTTTTACTCTGTTTCGAAGTTTCCCCCGCACGTTTTCGAATAAGTCAGCTCTTTAAAATGAACTAGTTAGTACTTTATCTTGCTATATGTTGCTTTTGGTCTGTAGTCTATGAAAATGTGTATTAAGATGGATGGGTTTTTGTATCAAGTATTACGATTGGAGACTCCGCTCAATGATGACTATACCCATTGTGTCCGTGAATGTAGTTTCGTCATTAGAGTTTACATTCTCCAAACCATCGTTTAACATTATCTTAGCTAAGGAACTTAAGTAAATCGTGAGTAGATACGCCAAATGATATGTTTTATATTTCATCGTGCGATCAAAATAATGTGGTGATTGGATGGTGGCCAAATTTTATGCGAGTCATAAGAATTATGCTGAAAGTCTGCAAAATTATCTCCCTGTGAAGTTTAATATTAAAATGATTTTAGATTGCAAGATGAAACGGTCTAACGAGAGTCAGACTATTTTTATCGCATGCATTTTTCGATAAAAATAACGAAAATATGTTATTAAAATTTATATACTTTGCTCTAATAAGACTGATCAAAAGTAAACTAAGCGTGTATGAATTACATAAACATTGTCAATGAAACCACTATGTTTTCATATTACACTTTTTGACCAAAATAAAAAGGAGCAGGTACGTACACATGCGTTACAGAAAAAAATCGTGGTCGTTGTATTCAGCTGTAAACAATGTTTTATATATGATGCATGGATGTCCGTTCGTCGAAGATAAAATACAATATACTCTAGACAATAATAAGTCCGTGCCAACTATCTTAAATTGTTTTTATCCTCCGGACACCCCTCGACGTCGAGTACCTATATAGACGGAGTGCATGTATGTATTTATTTTTATTGCGGTATAGGATTATTAAAGTACTATTAGGTATAGGTATGGTTACTCGTGCGTAAATCAGGAGTTTTCCTCGTGCATTTACTGAACTGAATTGGTTATTCGACGCTCAGACGGGATAGAGAAAACATTGCAAAATTGTCAAATTTTCATTATCTATGAATGTATTCAGATACATATAATAATATATGTTAAACATTATTTTGAACCTTGTTTAAAATATATTTATATTTTCAGATTGGTATTTTTCTGTTACCATGGCAATGCGAGTATTGTTGAGTCTGAGAGTGGGTGCAGCAGTGGTTCCGGACACTTTACGACTGCTTTTATCAGCGTGTTTTTCATTATGAAATATGTATAAGAACTGTGAAGCCAGTAGTAACAATTTACTGGAAGTTTTTGGTTTTTTTTGGAACCATTTGCTTTGTATGTGAGTGTATCTTTGAATAAAGTATCCCGTCTGTAGCACACCTACACATGTGTTCATTTTATTTTATTATCCTCAAGGTAAATAATAAATTATTTATGTTTGGCATGGAATATAATGAAATAGAAAACATAATTAATGGTAACACTAACAAAGCATAAAACTTGGAACAACTATTAGATGTTACATGTTTTAGTAAAATTTACTTCCACATACTAAAATATGACGGTAAATAGTTATTTCCAATAACCTATGTTTTATCTACCAAAATGAGTTCATTTTACTAACAAACTCGATTATGGTTAAATGGTCGAAAGTGTTCATAAGTGTTATCTCAATGAGAGATAGATAATAAGAATGATTCCCCAATAATGATAAGAGTTGGTATTAACGAACAGGGCAGGTTGGGAAACCTAGGACCAAACTATTACCATTCTCGTACACCAGAGTGATGATGCTACGTGTTCCACAGTTTAATCATTATCAAACATCTGATGAATGAGAATGACTATAATGTAACGCATAGATAATATATATGACGACACCATCTGATATAAGGATCAAACTTAACTGTTATAAAACATATTCTGTTCATGGTAAAAAAAACTAATATTGTAACAGATCAACTTTAATCGAATTAAGTGGTAAGAGCAAATATCATTGTAATTGAATAGAGTTTAATCGATTTGAGTGAAATTTATTTCCAATTATTGTCCATTCCTTGCACTGTTAAACCTATTCTGGAAGCAGTCGTCGATCAGGATCGGAGCAAGAGTAACAAACTCGTCTTTGCTAATTGTATCGTCAACTGAAATATAAACAATACAATGGTTAATACCATGGACAAGCAAAATAGTCAGCATGTTCACAATAATAACTGCATTTAAGTCCATAAGACTCCATGACAAACACATTCTTATTGAGAGAAACACAGAGTCACAATACAAGACAGAAATACAACACATGCAGTGAATTTAACTTTATAATTGCATAATGAGGTAACCGCCGTGGAACGGTCAGTGAAACAAAACCTCACAATTTATACCGATGTATAAATAGGTTTATTTTGTGTTCATCAAAATTATCAATAAATATGTTTGCCTGATCAGAATTTCACTCAATTGTACATGGGATACGTCATTAAGACTGACCCTCATTAGAGGTAAGCAATATTTAGGGTGTATTAATATTTAAGAGTATTTGGTATGTACATAATGGTATATGTTGCGCAGAAAAAAAATGGCGTAATGTACATAAACTGTTTTACAGTCGTCATAAGCTATTATATACGCTGAAAGCAGATAAAAGGATTAGTTAATAATATAAGTTTACGTTTGTGAAAACATACATCATCCAAGTATGCTAGGTCAAACACACAGGCACGTGGTTTAACGGGATTATGGCTTTATATTGTTTTTGAAACAGCAGTGTACGAGCCCAACGCACATACGTAAGGGCAGGAATCGAACCCGGAACACCTGGTTGAGAAGGGAGTGCTCTAACCACGACATTACCTGGACAATCATTGTATTATTATTTGATATACAAGAATAGTGTCTTAAACATTGTAATAAGTTACCTATTCCTTTGTTCAAAGCATAAAATAGCATGTTAGCCTCGGTGGTATTTCCAAATACCGACCACATCTCAACGGTTGAAATGCTGCCATCTTTATCTTGGTCGTAGAAGTCAAACTCGCAGGGATCAGCCATAAGCTTTACATGAAAGCTTTCAGTATCCTGATCAAACTATAAATATTACATCATAATTATGATTTATTTGCAAAATACAACATTTTAGTGTAAATATTCAAACATAAAACAGACAGTCAATTAGGGAAGTGTTACATTTACTCTGATTATCACAATACTGTCATATTTCATTTCTTTCGTTACGTTTTCCAGTATTTATAGCGTATAACACTAATTTAAATAAAGCATAACTTATAAAGATCCATCTAAAACGACATGGTTATTGAAAGACATTCAGGGTTTTTTCATCTTCTTTAGCAGAGGTTGAAATTCGGCAATTTCCAAAATGAAAAAAGACACTTATTTCACAACTAATATTAACACAGAGTTGGGCGTTTTTTTTTTCTTTAAATTCAATAATTCATTGTTTTTGCTGATGGAATATTTCAGGCCTCTTCCCAATTTATGGTGAAAAAGCCCTGACAAAACACCATATGACATTGTGTCATGCTATCGATTATGAAGCTATCGATACTTTGAGAGATTGTGGTCAATATAAATCCGCGAACAAATTCTGCGGCCTGTTGCGGCTAAATTTAATGAATGCATAATCATCGTTACATCTCTACTCATTAAGAAGAATGTACCCTCAAAGCCCTCCGGCGTCTCCACGAGAACCCTGCACTTATCCCCCAATTTCCATTGCTGTCCAAGCTGCCTCCGATTCTTGATCTTGATCCACGACGACCACGCCTGAAGGTACCAATAATATCGTGTATAGCTTAAATATCAAGCCATGGAATAAACCAGCATTCAATAACCTCTACATTATACGCCCACTCCCCCTTTTGGTTTTAAAGAGTTTACATTTAGTTATCGTTGCAAATTTATTTTTATTTTACTCTTTGCACTTTTAACAGAATTGTGCTAAACATGCAACTGACTAAATGTCAAATACACTTGCGAAATATTATATGATAGATTTTGTAATGCACTTAAGTTTATGCAAATATATACGCTTACATTGTATGTACATGTATATTGTGTAATTAAAGTAAGGTCACAACGTCCAAATAAATGTTCTGTATTGTTCTGAAGATATTGTCAAATTGACGGAAAGCTACGTCCAGACATCTTATGATTTACCAGAAGCCGTATTCGACATGACATTCTCTGGATTTTACGGTTTTGGTACAGTTTACCCTTCTCCCGAAAATTGTGGTAAAGTAAACCCCATCAGTAACTATTTTGTTTACAGTACTTCCCACCAGCACTAGCATAAAGGTCAGTTGTAATAACATCTCACTATGTCTTTTGGTTTGTACTTTTAAACGTTGAATCTATTGTCCTTTATTGTATTGGTCATAAAATGCTACGAAGAATCAAAACATGTCATTATTCATTTTTTCCGGACACGATTAACAATGGGATGTTCCTTTCTAAGGTTTGAAATTGATAAACATCTGGACATCATTTGCATAAGACCTACCTCTCTTGCCCACCGACAGAGCTGATTTAGCACAGCCTTATAAGCTCGCTATTGTTATAGATACTCTTCAACCGTTTGGCGATACACATGAGGGACAATAAAAAAACAAGCAATGCTATACTCTTACCTGGTCCAGCCAATATCACCCCTGATCCCACCACCTCTGCCGCGACCCACTCCAAAGTCAATTGAATTCCTCTGACCCAGGATAATTTGTAAAAGGCAGAGGCCAATAATCAGACCTGCGGATCTTGTTAAATGAACCATGGTCCTGAAAATATAATGGTGAAATATAAACCAAATAAAGTTTCTTGTGTAAGGCAGAGATCAGTTATCAGGCAACTGTGTCTACTATAATGATAAATGGTAATTCAAATGTAATGGAGGTCTAACCAAAAGAAAGAAAAAAAAACAACACAAAAACAATTGTGTTATGCAGAATCCAATTATGAGGCAAATGAATGTATTTCATGACCCATGGTCATAGAAATGTAATGAAATTTAACCAAAAAAACACACTAATTCCGGTGTAATGCAGAGTCCAATTATCAGGCAAATGTTTATCAAAAATACATTATTTTGACCAAGGGATTGCTACTGTCTCAGGGATATTACATTTGTATAGCGATTGCTAGTATTGAAACCTTCTATAATATCATGAACAGTACAAGACAAGTATTGCTATAAAACACACATATTACGTGAATTTGCGCTTACAGTAACTACTAATTTGAAATGTCAAAACTATAAGCCAAGGAAGCATGATGTAATAGTTTTGCTGTACTTTAAAGCTATATTCTAATGTTAACACTTACTCTATTGTATTACACAACTAGTGAGTTTTAACCTGAATAAACACCAATCAATCAAACAATTATAGAAAAAACGAAAGAAACAATTAGTTTGTTTATATCATAAAATCCATCCCCACCATGAAATAACGTCTTTTTATATTTTTATATATTACAAGTGTAATAACTATGCCCCCACGTAAACTCGTTTGATTCAATTGTAGAATTCTCGGTAAATACATTTCGTATTGAATGACCACTCATATAATATCCTCTGTTTAAAAAATAAATTAAAATATTCTTTTTACTGCTAAACGGTCTATGATTACACACATAAGCCCGTTTGTAAATGTACTTCCAATATATGATTATAGAGTATACTTTCCCTTGCGAACCGTTCAATTGTAAAATGAATCA
Source organism: Mya arenaria (assembly GCF_026914265.1). NCBI lineage: Eukaryota > Metazoa > Mollusca > Bivalvia > Myida > Myidae > Mya > Mya arenaria. The sequence continues at coordinate 1,736,872 of NC_069128.1, read as the reverse complement.
ATATAGAAAGAAGTGAACATTGATTCCCGTTTTTGGTGAATTTATAATAATTTCGGTTATTGATGAATAGAATGGTGAAAAAATGTTTTAAATGAAACATTATAGTATAATTTTAGTTTATAAATCCACCTAAAACAACAACAACAACGACAATAACAAACATGAAATATCCTCACCTATGGGCGACAAGTGATGTATATATGCAACAAGCTGATTCTCAACGATACATTTGCACTGTGTGTTCGCTGTATATATACCATTATTACAAACCACATACACGTCTGGGGATTTTATTGTTATTTCTGCATTGTAACAACAAGTGTGCTATGAAGTTTACGTCCTCTTTAATAGTGATTGATTATGGAATTCCTGGTAATGGTTAAATCCGTGTGTTGAAATCTTCTGCAATCAGTTATGAAACGCTTATATTTAATTGGACAAATTGGGTCTCATTTCATTTTGTTTCAATAACCTTGACAACAGATGTGGTTAGTAAGATATCACAAATAAATCAAACAGTGATATGATATGCTGAATATTTGAATTTAAATTAACTAAAAAAACTATTTGTTAGTCTTAGATGCGAATACTAGTAAGCAAATGTCAAAAATTGTAAGTATGTACATGTTAGTATATATAAGTTTATATATACACGTTAGTGTATACGTGCTAGTATGTACATGTTAGTATGCATATGCGAGTATGTACATATAAGTGTATACATGCTAGTATGTTCATGTAAGTATGTACATGTTAGTATGTACATGTTAGTGTATACATGTTTGTATGTATATGCTAGTATGTACATGATAGTATGTACATGTCAGTGTATACAGGCTAGTATGTTCATTGTAGTATGTACATGTTGGTATGTACATGGCAGTGTGTTCAGGCTAGTATGTTAATGCTAGTATGTACATGTCAGTGTATTCAGGCTAGTACGTTCATGCTAGTATGTACATGTCAGTGTATTCAGGCTAGTATGTTCATGCTAGTATGTACATGTTAGTATGTACATGTCAGTGTATTCAGGCAAGTATGTTCATGTTAGTATGTACATGTCAGTGTATACAGGCTAGTATGTTCATGTTAGTATGTACATGCTAGTATGTACATGTCAGTGTATTCAGCTAGTATGTTCATGATAGTATGTACATGTCAGTGTATTCAGGCTAATATGTTCATGTTGATATGTACATCTTAGTATGTACATGTTAGTGTATTCAGGCTAGTATGTTCATGTAAATATGTACATGTTAGTATGTACATGTCAGTGTATTTAGGCTAGTATGTTCATGTTAGTATGTACATGTCAGTGTATTCTGACTAGTATGTACATGCTAGTATGTACATGTCAGTGTATTCAGACTAGTATGTTCATGTTAATATGTACATGTTAGTATGTACATGTCCGTGTAAACTGGCTAGTATGTACATGACAGTATGTACATGTCAGTGTTTACAGGGAAGTATAGTCTTGTTAGTATGTACATGTTAGTATGTACATGTCAGTGTATTCAGACTAGTATGTTCATGTAAATATGTACATGTTAGTATGTAAATGTCAGTGTATTTAGGCTAGTATGTTCATGTTAGTATGTACATGTCAGTGTATTCTGACTAGTATGTACATGCTAGTATGTACATGTCAGTGTATTCAGACTAGTATGTTCATGTAAATATGTACATGTTAGTATGTACATGTCAGTGTATTCAGGCTAGTATGTTCATGTTAGTATGTACATGTCAGTGAATTCAGGCTAGTATGTTATGTTAATATGTACATGTTAATATGTACATGTTATTGCATTCAGGCTTGTATGTTCATGATAGTATGTACATGTCAGTGTATTCAAACTAGTATGTTATGTTAATATGTACATGTTAGTATGTACATGTTAGTGTGATCAGGCTAGTATGTTCATGCTAGTATTTCCATGTCAGTGTATTCAGGCTAGTATGTTCATGTTAGTATTTACATGTCAGTGTGATCAGGCTAGTATGTACATGTCAGTGTATTCAGGCTAGTATGTTCATGTTAGTATGTACATGTCAGTGTATTCAGGCTAGTATGTTATGTTAATATGTACATGCTAGTATGTACATGTGAGTGTGATCAGGCTAGTATGTTCATGCTAGTATGTACATGTTAGTATGTACATGTTAATATGTACATGTCAGTGTATTCAGGCTAGTATGTACATGATAGCATGTACATGGCAGTGTATACAGGCTAGTAGGTACATGTTAGTATGTACATGTCAGTGTAAACTGGCTAGTATGTACATGATAGTATGTACATGTCAGTGTTTACAGCGTAGTATAGTCTTGTTAGTATGTATATATTTGTATGTACATGTCAGTGTATACAGGCTAGTATGTACATGATAGTATGTACATGTCAGTGTATACAGGTTAATATGTACATGTTAGTATGTACATGTCAGTGTTTACAGGCTAGTATGTTCATGTTAGTATGTACATGTCAGTGAATTCAGACTAGTATGTTATGTTAATATATACATGATAGTATGTTCATGTCAGTGTATACAGGCTAGTATGTTCATGTTAGTATGTAATTATCAGTGTATTCAGGCTAGTATGTTCATGCTAGTATGTACATGTCAGTGTATTCATACTAGTATGTTTATTTCAGTATGTACATGTTAGTAAGTACATGTCAGTGTATACAGGCTAGTATGTTCATGTTAGTATGTTCATGTCAGTGTATTCAGACTAGTATGTTCATGATAGTATGCACATGTCAGTGTATTCAGACTAGTATGTTATGTTAATATGTACATGTTAGTATGTACATGTCAGTGTGATCAGGCTAGTATGTTCATGCTAGTATGTACATGTCAGTGTACTAAGGCTAGTATGTTCATAATAGTATGTACATGTCAGTGTATTCAGACTAGTATGTTATGTTAATATGTACATGTTAGTATGTACATGTCAGTGTGATCAGGCTAGTATGTTCATGCTAGCATATACATGTCAGTGTATTCAGGCTAGTATATTCATGTTAGTATGTACAGGTCAATGTGATCAGGCTAGTATGTTCATGCTTGTATGTACATGTTAGTGTATTCAGGCTAGTATGTTCATGTTAGTATGTACATGTCAGTGTATTCAGGCTAGTATGTTATGTTAATATGTACATGCTAGTATGTACATGCCAGTGTATTCAGACTAGTATGTTTAAGTTAATATGTACATGTTAGTATGTACATGTCAGTGTATTCAGGCTAGTATGTTCATGTTAGTATGTACAGGTTAGTATGTACATGTCAGTGTATTCAGGCTAGTATGTTCATATTAGTATGTACAGGTTAGTATGTACATGTCAGTGTATTCAGGCTAGTAATTCAAGTAAGTATGTACATGTCAGTGTATTCAGGCTAGTATGTTCATGCTATTAAGTACATGTCTGTGTATTCAGGCTAGTATGTTCATGCTAGTATGTATATGTTAGTATGTACATGTCAGTGTATACATGCTAGTATGTACATGTTACTATGTACATGTCAGTGTATTCAGGCTAGTATGTTCATGTTAGTATGTACATGTTAATTTGTACATGTCAGTGTATTCAGGCTAGTAATTCAAGTAAGCATGTACATGTCAGTGTATTCAGGCTAGTATGATCATGCTAGTATGTACATGTCAGTGTATACAGGCTAGTATGTACATGTTAGTATGTACATGTCAGCGTATACAGGCTAGTATGTTCATGTTAGTATGTTCATGCTAGTATGTACATGTCAGTGTATACAGGCTAGTATGTACATGTTACTATGTACATGTCAGCGTATACAGGCTAGTGTGTTCATGTAAGTATGTACATGTCAGTGTATTCAGGCTAGTATGTTCATGCTAGTATGTACATGTCAGTGCGTTCAGGCTAGTATGTTCATGTTTGTATGTACATGTTAGTATGTACATGTCAGTGTATTCAGGTTAGTATGTTTAAGTTGGTATGTACATGTAAGTATGTACATGTCTGTGTATTCAGGCTAGTATGTTCATGCTTAAATGTGCATGTCAGTGTATTCAGGCTAGTATGTGCATGTTATTATGTACATATCAGTGTATACAGGCTAATATGTACATGTTAGTTTGTACATGTCAGTGTATACAGGCTAGTATGTTCATGTCAGTGTAAACAGGCTAGTATGTTCATGTCAGTGTATACAGGCTAATATGTTCATGTCAGTGTATACAGGTTAGTATGTTCATGTCAGGGTATACAGGCTAGTATGTTCATGTTAGTATATACATGTCAGTGTATACAGGCTAGTATTTTCATGTCAGTGTATACAGGCTAGTATGTTCATGTTAGTTTATACAGGCTAGTATGTACATGTTAGTATGTTTGTTTTAGTATATACATGTTATGTTTTGCATGCTAGTTCTTGCATTTTAGTATGTACATATTATAATGTACCTGAATAAATGATATGATGCCATTTTACATATATTTGCGTAAGTACATACTAAAATTCTTTATCCTTTTAAGTGGTTTGCGTAATATTTAGTAAACTAACCACTTACTGGGTCATCCATTGTGTATATATATACAACTTTGATAAAATCGCTCCTAATATATGTACTTACATTAATGTTAACTTAAGACCTTCTGCCTTTTTATTGGACATAATATTATCTTAACAATTGAAATTTGTAAATGCACGAATACAACAACAGTAACAGAATTCAAGGAATTCTCTGAAGTTTGTCTTTTACTGCTTACAGTGCAATAGCTAGTTTTACAACTAGAGCATCGATGTATAAAAAGCTTCGAATTATCTATAAGCTCTAGCTTAATTTAATTTAACATGCTATTTAGTAATTGGTCAACGACTTATTGAAATATGTTCAAGTTAATAATAAATGCTCTATTCTGGTCTGTTAAAGAAAGTGTAGACCTTTCTCTAAGTAAATGATAAATAGATCCTGTTCACTGTGAGTAAGCCAGAATAGCAACGTAAGCGTCAATGTGAACGTGACTTGCTCAATGTCAAAGTAAACATGTCCTATTTTAATACGAACGTTGTTATTACTTTTTACGTACTTTTTGTGTCGAAGTGTCTGCAAAAACATTCAAGACGATTTGAGATCGCTTAAACTGGGGGAAATATATGAAACTGTGTTTTTAAGTTTGCAACAATAATCGCGTTTTTCCTCATTGAATATTTCGAAATCATATAGAAAGAAGCCAACCACTGATTTCATATCTAAATTACATCCTTTTACGAAAGCGGCTTTACTCGTTAAACACAACAAAGGTTATTTCCCTTATTAAATATAGTGAAGCCAATCAATGGTTATCTATCTAAATTACACCCTTTTGCTATGACGGCTTTGCTTTTTGCTGAACTTGTATTTTTTCACTTTGTGATTTTTCTTTATACAATACGCCTTAGACATAATAATAATAAATAAGGTTTAACGCGAAATACGACGTGTAATTTGACGTGTAGCAACACCTACGTTTATATTTGAAAAGAGTGTATAGCTGCACTCTCAAAGATTGACAGTTTTAACATATTCTTAAATTTTGTCCCAAAAGCGGCGGAATTTGACTTCAACACAATTTTTGTCCATCAACTTTAGAATTAGTTTATAATATTGAAAGTAGACGATACATGGTCTCTGTGCTTAATATTTATAACCTTTCAACGCCTAATACATCTATTTCAGAGTATTGAGTTACAACAAAATTGAACTCTCTTATCGAAAAAGAACTTGTTGCTAGGGAGAAAACTACTTTTATGGCAGTTAATTATAAAAACTTTTTTACCAATGATCGCTCAGATAAATATATCTTTTGGACATGCACAAATGTTATTGAATAAATCTTTTCTAAAATTTGGTACATGTTTATATAAACAATTAATATGCATTCCTATGTGTGTTTATTATGTACCTTTACTTACTGATCGCCCTTTAAACTTCAATGAAAGTGAACATATGTTGAAATATCTAAGTTAAGAGATCTTGCGTTTGTTGATGAATTCTAGTGATACTTCTAAATATATTGACGATATTCTGAGTTTGGATAATCCGGTATTTACAGATAATACTAACTCGATATACCCTTCACAACTGCAACTTACTAAATCTAATATCTCCAATCTAAAAGCATCCTATTTGAATTTGCAACTCGAAATTACGGAAGATTAATTTAATATTAATCTCTATAATAAACATCATATCTTTTGAATAGTTGTTGCTTTAGGTACACTGAATTATATTTCTTGTCTGCAGATAGAGTTGGGTTGCCTTTTCATCGAAGTCCTTGAGGTTTACCTATTACTTAATTATAATTTGTTTTATTATTACGTTTCTTAAGTTAATACTTTGATCAGGTTTACTATTTACGTTTTTACTTAATTCGCCATTGTTGGGATATGAGTGAGGTTGTGCAAACAGACTAGTTAACCCCCAGTAAATTTACATTTTACTGACCGTTCCTATGCGGTATCTAACAATCCTTGATCAACACCCCTAGTTATTTCAATATATTATATATGTAGTGTGCTGTTTGCGGGGTTTTGTGCTGTTCTTCCATGTTTTTAGTTTGGAAATGTTTGTTTTTGTGTTCTATGTAATTGTTTGAGCTTTCGACTACTGTACTTGCTTCTGTTTTTTTTTCCATATAAATAACATTTAATGCATTTAATTCAGTTATATAAAACAATAAAACAATCTACAATAGTATATAACTCTATTGTTTGGAAAACTACCGAAAAAACATTTTTTTAAATCGGTAGTAACGCTTTTAGCTATGAAACATCAAATTTCGAACTTAAAGATTTAAAACTGCGATCTGATCTGTTGTCAGCAATCTTATATCACGTGTTTTCAAACATATACCCAAACATTGGCTTATTACCTGACAAAACAAGCTGCCAAAACATTCAGTCAGCTATGATTGCAGCTTTATAAATCATTTGTGAAATATCGTTTGAATTTGTTGATACTGCATCAATCTCGATCAGCGTGGAAATGTACATGGCATTCTAAACTTGTACAATATACACATAACTCGATGACGTAGTACACAAATAGAAGTCCTGTCTCACACGTTCCGGTATCGTTTCGCAACCTGTCCGGTAACAATTTTAATGCAAGAGGTGAATTAACACTGGGTCATCATGCAAAATACAAACTGAATATATTTTTATAATATTTAAGTATTTAATGATTATGGTAATATCGGCTAGATGCAATACAATGAAAACTACAGGGACAAGCAAAGTGCCAAAATTCAAATATAGACCTTGTTAAGAGTCACAATGTAAGCGACCAAACGACACTTAACGAGAGACATATAGGTACAAACAGACTGGACACATGCATTAAAATAACTTTTTCAAACACTCAGGCATTTGCCTTTTTTTTTAATTAATAGCTATGTGGCCTCAAATTCCCCTGTTAAAAAAGCTCCAAAAAATTACTAAATGCTTGTTTATTTCTACATTTTTTAATGATGCATTAAAACTGGCATACCTATATTGCGCGACTCGAACATGGACTCTGAACATTGTGTGAAGTTAGCTTATCATACGACATTAGACATTCAAAAGAAGAATGTCGTGATGGCAAAACGTTTTAAGATGGAGCTCCCCTGGGCTCAATTTTGGGTCCTCTTTTATTTCTTATATACATAAATGACATAGTAAACAAGATAGATTCAAATGTCAACCTATTTGCTGATGATACAAGTTTATCTGTTATAGTGGACACCCCCCAGACTGCAGCTTTAAAACTACAGACAGATATAAACAAAATGCGTGGCTTGTAAAGTTCAATCCCAACAAATCTGAATCAATGGTCATATCTCGACAACGAAACAAACCCATTCATACGCCTGTGTACATGTTTGACACTGATATCCCGTTTGTTGAATCTCACAAACAACTGGGTATTTTTCTTTCTAATGAGGGAAATTGGCATACTCACATTAACTATATTAAAGAAAAAGCTTGTTCTAGAGTAAACATCATGAAACGTCTACGCTATCAACTGGATAGGAAGTCTCTGGAGGTTATTTATTTTTCTTTCATTGGGCCAATCATGGAGTATGCGGATGTCATCTGGAATAATTGTACACAGTATGAAAAAAAAACGAACTTGACACAATTGAAAACGAATGCGAATGCATTGTTACTGGTTGCAATCGCCTTGTTTCTCTGCGTCTGCTTCACATTGACTCTGACTTTGAGAGCTTGGATACAAGACGTGAAAAACACAAGCTTTTCCCTTTTACAAAATGAAAAATGGTCTCTCTCCTGATTATCTGTCAAGTTTGGTTCTTCAGACAGTCGGTCAAGCATCAACTAGTTCACTTCGAAACGCATCCAATATCTCTAGCTTTCGTACACATACGTCACTCTATATGAATTCATACCTTCCTACATCAATCGCAGCATGGAATAGTCTCCCAGCTGAAGCACAAAGCCAAATTCCAAAAAACCAAAAACTCTGTCTTATTATGGGAAACGTCGATAACAGGTCATTCACACTCGCTTACGGAACGAATGCAGTTCATTGAACCATCACCTGTTTGTTAAAAATATTGTGCCCTCATCCCTTTGTGCGTGTGGTGTTCAGGAAACAACATATTATTATCTTCTTATCTGTCCCCTTTATACTGAACAAAGGAGACTTCTTCTTAACTTTGTAGAGGCTTTGACTGACGTAACGCTTCGCAATTTACTATACGGTGACACTGCCCTCATAGAAGAACAACATAGGACACTGTTCGATGCAGTTCACATCTTAATTCAAATGACAAAAAAAATTTGATAGCAAGTGACAGTCACTTCCTACCACCAAATATCAATCCAACTCAGGAGTGTCTCCTTTCTGTATACATGTGATATTCAGCAATACCAATCAGGGCTCAGTGAAGAAAAGGCACTGGAAGTTGTTCATTTAAACCAAGTACCCTACCCTCTTTCTTCACTCTTATCCTCTTTACCTTCTTATTCTGTTCTCAAACAGAATTAACGACTTTTGTATTCGAAAACAGAAAATAAACTAAGCTTATTATAGCATTGTTAATCACACAAAATGTTTAACTTTTAGCTACTATCTTGTCTGTGTACATCGTCTGTAAAAAATCTTTAAATATTTAATAAAAGTAAATGAAGCCAAATCACATTAAACATTACCACCTTATCTAATCCAACAATATCAATATCATTATGTCATCTACATTGTAAGATGTACAAATGTCATTAAATATGTACTTCTGCTAAGGATTGGAGAAGAACTTTTTAAGATATATTTATCTTTCGTTCTAATCCTTTTCTAGATTGTACATGTGTTTACTGTTTGTCTTTATAATATGTGTGTATACGCTGATAAATAAAATATGTTTAAACTAAAACGTTTGACATTGGAAAATCAAACAATAAATGTCGGCTGGCATATAGGACATTCCAGAGTGATTGTCCTCCCCTTTAATTGTTCAAGTGCATTGTGTTTAAGTCAGTTTGTTACCAAACATATATATTATTTACATAAGACTGCACACCTTCATATTAAAGTAGCCAGGAACCCTAAACCCCCACACTCTCTAGCGTCAATTCCTGATATAAACGATGAAACAAAACGTTGTTTTTTTGTTGAAGAGGAAGGTAAACTCTATATAATTTGGCCTTGGCATTTAATTCTTGTGCCATTAAACAAGTTGACAGCGATAATGTTTGGCTGCTAGGCTAGTTCGTGTTATTTATCTATATATCATATTTTTCTAATAGCATTTAACATTTAATTGTCACTTCGGGTTGAATGGCATGACATGGAACGTTTGACACAAATGACCCAAGGACCACGTGTATATACATATACAAACAGAACAAACAAACCTCGTGTATCAAACTAGCTTCACCGATACATGATGGAATAACCGCCTATGATCGGTCAGTGAACAGCGAGTGAAAGTTAATTTTATTTTACCGTTTGTTGCAAATATTTCACTCAATGACATAATATCTGGCCTTACACTAGCATACGTTTTATCTACATCTCGGCATTTGCTAGTAGCTGCCTTCCTTTGTTGAAACAGCTCTGTTTGTGTAAAATTAAAATGCTGTTTCTTATTTTTCGATATTTGATGGGAACAAAAGGGTTTGATTTTGCTCTGTTGTGTGAAGGTATCCTCTATTATGTCTAAATAAACTAGAGCAGGTGACACTGAAATAGCATAGTTACACAAGATAATACCTTAAACTCAAATGGGAGTATATCCACAGTATATTTGCTTTGTACTCTGTTTCGACGTTTCCCCCGCACGTTTTCGAATAAGTCAGCTCTTTTAAATGAACTTGTTAGTACTTTATCCCGCTATAAGTTGCTTTTGGTCTGTAGTCTATGAAAATGTGTATTAAGATGGATGGGTTTTTGTCTCAAGTATTACGATTGGAGACTCCGCTCAATGATGACTATGCCCATTGTGTCCGTGAATGTGGTTTCGTCATTGGAGTTAGCATTCTCCAAACCATCGTTTAACATTATCTTAACTAAGGAACTTAAGTAACCCGTGAGTAGATACGCCAAATGATATGTTTTATATTTCATCGTGCGATCAAAATAATGTGGTGATTGGATGGTGTCCAACTTTTATGCAAGTCATTAGAATTATGCTGAAAGTCTGCATAATTATCTCCCTGTGAAGTTTAATATTAAAATGATTTTAATTGCAAGATGAAACGGTCTAACGAGAGTCAGACTATTTTTATCGCATGTATTTTTCGATAAACATAACAAAAATATGTTTTTATTTTTTCTATTAAAATTTATATACTTTGCTCTAATCAAGATTGATCACAAGTAAACTAAACGTGTATGAATTACATAAACGTTGCCAATGAAACCACTGTTTTCATATTACACCTTTTGACCAAAATGAAAAAGAGCAGGGTACGTACACATGCGTTACAGAAAAAAATCGCGATCGTTGTATTCAGCTGGAAACAATGTTTTACATATGATGCATGGATGTCCGTTCGTCGAAGATAAAATACAATATACTCTAGACAATAATCAGTCCGTGCCAACTACCTTAAATTATTTTATCCTCCCGACACCCTTCGACGTCGAGTGCGTATATAGACGGAGTGCATGTTTAATGGTAACATTTACAAAGCATAAAACATGGTACAACTATTAGATGTTCAAAGTTTTAGTAAATTTTACTTCCACATACTAGTATATGAATGGTCGAAAGTGTTCATAAGTGTTATCTCAAGGAGAGATAAATAATAAGAATGATTCCCAAATAATGATAAGAGTCGGTATTAACGAACAGGGCAGGTTGGGAAACCTAGAACCAAATTATTACCATTCTCGTACACCAGAGTGATGATGCTACGTGTTCCACAGTTTAATCATTATCAAACATCTGATGAATGAGAATGACTATCATGTAACGCATACATAATATATATGACGATACAATCTGATATTTGGATCAAACTAAACTGTTATAAAACATATTCTGTTCATGGTAAAAACAACTAATATTGTAACAGATCAACTTTAATCGAATTAAGTGGTAAGAGCAAATATCATTGTAATTGAATAGAGTTTAATCGATTTGAGTGAAATTTATTCCCAATTATTGTCCATTCCTTGCACTTTTAAACCTATTCTGGAAGCAGTCGTCGATCAGGATCGGAGCAAGAGTAACAAACTCGTCTTTGCTAATTGTATCGTCAACTGAAATATAAACAATACAATGGTTAACACCATGGACAAGCCAAATAGTCAGCATGTTCACAATAACTGCATTTAAGTCCATAAGACTCAATGGCAAACACACTCTTAATGAGAGAAACACAGCGTCACAATACATGACAGAAATACAACACATGCAGTGAATTTATCTTTATAATTGCATAATGAGGTAACCGCCGTGGAACGGTCAGCGAAACTGAACCTCACAATCTAAAACGATGTATAAATAGGTTTATTTTGTGTTCATCAAGATTATCAATAAATGTAAATATGTTTGCCTGATCAGAATTACACTCAATTGTCCATGGGATACGTCAGTAAGACTGACCCTCATTAGCGGTAAGCAATATTTAGGGTGTATTAATATTTAAGAGTATTCGGTATGTACATTATGGTATGCGTTGCACAGAAAAAAATAAAATGGCGTAATGTACATAAAATGTTTTACAGTCTTCATAAGCTATTGTATACGCTGAAAGCAAATATGCATTAAAGGATAAGTTAACAAAATAAGTTAACGTTTGTTAAAAACATACATCACCTAAGTATGCTAGGACAAACTTACAGGCACGTGGTTGAACGAGATTATGGCTTTATATTGTTTTTGAAACAGCAGCCCGAGGAAACCCACATGTACGAGCCCAACGCACATACGTAAGGGCAGGAATCGAACCCGGGACACCTGGTTGAGAAGGGAGTGCGCTAACCACGACTTTACCAGGACAACCATTATATAATCATTTGATATACAATAATATTGTCATAAACATTGTAATAAGTTACCTATTCCTTTGTTCAAAGCATAAAAGAGCATGTGAGCCTCGGTGGTATTTCCAAATACCGACCACATCTCAACGGTTGAAATGCTGCCATCTTTATCTTGATCGTAGAAGTCAAACTCGCAGGGATCAGCCATAAGCTTTACATGAAAGCTTTCAGTATCCTGATCAAACTATAAATATTACATCATAATTATGATTTATTTGCAAAATACAACATTTTAGTGTAAATATTCAAACATAAAACAGACAGTCAATTAAGGAAGTGTTACATTTACCCTGATTATCACAATACTGTCATATTTTATTTCTTTCGTTACGTTTTCCAGTATTTATAACGTATAACACTAATTTAAATAAAGCATAACTTATAAAGATACATCTAAGACGACATTGTTTTTGGAAGACATTCAGGGTTTTTTTATCTTCTTTAGCAGAGGTCGAAATTCGGCAATTTCCAAAATGAAAAAAAAGACACTTATTTCACAACAAATATTAACACAGAGTTGGGCGTTTTTTTTCTTTAAATTCAATAATTCATTGTTTTTGCTGATGGAATATGTCAGGCCTCTTCCCAATTTATGGTGAAAAAGCCCTGACAAAACACAATATGATATTGTGTCAAACTATCGATTATGAAGCTATCGATACTTGGACAGATTGTGGTCAAAATAAATCCGCGAACAACTTCTGCGGCCTATTGCGGATCATTTAAATGAATGCATTACCCTCAAAGCCCTCCGGCGTCTCCACGAGAACCCTGCACTAATCCCCCAATTTCCATTGCTGTCCAAGCTGCCTCCGATTCTTGATCTTGATCCACGACGACCACGCCTGAAGGTACCCAATAATGTAGAGTATAGCTTAAATATCAAGTCTTGGAATAAACCAGCATTCAATCACATCTACCTTATACGCCCACTCCCCCTTTTGGTTTTAAAGAGTTTACATTTAGTTTAAAGGTCGTTGCAAATTTATTTTTATTTTACTCTTTGCACTTTTAACAGGATTGTGCTTAACATGCACATGACTAAATGTCAAATACACTTGCGAAATATTATATGATAGCTTTTGTAATGCACTTAAGTTTATGTAAATATATACGCTTACATTGTATGTACATGTATATTGTGTAATTAAAGTAAAGTCACAACGTCCAAATAAATGTTCTGTATTGTTCTATATTAGGAACCCATCTGAAGATATTGTCAAATTCACGGATAGCTACGTCCAGACAACTTATGATTTACGGGAAGCCGTATTCGAATTGGCACACTCTTGATTTTACGGTTTTGGTACAGTTTACCCTTCTCCCGATAATTGTGGTAAAGTAAACCCCATCAGTAACTATTTTGTTAACGGTACTTCCCACCAGTACTAGCATAAATGTCAGTTGTAAGAAAATCTCACTATGTCTTTCAACGCTTAAAAGTACAAACCTTTTAAGCGTTGAATCTATTGTCCTTTATTGTATTGGTCATAAAATGCTACGAAGAATCAAAACATGTCAGTATTCATTTTTTCCGGACACGATTAACAATGGGATATTCCTTTCTAAGGTTTGAAATTGATTAAAATCTCGACATCAATTGCATAAGACCTACCTCTCTTGCCCACCGACAGAGCTGATTTAGCACAGCCTTATAAGCTCGCTATTGTTATAGATACTCTTCAACCGTTTGGCGATACACATGAGGGACAATAAAAAAACAAGCAATGCTATACTCTTACCTGGTCCAGCCAATATCACCCCTGATCCCACCACCACTGCCGCGGCCAACTCCAAAGTCAATTGAATTCCTCTGACCCAGGATAATTTGTAAAAGACAGAGGCCAATAATCAGGCCAGCGTATCTTGTTAAATGACCCATGATCCTGAAAATATAGAGTTAACATATTAACCAAAATGCACTTTTTTTTGAAAGGCAGAAACCGCTTATAAGCCAACTGTTTCCAATTTCATGATAAATAGTCATTTAAATGTAATAAAGCTATAACCAAAAAACAAACTCTTGTGCAGAATCCAGTTTTTAGGCATAAGAATCTAGTTTTATGAACCATGATCATAAAAATGTAATGTTAACAAAAACACACCACAAATTTCTGTGCAATGCAGAGTCCAATAAGGCAAATAATTATCAAAGATACATTTTTTTTTATTTAAATTGGCTGCCTGAAAAGTATGCTTTATAACGATTGCTTGTATTGGAATTTACTATAAATGTTATGGAAAACACAAGTCAAGCATTGCTATCAAATCGGTTAAGACAAAAAATCTCATTGCGTGGTAGTAATTGCCCTTACAGTAACTACAAACTGGAAAAGGTCAAGGACATAAGCTCAGGACTTTCATGAGCCATCCTAGATTTGTATACAACACACTGTAGTCGAGTTACCAACTATTTAAATAGTATCCAAGTTTTTTGTCTACGAGTGCATTGAATGGTGTGTATTTATTTAAACGTCATACTTATTATTTAGAAGTACGCATGCTATGTTGTACTTCAAAGATAAATATTCTTATGTTATAATTTAATCTATTGTGTTACAAAATGTATTCTGAAGTGTTTTTACCTGAATTATCAGTCAATCAATCAATCAATCAATCAAGTAAAACAAAAAAAACAATAGGTTTGTTTGATCATTAATGACGTCACCACCATGAAATAACGTTATTTTACATATGTTTATATAAAGCTTATGTATGAACTGTGCCCTCATGTAAACTCGTTTGTTTCATATGTAGAAAACTCGTGTAATACATTACGTATTGAATGAACACCCATATGATACCCTCTGTTTCAGAAATAAATCAAAATCCTCTTTCACTGCTTCACGGTCTATGATTACACAAATCTGCCCGTTGTAAATGTACTTCCAATACAAGATTGTATTGTATACTTTCCCTTCAGAACCGTTCAATATTGTAAAATGAAATGAACATTGATTCCTGTTTTAAGTAGGCTTACAATTATTTCGTTAATTGATTTAAAGAATGGTTAAAATGTCTTACAACATTATAGTATTAGTTAAGTTATAGATTTACATCATCAACAACAACATCAACAATATATAGAACATATTCTCACCTTTTGACGACAAATGATGTAAATCTGCAGAAGGTGATACTGAACGATACACTTTCACTGTGTGATCACCGTATATATACCATCTTTCTAAACCACAGAAACGTCTGGGGATTTTGTTGTTATTTCTGCATCTTGCCAATAAAGTGTAAGATAACGTTGTGGTTCATTCTAATAGTGATTGATTAATGAAATCCTGGTAATTAAATATGCGTAAATAACTTCTTTGTAATCAGTTATGATACACTTATTTTTGCGAGTATTTCGGACAAATTGTTTTCTTTGTTTTTGTGTTAATTACCATGACTAACAAAAGATATATGTTATCTATGCAAGGATATAATGGAATCCAGACTTCCCATGATCAAACATGGTTACCATCTTAGGTAGACAGCAAAATTCAACATTTCAAAAATACGATTACTCAAATCAGTTAACAGGATGTATTGAGGATATACCTTTTTTATTATATCTCAATTTTGTTAAAATTCTTTTCATGCAAGCATTGCTTTTTATTATACTTAATTTACCAGATATTATTTGCTTGCTGTTTATCTGTTTCATGCTCATGATTTATGTATCATTATCTGAAATAAATGCTGGTTGCGTCAAGAGGAATTACCATATTTTATATGACAATTGATGTTCAGGCTGATTATGCTTATGTTGTATAACATTTAATATACAAAATGTGTAATTCATTATTGCGAAATCTTCTTTACAGCTTCAAATGCATGCATGTGCATTTTTATAGATCGTAATGTATGGATATAAACATTACAAAGCGATTCATTTTGTGTTCACACTTATTGCGTTTTTACCTTCTGTAGTATTTTAACCTACTGATGTATTATTACTGATGACACCGGTTTTCTAATTAACACTTCCGTAATTAAAATGCATTTTTAAGTATGCAACACATGTACATCACTCGCTGATTTCATATAATGATTCGTAATAATACACACTGATTGATTGTCTAGATTACATACTATTACGGTATCTTACGGCTTTTAATATTGCTACGCAACAATTGCTATTTTCAAAATTAACTATTTCGTAATATATATAGAACGAAGCCACACATTGGTCTGTTGTCTTTATTACATCCTTAAACTAAAGCGGCTATACTTTTTTGCTTTATGTGTTGTTTCCTTTGTGCATTGAACTGCATAAACAATACGCTGAAATTAAGAAGATGATAGAGAGGGTGCTAAACAAGATGTGTACGTCGACATATTGAGGTGAGTTTCAAAGTCGGTTGCGAAATTGCATTTTGAAATCGCTGTTACTCTCATCAATCGTTTATCTCGTGCAATCATAATAAGTCGGTCCACAATAAGACTCCCTTCTTTGTTTAATGGTAAATTACTCCAGTTCACCACTTTATTATGAATTGTCAGAAGAAAAATCAGCTTCAACACTATTCCCAATGAACACTTTGTATGTTGATTTAACACCACCAAACCATATGAAG
This sequence comes from Mya arenaria, assembly GCF_026914265.1. Lineage (NCBI taxonomy): Eukaryota > Metazoa > Mollusca > Bivalvia > Myida > Myidae > Mya > Mya arenaria. The sequence goes on along the minus strand of NC_069128.1, from coordinate 1,719,776 downwards.
TTAGTTTCATTTTTCTGCTATCATCGTTTTTTACAGTCATGTTCTATACTGTCCATGTGCCGCAGTCATGGCCACATCTTTGAGATCACCTCTGAATCCATCCACCAAAAAAAGGGTTCCTAAAAAATATCATTCAAAAACACATTACCGTCTTCATATATAATATAAATCATGTGTATTCTTTAAAATACATACAAGTTTGTACTTTACACATCAGCAAATGCTACTTAAATGGGGAGAAAAATGGTTTTAAGAAATTATTGAAGGGATGCAACGACCCGGAAGCATGTCGTTGTGGGCCGAAAACGTACATGAAATTCTAAACGTGTACACTGCACACATACCTGGATAACACAAAGCACAAAAAGTTGTACATTCGTACACCTACCCGAAAAGTGTTCACAGTCTCAATGATGAAGATTTTATTGAGACAGTTTTAACATCGAGTTATCATGCAACCGACAAAGTGAAATATATTGATATAGTTTTCAATAGTCCAAGCTTTTTTGCAATGTCGGGAATTAATACTCCAGTGAAAATTGCATGGATTATCACAGTAGTTAAACATTGAAATGTATACCCTGTTTAGAGCCACAAGGTAAGGGCCCATACGACTCTTTCTAGCACACCAGTTAGGCATTTTCGATAAATTTAGCCGTGCTGGAAAATTCCATCTGGGACCTCCTCATGCCAGATGAGTCACGCGCTGTGACGTTATACTTTTTTATTTATTGTATAATGCACTGTGAACCATTATTATGCGATTTCAATAGATAAGATCCATAAACATAAACTTGACAAAAACATATCTTCAAAACAAAACAAAATAACCCTTTAAGGACGTGATATCGTAGGAACTTATTGACGTTTGCAGTAAATACAAATTACTGCGCGTCATGACGTCAGTAAACCTCATCGCACGCGCTTTTCGGTGAAATGAACAAAAAATGCGCTATTTATGCATTTTCTTCACAAAACAATGTGATTTAAAGTATGCTAGAAAAAATAACAAGTCTCATTACCTGGCAACGCAGGAGCCCTCGGGTCGGATTTTTCTATCCGGAACGAAAACACATGACAGATATTATTAGAATCAGAGTCACAGATTAACTGACCACACACGCATCAAATAGCTTTTCCAATAAATGAAGGGATTACCGTCATGGACAAGTATTTGGCCATGAACAGAAACATATAAAATGAGATGTACACACGTTGCAAGATTGACAATTTCAAAATATTGACCTAAGTATTAGAGTTAATAAATGGTGTTTCAAACATATACAGTAAAGCAGACAAAATAACATAACGTGGTATTCAGATTCATCAATATTCTACGTTGACCTGTCTTGTACCAAATAATTAAGAAAGTTTTAAGAACCATATTTAATATCATGAAACTGCATATAGCTGACACATTACTTCTCGTTATAATCAAATTTCGTCGTAACTTGAACTTGAACATTTAGCAACTTGAAAAATAATCATCAGAACACATGTTTTCTATTTCGTAAATGGACTAGTTTAAACCGGTTGTACCAAAATCACGTAAACGATAATCGATATTGTATTTCTTTTTGATTAAAAGTACAAATATCATACATTTCGAAGAACGATAACTCAGGTGGTTGATTAGCCCAGAAAAAACTAACTGGCCATGATGAGTTTATGATATATTAACATGGTCAGCTCTCGTGGGTTATAATAAAATTACATCATCACTTTCGAAGATTTAGATGTCACTTTGAACGGCCACATTAGCAAGGATTTTCCCCTAGGAAACCCGTCTTCTGGTGTTTCTCATACTTTGCATTTTCTGCTATCCACTATAATAGTTGTTTGTCAAAGCCTACAATTTGCTTGACCTTTTTAATATAATAAAATGTCTATTCTTGGTATAAAAAGTAACTTTTCGACTCATCTGAATTCCTCATATGATTGGATACGTTTCTTTTTCAGCACCAACATCTTAAACACTCTAATGTCCCGTTTAAAATGATAAACCAAGCTCAATTATTTGGGAATAAATTGCGTTAGTGTCAATTTTTAAGAACCTTGAGGTTTTTAAAGGAATTTACTTTAAATATTATCATTATTAACTATGTGGACAAAATCCAGTTTAAGCAAGCATAATACTTATCGCTGTTTCGCTCACGATATGTCGGGACATTTGGTGATTATTTCATTAAGCCATCTTAATCGATTCCATTTACATTTAATTAGTTTCATTCTCTTCTTTTTACTTTTTATATTTCATATTCACATGACGGCGTATTGAGGAAATCTGAGTTTGTGGTTGAAAGGGGGACAACTATGAGATACAACTTTACTTTAGCACTCTTGACTTTTGTTCCCCTGCAATGTTAAACTTTTCCACTACATTGCTACTGCTTAACGCAACACGTTTCATAGTTTAAATTGAAAACAAAAATACTTGTTGTCACCTTATATATAGGGGACTGTTCACATTTTCATATAAAAAGAAAGTCTTTGTTTATTTCATGTCCATTGCTATAAAATCGACTTGATAGTTATTAGGTGATAGATAAGATTGATTTTCGTTTTACATTTTCACAATAAAATCTTTGTAATTGTTTAAAGTCAGAATCGGATATCTTGGATATGTTTTTGTATCACTTTGATAAAATTTCACACATTTTAAACATTGTTATATAAGAATTAAATCTGAATCATGGTGGTAATGAACAAATACAAACAAACCGTATCGATCATGAAGGATTAATAATGGACGTATTTGTTTATAGTTGTAGATTATTAACGAATTACAATGACAAGGTTTGAGGTATTTAAAGGTCATTCATTCAGCGACCGGACATGTACACAATGCCATTTTTATGATTGTATTCAGCAGAGTAATCGACAAAAATAACGTTCACAGACGATAAACCAAAAGGCCACTTCAGAATGCGATACTGAAGAGCAATTAGTGACAAGGTCACACTTGCCGACCACTCATCCAACGACCGTTTGGATATCAACTCATTAGTGCTGTATATAAAGTGTTATCGACCAACGGCGGGATATACAGTTGTTACCATGCTGTATCACTTCAATGATACTATGCGAACAAGTATTGACTGTTCCGTTAATAATGATATTCAAGTTTACAATTGTTTCATGATACTGTTTACTGTGGTTGAATTCCATATTGATCGTCATTGTAATTGCCGAACGTATTGGTTAATCGCATTATTGACCACTCACATTACATTTGAAACGAACTAGCTATCCTGATTGTGTTATGATATAAAAGTCTTCCTTCTTTTACATGACCGTAAGAAGTACGCGGGTAGTTGACATTTGGCGGTTGTGTTTAATAGATTACACAATATTTTAAAATACAAAACTTGTTTTGTTTAGAATTATAAATGAATCACAAGGCTTGAACGTTTGATTTTCATTAATATTTATATTAACTATAACCTATCACAATTCTGCAAACTCGTTTGCCCATATTAATACTGGGACGGCAATATTCATTGATCGGTTTTGGGAAGTTTAAAACCACAATTTTACCTTAACGTTTTATAAGGTGTATTGTCAAATCACTCGGGTATACATAAATACACTGCTATATTCATGATATTCAATACCGTATGAAACATAGTTTGTATTTTCCAATATTATGTTTTGTTAGTGCAACTACCTGCGACGGGTTAAGTGGAGTCGCTTGTTGAATGGCTCGTTTAAAACAAGCCTTTAAGAAATGATTAATAAGAGAAAATAAGACTAAATTAGTAAAAAAATGAGAGTTTACATCAGGCTTGTTTGGATTTTAAGCCTTATTTCTATTTCACAATGTCGATCGCCGTATACAAACAAATACTTCTTCAAAATCAAACCGGATGACATACCGGAAGTGAGGGCGAAGTTACTTAACTACCAGTTTGAATTCAAAAATAAGGTATGCTTATTCATGGATATGTTATTAATAGAAGGTTTACTACACTCGATTTAATCTGATAAATATTTCACTCTATTTATATTTTATCAATATTGAGTTAAGAATTTATGAATTCGAAATTCAAACATAAATAATTTTTGATAGTTAATTAACAATCACACAAAATTACGGTACAAAGAAACATATCAAGTTACAGAAAAAACTTGACATATCGTCTCCTACTTCGTGCAATAACTCAATAACTGCATTAAGATATAGAAGCAGAATGAGTTCTTGCTCTAACGTGACGATATATTCACAGCAAATGGTTCTCAGTCAAGTTCATTAAGCAGGTCAAAATAAACTCAATTTGAGTAAATAATCATCAGAAATACAAAATATGAGTTTCTATTTTAATATAAAATGTGAGTATTTTTTTCATATACACCTTGAGGACATCTTTGAATTCGTTCTGTATTGATCTTTCTCGAGATTCATATACAGCTTGAGGACGCCTTTCGCTTCGTTATTTACTACTTGTATCTTTCTTGAGTTTCATATACAACTTAAGCACGCCTTTTACTTCGTTATTTACTCCATGTATCTTTCTTGAGTTTCATATACAGATTGAGGACGCCTTTGGCTTCGTTCTTTATTACTTGTATCTTTCTTGTGTTTCATATATAGATTGAGGACGCTTTTGGCTTCGTTCTTTACTGTATGTATCTTTCTTGAGTTTCATATACAACTTGAGGATGACTATGTTTTCATTTTACTGCATTTATCTTTCTTGAGTTTCATGTACAGATTGAGGACGCCTTTGGCTTCGTTCTTTACTACATGTTTCTTTCTTGAGTTTCATATTCAGATTGCGGACGCCTTTGGCTTCGTTCTCTACTGCATGTATTATTCTTGGGTTTCATATATAGATTGAGGACGCCTTTGGCTTCGTTCTTTACTACATGTTTCTTTCTTGAGTTTCATATATAGATTGAGGACGCATTTTGCTTCGTTCTTTACTACATGTTTCTTTCTTGAGTTTCATATAAAGATTGCGGACGCCTTTGGCTTCCTTCTCTTCTGCATGTTTTTTTCTTGGGTTTCATATATAGATTAAGGACGCCTTTGGCTTCGTTCTTTACTACATGTTTCTTTATAGAGTTTCATATACATATTGAGGACGCCTTTGGCTTCGTTCTCTACTCACCTATGACTTCATTTTACTGCATTTATCTTTCGTGAGTTACATATACAGCTTGAAAACGCCTTTGTCTTTGTTTTATACTACATGTATCCTTCTTAAGTTTCATATACAACTTAAACACGCCTTTGACTTCGTTCTTTTTCTGCATGTATCTGCCTTGAGTTTGATAAAAGGTCTGAGGACGCCTATGACTTTATTTTGTACTGCATTTTTTAATCTTTGGTTTTATATATAGCTTGAGGACGCCTTTAGCTTCTTTCGTTACTGCATGTATCTTTCGTGAGTTTGATAAACGGTTCTAGGACGCCTGTGACTTCCTTTTTACTGCATTTATCTGTCTTGAGTTTCATATACAGTTTGAAGACGCCTTTGTCTTCTTTCTTTACTGCATGTACCTTTTTTGAGTTTCATATACAGATTGAGGAGTTGATTTAAAAAATTAAAACATATGTTTCAATATTTTTCACATTAAGTATGTTTTTTTCCAATAAGTTCAATACAAATAATGTATTTCACAAAATATACCATAGTACCGATGAGTTACTTACATTAGGAATGTGACTTAAGTAAGGGAATGCTTTGAGCTAATTGATGAATACCAGCCCAGCCTTTAAACATACATACCTTTGATAATAAATTCGAAATCCAATTCAGGTATAATACTTTTTTGTATATCACTGATTAATGTCAATTACATCAATCAAATAATAATTTAATAGTGGTTTCCACTACAGAAAGTCTCATTATTTCATCAAATAAAAACTTGATTCCATTTAGTTTCTGTCTTTATCGCAAGCCTGTTCTCGTGCATAGAATTTATTTCAAAATACTACCTGTCTTAATAATGACAAGTGTAACATAGTACAAAGGAGGGGAACATTATAAGTTTATTTTCTACCTTTCCAATCGTGCATATAGATTTTGTAATAATATTGACACGTTATGAATTAATTAATTTTGTTTAAATCAAATAAGTTATTTATCAATAACAACTTCTTCTCGAAAAAATTACTTAAAACTTTTAAAATCTTAATCAATTTGCTTTTAATTGAACATTGCAGATAATAGATGGCATTTACGTTTTTCAACTAACGAATTCAACGGACGGCTATGTGATGCCAATGAAACGGATTCATCAACTGATCGAGGAGTTTGACGGAAAGGTAAACAATTGTTCAAATGATCTTTGACCAATGAAATAGCATTATTTACTTAAAATTGCAAGTTTACTATGTGTTGGTTTAAAATATTTAATTATTATGACCGCTTTCAAAACACTTGAATATGTATGAATTATGAATACATAAAAGCTTGTGTAATAAAGGACAAATGGCAACACACTTTAGTTTTCTGAATAATTAAGGGCGCACAATATATTAAGTTGATGTGAACATATTATTATTTTTATTTTAATACATTGTCATGTTTAACTTATTTGACTTAAATAGATCCAAACAAATGATTAACATCAATAGTATAACACCGAGACTGTTTCATTTAAAAAAAAGATAACAATCTTGTCCATAAGCCTTAAATTTATGAATATATGATAACTATTTTATAACGTATTTCATATGTAAAAACGCAAATACGTTCAATATCGACTGAGTTTTTATTGTATTTATTAATGTTGAATTTAGATTTATTTTCAAATAAAGTCAAAGCATTACCAAGATCACCAAAGTTCATAAACTTCTCATATTAAAAGTCAAGTTAAATACAAAATATCCATTCGTGAGTCAAAGTAAAAACGTCACTAGCTACAGTATATGTTTTTGTGAGTCCCATGTAAACACATCATGTCTGAAGTATCTCTTTTCAATTCCATCCAGTGTTTTACCAACCTAATGTGGTGATGTTCTAGTTACAAGCAACCGAATTCAGTTCGTCCTAATTTTAATACGTGTTGAGCAAGCCATAAAGTGTTTTATATAAGGTCACTCTGTGCCCGACAACCCAGGGCTTATTTTGTACCAAACGAATTCCTTACTGAATGTAAAAGCCGATTTAGTGTCAAATTTACCCCCTTTTGGAAACTGTTAGGTCCATTTAATGATAAATCCAAACAAACCTGTATGCAGCTCTAAATAAGTCACTTAGTGTCAAATGGACCACCTTTTGGAAACTGTAAGTACTTAAGTGAAAAACTACAGAAACAAGCTCAGTATCCAAAAGATTAAACATAAACCACGTTTAATGGCACAGGGTAAACGCCAAAAACATACGACACAAAACAAAAAACACACACAAACATTTCACTAATAGATCCAAACAAACTTATATGCAGCTCTTAGTAAGCCTACTTAGTGTCAAATAGTCGGTCTTATGCCAAACAACTTTTACTCGGTCGATATCCCACACTTCTTTGAACTGCACGTGTATCTATATTGTTTTCATTTTCAAGGTAGAAGACATTGAGCAGTGCAGAACATGGTTTGGGACTCAGACTGGTTTCTATGAAGAAAACAAAACCCTTGACACAGGAACGGGCTCGAATGGTAATGATAATGTTGAACAATATCTCTTGTATGTATTGGCATAGTCTTAGAGTCAGTTTTGGTATTCCCGATGATACAAAATATTGAATAATGATTGTTATGTAACACGTACTTTTTTATATGTTTTTTCTAAAGAATGGAAAGGCCTAGTGGGCAGAGGTATATACAATAAATATTACGGCTTAACAAACACCAAACAACAGACAAAACGCTACAAAATACAGTAGGTAATCACCCCCTCCCTCAGTTGGCCGGCGAAGGAACTCTTAAATCACCTGAATATAACCTGAAGTGATACCTTAACAATTAAACCGCTGAAGTTTAAACGTACAAGGGTGTTTTCCCATATGTATGTCCACATTATAAAATGTTTAAAATAAACTTGCATTAAGGTTTGAAATGCATCAACGATTTATTACGTGTCATTTCAATACCTCAGTGAAATATAAGTTTTATGAGGGGGTTAACAGCTGACCCCCCCCCCCACCCCCGTTATAAGTTCCAGGATACGCCACTGTGACAACACATACTACACATACTACACAACAATCAAAATACGCCATTGGTAAATACTGGGGTAGTCGTCTCAGTCTGGATATTATATTAAGTCGGGGGTTTAAACCATTGTTGAGTATAATTCTCAAGTCTGGTTCCGTACATATTTACATACATACGATAGAGCTTCAAACTCGATACCTATGGGTAAAAATGTTTATAAACACCTTAATAAGCCAGTAAATCTATGATATTGAATAGTTGATCTATATGTCACAAATAACTCTGTTTACTTTTGCGTACACCTTTCTTTAATTATATGAAGGCACTTTTGATGCGTTAAAAACACTTTCCTGAGCTCGGACTCAATGTTATGAGTTATGGCATGATGTGACTGATAGTAATGATATGAGAAAACCGTTGGATATTAACTCTCACATTTGCACTTCCTTAGATAAACGCCTATTCTTTCAATCTAGCCTTCATATTTCGATAAACGCAACATTATTGGAATACCACTTATCACAACCAAAATGACAACCGTAATTCATATTCTTAATTTTATTGCGGTAAGATGTATGTGACATCGATGAAAGAAGTCCAGTCCATGCGCCCCCCCCCCCCCCCCAATCAACTAAAAACAATCACCTGCATAACCTTGACGAATCGTTAGGCCAGCCGAATTTTGTATTTCTGACTGATTATTATTCCTTTTATTTCAATATACGCCTCAAAATAACGGTTTATTAAGATAAGAATACAACACGAATATTTTTTCGTTTTTTTCAGAACAAATGATATATATATAGAGAGAGAGAGTATCATTATTGGTTCCAGTGTAAGAGTGCAACATATTTCACAGAGTAAACACCAACAGATGTATTTCACGAGCAGCGAAGCAACGGTTGAAATATGTACTTTTGGTGGCTTACTTAAACATACATTTTTTTCTGTTTAAAAAATGCTTAAAATGAATATTAAATAACAGTGTTTCTAGTTTTTAGAAACGTTCTCCAAGTTGTATTCGCAAAAAAACGTCATTTCGGTAACGACTTAAGTGCGCGCTGATGTAATTTGAAGTGAGAGCGGACAAAAAAATGATACATCTTAAATATCATAGGAAGGCATATAATTGACACAAAACATCGCATTTACAAAATACATGTTGCATTTTTCAGTGTCTGTAATTGAAACTGACAGACATCGGAGACATGCGCCGGATCTCTCTATTCCAGTAGCAATAAAAGTGACTTCTGCCGTAGCATCAGCTTTGATATTCATGGCTGCAGTTGGATACATAATGCACAGGAGACGGGAGCGGAATAAACAAAATAAAAACATGGAACTAGAGAATGAGCCATTAAAGAAATTTGTTTCTGTATAAGTACATGTTACATTCCTCACCATGACGAACGTTTGTATCCTGTTATAGGTACATACTACTTTGCTCAAGACATTCTATGGCAAACAGTTATAAACTGTGTGAGTTTTATTGTGTTGATTATATTTTGCATTGTTTTAACAGCGAATGTTAAAAGATACGTATAAATCACATTATATGTAAAGCTTATCCCTTAAGAAGCTTACTATTTCTTCTTCTTTGATTCTACTCACAAACAGCATTATGATAATAATATCAGAACGTATTATTATACATGGCTTGTTATTTGTTATATTTATATCCGTAACATTCTTAATTAAACAGCCTGGATATAATTTTATGTTGATTTACAAAATATCTATAAACATCCATTTGTATAGTTTATGTTTCTTTCTGCTCCTAAACATCTGGGCGGTATTCATTAACTTATTTCACCTTCCTCATATAAGTATCCCCCATTCATATGAAATTGACTTTATTGAGGAAAACAAACTTGCATGTTTAAAAACTAATTCATTTCTTTTCATTTGACTATGCAGGTTTTAAGAAACCAATTTAAGTAAGAAAATGACTTAAGATGCAATACAAATATGGCCCCTGAATTCAGTGAAGAAGATGAAATAGAACTGAACACTGAAACAGAAGACACAAGTTCTGACGTCAGTGTAACACAAATAAATGTAAGCGAGAACAACACCACGTTCAAACGTGAGGATACATCGTTTAGATTGATACACCTCATAAACAGTGTGTGTATACCACGTGATACATTACGTCATAAATGCTACGTCGGAAGGCAACACTTGGCTTAGAATGAAGACATTAAACAAAAATAACTTTCTTATATCTTCACCATTTTAATCGAAACATAGCGCAGTCTTCGCCGCTTACGGAGCCCAGCCTTCGTTTGATTTTACTAGAGTTTGATTTAGATTTTAGTTTCTTAAAACACTTCGACAAAGTAGTAAAAGAAAAGTTTTCTCTGAGCTATGGCTTTATTTTAAACAAAATGTTGCCTTCCGACGTAACAAATATGACGTAATTTATGTGGTACACACACACTGATTAAGGTACCCGATTGTACACATGAGCTTGCCGTTTTACCAAGCATTGGTATAAATGTGATGTGTTGATGCCTGTTATTTGTTATCATTCAAAAGGGTATTGCAGACTTATAACATACACGTTAATATCATATCCGGATCATATTATTAATCAATGTATTGCCTGTTGAAGTTAATTCATTAATTCCCATGAAATCGGGGCGCGATATGGCCTATCTCTCTATATTTCAAGGCCAAACAAGCTTATGTGTATTGTCCGTTGGCATATGGGATCACAAGGCATCCAAAATTGACATAATTGTTACTTCAATGGCGTATATCATTGGATCAGTATTAAATGTTTTCGTTTGATTTGACGTTTACTGGTTGAGTTTGTAAATCCGAACAGTATATAAATACCGAACACCTGTTAAATCACGCGTTTGTTTACCGATTGAATGGTGAATTACTGTGCTTCAAATGAACGTTTTGCGTTTATGAATCAAACTTTTTTGTGAATGTGTACTTCAGCAGAGGCTGAGGTTTGAACCAAACATTATTAATGCCATGTTTGAAGTGACTAGAACCAAAACTCGCAAAGATATTGTTAAAAAACTGTCAAAACTGTTCGGTTTTACAAACTCAACCAGTATACACGTATACTGCTTAAGGGAGATAAGTTTTGAACGACAAAAGCTCGTTATATTGAAGTTCTAGCCCTCTCATTCTTTGAGTTCATGTACATTATAGTAAAACATTTGTGTTAGAGTCAAACACACGAGAATATCTATACATACAATAAAAAATGCACACTTGCCTAACACAGTTACAAAAGAACACATGGGAATATTTAACATAAAACAGATTGTTCTGTATCCTTGAAAGTGTCATAGTAGAACCCATGGGATTATCTACACATAAAAACATAGTGTACACTAGCATAAAATAGTTAGAGCAGAACACACGGGAATGTCTATAAATAAAACAAATAATGTTAACTAGCATAAAAAGTAAGGGTATAACATACGGGAACGCCTAAAAATAAAACAAATAGTGTACCCTAGCATAAAATAGTAAAAGCAGACCACACGGGAATATCTATAAATGAAACAAATAATGTTAACTAGCATAAGATAGTAAGGCTATAACACACGGGCATGTCTATGAATAAAACCAATAGTGTACACTATCATAAGATAGTTCGGGTATAACACACGTGAATGTCTATAAATAAAACAAATAGTGTATACTAGCATAACACAGTTAGCGAATAACACACGGGAATGTCTATAAATAAAACAAATAGTGAACCCTAGCATACAATAGTTAGAGTATTACACACTGGTATGTCTATGAATAAAACAAATAGTGTACCCTAGCATAAGATAGTAAGAGCAGTAAACACGGGTATATCTGTATATAAAACAAATAGTGTATCCTAGCATAAAAAGTTAGCGTATAACATACGGGAATGTATATAAATAAAAGTTATTGTGTACCCTAGCATGAAATAGTTAGAGTATAACACATGGGCATGTCTATGAATAAAACAAATAGTGTACCCTAGCATAAGATAGTAAGAGCAGAACACACGGGAATGTCTATAAAAACAAGTAATATACCCTAGCATAGGATAGATAGAGTATAACACACAGGAATGTCTATAATACATTAAACAAGAGTGTACCCTAGCATAAAATAGGTAGAGTATAACACTCGGGAATGTCTATAAAACATTAAACAAGAGTGTACCCTAGCATAAAATAGGTAGAGTATAACACACGGGAATGACTGTAAATAAAACAAATAATGTACACTAGCATAAAAAGTTAGAGTATAACACACGGGAATGTCTATAAATAAAACGAATAATGCACAATAGCATATCATAGTTAGGGTATAACACACGGAAATGTCTATAAATAAAACAAATAGTGTACACTTTCATAAGATAGTTGGAGTAAAACACACGTGAATGTCTATAGATAAAACAAACAATGCGCAATAGCATAATATAGTTAGAATAACACAAGGAAATGTCTATAAATAAAACAAATAGTGTACACAAGCATAACACAGTTAGAGTATAACAGTCGGGAATGTCTATAAATAAAACAAATAATGTACATCAGCATAAAATAGTTAGAGCAGAACACACGGGAATGTCTATAAATAAAACAAAAAGTGTACACTATCATAAGATAGTTCGGGTATAACACTCGGAAATGTCTATAAATAAAACAAATAGTGTACACTATCATAATATAGTTGTCTATAGATAAAACAAATAGTGTGCACTAGCATAAGATACTAAGGGTATAACACACGTGAATGTCAATAAATAAAACAAATAGAGTACACTAGCATAACACAGTTAGAGTGTAACACTCGAGAATGTCTATAAATAAAACAAATAATGTACACCAGCATAAAATAGTTAGAGCAGAACACACGGGAATGTCTATGAATAAAACAAAATACTGTACAATAGCCTCAAATACGTAGAGTAAAACACTAATACCTTTAATCAAAGCAGAACAATTGAACAGTAGCCTATATAACCAAGTTCCTGTTTTAAGGCTCAAGGTTCAAGGTACAACTGACACTGTCGACTCAAGACAAGAACCCGCTTATCCGTCATCCATAACAAATAAGAGTTCAATAGGATATTTTTTGATATGGGACATGTATTTCCAGTAATGTTACAAGTGCTGAAAAAGCCGACTTTCTCTAGCCCAAAATGTATAATGTTATTCAAATTAAATTGTAAAAAAAATTCAAGTAGCAAAACAAAGTAAAAAATAAATGCAATATCATTGTTGTTTGCGGTTTTTCAAAAGTATTATGATCTATTTGTTTGACGTCCACTTTTATCTAAACATTATGCGGGTGAAGACATGTTTTATCAGTAAGGACACGCATTGTGGTGAAACGTACTCAAACTATGGGTTTAAAATAAAACGATATTTGTTGTGTTTCTCATATCACAGCCTGTCTAACATGATAATTACAGCAGCAAGTGCCAAGAAGTGATGTCGCTTGGTTCACCTGTATAAAGTAAAAGTGCATTCAATCTTATAAACACACAAAACAACTTCATACACACAATTAAATTACTGTTGATATTACGTGACATATTACATCAATTAACTTTAAGAGTGCATTAACGAAATGTTCTGCATTCAGAACATTTATTGTGGGAGAAACCATTCAACATTGCTCATGCGGATCAAAACGATTTGATATTCCAGTACAAGTTACCTTGTATCAATGAATAACATAGAAACGCTTTTAGTCAGGATATGGGTCATTTGCATAATCTATATTCAGTCTATACACTTAAGTTAAGAAAGCTATAGACATTATGCGAAGGTCATTGATGTATTTAATTAATACAAAACTCCCAAGGACTCATTACTTGCCAGTACTTCAAATTCGAAAGATGTTTGGTGTTTGTGTTATCTAAGGATTGAAACTACTTTATATGAAGTATCTAAGGATGGGAACTATTTTAAAGAGTTATTCATTTTTTGTTTATTTTATCCCAGTTATACAAGGTAAGACCCAAAATTTGTTTTGTACCACGAATTAGAAAATACTGTCACTGATAAATATATATACACATAAATGAAAGGTCATATAACCTACGCACTACAATATTAACCTCCCTTTAAAAACAGATATGATAATGGTACTTTAACAAGTCAGCTTCAAATACAAAGTTATTCTGTCTAATAACTTAACCGGTACAACTTTATCAGGAGGAGGATTTTCCCGTTGTTAGGAATAATGAGAAAAAACATAATGCGCGTTTGGTCTGGTAAAAAAATTGATGGATTATTTATAATGTTTTCGTTTTCATTTTGTGGAATTCCTTGGAAATGGTCCGAAACACGAACGGGTAAGTTGGTGAATATGCTCAGCGTTTTGTAAGATTCGCATTTGTTTGGGCTAAGGAGAAAAAATACATATGTGTTGATCTGAGAATGACAGATTGGTATAAAACATTAAATAATTAAAGAATACTTTGGATATATTTGTTCGTATTGAGAATAGTATTCATTATGCATTTCCCAAGAGTTATAAAGATATCATCAACGATCGCTTTGGACCACACAATAAATATTAACATTAACACTTCATTCCTTAACGATTGTTGTTGTTTATCAATTTCCCATTAAAAGTGCAATGGCATTTCCCATCGAAATCGCGTGTATTTGTTCGATACTTCTGTCCTGTCATTGGGCACAAGAATACTAAAGGGCCCGGCATATTTACTACGGAACTATTTTTTTAATGAATTCGTAGTAATATTATCGGCAACCTGCAAAACTAAAATCTGCAGTAAAGAAGTTAAAACAAAATAAGCAACGATAATTTGATTGATTTTAATGTATATTTTAATTTCCTGATGTATGGAACAGTTAAAGAAATATTAAATGACAATGATGACGACTTATTTTGAAATTTGGAATTCACATTTGGTAAAAATAAAGCATCTGACAAAACATGTAATTGAGGAAATGAAACAATAACATATTGTAGTGCACCCAGCAATGTCCAGAAGAAAGAGCTCAGTTCAATACTAAGTCTTGTCGCGTCCTCTGGCTTTTTTTCCGCGAAAGTTCCCATTGCTAAACACGTTACCCACCCACCGCCACTGTCGTTTCATCCGATGTTAACTTCCGAAGAAATGACAATGCACTTGCTAATCAGCCAACACCGTATTTCAACATGGTTTATACACCAACTGATCCTTCAACATAACGCCCAGCAAGTAAATTGACTGGAATTTCTCTTCCATTTAAAAACTCGTGACTATCAAACGCTAGTATCGCGTATTATCGCGAGATATAATGAGAACTTTGTAGGTGGCGATATTGTTGTTGTTGTTTTTTGCTATTGTTAATTTTTCATAACTCCAGTTGTATTTTTCTAGCTGTAGTACAGTTATAATACGTTGTTAAAAAAATATTTTCCTTGAAAATATAGAAATTTAACCCATTAATAAGGAACTGTTTTTTTCTGCGCGTCCATTGTTTTTTACATTTAGGTTGCTGTAGCTGTTCGAATTTACACACCGTTGAGAACAACGAGAGAAAGAAAAAAGAGAAAATGCTCTTGAATAAACGATTTATTTTAGCAGAAATGTACATTTAAATAAATGTAAACATAAATACTAAAATTCGACATTTTGCATTTCATTGGTTTATGGTATCGAAATGCTGGTGGAGTACTTCGGACTTCAGCCATTTTGAACAGCCCTATTGCATACCATACCCCAATAAAATGCAAAAAGTCGAATTTTTATCCTTAAATAACTACACATGTACAGTGGACAAAGTACGGTGCGATCTTTACAGACCGACACGGAATCAGTATCACATACTATTAGACTGGATTTGAAACTGTAATAAAAGGTGATCCTTTTTTATTAAGGAGTCCAGGGAAATGTAAAGGCAGAGGGACGCATGTTTGGGCTGCAATACGGATTTAAAATGGAAAGAGCAGCCGAGGGATACTTAGCAAGGTAAACAGTTCGATCTATGTCTCTTGATGTGTTTAATAATTAATTATTTTATGTATGTATTGATGTGGAACAACGCTATGTGTCCATTTTCCAAGAGTATCATAGTAGCTGGGAACTATGTGAAAAAGCAACAACAGCAAATTGCATGCAATTAACATAAAAGCAGGGGTAATTGCCTAAGTACGATCTTTGATCCTCCATTAATTTCGCGAAATCACGTTCATAGTTTAAAACAAAGGTATCAAAGTCGACCGGACAATTGGTGAGAAAGCATAAAGACAAGACGAGAAGTATAAGTACATGTTGCATGTCCTTATATATGATATGATTCGATTGCTTTTTTGTTAAATAATAGCATAACCCTTAAACAATAGAATATCACTTTAAATCAATGAATGCATTAATTTATCGAATATCTTCAGCAAAAAATATAACCTTATCAAATAGCGTATAGGACAGAAACTGACGGAAGTGCACTTCCGATGCATCATGAAAACAACTTTATTTCGCACATTTATTTGACATAAGATGGTAACGTTCCACATCACTGAAAGAAGGCCCTCAAAGATTACACGCCCGATTTTAACATTTCATACAACAGATATCGAATAATTTTTTTGCATATGCACTTATTTCATATTATCCCATATCTAAATGTGTCAACTCTCTGGTGTATAATATAGTCGTCCAAATCATGCATCTATCTTAAATCGAACTCTTGAATAAATACATATACAGGCTATTCCTGTTTCTGTGATGTTCCGCGTATATTTTCAGACTAGAGACAACCAACCCTTTATCATGTGCAAAGAGCTGTGCTAGTAGAGAATGGTGCGCGTCCTTCTTTTTTTCAACGAGTGTACGCTCCTGCCAATTACACGCGGATATATTACAGTATGCCAACTTCACCGGAACGTTAGAGACAATGCTTGGAACAAAATATTATGCTACGACACCGACACCGTCAACAGGTGTCCCATTAACAACATTGTCTTCAACATCAGAGACGTCAAGTACGGCATATGAATCTCATACAGCGCCGTCTGATGCAGATCCTATAGGGCCATCAGACGCAGATCCTACAGAACCGTCAGATGCAAATCCTACAGCGCCATCTGATGCAGATCCTACAGCACCAACAGATGCAGATCCTAGAGCACCATCCGATGCAGATGCTACAACGTCATCAGATGCAGATCCTACAACGACATCAGATGTAGATCCAACGGCGCCATCAGATACAGATCCTATAGCGCCATCAGATGCAGATGCTACAGTGCCATCAGATGCAGATCGTACAGTGCCATCTGATGTAGATCTTATAGTGCCATCATATGCAGATCTTACAGTGCCATCAGATACCGATCCTAGAGTGCGATCACATGCAGATCTTACAGCGCCACTAAATGCAGATCTTACTGCACCTTGAGATGCAGATCTTACAGCGCCACTAAATGCAGATCTTACTGCACCTTGAGATGCAGATCCAACTGTGCCATCAGATGCAGATCCTACAGCATCATCAGATGCAAATCCCGTAAAAACTAAATCAACTGCATCGTCCATTGACTTTGACTGTGGTAGCATGTTCATGGGTTTGACATTATCATCGATATCGTGTGGAAGAGGTTTCTATGTATGGTAAGTGTTTAAGGCCCCATCATATCATTTGACCCGCGATAGCCACTGTCGTTCTAGCTTCTTTAGGGTTTAAAATAAGTGTGTAAAATACGGTGTCCAACTATAACTATGAAACAGCTGCACGTATGATCCTCATTTTTGTCATTCAGATACTCTTGGCACGTGATAAGGAGATAAGGACACATGAACATTTGCATTATTTTATCATACAGAAATGAGTAGGCTTATAAATGCTATGGATGCTTTCATCCTGACAGTAATGAGAAAGGCATTTTATGCGGAAGCTGGTGGTTCTGTCCGTGTTTGTGAAAGGGAGAATCATATAATTGCCTGGCAAACTTAAACCTTAAACTAGTTTAACCCCATCAACCCCAGGGTTTCGAATGGCAACTAAAAAATAGAAAAGCCCGGTTATAGTAATTGTTTCATAATATCTGTATACTATACATTATTTTTACAAAGTGTGGATGTGATAAAAAAATATATAAGCATAACTTAATTCTCTACTCATTACATATTAAATTAATTAGAATGAATCTTAAATTTTTATAAAAGTAAAAAATGAAATGAATTGTTTAACTACTAAATAAAATGTATTCATTTTCTCACAGTATGTCAGCTTATTTATAAATACTAATTTGTGAACGACCGCTATGCATTAGATAACGGTTACAAATGATCAATGGTAATATTTGACCTATTTCTTTGTGTATATTTGTCATAGTTTAAGACGAAATAAATTTTGTTCTGTTCTGATTTCGTGTATTTCTTGTTTAGGAATAAGATGACTTGAATGTTGGTCAAACAACGCCCGATGGGGACACACGCGTTTACAAACGGAAATGTAATTTTCCGGGTTTGTACGTTTCACAGGTCCAATGTTAAACAAAAAAAAGATCGACACGCCTGAAAAGGTTCCGAATGAAAATCGGGATTAAAATACGCTCTAAAATTATAACTTAAGTTCAATTCTCGTTTGTTAACGAACGAAACGTCATTATGTTTTCAACATCTGATATCAACGTGTTAATCATTTAAATATTTGGAATAATGAAGGTATATAATTAATAAGCTATTTCACATTGTTTAGTACAACACGGGATATATCTGGACCAGTAAACAGACTAACGGCTATTCCAATATAGTCCCAGCTGTGTACGAGTCTAAATTTATCTGCGTATTGTATAGAATAGTTGTATTTATTCTATACTATCATTTTTCACACGTTAGAACTGTTTGAATATATGTAGGTGCCGTTCTGATGGACCTCTTAAAATTGTAAGACTTCCTGTCGCATGGTCTCATCTTAGACATCTTGAATGGCGTGCCAGAAGGTTCAATAGAAATGTCTTCTAGTCTCCAGCAACATTCTTAATGACATGTTTTACTTATTCAGTAAGGCTGCTTTGTAGAAGTATGCAGATGGCAAATATCTTTTTGTGTGTGATAAAAATCGGATTTTTTTATTATCCTGATTTTATTCGAAGAACGAAACAAAATTCAGCTGGAATATTTATAGTAAAGCTTTAATGTTAATGTCTAATGATGTTTTTGCCACTGTGTTATTTTCATTATTTTTTTTATAAGGTGTTACGACTTTGTATATCTAATTTACATTTTTACACAGTGGTTGGTGCTTATATTGTCAGTTGGCTAAAAAAAAACGTTATTATTTAGAAAAACATACTAAAGATTGATAACAAAATCTTTTGAAAGTATTATTACGAAATAAGTTCCTCCTGTAAATAATACTTGCAAAAGATTTTGTTATCAATTTTTAGTATGTTTTTCTAAATAATCACGTTTTTTCTATCAATTACACTTAATTATACAATGCGTGTACATAATGCTTCTCACAAGTTTTAACAAGTTATCTGTTTAAAGAGTATACTCTTATCCTTAATCGATATTCTTGAATGAACTAACCATTATGGTACGTCAACTAGAGGAACCATGCGCGAGTGGATAGGTCGTACAGCCGGGAACCAAGTTGATGCTATCATTGTATTCAGTGCTCTAATTCATCGTATTTTTTGTAATTGTTTGCATAAATATAAAATGCTTTGTAAACACATTTGTAACTTATCTTAAACTTTTGCTTTTATTTCTAGTTCACCAAGCTGTTATGATATATTCTTATGTTGTGTATTTTTGCTGTTCATTTTGGAAAAAAGCTTATTGAGCTAATGTTGACTCCGAAACGTGAAACACCATCTTAAGCCTAACGCGGTATTGGTAGGAGTGTAATTTACAGTATTGGCGCTACAAGGAAATATTAATCATTGTGTCTAATCTTATTCCTGTTTATTGTAACCGCTTTTGATAAATTTCGACTTCGCTGAAACGTTATTGGTTCCGTTTGAGAACCAAGTTTCCGCTGGTGAATCGAGGCCCCTATAAAGGTATACCACTGGTGCAGCGGTGGTTGGTACCCCTAGCAATCAAACTACATATTATAAACAATTTTGTTTTTTCTAAGCATTTCCTTTAGATATTTAAACATTCAAGGGTTAATGCTTAGTCGATGATATAAACATACTATTGAACAAAATTATCCTTTTTGTTGACATGTTTTGCTATACGACAAAAAGGTTCGTAGAAGATTCAAAAGACCTATTGCAATCAGTGATTCATTTCTTATTTTTTTAAACGTGAAAACATGCATAGTTTGTGCCATAACGTTTTTATATTCATTCAAAATTACCTGTGAAAAACTACATTTACATTGAATATTTGTTTGGTAGTGAGAACTAATGAATGTCTGTATGTCAAAAGAATAAAATGCGAAATCGAATCAATACCACCCTTGAATTGAATATTTAGTTCAATGAATTTGAACAGCATATCGTTTTATATCAATTCGGTATGAAGACTTATTTTCCTTTTTGAAAATTATTCCCAAATACTTTGACGTAGTGATATATAGCATACACATGAAGTAAGCAGCCTAGCGGCCTAGCGGCGTGATGTTAGCGGCCTAGCGGCGTAAAGTTAGCGGCCTAGCGGCGTAAAGTTAGCGGCCTAGTGGCGTTAAGTTAGCGGCCTAGCGGCGTGAGGTTAACGGCCTAGCGGCGTGAGGTTTGCGGCCTAGCGGCGTGAGGTTGGCGGTCTAGCGGCGTGTGGTTAGGGGTCTAGCGGCGTGAGGTTAGCGGGCTAGCGGCGTGAGGTTAGTGGCCTAGCGGCGTGAGGTTAGCGGTCTAGCGGCGTGAGGTTAGCGGTCTAGCGACGTGAGGTCAGTGGCCTAGTGGCGTGAGGTAAGCGGCCTAGCGGCGTGAGGTTAGCGGTCTAGCGGCGTGAGGTTAGCGGCCTAGCGGCGTGAGGTTAGCGGCGTGAGGTTAGCGGCCTAGCGGCGTGTGGTTAGCGGTCTAGCGGCGTGAGGTTAGCAGCCTAGCGGCGTGTGGTTAGCGGTCTAGCGGCGTGAGGTTATCGGCCTGGCGGCGTGTGGTTAGCGGCTTAGCAGCGTGAAGTTAGCGGCCTAGCGGCCTGGCGGTCTAGCGGCGTGAGGTTTACGGCCTAGCAGCTTAGCGGCCTAAATTTGTTCTCGATTTCAAAGCAATTGTTCATGCGTTTTCATGAAAAAACAATGATTAAATTATGTTTTTAATCAAACATCACATAGAGGCCTTAAATTGTTTTCAATTTCAAAACGTTTTAATATGATTTCTCTTTCAAAACAAAGAAATATTAATAGTTTTTATGAAAAGAAGAATAATTGTTGTTATGAAAATAAATAAATTGTTTTTATTAAAAAAATGAGCTAGTCACTTCAAAGCAATTTTATATGCGATTTCTTCTAAAAAAATGATAAATGAATTTTTGTGATGGACAAATTATCACTTTGAATCAATATTCAACACTTTTTCCAAAAAGTCGATCAAGCAGTTCAGCGGCCTAGCGGCCAAGGGGCGTGAACTTAACGGCCTGGCAGCCAAATAGTTTCATATTTCAAAGCATTTTTATATGCGTTTTCTTCTAAAACAATGATAAATTAATTATTCTTATGCACAAATTATCACTCTGAAGTGACTATCAATGCGATGAACATTTTCCTAGCTGCCATACGGCGTGAAGTTAGCGGCCTGGTGCTGTTTTCAATAAAGTATATGTATTTTCTTCTAAAGCAATGATTAATTTATTGTTTTTTATGCAAATTTTACCACTCTGAAACGATTATTAACTTTTTTTTCAAAAAGTCGACCAGCGGCCTAGCGGTCTAGCTCTGTGAAATAAGCGGCCTAGCGGCCAACGGCCTAGCGGCCTAAAGTTGTTTCCTATTTCAAAGTATTTATATATGCGTTTTCCTCTAAAACAATGATAAATTTTTGGTTTATATTTACAAATCAACATCCTTTAGCGAATATTAGCACATTCCCCAAAACTCGACCAAGCTGCCTAAAAAATCCATTTCAAAGCAATCGTTTATGCATTTTCTTGGAAAACAATGATAAATTCATGTTTTTTATTCATAAATAAACATCCTGAAGCAGTTGTCAACAAATTTCTAAAAAGGTCGATCAACCAATTTAGCGGCCTAGCGGCCTTGTGATAATTTGTGCAAAGAAACCATAAATGTATCATTGTTTTAGATAAAAACGCGTGTATAAATGCTTTGAAATAGGAAACAATTTAAGGCCGCTAGGCCGCCCGGCCGATATAACTTCATGCCGCTAGGCCGCTAACTTCACGCCGCTAGGCCGCTTTCTTCACGCCGCTTGGCCGCTAGGCCGCTAACTTCACGCACATATATAAATCGTTATATTCGAGAAGTGCAGAACAAAGGAAACATAGCAATGGCTAGAATATGTTTTGAGCAATTGTCATCTCATGTTAATACTTTTTAGACGAAGCATTCCTTAAAAGATCATTTTGGTATTGACATCAAATTTCACATACATTCACATATTATTGAGAAGAAGTACACTTATTAGGAAAAATAATTCTGGCTGCAGTAATTTATAAAAATGTAGTTGTTATTGCCCTTTATTCATAAGAATCCTCTGTCAAACTGTAAATATATAGAGCTGCACTTCGTTCGCCGGGCGACAACCGAAGAAAACCGGAACCGCTGACCCAATTTCTACTAAATTTCACAGAAAGGGTGGCCCTGTATCAATAACTCCATCCCATGTTGATTCGTCAAGAAACCGCCAGGGGGCGAGATAACGTTTGACTTAATGTTCTTATGGAAAACTTTGAAATATTTTCCTCAGAATCTGCTCGCCCGATTCCAAAGTAATTTCACAGAAATGCTCCTTATGTGACCCGATATCAAATTTATTCACCCAATGATGATTCGTATATAACATGGCCGCCATGGGAGGGGCTTCGTTTCAATATATATTTATATGGACAACTTTAAAAATCTTCTTCTCAAAATCCTCTGGCCCTATTCTAAAATAATTTCACAGAAATGTTCCTTCGGTGACGATATATCCAATATTTCACCACATTCTGATAAGTAATAAACTTGGCCGCCAGGGCCTGGGCTACTTTTTATTATATGTCTATTCGGAAAACTTAGAATATCCCGACTTCAATTTTTTTTAAAGGAATGTTCTTTAGGTGCATCTTATATAATCTTTTTTTATTAGTATTATTACCATTTTTTATTTAACAATAATTGTATATATTAACTTTAAACTTCATAAAATTATTCACAGTAACAATGTGCTGTAAGAGTTACGGCTCTTTTACACTTTTTAAACAAATACATTTTTTTCATTTTTATACGCTAGTTTTAAACAAAACGGGACGTATAATAAGCTTCACCTGTGGCATCCAGTATGTCCTATCAATATTTTTAGAACACTTTGTCAAGTCAGGTGAGCGATATAATGCCATCTTGGCACTCTTGTTTGAATAATTCCGATGTGTATTGCATACTGTGTACATATTTGTAACATATTTGTCTCTAAACGGCTTAACCAAGTTCTTAAGTTTGAATTACAGTGTAGTATTTCTAATGAAATTGGGCATGAAATTGCCTATATTTTATTGTTCGAAGTCCAAACAAGCGATTTTTGTTTTACGGTATATGGGATTATTTTTTTATATAGCTGGGAATCTAACTGTTATTATACATAATTGTACGTCGAAAAGCTCAAATAACGTGCATCCTCGGAATAAATTTAAACTGTTTCTGAATATATCGACTTTTATAAAGAGCATAGGAAATACGCTATGCTATGTTGACACATAGTTAGGGGGGAGAACTTCCGAATGATGAAAACTCGTTTTCTTGAGGTTTTCGCCAATGTAAGTATCTATAAATAAAACATAACGTTATGCAGGAGCCTTAAAGCATAATTATAAAAGATTATACTTAAATAAAACAAAAGTCGGTTTAGAATACTTAAATAGTAAATGTTTAACATACACGTATGGTGGTAGCATAATGCAGAATAATGTAAATTTTCCTAAAAGAGTCATAGTACAACATACGTATGCTGATATCTATAAATAAACAAAATAGTGTATAGTAGCATGAATGAGTGATAGAAGAACATATAGTGATATCTATAAATTAAAAATAATGTAAAGTGGCCTTAAGCAGTAAAGCAGTAGAGCAGCCGGGAATGTCTATGCAACTCAAATTACTGCACCGAATCCTGAAAAAGTAACAGTAGATCCATCGGGTATATCTTTCCGTCCGGTTACTCCTCAGAGCACCCGACATTATAGGCAAGTTGGTTTTTAGGTGGTGCTTTCCCAGTTCAAATTAAGGTAAAATGTTGTTTATCGCTCTTCTGTTTTTCTTTTGGCTTATTCTTCCTTTCCGTAAAAGTAACTCACCCTTACGGTCAACTTGTCTTTTTAATCAAGACCCTGTTCAAACAAGGTGTGTTTAAGATTTAATTATAAGTGTTTTACTGCAATTTTAAAAACACCCACCCTTTCCCACACTCAATCTGTGATATCGAAATTGCAGAAATAATACATATAGTAAAAACAAGTATTTTAGTTTTAGTGAAGTGCGAACCCACATCGGTAAAGCAAAAAAAAAAACACAATGAAAATCAATACCTGAACCAATAGACCACCGCGACTCTTTTATAGCATTTGATACATTAATATGTTAACCATACATTGATATCATCGCTTAATAATTTTAGTCATCCAATAACGAAACAAAAAATATGTTTATGCTTATATATAAAACGATATTTGAGCAAATATCAACATTTGCTGAAGGGTCCAAACTTTTGGCATCTTAGTTTTAACACTCCAATTGATTTGCCACACTTTATTTCGTCATACATAAAAACTGCATTTTACAAAGACATGAGCGAGTATCAACCTCCGATTTTTCACTGAACAACATTGATATTTTTTTCAGTCGAAATCACTTGCATCACATTTATCTAAGAAACAGGAGCGTATTTTCTTTATGTGAAATTTCATTTGAAAATGTTTTGTATTTTTACTATATATTTCTCCAGTCTATTCCCGCAACTGCTAAGATACTGTTTTGCAAATCGCTATGCTCTATCCACTTATCTACCTTATTAGCATAAAATGAATCAGTGATCCAGTTTGGAATGTCATTGGTATTTCCCAATCATTTCTTATAACAAAAGCATCATGAAGACCTTGGGAATTTAACATACATTATATGAGACTCTATCATAGTTATATACTCGCTTTCTTTTTCTCTTATTATTTATTCGTAAGTGGCACTGAGGCTTTAACTAGAAGAATACGCACTGTGGTATTATTCATTATATAACAAAACATGACGCGTACAATAATGTATACAACTATATTTTTCAATTCCTATACGAAAGATGCTGCAAACATGACAATTGTTATGGGACAATATACCACTTAAGATTTCTCATGCGGATCAAAAGAATAACTTTTAGAGGCCTATACGAAAGATGCTGCAAATGTGACAATTATTATGGGACAATAAACCACTTAAGATTTGTCATGCGGATCAAAAACGATCTGGGTTCCTAGTACGGGGTACAATCTGAGAGAATGAGAAACATCGGAACGCTTTTAGTCGAGAAAATGTTCATTTTTATAATCGATATTTAGTCTATACATTGTTATGAACATGATGAAAAATAAACCTTGATGAAAAATTAATTAAAAACAAACTCCCAAGGAATCAATAGTTGCCACTATTTCAAAGTTGAAAGATGTTTGCTTGATGTGGTATCTAAGGGTGAAAACTACTTTACAGAGAAAATACGGAAGGATGGGAACTATTTTAAACAATTATTTAAGTTTTGTTTCTTTTATGGCACTGACACAAGGTAAGCCCTAGTAGTTGATCTGTAGCCCGGAATTGTCAGCATGTGTAATTATAGTAGAAACTTCACATAACCTTCACTCTTAGATTCTAAGCTCCCTTTAAATAACAGAAATTTAAATTGTACTTTTTTACTTGAGGCCTTCAAAGACAAAAACATTTTCTGCTAAAAAACTACGACAGTCGACTTGCGTATTACAAGAAATGAAACATTGTACGCATTTGTTTCAGTCGGAAGTAACTTATTTGAAATCAATGGCATTTGTTTGGGATATGGGGTGTAAACAATTGTGTATTGATTTTTTGATTTTGTAGTTGGTTAAAATAATTTATAGTATAGAAAAAATGGATGATTATTGTAAATAGTTTTAATTTAGATTACGACTTTATAATCATTTATGATTTTAACGAGTCATTCTGACGAAATATGTCCGGAGACGAGAGTCTGTTTTGTAATAAGTAAGCTAATCTCAAGTTTAAGGCCAATGTATTGCGTTTGGCTGAGAATCGCCATACCTGCGATCTCTGGAATACTGCGACTATGGGAAATATTGAGGCAATACATCTCCCTTGTCCATACGATAAGGTTTGATACTTCTGAGTAAAAGGTGGGTGTTGTACCCTAACCTTTGTTGGTTGCAAAATATGTTCCCTTTTGCCTACCATGCATGACAATAAATAACTACACCGAGAACACAGTACGGTACATCCTTTACAGCCGCATCACGAAGTCATTTATATGCTATCAAACTTATTTTGAAAATGTAAAATAATGTGATGATTATTTATGTAGGAGTAATGGGACAAAGTGTTGCAGAGGGTCGCATGTTCGGGTTGCAATTTGGGTTTACAATGGAAAGAGCAGCTGACGGATATTTAGGAAGGTAAGATTAATCATTAATTGTGTTTTATGTTTATTGATGGGTAATTACGACAACGTTTATTCTCCATTGTCCAAGAGTAACATAGTAGATGGGAGTAAAAAAAACAACTGCTATAACCAAACTCTATGACATACTTAACAAAGCGAATTGTAGACACTACCTTAAAAGAACGGGGTTATTGATTAAGTTCGATTGTTGAAATCACAAACTAATTCTCAGACATTTTTGCAAATTACGTTAATCATTCAAAACAAAAGCGACCGGACATAAGGTGATAACGCACAGCGACATTACGAGTTGCATAAGTATTCCAAGGTCTAATTGATTGTCCTCTTATAACATATATGGGTCGACTATTGTTTTATTATATTATGCACCAGTCTATGGTAACCACGCTCCCCCCCCCCCCCCAGGTCCGGATGTATACCGGGGATAGCCGGGGAAATGGGCCTTGTTTTTATCTTCCCGGTTGCCCCGCATCCCGGATGAATGCGGTGGTTTTGTCCATGCGCCGAATATAGCAGGACATTTGGCCTTACCTAGGGTCCCTTGGTTTGCGGGGACATTTGGTGGGGATTTGACCAACAGTTCGTCCCCGCAGGGAGGAGATTTTACCCGTGTTTGGCTTGACCGAAAGTCAAAGTCCCCGCTATTCCCCGGACCTTGGGGCCCGTGGTTACAATTGATTGGTGCGTTATAATATAACCTTGAACAGTAAAATTTTATTTATATCACGCGTTTATTCGAAATGACATAAGATGGTTAGGCCAAGACGTTCAACACTGAAAGTAGTTCATTGAACGTTACACCCCGGATATAAACATTTCATGCAAACGATATCAAAGGATATCGGACGAATACGAACAAAAGAAATAACTAGGAAATTAGTTTGCAATGTTATGTTTTCATTTATCCCATGCTTCAATGTGTTTAATCTTTGACATAAAATACAGTCTCGCAAAGCATTCGTTATTAAACACTTGAGGTCAAACATATCCTTAGAAAAGTTCTGTTTCTATGATGTATGCGCGAAATATCTTTCAGATTTGAGGCAGCTACCCCATTGTCATGTGCCAAGAGATGTGCCAACAGAGCAGATTGCGCTTCGTTCTTTTACACAAAGAGTGTATGTTCCTGCCAGCTACATGCTGATATTTTACAGTATGCAAACGTCACGGGGAGTTTAGAAAAAATGCAAGGAACACGATATTATGCTACCATTGTGAACGGTAATAAAATGTTTATAGATATGATTATATTCCAGTTGCTTTCAAATGGTATAACATGTGTATGCATCGTAGAAAAAGTAATGTATTTTCATAATATGTTATGTGTTCCATTTATAAGTTACTATTTAAAACATTTTTGTTAATGCTGGTTAATCTTTTGTACACATGACTTTTGTTTTGTGACAGCACCATCAACAACATCGTCCTCAACACTTTCATCAACAACTGAAACACCAACAACGACAGCGTCAACAGTAAGGCCGTCAACAACTTCATCGTCAACGTCAGTGTCGTCAACAACGCCAACAGCAATGCCTTCTACAACAACAACAACAATTTCAACTACAACCACGTCAACAGTAACATCCTCTAGTATCTTTGACTGTGATAATATTTTCACGGGATGGACATTAGCAACGCTGTCAGATGGACGCGGTTTCTATGTATGGTAAGTGTTTCAAGTTTCCATCATTTCATTCGAGTTGCGGTAACCACTGTCAGTTTCATCTTGTTTAGGGATGATCAGGTATTAAAAGAAATGGGTCAAAGGCATAGTGTTATTACGAAATAGCTGCTGAACTTCAAGCTTGACAGGTACTAATCTTATCAATATGATCTGAACACCAATGATAGATCGCTACTCGTATTGTTACAAGTTGTACATGCGATCTTTGTTATTAGTCATTCAGATAGTAATTGCACTTGTTAAGGACACATGTAAAATTTATATAATGTGTCATACAAGAATGAGATCGTTTATGAAAGTTCATGTGTACTGTTATCCAAAAATCATGCAGAATGTGTGGTATGCGTGAGTTAGTGAACCAATCGTTGATGTATAATAAAGATTATGCCTGATTTTTCAGGCAAACTCCACTGTTTCAACTTTTGTGAATATAAGTTTTTGCGCGGTAACCTCCAGCAGTGATCATACAAACTTCTAATGTATTTGTTAGCTATTTTTTTGTATAATAGGAGATAAAAAATATTTGTTACCAGGTGCCGTATGCATAAAACATCTAAAGTTACTTTTTAACTTAAGTCAATTTCCTACCATTTCCGTAGTCAAAATAAAAGACAAAATAAGTTTATGACATAAACGTATGCGTTTTTAATCACACAATGAAACTAAAGTGTTAAAGATCTGTTTTACATAATATGATAAGTGAGATACTGAACCTAAGAAAATGACATATGTAAGGAAATGACTTAAGATGTTTTATAAATATCGGTCAAGGAGGTCATTGTCCCATGAGGCATCACATTCAACAAAAATACGACTAATACAAACATTTGTACAAAACGATAACATACTACTCTTTAAACATTGATTTTGGTGTACACAAATAAAATACCTTACACATTTATAGAAAGTTTTATACAGCTCGTGCCAGGCTTTCTCGTACTCCAGCTGATATCGTGTATCTGATGTTAAGGTGAGGCGTTATCGGGCAAGATGACATGAATGTTGGTCACACAACGCCCAGCGATAACATATCGCAATGACATTAACCAAGTGGTTTCATATACAGCTACACATATAGAACGTGTTATCATAGCTGAAGTTTAATTTCAAGTATGTACTATTTGATACTGTCAATATCCAACATGATGTATGCAAATACATATATATGCAAATATTGAATGGTACAATACATTAGGTAGTGTATAGCACTGAATAACACTTGCCTTTTAATTATTTATTTGATTGATGTTGAATTTTGACCTGCACTGTGATACTGACATTGTTCATTTCTATCATATGATGGCATCGGAAAATGCTACCCATATTAAATCCATTGCTCTGTACGTTTATAAACTCATGTTAGCTATAGATAACACTTAACTTTGTTAACCAAGAGACACAACTCTTATTTAGTTACATATATGAATTTTGTTATATTTGATCTGCATTGTAACATGTATGATGGGCTAGAGGTCTTTCATTGAATAAACTTTGGTCGTTCGTTTTAAAAAGCAATAATTTGCACGACTGTCGGACAGAGGTGAGTAGAATACGGAAATTGCTTTGATTGTAAAATTGTTCAAATCGTTCCAATGTGGTAGCCCCAAAATGTTTTAACCGATACAATCCTTAGATATATCATGAAACACGAGGTAGACGTGAAGCTACATGTGCATCTTAATGTTGCAGCTGGGTTCAAAACTCGATTGTGCAATGTACACTTTTGGAACCTTACTATGATTTATACGTGAAATGCTAACAACTTGGTTTGCTCCTACTTTTCATTACGTTTTTATTATAGCGAAAAATTAATGACGGTTATGTAAAATTTCGAACTATCGCTACTAATCTATGTTTAAATAACCACTTTAAAACCAGTTCACTAATGCGTGAAACGCTTATAGAGTTTTAATGTCTAATTATGCACCAGTCAATTGTAACCACGCCCCCCCCCAGTTCTGGGGAATAGCAGGGGCTTTGACTTTCGGTCCAGCAAACACCGGGTAAAATCACCGCCTTGCGGGGACGAACTGATGGTAAAATCCCCGCCAAATGCCCACGCACCCCTGGAACCCTAGGTAAGGCCCATTCCCCACTATATTTTGCGCTAAGACAAAACCACCGCATTCATCCGGCACTGCGGGGACACCTTAAAGGTAAAAACATGGCCCATTTCCCCGGCTATCCCCGGTATACCCCCGGACCTGGGGAGGGGGAGGGGGCGGGGGCGTGGTTACAATTGATCAACATACTGATTGTGAAAGGACAAGATATATTTTGTATACAATTTATCTTAATTTGCATATATACTTTAAGAAATATAAATATTTTACAGGATAAACACAAACGCGACAATACCTCAGCATGACGCTACAACTCTTTGTGTTGCAATCGGAGGGACGCTGCCAAATATTCGTCAAGAAGAAAAGATGGTCTACTTCCAAACAGTCATCTTTCAATGCCAAGGTAACTGATAAATTTCATGTATTTAAAACAACAATCGATGATGAGTATTACTAAGGTAGTAAGGAAACAAACACATATCTTCGGTTGTATAGTGCTGACAGGTGTATAATTAATTTTATCTGTAGATCACCACTTTCTTACTCGTTCCAACGACTGGGTATGTCGTAGCCACGATCTACTGTCTGGTTCTCATCTAGTGGTCTTGTCCTTAATAAAAGGTGACCACGACTGAGCTTAGTCGTGGCCATGACAAAGTTATCAATTGGACATGAATTAGTTATCCATCAGCCAAAAAATGCTAAGACAGTAAGATATGACCACGAATTAAATAACTTACTTATCTGGTGGCCAAGACTTTATAATGTCGTGGTCATGACTTATTATCTCAAGACTCAATTTAGGAACAAGGATATAAGTTCTGACCACTTCTTTTTCGCTTGTTCCCACGACTCTGAAAGCTGAGGGTAAGACAGTATTCAGCCGTAGCCACAAAAGTTGTGACCACAGGCTTAATCAGTCGTGACCATAGATTTCGGGAAGTCTAACTATGGATACGAGTAATTATGTCGTCGGCAAGAACAAAAAATCCAAACTTGTGAAAGACACACAGCTGGTCATAAGTAATAAAATATACAGAAATTACATATGTCCGGAAATATATACTATAACATAATATTATTTATTTAGTAAACATAGCCCATTATACATCGCTGGATGCTCGTGAACGAAATAGAAATTTACTTTTATATAAAACAACTAATGTAAGATGTAATGCATCACTTATGGGTTTCTTGGTTGAAATAAGTCTCAAAACCTTAATTATTAAGATGGTAATATAGGTTAGCTTACTGACTTTGCATACAGCTTGATTGGCTAACACATTGTAAATGCAAAGTCTGACACAGGGATTGTGTTTCAGATGAGTGACATTGGGCATGCTTTAATATTATGCCTTGTAATAAATGATTGCCTTTCTGCTATTTCATTGGCTGAAAGTAATAGTTATTTGACATGAATTTCAATCTTTATGCTTAAGAATTGGTTGTTTGAGCGAAGCGTATCGGAATAAAAAGCAGTGGGTAGACCTTTAAGTACCTGTAAAAGTTTAAAATTCTTAATGATGAAGTCTAATTCTTAATGATTGCCTTGCTGCAGTTTCATTTGCTGTAAATGAAGGTTATATTCACAATGTAGGTTGTGTTTAAAGTTAACATTATGCTAGCTTATAATTGCATGCAAGCTAGCACGGGAACACTGATTTATTCGTTAACAGAGAGTACACAGGTTAAAAGTTTGAAGATAAATTTCCGAAACGTTTTTTATAAACTCAGCTGCAGTTTCTACCGCGTGTGTTAAATACGCCGTGTTAGACATTTAGCTATGTATTGAACTCTTATTTAATGATATTCCGTTCGATGCAGGGTTCCACCGTGTACAAATGAACCATGTTTCCTAACATGTCATGTCTTATTGATGAAACACAGACACTCACGACAAGTATGGCTCGAGCATTACCATCAGTCAAAGTTTATTTATGAATAAGTTCGTTTATGAATATGATATATACACACATTTATCCTAAGTAACAGAGCACAGAACTTAGTATAGTATGAATAGACAGTCGTTTTTGTGTATTCGATGAATTTTCTATACATATTTTATGAATTAATATTGAATGTTTCTGAGTTCATGAAACCCGATTACTTTACTGGTAAAGTGTTTGGAACTATGTGTTTGTTTATTTCAGGTGTAAACGGGAAAAGTTTTTGGGTAGATGGTAGCTGCACAAATGCTTTGGATCCCTTTGCCGCAGGTCATTATTCCAAGCCTTGATCTATTTTAAGAATATTGGTTTCTTACTTGTTATCAAAGAAAGAAAACATCGTTTGAACATAATTATATTTGTTTTTGTATATTTACATTGCATGAATATTCTGGGTGTGGATCTAGCCCAGTTTCACCATATTACTGCGCAGCTGCGTAAGCATCCGGTCTTGCAACGCGATTTCTGCTTGATACTTTTAAGGATATTCAAATGTGTTGTCTGGTAGTGCGGGTCACATGAAACCACATATTGCTGGTACTGCTTAAGCATGACGCAAATATAGCTGTCTGGTATCGAAGGGCTCTGCTGGTTTAAAAACGTTTTTGGATCGCCCAAACTTCTAATTTAAATATTCAACTCTGATCACGGATCTTACTTGTTCCCAACACAAACCTTCCGGTTGGTTATCGCGGATTTTGTTGAATCGCAAGGGTTTATTTCCGGTTTGAAAGATGAGCTCTCTAAACTCGCTGCTTGCATCTTCCGGTCCAATGTGGCGGATGCCGACGGATGGACAGCTGTGTTTGAGGAGAATTAGCAACGCTTAATTATTATTTGGATTACCTTTTGTATTTGTGATATGAACGCAAAAAGGAACAGCATGCGAATGTCAACACTGGTCGCATGTCCTTCTTCATTCGATCGGAAGAAAAACCTGATCTTTAATGGAAATATATGCCGCGCGTTACTTGTGCATTGTTAACGATACTTTGTTACTACGTATATTGTGAATATTAGTTTCAGTTACGGCCAAAGATAAGAGGTTTTTGATATACGACCTTATAAACCTTGAACGAGTCACTTATGCAATAAACCATGACACCACATCCATTATATATTTCTAAAGCTCTTTTAAGATACCCTCTATCATATATCAATTCACCAAATAACGTTTGACGAGAGTTTTTGCAACTGGATTTGACTGGAGAAGATCCAAACAACTAGCGCTTTACTGACCAATGTTCTGTAAACTTCAGTTGAGTTGTCGAGGCCTCAAAGTAATATATACCCAGTTGTTATTTTGAAATAAATAGTCCGCTCCCGCCAGCATTTCTCAATCAACCCTGATCATCTCTATACCTGGATACAGGTATCTGAAAGGAAATGAAAAAAAAACCGCGGGTAATATCCATACATCATCAGTATTATCAAGTTAATTTATAACTGATAAACAAGGTGTTCGTAGAAGATCACTAAAATATAGTTTGTGTCATGCTCACCAGTCGTTGGGTCGGTGGTGAAAACATATACACTGTAGTACAAATCTGCTATAGTAAAACACAAACCATGTTTATCTTAATAATAGCCTCCTATCTTCGTACTGTATAACATCAACGTATACAGTCAAAAGTATAGTTTCCTGCCCAGGCCCCAAAATTTCTCGAAACGTCTTAAGTCCCTTATTACCGGGTTAAGCTAAACTCACTATTTTTGGTTTTCTATAATATGCGCAATATTTCCTTCTTTTATATAATAAAGAATTGAATGCTTAATAGAATAATCCATTTTGCTTTTATTAAAGTCCATTGTTAGTATGTATTTTGACTAATTACTATAAGCGACTTAAGCCTTTTAAACTGAAGAAGTTTCGAGAAATTGGGGTCAGGTGCACATTCGTAACGTTTTTTCCTCTTAAAACATGTTTCCGCATTTATATAAAGTGTTTTAAAAGTATTCTTACACATTTCCTAAATTGAATGGCCGCATATGGTTTTGAAATGATGGACATTTGTTGCTACATCGATATCAAAGGGAACGATATTAGGAGCACAATCAGGTCGACAAGAAAACAATTGAAAACAAATTTTGCAGCCTACCAACGTTTGAACAACTGCTTCATCGTTTAAGGCGTTACTTTTAACTTTAATTTGGGACATTTCCTGTTGGATTTGGGATACCTAATGAAACAAACTTTCCATTAAACTTAAATTATATAAATTTAGATGGCAATTCTTATTCTACAAACAAATTTAAAACAAAGACACTGGATATAATCAAATTACATGTCGAGTCAATAAATTGTCGAAAAACGAAAATGTTGATGCTACATAAAATACATCCAAACATCCGAATAAGCTCATTGAGCTAATGTTTCTTGTTAGTGTATACCCGATTTTAAATAAAGACTATTGTATCTTGTAAACTACGACTGGTTCATTCCCCAATTGATACGTGGTATTCAGCGTATTCTTCGAAGCGTTATATATCTAAAGTGTTACGTATTCAGTACGCGGACTTAAAAGATTTTTATAACTTTTCCTAGATATACAGGGATACGGTGATTCCATCGTGGCACACCGTATCCCTGTAATTCGGACGTTGGGATGTATTTTTGGCTGGTCTAAGTGTGTGGAGTCCGAAGGAATCCACGCGTACTTTTACCAGCCCAATGGAGTTCATATCCCCGATAATGACATCAACCCCGCGATTCATTCCTTATATTTACACCAATAGTTCATTATTTTATTCAAGAAACGTTAAAAAATACTTCATTTCATTTCGGATTACCTTTCAGTAATCATTTTTACCAATTCTGTAAATAGGACGACCCGACTGTTACCGAAACATTTTTTTTTCAAATGACGTCACAATAACGCGGCAAAATCACTTGAAATCACTTTTAAACGTAATATTGAAACACTTTTGGCAACAAAACGTTTAAAATATAATAACTAAGCACTCTCTAAAATGTTGATTTATATTTTACTGGACCTGACACAAAACAAACAATAACAAGATCAATAACGTTCATCTATATTGTTATGCAATGAATTGCGATCTGAACATATCCGAAGATGTTACGTTCATCGATTGATGAACGCAGTTGCCGAAAGGCAGTTCATTTAAGGAATGGAAGTTGAGGTGTTAAATTCAAGCTGTTAGTTTTTATTTTATTAACTGACACATAATTAGTGATCAGTTGCAGAACTTGTTTATATGACTTTGTCGTAAGCGCTATAGAAACCCCCTTCTTCCCAATACATTTGTTTCCACAACGATACACTGTAAATGTTTAGGATATTATCGATCTTAAAAATATTGTGCATTTATTTTGTCTCTAATAAAAGACCTAATTGTCAAAGTCGTGAGTAAAAGGGACCCGTTCTACTAATAGCTCGTAAGTTGTGCGTTCGTATATCCTCGTCGACTATCAAACAGGATATTAGTAATTCCATTTTCCAAGAAAGAAATTGACGGGTAATCAGCTATAATAAGGCTTCTCTTAAATGCGCAATACAGACTTAAACTAGAAGATACTCCGCACTACTTTCACTAAATGATAAATACAGCGGGAATATTCACGATACACATGCATGTAAGCTTATTTCAAATTTTGCTACAGTTGAGTATTTGGAACACGTAAATACAGTATTTATTTCTCAATGAAGGAAGAGCTAAGGTACCGAACTTGAGCTCAACAACATTTTTTTCATTATCTAGGTTTGCTTAGTTACTTATCGAATTCGTTATTTATTCACAGATGCCTGGAAGACCTCAGACGGTTGGCAAATACCAATGGACGAGCATACATTTTGGCTCCCAGGACGGCCTAACAATCCTTCAGTGTCCCAATGCTTGTGGATTTGGTTTGAAAATTCTTATCTATTTGACGATACGGAATGCAGCTCCACGTCTGTCTACACCATCTGTGAAAAGACTGCGTAGAGTGTTCGAAATGACTGTATGACTTAGTAAGGTTTAAAGTGTTGTTACCTTAATTCTGGGTGTATTCGTTGGAAGAAAAGTTTGATATTTTTAGGTGTCTGATATTGTCATATTTGTTCAGAGAAAGTGATCTTCTAAACATGAGCGAGAAGTTGAATGATTTTGCACCATATGCTCATTGAATTAAAGATGGAATACTATTCGGAATCAACATTATACATGAATGGAATTGTACATGATTTTTTTAGACCTGTTTTGTTTTTTTCAATTATATACTGCCTTTATGTAGACCATTCGGAATTATAGATAAAATTAACAATGGCAAGTGCAAATGAGTGTTTTTAAATATTTTAGATTGATTTATGTGCTTCGTTTAGCCAAATATGTGCTTACCGTGTGAAGATACACTACCGATAACACCAGCTATCTTTCGTCTGTTCTCCGGAGATAGTTTTTTTACCTTTCAGTTAGAAATGCTTAGAAGCAATATTTGTGTATAAAAATAGGGATCTTTAAAACAAGGATATCCTTCTTTAAACTAAAGCGATAGTTAAAGGTGAGGTTTATATTTAAAAGGGAAACCAACACATGGTATCGAAACTCCAAATTTAACTCTTATAAAATAACCAATCGTCGGATATCCGCGACTCTCTACTACCATGTTTCATAAGCATATGTACCGTGGGTCATTTGTCGTCGAAAACTCGTAATCAATACTAATTCAAGAGACATTTTCATTGGTTCTGCAAGGTACCAGTGCCAAAATGTGCCCAGATACACATACTTATGTTTGCTTGGCGAAAACTGGGTTTTCAGTCGGTCCACCAATTCCCTATCAAATATTTTCAGGAGCGGAGACCACTGGCCCATGACACCTGACAATGTTCAGATATTGAAGGGAAAATTAGTGTTACCTTATAATTCATCGGCCGACGAGTTGCCTACCCTGTGTCATATTCATGTATATATTTTTATTAATTTTGACACTCATTAGTCCCACGCTATATACGTGTTACGGAATATACCATGGTTACCGACCTTGTTAATAACAATGATAACTTCGGATATCCTTAGCCCCATTCAACAACTGAATAATTTATATTTATCGAAAAACATGTTATTTGCCTCCTTAGAAAATCAAATGTCTTTATCCCAATAAATGCAAATAAACAAGTTATTCATGTATGTTGCCACAGTGAAATGATTGTCTCGCAAAGTGTGTATGACCTAGTTTAAAATTCGCCTTGATTATATCTTCATCGAATGGAAGACGGCAATTGTAATTAAAATGCCTTAACAATCAAAGTTATAAACACAATCCCAAAAAGTGATAAAAATACAAATTAAATCAATTACTAAAATGATCATTATGTGCAATAAATCAATTCTGACATTTTTCAGAATAAAGGATTCTATATGCAACGCTACAAAAAACAATAGTGTTCTAAATAAACACCATAAATATATAATCAGAATAGTGAATGGTTTTCTTATTAAATTCAAATCATCGCTTTTATAATAGTTTCCCGAAACAACTACAAGTCGTTACTGCTAAAGTGATCCAAAATTATACTTATATGAAAAAAGCATGGTACTTCGTGGCTGTTATCGTTTATTGATAATTGTCGGTAGTTTACAACACAACCAATAAGAAGAAATTTTATATGGGAATCTTTATATCAAATAAGATATATATTCGATTTGATATCGGTGTGTTGCAAACATTAAAGGCAAACAAAGATATCTTCAGCATTATACTGATAATGATTTGAATGTAGGAAGATTTCACAATATTGTAGCTGTCATAACGTCAGTTATTTGAGTAAGTGTACATTCGAAATACAGGAGTTAATTTATGTGAGAAACAGTGAGTATATTCAATTAATTACTTTTAATCGTTAATGTTATAATGTTATCAATTTGGTGATTTTATATATGCCCAGTTATTTGTCCAAGGTTATCTGTATAATACTGCTAACCAAGTACAAATAACTCGGTTAATATAAAATAAACTAATTAATAAGTGTTTTCTTATTTAACTATTACGACATTTTAGTTAAAACAATCTAATAACCTATCTTAATTGTATACTTGAAGCCTTTTCATCCCTTTTTCGTTCATGGTTTTTGCTTTTTTAGACTAGACTTTTCTGATTTTGAAATGTATCCTCTTAAGTGACATTGCACAGACTTATGAATAAAGCACTGTACATAAGGAAGCATGTCTTTTCGTGATAATGTCGTAAGACGTTTGTTAAAACGTCAAATGTTCACCTTCGTCGTCCATTTTGTCTGTGTACAAAAACAAAATTGTCGTAAACATGTTAAAAACAACTGTTATGTCTAACCTTATTAATCCACGTAATTGACGCGTTACTGTGACAATTATGGTGCCAATACCAGACAATTGACGACAATATATGTCAATAAGCGGACAATATCGACCAAACTCGGCCAATATAAAAAAACTCGTCTAATGAGTTACCTCCGCTTTGATTGGCTATAAAACTCACCTTATACAGGATTTGAGAAATGGACCATTTTTATTGGGTGCCGCCTAGTATAAGTATTATGCTGGAATTATTTTAAAAGGCAGACATTTTGGGAGAACGCTTCATGTGTAAGCAGTATTATTAATCAACTATTACGTATTTGACGAGATACAGAGACAATTGCTGTACCTATACCAGACAATTAAGACAATATATGTCAGAACTCGCTCAATATCGACCAAACTCGGCCAATATCAACAAAACTCGCCTAATATGAGTTTCCTCCGTTTTGATTGGCTACAAAACTCGCCTTATTTAGGATTTGAGAAATGGGCCATTTTCATTGGCTGTCG
Organism: Mya arenaria; assembly: GCF_026914265.1. NCBI lineage: Eukaryota > Metazoa > Mollusca > Bivalvia > Myida > Myidae > Mya > Mya arenaria. The sequence continues at coordinate 1,680,443 of NC_069128.1, read as the reverse complement.
AAACTCGCCTAATATGAAAAATATGCTGGAAATTATTTTTAAAGGTAGCCATTTTGTTAAATCCGTTTTCCGACTGTTTTGAAAGTTTTGTGCTTCGTATAACTCTATTTGGAATACTTGAACCTAGTAAATACTTGAACCACGTTGTATGGTTTGATATTACAGTTGTATTTAACCCGTTGGTGGATTATACGACTATTATGATTTTGTACACCGACAAAATGGACACCGAAGGTGAAACATTTGACGTTTTAGCAAACGATTTACGAAATAAAGACGAAAAGACATGCCTCCTTACAATGTACAGTGCTTTATTCACAAGTATGCGCAATGTCACTTAAAGGATACATGTCAAAATCAGCAAAGTCAAGTCTAGAAAAGAGGACTGACACCATGAATGGATAAGGGATAAATACGGCTTCAATGTGAACTAAAGGTAAGTTATAAGAATGTTTTTAACCGAAATGGTAATAGTTAATTAATAAAATATTTATTAATTAGGTGATTTCGTATTGGCCCAGTTATTTGTCCTCGGTCAGCTGTATTTGCCTTCGCCCTTTCGGGCTCAGGAAAATACAGCCAACCTCGGACAAATAACTAGGCCAATATGAAATCACCTAATTAATAACATTATAGTATGATGTTCGTGTAGCTTATTTCAACTAAAGAACGCTTTGTCTAAATGAATGAGCTGAGCTTCTATTATCTGATCGTCGTAATCGTTATCGTTGATTTTAACACAACCGATAAAAAGACTCAACATGGCGCACCCTTTGTACTTAAATAAGGTTGTAACCTGATAAGATGCAGTCGAAGTGCAAACAAGCCAACAAAGTAATCTGGAACAATTTATCAATGTGAATGGATAACGAATCAATGATATTTAAAGCTGTCAAACTGAGATATAGCTATTGCAGGCGTAAGCATAAATTACAGGAAATAACATCTTAGAGTGACTGTGAATTTCCTGAAAAATCATTTTCAGGAAAGTCAAAGAAAATCTGTATTAAAACTATTAATTGCAAAATGGAAAAAAAATTACAATTAAGATTTTCTTTAATATCTAATCACTTGCTAACGAAATATTATTCATTTTTTAATCGTTCACGATTAAATAAACAGACAATTTACTTCATAATCTCACTTTTCAGCAATGCAGGTCAAACAGTTTTTTTCAAAAGCTCAAATACCCAAGCGGAATATTGAACAAAATCGCGACAAATAGATACATTCATTCATTTGTATAAACCGAAACAAACAAAATACACATAATAAATTAATGTTCCCAGTATCCATTTGAGTCGATTCTGCAAAACATTAAAACATATCGATATGTTGGAGTTTATGCAATTTGAACAAAAAATATGTACAATGTACAATTGTATTGAATAAGAATATTGGAAAAACATGTACTTGTAAATGTTTTATACAAAGAACTCTTATTGATTATAATGTTAATGTTGATAAAGCATTGTGCTGTAATATTTAACTCTTATGCCATATCGTATGTTGGGTGTGTACAGTAACCTATAAGGCTCTTTTGTAAATGGCATACATGGTTTCTTATTCCTGGCTTACACATACGTTTAACATGTTCAGAGAACCAACCATTGTTGGAAAGGTTAACCACGTGATACAGTTCTTCCAAACTAATATGTTGTGAACTGTTACAGGCCCTTAAAGCAACTGTGTACCAGATGATCAATTTGCAAGAAAGAAAGAAAATTGTTAAAAGCTGTCATAGACCTGATATAAATGTGAACAATGCATTGCAACTTACCAACTGAATTACCAGATAGTTTACAATTTATTTAAGTTTAGCAGTTATTTGGTACTTTTTTACAATTATGATAGCAAAGCATAACACATTCTTTTAAATAACTGTCCTGAGATTCGTTTTTTTTGGTGCCAATCTGGTGTACAGTCCCTTTAACATATAATAAACATGCAATGTATCCACAATGTGTAAAACACACATTGGCAGATTAGGGTTTTAAAATATCAGCAAAAGTGGTAAAGCCAGAATTTGTTTTCGTTTTACAGGAATTTTCTCGTGTAGGCATCTTGTACAATAAAGTGCACTAGTCTACTCGTAGATCAACTTGCACGTGAAGGCAACTTTTGCATTGATGTACATAAATGTGGAGGTTACTTGTTTTTAAGCGTGCACATAAAGGCAACTTGTAAATTTACGTACACGTGTAGGCTGCCTGCACATAAACATGCACTTTTAGGCAACTAATACATTTACGCGCACTTGTATGTTGCCTGCACATGCACGTTTAAGCAATTTGCACATTGATGTGCACGTGAAGGCTACTGATTTATAAACGAGCACGTGGTGTCATGGTGTCCTCTTTTCTAGACTTGACTTTGCTGATTTTGACTTGAAACCTTAAAGTGACATTGCACATTCTTATGAATAAAGCACTGTACAGCAGTGTAAGGAAGCATGTACTGTCGTCTTAATTTTGTAAATCGTTTGCCAAAACGTCAAATGATTCACCTTCGTCGTCCATTTTGACAGTGTACAAAATCATATTAGTCGTAAAATTCACCAACGGGGTAAATACAAATGTAATATCAAACCGTACAAAGTGGTTCAAGTACTCAATAGGTGTATGTATTCCAGATAGGTTTATACGAAGCACAAAATTTAAAAACAGCCGTAAATATGGATAAAAAAATGGCTACCTTTTCAAGTAATTTCCAGCATATGGATTTTAAATTCCAATATCCGCTTAAAATATAGTATACCTTAATTACAATAATTCTGAACTGCAAAGTAATCCAATATGTTACATTATTGGACAAAAAGGTCATAATATAAAGTTAGATAGATGGGCTTTAATAACATAGTTTCCGTGGTGGTAACCTTTTTTCATTTTTTATTATCGTCATTTATAAATACAACCGGTAAGAAAAGACAATGAAATCTATATATGATAAAAGAGGGTTTTTCCCATTCTGTATCGCCGTAAAGCAGACCGGTCAACAAAGCAATCTACAGCATGATACTGATAATTCTCTAAATTTACGAAGAGTTTACGATATGAGAGCTGTCATAACGTAATTCATTTGATTTACTGTACATGCAATATACGGGAGTTAATGCTTTTGGATAACAGTAAGTATAATAACTAAATCATTACTTTTTATAGAATACATATGGGCAGAAAGTCCCTCATTTGGTACGCGAGTTTCAGCGTGTATTTAAGCAGTATTCGGGACTCACAATGTAGACACACAGTACTCAAAATAGCTCGTAAATCGTATTCGGTACGTAACCTTCTCAATTTGTTTTACATCGAGGCCAAAAATTTCTTTGAAAATAATTATGCGCGTTAAATAAGTTTTGCACGTGCATTCAAACTTTTAATGGACGTCAGGGTTGTTCCACTTGACTGTATTTTGGTATTATTCAGATACGTCAAAGCTACTTATAAAAGTTATCTCTAAATTTAAGTTTTGCATTTGTGAAGAACAGGGTCACAAGCGCTGTATTAGTAAAGGCTTTTAAAGACATTTATTTCGAGAAAAATGTACGTCAAATGATCGCTGTAATAAATGCCCTCTCTGATTCGCAACAACTAGCAAGATCTATACAGTGTATTTTTTACAATTCAACATTAGTTCAAGTCAAACACCATTGACCGGATTAAACAAAGCCATGGGGTTACACTCCCAACAAGGATATCATGTTGTTGTATTTGAAATTCATTTCAGTTAATGTTGAAAAATAGTTCACTTATTTTTAAGTATATGATTCACATCGATACAAACTAAGTATGTCTTTAATCACCATGATGCATTCGATGCACTCAACTAGTCAACAGTTTCCCTTGACATTCGCCTCCTTGAACTACAAATTTAGGCTTATCCTAACTCATGGAGCTAGCGCGATGTGCATGCACGTTTGTCATGTTATTTAAAGTGCTTCATCAAGAGTTCATGAGCTAGTTCCGCGTTTTTAAATGAAAATATCTTTCTCAAATGGAATACGTTTAATGTTTGTAGATAGGTATTTTATTATATATTTATTAAAATAATAATTTTGTCAAAATCAGTTTTGCAGTGATCTGGTTGAAAGGTCAAAATAATAAAATTAATCAGAGTCTAGACAAATTCCGATCATTAGACAAGTTTAGTTGACACGTAAGAAATGCGAACAACTATTTATTTATATTTCTTATCTTAAATGAGGCTTTTGACTCTAGTGTTTAGTTAATACGGTATTTTCCTTTCTAATCTTGAACCTTTGGCGTCAACAAATGCGCTCACATGAATCAATAAAGTTTTTCTAATATTTAACTTTTTTATTTGTACATTTTACTGGCGGTGACTGTACTGACAGGATCAATAAAGCATATTGCAGTTACGGGAATCACAGAGCAATCTCATCAATAAAAATATGTAACTGAGGCATCTTCTTCGACATTCAGTTGGTATTAGTTTGCTTCAGTGTTACATACACAATGAAAACACACGCGCCCACAAACAAACACGCAAACACATGCATACACAATCGAACTCTCTCTCTCGCGCGCGCGCGCACACACACAAACACACACACACGCACGCACGCACGCACGCACACACACACAGGTACACTGTAGCGCACACTGTAGCGCACACACGTACACTAACTTCTCTGGTGAACTCAAAATATAACGAATTATAAAACACACGTGTGGATTTTATCTGAAAAAAAAAATAAGGTGTTCGCTGCTTATACAAATATTTATAAACAAACAGGACATGCATGCACGAATAGCCATTGTTTCTTAAATTTAACATTTTCTTCCTCATTTAAAAAGCGTGATAAAAACATATATGTTTTCTTAAATGCACATTTGATTTTCTTACAGAATATTGACAATGCGCTTGTGTTACTTGCACACGTACTTCATCTTAGGTAAGTTATTTTAAGGACTATACCATAAGTTGAAGGGGCCCAAATAGGTTAATTAAAATACTTTAATGTTACCGCATTATTGTGTATTATCATTCAATTTTCAAAACATAAGTACAGACAATAGATATAAGCCTTTAAAAATTGATTTATCACATGCTTACCCTTGTTTTCCGTGTAATATACCCATTACGAATATTTTTATCTTACACATGTGTAAGATAACATATCAGACATTTCTATTGGTTAGACTAATCACACGCGACCTAGACATCCCTCCGCATTGTTGGTAAACAAAATGGTTTAAATGCCAACAAATACTTACCTTAATAATGAAGCTGTAGGGCTTCCGGGAGACAAATGGCGAACGAATCATAGTGTCAGAAAGCATCTTGTTCAAAACCTTTCTGATAACAATGTTCCGCCAATCAGATAATGATTACTAGTCACAGAAATATCCAGTCAGTCAACAAATACAGCCACATTAGTGACAAACAACACGAGAACATTTCAAACATCTCCATCTTAACAGGCAATATGCGACCAATGCCATAAAATTTGCTTGCCAGTTTAATCAGCTGTCGGTTACCAAAACACAAATACGAATTCCGCAGCACAGGTTTCTCATCACACGTACTGTACGTCCCAAGACGGCTAGAACAGCTTGTTCTCTGGAAACATTCTTGATGGAACTTTTTCAACATCAACATCCATGCAGTGCAGAGTAAGGCTTCGTCGTAATCATCTGCATGTTGTGAAAATCCATGTACACTAAGAAAACGCTTCAAAGTTATCGTAGAAAGCGACAGTGAATAACTTTTAAATCCGTGCTCACAGTAAAACTTGACAGACCGATGTAGGTCACATAAACCGCGTAAAGCATGTACTCTCAGTGTGACGTCATCAAATTTTGTACTTATTGTGGGTTTTTTTGGTTAAAATTGTTCGTTATTCATATTGTTGGATATTTTACTACACATGTTTATTCTTGTGACTTGTTCAGCGCTATATCAGAATTAAAACTTGATAACTACTAGCTGTTTTTGTCATTTTCATTTGGAACTATTTATATGGCTCATCGTTGACACTCCACTCAGTGTACTTTGGCTGTCAAACAATGGGTTTAGAAAGTGGAACGTGGAACTAAATTGGTAATAAAAACACTGTTTTAAGCATGTGATAAAAAAGATCTGACACTCGTTGTCATTTTATACAAGATTTTTATTAAACTCGTCCATGAAAGTTGTTAGTAAGCGAGCCTCTGGCGAGCTTACTAACAACTTTTATGAACTCGTTGAATAAAATCTTGTATTAAATGCCAACTCGTGTCAGATCCTATATGTCTCAATTATTTGCTACGTCAAAAAATATTCAGTTAAACGGCGCCAAACCATCGCTTGTTTATTTATGCATACACAAACAATATGTTTTGCTGTTTAAAAACTTGTTTTCCGCATTAATTTTTATTGTGCACATTTAATTAAAGAAAACTTTCTGTTGCAACAGTATATGTAATTAAACGGCTAACTAAGAATATGAGCTACTTCTTAAAAAGACTGTTGACTTATTTTTATATTAGTCAATAGAAATCAAGAGATCACATGTTGTTTGGTTAGTGCCAAAACGTTCCATATTTAAATGTTATTTGTTTCGCTATGGCGAAAAAGCCTTTAAGTTCAATAGGATTAATAACCCGCTATAATGATCCATTTGAAAAGTAACATGTTCTAACTTCTAGGCTTTGCACTGACAATTGCTTGACAATTTGTATGACTCAAAAGGGTTTTTGACTTGTTTTGGGATTACTATATGCTATATTTCACTTACATTACTTTGGGCCATGTATAACCATCTATCCTTTTCTAACACGTTATTATAACACGCATTTAGCTCCAAGTGGGTTAGGTCTAATTAGATGAGTTTTATTGTGTACAATCACATTTCAAACATAATTATATTAGTATAATAACGTTTCAGCGTCTGCCTTTTATGGAATATACAGAGTTTCTTCATTGCAACATGGAGATGTATGTACATGCAATTCACAAAGCCCTTCATCAAAAACAAGCTCATCATCTATGTCTCCAACTACGGTTCAAAAGCTGACTACTTTGAAAGTAAAAAGTAATCTTGTAACGGATACCACTCTACAAGATACAGCAACAACAAAACCAAAATCTACAACCAATAATGAATTATCAACTTCTTTAATAGAGACAACTACAACAGAAGAATCGATTTCTACAACCAAAAATAACCCAGATATTACTGTATCAGAGGCAACTACAACAACACTGATTTCTACAACCGATTATGATACAACTACCACTCTACCAGAGACAACTACAACAGGACCGATTTATACAACCGATACTGAAACAACTATCACTATTCCAGAGACAACTACAACAGGACCGATATATACAACCGATACTGAAACAACTTTCACTATTCCAGAGACAACTACAACAGAACCGAATTTTACAACCGATACAGAAACAACTACCACTCTACCAGAAACAACTGCAACAGAACCGATTTCTACAACCAATGCTGAAACAACTACCACTCTATCAGAGATAACTACAACAGAACCGATTTCTGCAACCAATACTGAATCAACTACCACTCTACCAGGGACATTTACAGTAGAACCGATTTCTACAACCGATACTGAAACAACTACCACTCTACCAGAGACAACTGCAACAGAACCGATTTCTGCAACCAATACTGAATCAACTACCACTCTACCAGGGACATTTACAGTAGAACCGATTTCTACAACCGATACTGAAACAACTACCACTCTACCAGAGACAACTGCAACAGAACCGATTTCTGCAACCAATACTGAATCAACTACCACTCTACCAGGGACATTTACAGTAGAACCGATTTCTACAACCGATACTGAAACAACTACCACTCTACCAGAGACAACTGCAACAGAACTGATTTCTACAACCGATACAGGGAATGTTTCTAATGGAAACAGCAGAAGAAAGCGGGAAGCAAACACGATAGAACGATCTGGTTTCTGGAGGAATGGGCATTGTGATTGCAATAATAATGCATCATCAAGTTTTAGTATTGGTAATGTTTTTGTTACATTTAAATACTGTTACCAATTATATCTTTAGATATTAATCAGTGTGAAAGTATGAGGTAAATTGCGTGATAACAAGCCTTCTGACTTATTTAGTTTAAATATAAATATCATTGATATAAAATAACAAAAGACATAGAAAACTTATGGTTTACATTCCTATTCCTTTCAAACGTCTTTCCGCCAAAAAATGTAAGCAGGCCATACTCACTTTCTTGACAATTTATGTTAGTTACTATACTCACATTTCCTTAGAAACCATGGGTCTCGTTCCAAATAATTTCTACTGCATTCATATTGTTCGTTTTAAATGTTAAATATTTAAGAAATACTATGAATAATCAAACTTTTCTTTATTTGGTGTACCATAAAGATTCAAGATTATATTATTATGACAACACTATGTGTTGACAAATTAAGTAAACAAGATTCGCATTACATATTCGTACTTGTAAACAGGTATCTTACGCAATCGTAAAAACATCATATTAGGACTAACAGGATTGCTTCCTGAACTTCCATTTAATTCAAAAAGTATGTTTTAGTCACCTGAATCGCTGGGCTTATGCTCGATTTTGTTTTATAATGTTGACAAAATACTCCTGGTAAAGATGCATTTAAATATAATTTTCCTTCAAGGTAATGTGTCCGTCTCCATACAGCTGCAATTATCATTAAAAAACGCGAAGTTCAATGAGTCGATGAAGGTGACATACGAACTGGAATTTAAAGACAAGGTTAGTATAATGCCCTTTTAGCAATTTTTATCATGTGCGTTTTGCTAGAAGGTAACAAGTTTTAGTACACTCTATCATTTACTAAACCTCAATAATAGGAGAACATAAATATAGTATGATTTTGAGCATTGTGTATAATAGAAAACACCTACTTTATACAACAGCTAAGTCATACGTTTGAAATGTATAACCTTCAAATGTTAAACATATTAAACAATGTGGTTTGTTATACGACGATGTTATTAGTAAGTATAATATAAGTTTCTTTCATTTTCGATTATTTTCAGCTTACTCAGTTATACAAAAATACGGACAAGTTTCAACGAATAAACATAATAGACGTGAAGTAAGTTCAAAATACTTACAAATATAAACATAAAATTAACGAGATACATATTCCAAATTATAAAGCGGTCGATTTATGACACAGTAAGCTTGCTTGTAAAATGTAGTATCGTGCCAACAAGGGTAACCTTTTTCACCATTAGTATTTGACAACACGTCCGACAAATTCACTTTCAGTCTTTGATTGTAAGAAGCAAGTCGACGGTTTTAAACAGAAACATATACAAACAGCGTTTATAAAATGTCTTAGCCATGTAACCTGCAATGCAAATTAATTAGAATAATCGTTACAATCTAAATTAAAGCAGTACATTAATTTAAACAGTACTACATATATTTATGTCTTCCCTAATTTGTCATACGTTATAAGCACGAAATGTGAACGAAATAATGTCATGCAAATAGACATTATATAAAGTGAATTTTAATCGGGTTTTACCGAAAAAGAATAGAATTAAAGATCATCAGCCTCGAGTTTAATACGGATCAAACAGCAGTTTAAATCACACTTCTTTTGGCCAATATGATTTTATACGTGTGTTTTACTAAATAACTATATGGCCAATGATTCCGAATCAAAAAAGCTTTTATATATTGTTATCAAACTTTATCATAAATCATTTCATCATTTTCGAATGAAATATGATAAATGAAGTGAAATACTTAATGAAAGTAACAGTGTAAGTATAAAAAATATTATAAAAACATATTTAAAACATAAATGCCTTTAAAAAATGGAAATATATAGTAAAAAGGCAACATTGAATTTTTGGCAATAGAAAAGTAACGACGTAGTGCGCTCAAAATTTAGATTAATTTTTCGGTTTTGTTGCATTTTGTAATTGCGTTCAATGCATTTTTATTTTTATTTTTAGGATTAAAAAAAAGTTTTTGATATGCATTCAAAAACTTTATTTCACATCACGTATTTCGAAATGGATAAAACAAATACTACTGCAGGAAAAAGCCCAAAAGTCTTTCATTTAACCTCTTCTTTAAATTTGAAAGCAATACAGATGGGGTCATATGTTAACACTGTAAGGACCACCAGCAGAGAAAGAGTAATCTGCAACAAGAAATATGACAACAGAATTTATCAACTTACATTTTACAAACTTTATGATACTGTTAATCAGTTATATTATTTATTAAATACAGAATTAGAAATAATAAATTATATCTAAAGTTCAATACACATATTCACTGATCCTGGTTTTTATAATTGTCTGCATATTTGATCCAACACAGTAAATGAGCACTAATTAAATCCACCAACGCCTTTATTCCCACAAAAGATTGTAATGTAATTCTCACAGAATCATTTAATTAAATATAATCATTAAAACTTTTTCTAGCACTACACAAACTTTTATGAACACTGATTAACTTTTAAAGAAAACGTAGTATTAAACACCAAATCAGTTTACCAAAATTTACCAAATGAACATAATATTCAAGAGTATTCGGAACGTTCTTTGAAATTCTAGAGACATATTGTTTATTGTGTATTCATGTTCTTTTCTTGAACAACCCAAACAACTTTTTACAGCATGTCAATCAATCTGAACAAAGGTCACCATACAGATGTTCATTAACATTTTACTATTTTTAAAAATACATTTACATATCATGTCAAACACTGATACATACCATGCTGTGTGTGTTTTCTTTGTAGAAAGGGAAGTATTGTCTGTGACTATGAAGTCATTTGCCAAGGAGACGTAAATTTCACGGATATAAAGAAAACTACAATTGGCATAGCAGATGCAGATCATCCTACGAATTTTACTTTTTGCAAGGATTGTGCCCTGGCTGTAAATAGAACGTCTATCGAACACGCTTTGCAGAACGGTAATGTAATTTCTCAGTTGTCGCCGTACAATTATTGTATAATTCTTTAAAATATTAATTTCATGTCACATCGTCATGTTTGCAGAGACGATGGAGGTGTTAGAATAAATAGACTGCTGTTGTCCAATGAGTTGCATATTGCTATGTAACATAGAGCAGTATCTAAAACAAGATTATTGATACATAATCTGCCAAAAAAAGACAGCAAAAAACAGATTTAATTCGTCAAACACGTTTTAGCTTGCTAATTAGCTTGAGAATATGCATAATATATTGATTTTAATATATCCCTTGCTATATCCTTGTATAACATTGTGTTATTACAAAATAATTTTAGCGGACCAGAAGAGGACTTCGAATGCGTGTTCGAATTGTATAATTGGCGAAATATGTGTTCTTAAGTTAGACAAAGGTATTGTTCAGTGTATTGACCCTTGCAAAACAACTAATAACGGAGGATGCATAAACGATGGTGTATGCTACTTTGAGAGACATACAAATTCCACAAAATGCAGGTAAATATTCTGAACATGCCAATTTAACTCGTTTAATTGCTAAGGAGAGAGACATGAATCTATATAGTTAGTGCCAATCGATGGAAAGTTATATATCTCGTATATTCATAAGAATGTATCCATTTCTAAAACGCACGCGTAAAATATGACATAATTTACGTGTTCTATAATGTCTTAGTTTGCTCGTGAAATAATCGCGTATATTGTCCTACAGTGCATAGGATTAGAGTAAAAGTTTAACCACACATGGATGGAAAATAAACAGAATATAATTTATATATAGTATTGCTTTACTGCTTGTTTCGCTGCCCTGGTACGACCAGTGGATTCCTAATTAAAGAAACAGAACATAGTTATGATTGTGCATTAATGTTCTTAGTACAAAAAACATATAACGGTATAATAAATAATATGTATATATTGATAGTTGCGATTTATATTCAAATATTGTGTTTAGATGCCCTAGTAACGATGACCGTTTTGTTTACTCTGGGGAACATTGCGAAATGACTGTTGAGAAACTGTCCCTGTCGTCAACGTACATCGCTGCAATATCTGGTGGAACAGGGGGAGCAATTATCGTAGTATTGTCAGTGATCATTGTTTATCTAATCGTAAGAAAACAGAACCAGAAAAAAGCTGACAAAAATGACAGGTAAGGGACACAGCATGTTTATCAGTGATAGATTATGTATCAAACACGTATTATGTTTGGAAAGTATCACATACGTATACGTAAATCGTGTTGGAAAAATGGAGAACAAACACAGTAACAAAATAACAAACATCTCATTTTACCCTAGACACATGTAATATCATAGTTTGAGATCAACTAATATTAAACTAGTTTATCTACGTTGTCGACGGATATAACTGCATAGCGAAAATTGAAGTTGTAAATGTATATCTTCTTCAGTATAAACATGGATGAGTTCGGTCGATCTCTAACAAAAGGCGGCCTGCGTATGTCTTCCGATATGTATCCGAGAAAACGCGAGGACACATTAACGGTTGAAGGGAAAGAACACAAGATCATCACCGACAGCCGGGGAAACGAGGTTATAATTTTCTTTTAATATGTGATATTACGATGAAGATTTTCTCAGCACAAAAACCTATCTATGCTTTTTATGCGCATCTAAGTTGTAAAGAGTTTATTATTCCCTTAATAAAAATCTTCTTTAAGAGTAATGCATTGTAAGAGTATAATTTAATCTAAAGTAAAGCAAAATAGTATTACAATCTCTGTAAAGCACTCATTGTACATCCAATACAACATGTTCTAAAACCTGAACAATGTCCTTTGTCAACATTCACGTTTTAGTATTGTTTCCTCTACATCGAAGATATTTGCCTTTACATGTACACACAATAATATACAGTGTGCATATACGTATTTCATGTACTTGTAAGCTAGACTGCTTTTCTCGGAGCGTGTTCTTCAATAATCTATAAGAGTTTGCTGGTCATAGGGGGTCAAACGTAAGTTCGTTTTTTTGTGGATTTTTTTGCACATCTATATTAAGAGGGGTACAGCTCTTATTAGACCACCAGTACAGTTCGACAGTTATACCAAATGTTAAATAAAAACTGTTTGGTTTATTTTATCACTATATTGTATACTTAGTTGCTTCAGTACAGTCTCCGACAATACTTTATATAACTGAATATTTCTGGAAGCCGCGTCGTGTTGCCTTTGCTACTTAATTAAGTTATTTGGATACGCTACTTGGTATAATAAATGCATATGACGTTCTTGTAATGGTACAGCTAACGTCGGGCAAGTAATGTTTTTGGGCTTCAAATTGCCTTTTGGTATAATCATTATCCATTGTTACACCTCTTGTCTTGCTTACACCAATATGTACACACACAAGTGTGATATTCTGATTTTACAACAAGCAAACTACATTAAAATTCAACGAGAAACAATAAAAGTGTTAAAACATGATATTTGTCATATGGTCATATAGAACCAATGTTAAATGCACACGCCATCGGAAAGAAATAGACGCAACACCTCGTATGATGTCCGTTTTTTTTTTGTGTCAATTTGGGCGAAGTTAAAAATTATCATCATTATGTTTGAGTAACAAAATGCCTTTTGTTACGATTATATAAAATGGTTGCAGATCGAGTCTTTGCTTACTCACACACACACACACACACACACACACACACACACACACACAAAAAAAAATAGTTGTGTAATTCTGATTTTACACCGAGCAAAAACTGCACACAATTTCTACGGCCATCACTAAAGGCCATATTATACCGATGATAAATGCACGAGTCACCAGAAAGAAGCAGTTGCAAAAACTCATCAATCATTCAGCTATAATAAAACAAATCCGACATTTAGTTACACACTGGTCATGGTACTCAATTAAATTCTGCAAAAAGTAATTAGGTTTGACTCCTGTCGGCTTGCATTATCTTTATTTTATTTCATTAAACAATTTTAAAAGCAAAGACATGATACTGTATTATAATAAATTGAGATATAAACTTTGAATATCATTTTCATGTTTCATCATATATTTATTCCGTAGGTGTATATGTACCAGCCTGATCCAGAAGACATTCGACGACAGCCTTCCTTGCGTGTGACGTCATCGGAGAGAGACTTCAGCATACCAAGGAAAGTCTCGTAAATCGTGTTCGATAAAAAGAATACAACCACAGTAGTAAAATAACAAAGCATCTCATTTTACCCTTGTCACCCGTTATATCATAGCATAGTTTGAGACTTACTTATATTAAACTAGTTTAAATACGTTGTTGATATGTCGACGTATATAATTGCATAGCGAATATTCACGTTGAAAATGTGCTTATTCTCCTACAGAATAAATATGGATGAGTTCGGTCGATCTCTAACAAAAGGCGGCCTGCGTTTGTCTTCCGATAAGTATCCGGAAAAACGTGAGGACACATTGACGGTTGAAGGGAAAGAACACAAGATAATCAACGACAGCCTGGGAAACGAGGTTATAATTTTCTTTGAACAAGTGATCTTACGGTGAAGATTTTCTCAACGCAAACAAACGTATCTATTTTTATGAGCATCTTTTACAGAGTTTATTGTTCCAAAAGTTAATATAAATAAAACAGGAACATGTTAGGTAGGGGTGATGCATTATAAGAGCATATTTCAATCCAAAGTTAAGCACAATAGTATTACAATTTCTGTAAAGCGCGCATGGTACATCCAATGCAACTAGTTCCGCACTGGTCATGTCTATGAACACAATTCCGCAGAAAGTATTTACGTTTGACCCTTATTTGCCTGCATTATCTAAAACTATATTAAAGGCAAAGAAACGATACTGTTTATTACTAGATAAGATGTAAACCTTTGAACAATGTCATTATATTGTTTCACCAGATATTTTTTTTCGTAGGTGTATATGTACCAGCCGGATCCAAACGACATTCGACGACATCCTTCCTCGCGTGTGTCGTCATCGGAGAGAGACTTCAGCAGGCCAAGGACTCCATCTGTGTATGACTACATCGACACCCAATCAAGGGTAGGACGTGTATCCAACAATAGATTTAAAGCTGCACTCTCACAGATATACCATTTTTACAACTTTGTTTAGTTTTTGTTTTGGAAAGAGTAAATTTATGCATACATATCTGCAAACCAAGGGTATTAGATTGCTGACAAAAGATCAGATCGTAGCTCGTCATATTTCCGTTCAAAACTTAATGTTTTATGGCTTAAAACGTTACTTACGGTTTAAGAAAAAGTCAGTAAACATCATTTTTGAACATAAATTTCAAAATCTATGATCTAAATTTTTGTCAGGAGTCTTATATAACTGGTTTCCATGCATTTTCGCAAAACTTGGCTCGTTCCAAGAAAAAATAAAAAGTTGTCAAAAGGTTCAATCTGTGAGAGTGCAGCTTTAAAATACATTTCCAAAAACATAAGAACAGTATTTCTGTTGCATACAATGGAACACTTACCACAATATATCTTGATAAAAATTGTATAATTGATATACACAAAAACTCCTAGTATAAAATTGTATAACTTGAAATGGTATATTTATATAATTGAAATATACAATCTTGTGTATGATAAAAATGTATGTATTTATTTATAACATTTCAGTGAATTACAATCTCGTCGTTTGTAGTTGCTAAAAAAATTGTTTTGAATACCTACACATTACTGCACCCATTTATAATTTTGTATCTTGTAAAAACAAGTCAATTAGGTTATTTAGTTTGATGCTGTTTTTTTCAGTGTGAGATTCAACGGCCAATTCTACGCCCAAATGTTAACAGAATATGAACCACTTAAAATCATATTCCATAGAAGCATAATATTCATAGTGCAGGACTACATTGCAAACATAGTGTACTTAAAAGTTGTTGATGATATCATACTTATGTATTGAAAACGTATCACATTTAAAACTACTGTCATTGTCTGTCATATGTATTATCATCAGGATTTATTGTCAAAGTGAACACATATCTAATGATTAATATTGATGTAGTAATTAACAGAAATAGCATTAGCAATATTACATATACTCATATGTTTCATATTAATATTAAGATAATTATTTTATTGATTATTCTGTTGATGTATGTTATTGTTTGATGTGTATTGATGTTGTATGAATGTATATAAATATTTTATTTGTAAATAAAGATGTCACGCTAGTCGCTAGGTTACCAAGAATGGAGTTAGTCGTAGTCACGAGGTGATTAGACAGTTATACAAGGTGTTCTTTTTGAGGAAATGCGGGATTGTAAGATATATGTGCTGTTACGATTATATACAAAATAAATAATTTACCATTCGTTGTTTTGGTCATTTATCATTAACATAAGAAAATCCCTTTTGCCTCTCACCAAGAAAGAATATTTTTGTTTAAATTAAATCTATGATATATTTTATTACGTTAGTTGTTAAGTGCAAGATAGGAACATTGTTAATTCTCCAGGCTTCTTACATATTAGTTCATGTATTTTTATTAAATACCTGGTATTTTTTGTTAATTTCATGGATATATTCTTGCTAACGATTGCTCCTGAAATGCAGTATCAACGAATACGTGAACCTGCGCCCAAAATGTCAAAATTGCATCTAGTATTATCGATTTTCCGGAAATCCCAGGAGACTTGCTGAATTTCCCGCCAATGTCCGTGTATTAATATTTATGCACATAGACGAAGTGCTCTCCCTAATATTAAGACCTGACATTGTCCTACAAAAGCTGTCCTGGGTGTACGCTGCTATTAAAAAACGTCATCGAACTTGATTTATAGTGCTTAAATTTCAAACAGTTCTAGATAGGTTCTTTTGAAATTCTGATAGCCAGAACTACAGTGTAAATTGCTTCAGTAACTGACTGTGAAATGAACGCACATAGACAACATCATGAACATGCACATGTTAGATTACTTGTGATCCATTACGACTATAAAACACATGTGTCGCAAAGATGTAGAGATTTTGCTTTAAAAACCTCGTTCACAAAACTGCTAGCCAAATAATCTGAAATGTTGTCTTTTTATAAATAAATAAACATACTAAATTCATAACAATGACAAGGACAAAGTGTTCTAGTTCTAATCTTGAATTTTACAACTTTATGTGACCTGGATCCAGTTTTAAATCTACCAAGCCTGTACAATACTTTGGCGTCTGTGTGACACGATGCAAACAGTGTATAGTAACTGTGAGAATACTAGAAACATATTGACAGGTGAAACCAATAACCGAAATTTCTTTAACCTAAAGTATCCCCAGGAATCAAAAATAGGCAATACCACACCAATATTTAAAAAGGATGATGTGAATGATGCAAAACTAGAGGGGAATCACTCTAATTGGCATTCTAGCCAAAATGTATTTTAACATTTTACTAAACAGATTTACAAAAGGGTCAGCTGAGAAGGAGAAGCTTACTTATAATCAATTCGGTTTCGAAAAGGGAAGTCTATAGCGGACAGTATTTCAATTTTTCTTTCAATTATTTCCAAACCTGAAAAAGTTCAGTTGTACTGTGTTTTAAATGGTTTTTAACAATGTCTTGGTGGCATTGGTCACGATTCATGAAATTAAATTGTAAGTATCCAGTTCATTTATGCGCTTTAAGCGATGTTTAATTGTGTTAAGTCGTGTATGAGATCCCCGTTTTTCGACGCTTATTCCACTTGGGTGAAACAGGGGTACCCCAGTTCACCTCTATTGGCGATGTTCTGTATCAACGACTTAATGAATAATGTAAATTCAAATTAACCTGGGTGATTTCACTAGTCTAAGAGATAATACAAATATTTTTAACATACTTATTTATATTTATTTTACCATAAGCAAACATTTACATCATCAAACAGATACCTTTTTATGGTCAACATTTCATTAGTTCTTGGGATTGGGATTCTCAATTCTTTATGTAACATATTGTTAGGATCCTGACATTCATAACAAATTCAATGGGACAGTGGACCGAAATTTTGTAATATGCACAACTTTCATACATTTAAACGTCAAAAATAATTTGTAATTTGAAATAACATTTTACTTCGCTTGCTCCAACATAATTTTTAAAGAATTTATATCATGTAAAACTACAAGGTTCAATGTGCAAATTGACAATATTTTTTTTCATTCTTTACAATGTGATATCAATTTATTCCCAAACCTTTTTAATTAGGTATTTGCGGATTTACTTAGCGGTAAATTTCAAGTTATACAATTGATATCGTCATCAGGCATAATAACATATCTCTGCAGATTAAGATTTAAACTAGGTCTGACCGTTGATTTATTCTCGCATTAAGGTCACCAGTCACGATGACGTCACCAAGAAGATTTTAACAACGGATGTCACTAACAATATTGTCAAAGAAGCCAAATTATAGACGAGACAGACACTCATACTTATGTTTTCCATATGACAAATATTCTTGTGAAAGCTGGATTAAACTCGGCTAGCCAATGTCCTACCATATATTTTCATTAGCCGATACCAATGGACTTAGGAGACGCCCGAAAATGTTTAGTTATTGACAAGGGAATAATTGTTACATGCTGATTCATTAACAGAAGAGTTGTCTACCCTACCTCATTTTACACATTTTATATTCATTTGTCAGTCAATTGCGTCGAGGTTTAAAGTGTTACGGAATATATACCGCTGTTGCAGACAATACTTACACTCCTGATTTTTTTCACTTATACAGAGCTCCACTCAGCAACTTGAGAGTTTCCATTTATAAAAAAAACACATTCTATTCGCCTCTGTAGAAAGTCATATGTGTTTATCCAAATAAATGGATATACAACTAGTTATTTAAGTGTGCTGCCATATTTCAGTAATTGTCACGCAAAGAGTACCTTCTTAGTTTTGGATTCTTCTTGATTATATCTTCTTCAAACGGAAAGCGGTACATGTATGCTAGAAACTGTTGTGCAATATGTTAGTTCAAATGCCTACACAAATTATAATTAAACTTATAAACAAAACTCAGACAAAAATCATTAGTTAATTTGAAATCAATAAGTGTTCATAACTGACAATAGGACTTATGAGTTAACTTTGAATAGATTATTTCCATCGTATTCGAATTTTTGTCAGTTTTCGATGAGATAAAGATTAAAATTTAATGCCCACA
The DNA here is from genome assembly GCF_026914265.1 of Mya arenaria. Classification (NCBI taxonomy): domain Eukaryota; kingdom Metazoa; phylum Mollusca; class Bivalvia; order Myida; family Myidae; genus Mya; species Mya arenaria. The sequence continues at coordinate 1,661,324 of NC_069128.1, read as the reverse complement.
TAAAAATGTTTTGAATCTAATTTGGTGTGACGCATAATTAAAACACATTGATTAAAAAAACATATCACATATTTACATGTAAGTTATTACAATGTGTAATAAATCAATTGTATACACTTGAAACACCATTTAAAAACATGTATTCAACATCGTGAATGGTTAAACAAATCTAATATCCTGTTTAATTAACTAAATTACAACATTTCTTACACAGAAAAGTAATATAATATTACTATACTTATTTGAGAAAGTGCCTCGTATACATTTTGATAAAGGGCGTTTACATCATGGTACTACGTTGTAGTTCACTCTTTAGGATTGTTCTTATCGATATTTTCCAACATATGCGATAAGAAGAAACTTTACATGGCAATCTATTCTATTAAATAAGGTTTCTATATCGGCCTTTTGCAAGCAGGTTAAAAAAGTTATATTCAACATATTACTGATACTGATTTAAATGTACGAAAATTTAGTGATATGGAAGCTCTTATAACGTCAGTTGTTTGAGTAAGTGAACATTCAAAATAAAGGATTGAATACATATGAGTAAAAGTGAGTATATTAAATTCATTACAATATACATGGACTGATCTGTAGCTTTTTGCATATATACTGAAATCCCATCTTATGGTACGCGAGATTCAAGGAATATGTAGGCAGTATAAGGGACTCACAAAGTCGACACACTATACTCTAAATAGCTCGTAAATGAGATAGGGCACAACAAATTTGAAGCTTTAATTTAATGGGCCGATGTCTGGCTCTAATTGTTGTAAATATTTTCTGGTACGTAAGATTCTTAATTTTTATCACAATCGGGGCCAATAATGTCTTTGAAAATCATTATGCGCGTTGAATCAGTTTTCACGTGCATATACACTATAAAAGGACACCAGGGGTTTCCACACCATTGTTTTGAAATCGTTCAGATAGGTCAGAGATTCTTAAGAAAAAGAAATCTCTAAATAAGTGTTATGCATTATTGAGGACAGGGGACTTACGTTGAACTTTTGAAAACTCTTCTTGTCGGGAAAATTAAACGTTCAAAGAGTATCAGCTAAGTAATATCTGTAAGGTAAGCCCTTTCAGACTTTGGACTATTATTTAAATTCTAGATTGTCACTTTTCTCAATAAAACGTAAACAAGTAACGGATTTAACCTATACCGAAGGGTCCTATTAGTACTTTTAATGACACTCACGACATCAAATCACATTTATTTTTTGTTGCTTGAAAATTAATTAAGTAAATGTTGACAAACTAGTTTAAATCTCCAAGAGAGAAATATGCATCGATCCAAACTTCGCATTATGTTTTAAATCAGCTTTAAATCCATTACGCACCAAGTCTAGACAATTGCGATCAATAGACAGGTTCACATGAAAGAAATGCTAACGACTATTTCTTTATCTTCCTATGTTATCTGAAATGAGACTCCTTTCCCATGAATGTTTAGTATAAAGCAAATGGCAGTTACGGAAATCACAGAGCAATTTCATTGATAAACAGCGGTAACTTAAGCATCTGCTTCGACATTCAGTATGTACTCATCTGCTTTGTTGTTGCATTAACACATAAATATACAATTTAAAAATCAATAATCATTTATGTACAATTATTGAAATAACGTCCAAATATTGTTTGGTGACTATTACATTTAAATCTCAGACGTATATGTATGAGCAGAAGAATAACTGCGGCCGTATGTGACAATTTAAATGTGTGTGTGTGTGTGTGTGTGCGTGCGTGCGTGCGTGCGTGCGTGCGTGCGTGTGTGTTAATAACGTTTCCTGCAATAATTAAGAAAGAGAGTAAAATATTTTCCACGATAAGCACAGTCAAGCAAAGCTGTACAATTGGTAAATGAGGTAAAAGTGATTACATTTGACATTACGACCGTAGTGCATATTACATCCATCTCCATCGAGATATAGTGTTTTGCAATTTGATATTTGTATGCACTTACCTCATACAATTAGGTTTTAAGAATTAACGCAAACTATCTACGGAGTCTGTCATTTATGTTTAAAGCTAACGTGCATGATCATCATTCACACATTTCTTATGTATCATTTTGTATTTTGTTGTTGTCAACGGTCATATTTTATTGTATTTTTGCCATCAAGCACACTTTTCACAACTACAAAGGCCTTTTTATATTTGTTTTTTTTTTACTTATTTCATTTTGGAAAAGGTTGATGTAAGCGCGCAAATCGAACTGTGTCTTTGCCCTTCAGTCGAGTGATATTTTTTATGTTAGTGTAACTAACTAATGTTCTCAGAATAAAAACCTGAAACAACTATTCTTCATGTTCAACCGAGTGTAAATTAATAATCGTTATTTTCAACAATAAACGTAAGCAAACGGTCAACATGACACACCCATCTTTTCCATTACGATTGCGATTGATTAGATATGCGAACTGCAAACAAGGTAATATTGAGAAATAGTATAAATGATAACGTGAACGGTGTAGGATTGTATGACACTTAAATAACTCTTATTTGGTACACTAATTAGTACAAGTCTTCACTTATATTAACTGAACTACCTTATCTGTGAAGCAGGGAGAACGATAAAGTCATTAGAATGCAATAAGAAAAAGAAAAGTGATACCTTATTTATTTATGATATCCCAAATTAAAATATTTGCAACGTAAGATTCTGGTTCTGGCAAGGCAGCGTTTTTGGTTTAATATGAAACGCAATTATTTATCGATAAAGAAAATTATCAAAAAAGAAGACCAATTTACTTTACTATCCCGCAAGCATATTGAAAAGGTATATTTAAGGCAAAATCTGTTGAAATAGTAGGAATATTAAAATTTATATCATAAATGATTCTAAACTTGGACTAGTAGTTAAAATGTGTTATCAAATTACTTAAAGAAAACATGATAGTAATTTGAATTTTAGAAGTCAACATTTTGGATCAAGTGATGACCTTGAACATTTACTTATCTAAAGGACTGAATGCAGTGCTTCTATTTCTGCATACTCTATCTTTTGGGGCGAAACTGAAACCGCACTGTAACATAATCACTGTAAAAATAGATTATAAGATAGTTCTCTTGATTTATATTTGTTTGTATTAAATACATTTAAGCTAAATAACTGTCAACTGTGACATAGTGTTGACATGTGTAAGGGTCTTTAGCTCTCCTAACCAGGTGTCACGTGGCTGCGACTTAGTTGTGTTGTGACCATGACTCACTATCTCGTTTTCTGACGTAGATATAGTGGCAACAACGCTGAGAAAACTATTTCGTTGGGACGACATAGTAAGTCGTGTCCATAACATAACTAAGTTGTTACCACCAGATATCTATGTAGTACGTCATGGCCGCGACATATTAAAGTGGCACTCGTATTTAAATCAATACATACGCATGTATATCAACAAATGCTACATAAGTGAACATAGCGTTGAGATTAAATATGTCACCTCTATATATGCCACCGTATGTTTTGATTTTAGAATGGACTTTTTTGCTCTAATCATGTATTTTTATTTCATACGAACTTTTCATACATTTGTAGAAACTGCATTTGACTTCCAATTCCTTTCCATTGTGCATATACTTCATATATATATAGTTGCCAGTTTTTATAGGAGTAATTTAACGACTTGTTTGGCATATATTTTCTGATTTTAATTTTTTGTAATAAATATCATTAGTTTATAAACAATTTCAATGCGTTTGCTGTATATCTATATATAAATATCTTCTTATTTCAAAGCTCATATATTTTCTTAAATGAACTTTTCATTTTCTTACAGAATATTTACCATGCGATTTTGTCAGTTACAGACGTTCTTTATCTTAGGTAAGTCATGTGAAGTACTTGTTCAGGACTTAACCAGAAGGAAAAGAGGCACAAATAGGTTGATGCAAACAAAATATAAAAAAATACGCATTACTATTTATTATCATTTGAATTTAGTGATTCAAACATAAAAAATGATATGTGTACAGAAAAAATATAAAAGCTTTTATAAATTAATTGCTACGTCACAAATTCTCCAGTAAAAAGGCGCCAAAGAATGGCTTATTTATTTATGCATCCAATAACCATATGTTTGTACTTAAACTTTTGGTTCGCATTAATCTATATTATGCCTCTTTAATTTAAGAAAACATAATTTGCAACAGTATATGTATAGAAATATACATTTAACGATGAACATGAGACTCTGCTTAAACAACTGTTTACTTATTATGATATAAGTAAAAATGAAACCAGAGAGATTATAAGTCGCTGGGTTAGGTCAAAAGATACCAAAACCTTCCATATTTTAATATTATTTGGTTCCCTCTGGCATAAGCCCCATACAATTCAATAGGATAAGTAAACCGCCAGAATAATCCATTTGAACAGTTACAGGTTCTAGGCTTTATGTACTGTGTACTGTTTGACATCTATTTATGACCATTACTAGTTGTTGACTTGTTTAGGCATAAAGATATGCTATATTTCATTTACATAACCCTGGGTCATGTTTCCATGTATAACAAAACATCATGTACTAACTCTGTGTTGTGACACGCTTTGGCTCCAAAGTAGCCTAGGTCTAATTAGATACGTCTTATTGTTTAAAATTTTAAACATATTAATAATAGTATCATAACGTTTCAGCTTCTGCTTTTTATGGAATATACAGAGTAACTTCATTGCAACATGGAGATGTTTGTACATGCAATACACAAAGCCCTTCAACAAAATCAAGCTCATCCTCTACGTCCCCTTCTACGACTCAAAAGCTTACTACTTCTACAAGCAATAATGAAACAACTACCACTCTACCAGATACAACTACCACATCACTGACTTCTACTACCACTTTTCCAGATACAACTACTACATCAGCGACTTCTTCTACCACTCTACCAGACACAACTATCACATCACCGACTTCTACCACTCTACCAGATACAACCGCCACATCACCGACTTCTACTACCACTCTAGCAGAAACAACTACCACATCACCGACTTCTACTACCACTCTTCCAGATACAACTACCACATCACCGACCTCTACTACCACTTTACCAGATACAACTACCACATCACCGACTTCTTGTACCACTCTTCCAGAAACAACTACCACAGCACCGACTTCTATTACCACTCCATCAGATACAACTACAACAGCAACGACTTCTACTACCACTGAACCAGATACAACTACAACAGCACCGACTTCTACTACCACTCTTCCAGATACAACTACCACATCACCGACTTCTACTACCACTCTACCAGATACAACTACCACATCACCGACTTCTACTACCACTCCACCAGATACAACTACAACAGCACCGACTTATACTACCACTCTTCCAGATACAACAACTACAGCACCGACTTCTACTACAACTCTTTCAGATACAACTACTACAGCACCGACTTCTACTACCACTGAACCAGATACAACTACCACTGCACCGACTTCTACTACCACTCCACCAGATACAACTACCACTGCACCGACTTCTACTACCTCTCCACCAGATACAACTACCACTGCACCGACTTCTACTACCACTCCACCAGATACAACTACCACTGCACCGACTTCTACTACCATTGTACCAGATACAACTACAACAGGACCGACTTCTGCTACCATTAATGTAACAACTATTAGAAGAAAGAAGCGGGATGCAAACGAGAGAGAACGATCTGGTTTCTGGAGAAATGGGCATTGTGATTGCAATAAACATGCATCTTCAAGTTTCAATATCGGTAAAGAATATTTTACGCATAAATATTTTTGTATATTATATGTAAAAACATTTATATGGGTGAGTATATGAGCGATTTTAAACGTTCTGTCATAAATATTACAAATTCAAACATCTGATTATAAAATACCCAAGACATGACTGTTTGCAATAATTTACAATTTCTTTTAAACGTCTTTCCACAAAAAGAACTGTTTTTGGCGCATAGTCATTTGCTTGACAAATCATGATATTTCCTTAGAAACCACGGGTTTCTTTCCGATTCATTTCGACTACTTTCTTTGTGTCCGTCTTAAACGTTTAATGTTTCAAAACTTAAATGAATCCTCAATTGTTTCTTAATTGTTCCATCAAGATTCCCGGTTCGGAAAACAACTTGTATAATCAGCTAGTCGGAATATTAATATGTTAATTGTGGGTGTCATTTAATAATGTACTTTTGTTGACATATTTAGTAAACTAAATGCGCATTGCATGTTCTGACTTGTAAACATGTTTTTTACGCAATTGTAGATATATCTCTTTGCATTTTCAGTATTGCTTCCTGAAATTTCATTTGATTAAAGAACCCACATGAAACAGCTAATGCAAATGAACGTCCAAAGACCTAAGCATCAAGCGATGCGGCTCAAATATGTTATAGTGCCCATCTGAATCGTTGTGTTTTGCACTTTAAGTAATTGACACTTGTTATCAATACGTTTTACCGTTTTTGAAATAAATTGAAGTGGCAAACAACTGCAGTAAAATAATAACGTATAGTTTTCGATTTTGTTTTATAATTTGGACAAAAAATACTCCTGGTATAGATGCATAATAATTTTCCTTTAAGGTAGTGTAACCGTCTCCATACAGCTGCAATTATCATTAACAAAAGCGACGTTTAATGAATCGATGAAGTTGACATACGAACTTGAATTTAAAGACCTGGTTCGTACAATGCCCTTCTAGCAATGTTTTATCGTGTGCTTATTACTAGAAGCTAACAAGTTTTAGTACGCTCTATCATTAACTAAACCTCATTAATAGGAGAACATAAATATAGTTTGATTTTGAGAATTGTGTATAATAGAGAACACCTACTCTATACAACAGCTAAGTCATACGTTTGAAATGTATAACCTTCAAATGGTAAACATATTAAAGTAAACAATATGATTTGTTAGTAGTACGGATATAAGTTTCTTTTATTATTGATTATTTTCAGCTCACTCAGTTATACAAAAATACGGACAAGTTTCAACGAATAAACATAATAGACGTGAAGTAAGTCCAATATGCTTACAAATATAAACATAACATTAACGAGATACATATTCAAAATTATAAAGCGGTCGATTTATGACACAGAATTAAAGCATGCTTGTAAATTGTAGTATCGTGCCAACGAGGATAACGTTTTTCACCATAGTATGTGACAAAACGTCCGACAAATTCACTTTCAGTCTTTGATTGTAAGAAGCAAGTCGACGGTTTTAAACAGAAACATATACACACAGCGTTTATAAAATGTCTTATTCATGTAACCTGCAATGTAAATTAAACCAATCGTTTGAATCTAAATAAAAGAAGTACATTAATTTGAACAGTACTTATCTACATTTATCTATGTCTTCCCTAATTTGTCATACGTTATAAGCACGAAATTGGAACGAAAAAATGTCATGCAAATTGACATTAAATAAAGTGAATTTTGAACGAATTTTACCGGAAAAGTTTAAATAAAATATCATCAGCCTCGAGTTGAATACGGATCAACGGATCAAACAGCAGTTTCAGTCACACTTCTTTCGGTTGATATAATTTTATACGTATTTTTTACTAAATAGCTACCTGGCCAATGATTCCGAGTCAAAAAAGCATTTATATATTGTTATTAAACTTTATCATAAATCATATCATCATTTTTGAATGAAATATTATAAATGAAGTGAATTACTTAATGAAAGTAACAGTGTAAGTATAAAAATAATATTAAAACATATTTAAAACATAAATGCCTTTTGAAAAATGAAAATATATAGTAAAAAAGCAACATTGAATTTATGGCAATAGCAAAGTTACGACGTAGTGCGCTCAAAATTTAGATTATTTTTTCGGTTTTGTTGCATTTTGTAATTGCGTTCAATGCATTTTTATTTTTATTTTGAGGATTAATTTTTTTTTAAATAAATCATTCAAAAACGTAATTTCACATCACGTATTTCGAAATGGATTAAACAAATACTACTGCAGGGAAAAGCCCAAAAGTCTTTCATTTAACCTCTTTTTTAAATTTGAATGCAATACAGACGGGGTCATATGTTAACACTGTAAGGACCACCAGCAGAGAAAGAGTATCTGCAACAAAAATTATGACAACAAAGTTTATCAACTTACCCTTTTACAAACTTTGCGATATGGCAATCAGTTATATAATTTATTAAATACAGAATTAGAAGTAATATATAATGTCTAAAGTTCAAATCACAAATTCACTAATCTGGTTTTTATAATTGTCTGCATATTTGATCCAACACAGTAAATGAGCTCTTATTTAAACCATCAACGCCTTTTTTCCCACAAAAGATTGTACTGTAATTCTCAGAGAATCATTTACTAGTAATAAAATATAGTCATTTAGACCTTTTTCTAGCACTGGACAAACTTTTATGAACACTGATTAACTTTTAAAGGAAACCTAGTACTAAACACCAAATCAGTTTACCAAGATTTACCAAATGAACATAATATTATTCAAGAGTATTCGGAACGTTCTTTAAAATTCTAGAGACATATTGTTTATTCTTTCTAAATTGTCTATTCATGGACTATTCTTGAACAACCAAAACAGCTTTTTACAATTACATGTCAATCAATCGGAACATAGGTCACCATACAGATGTTCATTGACATTTTACTATTTTTAAAAATACATTTACATATCATGTCAAACACTGATTCATACCATGCTGTGTGTGTTTTTCTTTGTAGAAAGGGAAGTATTGTCTGTGACTATGAAGTCATTTGCCAAGGAGACGTAAATCTCACGGATATAAAGAAAACTACAAGTGGCATGGCAGATGCAGATCATCCTACGAATTTTACTTTTTGCAAGGATTGTGCCCTGGCTGTAAATAGAACGTCTATCGAACACGCTTTGCAGAACGGTAATGTAGTTTCTCAGTTGCCGCCGTACAATTATTGAATAATTCTTTAAAATATTCATTTCATATCACATCGTCAAGTTCGCAGAGACTATGGGGGTGTTAGAATAAATAGACTGTTGTTGTCCAATGAGTTGCATATTTCAATGTAAAGTAGAGCAGTATTTAAAATAAAACTATTGGTACAAAATCTGACAAATGAAGAATGCAAAAACAAATTTAATTTGTAAACACGTTTGAGCTGGCTTATTAGCTTGAGAATATGCATAAACTATTGATTTTAATATATCCCTTGTTATATCCTTGTATTACATTGTGTTATTACAAAATAATTTTAGCGGAGCAAAAGAGGACTTCGAGTGCGTGTTCGAACTGTATAATTGGCGAAATATGTGTTCTTAAGTTAGACAAAGGCAATGTTCAGTGTATTGACCCTTGTAAAACAACTAATAACGGCGGATGCATTAACGATGGTGTATGCTACTTCGACAGACGAACAAATTCCACGCAGTGCAGGTAAATATTCTGAACATGCCAATTTAACTCGTTTAATTGCTAAGGAGAGAGACATGAGCCTTTATAGTTAGTGCCTATTGATGGAAAGTTATATATCTCGTATATTTATAAGAATGTATCCATTTCTAAAACGCACGCGTGAAATATGATATAATTTACGTGTTCTATAATGTCATAGTATGCTCGTGAAATAATTGCGTATATTGTCCTACAGTGCATAGGATTAGAGTAAAAGTTTAACAACACATGGATGGAAAATAAACAGAATATAATTTATATATAGTATTGCTTAACTGATTGTTTCGCTGCCCTGGTACGACCAGTGGATTCCTAATTAAAGAAACAGAACATAGTTATGATTGTGCATTAATGTTCTTAGTACAAGAAACCTATAACGGTATAATATATAATATGTATATATTAATAGTTGCGATTTATATTCAAATATTGTGTTTAGATGCCCTAGTAACGATGACCGTTTTGTTTACTCTGGGGAACATTGCGAAACGACTGTTGAGAAAATGTCCCTGTCGTCAACGTACATCGCTGCAATATGTGGTGGAACAGGGGGAGCAATTATCGTAGTTTTGTCAGTGGTCATTGTTTATCTTATTGTAAGAAAAAAGAACCAGAAAAATGCTGACAAAAATGACAAAAATGACAGGTAAGGGACACAGCATTTTAATCAGTGATAAATTATGTATCAAACACATATTATTTTTTTGAAACTATCACATACGTATACGTAAATCGTGTTGGAAAAATGGAGAACAAACAGAGTAACAAAATAACAAACATCTCATTTTACCCTAGACACATGTAATATCATAGTTTGAGATCAACTAATATTAAACTAGTTTATCTACGTTGTCGGCGGATATAACTGCATAGCGAAAATTGACGTTGTAAATGTACACCTGCAGTACAAGCATGGATGAGTTTGGTCGATCTCTAACAAAAGGCGGTCTGCGCCTGTCTTCCGATATGTATCATAGAAAACGCGAGGACACATTAACGGTTGAAGGGAAAGAACACAAGATCATCACCGACAGCCGGGGAAACGAGGTTATAATTTTCTTTTAAAATGTAATATTACGATGAAACGTTTCTCAACACAAAAACTTTTTTTATCTTTTTATGCGCATCTAAGTTGTAAAGAGTTTATTATTCCCAAAATTGAGTATAATAAAAAAGCAAACTTTAATAAAAATCTTCTTTAAGAGTAATGCATTGTAAGAGTATAATTTAATCTAAAGTAAAGCAAAATAGTATTACAATCTCTGTAAAGCACTCATTGTTCATCAAATACAACATGTTTTAAAACCTGAACAATGTCTTTTGTCAACATTCACGTTTTAGTATTGTTTCCTCTACATCGAAGATATTTGCCTTTACATGTACACACAATAATATACAGTGTGCATATACGTATTTCATGTACTTGTAAGATAGACTGCTTTTCTCGGAGCGTGTGCTTCAATAATCTATAATAGTCAGCTGGTCATAGGGGGTCAAACGTAAGTTCGTTTTTTTGTGGATTTATTTTGCACATCTATATTAAGAGGGGCACAGCTCTTATTAGACCACCAGTACCGTTCCACCGTTGAACCAAATGTTAAATAAAAACTGTTTGGTTTATTTTATCACTGTATTGTATACTTAGTTGCTTCAGTACAGTCTCCATCAATACTTTATATAACTGAATATTTCTGGAAGCCGCGTCGTGTTGACTTTGCTACATAATTAAGGTATTTGGATAGGCTACTTGGTATAACAAATGCATATGCCGTTCTTGTTATGGTAGAGCTAATGTCGGGCAAGTAATGTTTTTGGGCTTTAAATTGCCTTTTGTTATAATCATTATCCGTTGTTACACCTCTTGTCTTGCTTACACCAATATTTACACACACAAGTGTGATATTCTGATTTTACAACAAGCAAACTACATTAAAATTCAACGAGAAACAATAAAAGTGTTCAAACATGATAATTGTCATATGGCCATATAGAAGCAATGTTAAATGCACACGCCATCGGAAAGAAATAGATGCGACACCTCGTATGATGTCCGTTTTTTGGGTCAATTTGGGCGAAGTTAAAAATTATCATCATTATGTTTGAGTAACAAATTGCCTTTTGTTACTATTATTTAAAATGGTTGCAGCTCGAGTCTTTGCCTACTCTTATACACACACACGCACGCACCCACGCACGCACGCACGCACGCCCGCCCGCCCGCCCGCCCGCCCGCCCGCCCGCCTGCACGCACGCACGCACGCACACACACACACACACACACAAATAGTTGTGTAATTCTGATTTCACACCGAGCAAAAACTGCATACAATTTCTACGGCCATCACTAAAGGCCATATTGTACCGATGATAAAAGCACGCGTCACCAGAAAGAAGCAGTTGCAAGAACTCATCAATCATTTAGCTATAATAAAAAAATCCGACATTTAGTTACACACTGGTCATGGTACTCAATTAAATTCTGCAAAAAGTAATTAGGTTTGACTCCTGTCGGCTTGCATTATTTTATTCTTTATTTTATTAAACAATTGTAAAGGCAAAAACATGATACTGTATTATAATAAATTGAGATATAAACTTTGAATATCATTTTCATGTTTCATCATATATTTATTCCGTAGGTGTATATGTACCAGCCTGATCCAGAAGACATTCGACGACAGCCTTCCTTGCGTGTGACGTCATCGGAGAGAGACTTCAGCATACCAAGGAAAGTCTCGTAAATCGTGTTCGAAAAAAAGGAATACAACCACAGTAGTAAAAAAAACAAAGCATCTCATTTTACCCTTGTCACCCGTTATATCATAGCATAGTTTGAGACTTACTTATATTAAACTAGTTTAAATACGTTGTTGATATGTCGACGTATATAATTGCAAAGCGAATATTAACGTTGTAAATGTGCTTATTCTCCTACAGAATAAACATGGAGGAGATCGGTCGATTTCATACAAAAAGCGGCCTGTGTATGTCCTCCGATAAGTATCCGAAAAAACGCGAGGACACATTAACGGTTGAATGGAAAGTACACAAGATAATCAACGACAGCCGGGGAAACGAGGTTATAATTTTCTTTTAACAAGTGATCTTACGCTGAAGATTTTCTCAACACAAAAACTTACCTATTTTTATGAGCATCTGATTTTACAGAGTTTATTATTCCAAATATTGAGCATATGAGTTAATATAAAACGAAAAAGGAACATCTTAGGTAAGAGTGATGCATTATTAGAGCATATTTCAATCTAAAGTAAATCACAATTGTATTACGATCTCTGTAAAGCACTCGTGGTACAAACAATGCAACTAGTTCCGCACTGGTCATGCCCCTCATTAAAATTCCGCAAAATGTATTTACGTTTGACCCCCATTTGCTTGCCTTATCTAAAACTATATAAAATGTAATGACACGATACTGTTCGTTAGTGTATTAAGATATAAACCTTTGCATGTCATTATATTGTTTCATCAGATATTTTTCCGTAGGTGTATATGTACCAGCCGAATCCAGAAGACATTCGACGACAGCCTTCCTCGCGTGTGTCTTCATCGGAGAGAGACTTCAGTAGGCCAAGGACTGTATCTGTGTATGACTACATCGACACCGAATCAAGGGTAAGACGTACATCCAATAATAACTTTAAAATACATTGCAAAAAATAAGAACAGTATTTCTGTTGCATACAATGGAACATTTACTACAATATATCTTGATAAAGACTGTATAATTGATATACACAAAAATCATAGTATAAAATTGTACTGCTTAAAATGGTATATTTATAGTATTGAAATATACAATTTTGTGTATGATAAAAGTGTATGTATTTATTTATAACAATTCAGTGAATTGCAATCTCGTCGTTTGTTGTTGCTTATTTGTCTTGAATACCTACACATTACTGCACCCTTTTATAATTTTGTATCTTGTTTAAACAAAACAATTAGGTTATTTAGTTTGATGCTGTTTTTTTCAGTGTGAGATTCAACGGCCAATTCTACGCCCAAATGTCAACAGAATATAAACCACTTAAAACCATATTCCATAGAAGCATGATATTCATAGTGCAGGACTACATTGCAAACATTGTGTACTTAAAATATATCATACTTATGTATTGAAAACGTATCACATTTGAAACTATTGTCATTTCTTGCATCTGTCGTATGTATTATAATCAGGATTTATAGTCAAAGTGAACACATATCTAGAGATTAATATTGATATAGTAATTAACAAATATGGCATAAGCAATATTACATACACTCTTATGTTTCATATTAATATTGAAATAATTAATATTTTGATTAATCTGTTGATATATGTTCTTGTCATATGTAATGATGTTGTATGAACGCATATTAATATTTTATTTGTAAATAAAGTTGTCACGCTAGTCGCTAGGTTACCAAGAATGGAGTTAGTCGTAGTCTCGAGGTGATTAGACAGTTATACAAGGTGTTCTTTTTGAGGAAATGCGGGATTGTAGGATATATGTGCTGTTACGATTATATACAAAATAAATAATTTAACATTCGTTGTTTTGGTCATTTATCATTAACATAAGAATACCTTTTTTGCTTCTCACCGAGAAAGAATAGTTTTGTTTAGAATATTTTATTTATACTTTTGTCAAAACTCAAGAAAATAATATTAACGATTTTTATAGGCACCAACGTGGCGTGTCAGTTTGGCCAAACGCGATTATATACAAAATAAATAATTTTGCTATTCATCGTTTTTTAATCATTTATCATTAACATAAGAATACCTTTTTTGCTTCTCACCGGGAAAGAATATTTTTGTTTAGAATATTTTATTTATACTTTCGTCAAAACTCAAGAAAATAATATACACGATTTTTATAGGCACCAACGTGGCGTGTCAGTTTGGCCAAACGCGTCAACAATTGTACAATTACGGTTAAATCTATGATATATTTCATTACGTTAAGTGTTAGGTGCAAGATGGGAACATTGTTAATCCTCCAGGCGTCTTGAAACTTTATTTAAAAACATGGATTATATATGCAACGCTACAATGAACAATAATGATAAACTAAAAATATAAGTATTCAACATCGTGAATGTTTAATTAATTCTTATATCCGGTTTAATTTATAAAATTACAACAATTCTTAAACAGAAAGGTAATATGATACTATACTAATTTGAGAAAATTGCCTTGCATACATTTTGATAAATGGGCGTTTACAACTTGGTGCTACATGGTAGTTAACTCTTTATGATTGTTGTTATCAACATATAATAATGATTTAAATATACGAACATTTCGTGATATTAAGGGAGCTCATATAACGTCAGTTATTTGAATAAGTAACATTCGAAATAAAGAAGTAAATATATGAGTAACACTGTGTATATTAGTTTCATTACAATATACATGGGCTGAAATCCCATCTTATGATACGCGAGATTCAGGGAATATGTAGGCATTATAAGGGACTCACCCTGTACTCGAAATAGCTCGTTAATGAGATAGGGCACAACAAATTTGAAGCTTTCTTCTAATGTACCGATGTCTGGCGCTAGTAGTCGTAAATAGTATTTGGTACGAAATATTCTTTAATTGGATCACATTCGGGGCCAATACTGTCTTTGAGAATCATTATTCGCGTTGAATCAGTTTTGCATGTGCATACAAACTAATAATGGTCAACAGGGGTGTTCCACATCATTGTTTGGAAGTCGTTCAGATAGGTCAGAGATTCTTAAGAAACAGAAATCCCTTAATAATAGTTGAGAAGCAGGGCCACTTACGTTGAACTAATAGAACTCTTCTTACCGGGAAAAATATACGCCCAAAGAGCGTACTGGTCTTGAAATTTAGCACTCTCGATTTCCTACGTTACCCCAACCTCGGTTCATATCTGACGTAATTGCGTCACCGCTTCCATTCGCCTACAAGGCTAATTTACACTATAAAATGCCTTGAAAAATGCCTAAAACTGGGGTGTGCGCCGCCGAAGATATCTCAGCATCACCGCACTTGCTGCGGCTGGTACGAAATATTCCATTTAGGGGACGCTCTATCCTACAAGATGCACCTGTCGGGGTGCCCGGGATGATATTTGTTTCAACGGTTACCAAAGCGTCAAAGTATGATACAATTCTAGGTTCCCACGTTAACCGTATGGGCGGGCCCAGGTGACGTTAAGTGACGGAAAGTGACAGATACCTGTCTGAAGTAAGAACGTAGTCCCCAAGACATTTGCCTTCTAAGAAAAACGCGACCGGTCCCAGCCTTCTAGGTCGTCGAGAAAGTGCCTAACTTAGCGGATCTAGGATCCCGAGTTAACCGTATTGGCGGGTCCAGGTAGCGTTAAGTGATGTAAAGTGACATCATACCTGTCAACGCAAAAGTGTTCAAAAACGCGATTCGATTTTCCCACGTTAACCGTTTGGGAGGGCCCAGGTGACATCCGGTGACGTAAAGTGACGACATATCGGTGTGAACTAAGAACCTAGTCACCATGCCAGCCTCCGTCTTAGACGAACGTGCCCGGTTCCAGCCTTCTACGTCAACGCGAAAGTGTTCTAAAACGCGAAACGAGGTCCCCACGTTAACCGTATGGGATGGCCCAGGTGGCAGCCGGTGACGTCATATCGGTCTGAAGTAAGAACGTAGTCACCATGCCAAAAGACGAACACGCCCGGTCCCAGCATTCTACGTCAACGCGAAAGTGTTCAAAAACGCGATTCGATTTTCCTACGTTAACCGTATGGGAGGGCTCAGGTGACAGCCAGTTACGTTAAGTGACTTCATATCGGTCTGAACTACGAACATAGTCACCATGCCAGCCGCCGTCTTAGACGAAAGCGCCCGGTCCCAGCCTTCTACGTCAACGCAAAAGTGTTCAAAAACGCGATTCGATTTTACCACGTTAACCGTATGGAAGGGCCAAGGTGACAGCCGTTGACGTTAAGTGACGTCATATCGGTCTGAACTAAGAACGTAGTCACCATGCCAGCCGCCGTCTAAGACAAACGCGCCCGGTCCCAGCCTTCTACGTCAACGTTAAAGTGTTCAAAAACGCTAAACGATGTCCACACGATATCAGTCTGAAGTAGGAACGTATTCACCATGCCATTCGCCGTCTAAGACGAACGCAACTGGTCCCAGCCTTCTACGACAACGCGAAATTGTTTAAAAACGCGATTCCATTTTCGATTCTACATGGAAAAATTGGTCCCAGCCTGATCACGTGTAGGGATTCTGAGATATCTTCGAGATTTCCAACCCCATTTTAGGGCATTTTATGCGGCATTTTAGCTATAATATAACCTTATAGGCGTTCATTACATCATTTCGTCACAATTTTCATTCGCATATAAGGTTATTTTATACGCTAAAATGCAGCATAAAATGCCCTAAAATGGGGTTGTCAATCTCGAAGATATCTCAGCATTCCTACACGTGACCAGGCTGGGACCAATTTTTTTATGTAGCGGACGCTAAACCCTTCAAGATGCACCCCTCGTCAAAGTATGCACAAATTTGCGACACTTCGTAAACAAAACGCGCTCCCATATAGCTACTAAGGAGGAGCTAATTTCGAAAGTATCTTCGGAACCAATAATGACAGGAGGTTGGTTTTGGTATTGAAATTTACGTCTCCCCATACCCTACGTGACGCACACGTCGGCGCGTCGCTGACGTTATTACGTCACAGTTTCCATTCGCCTATAAGGTTATTTTAGATTTAAAGCCATTTAGTTATGGTATATTTGTTCTCTGTGTATACGATTTTAACACAGAACTCTATTTGGGTATAACGTCAAAGTTTATTAAATAGTTTGCTGTTGTTTATCTCTCATGGCATGTAGATTGTTTTGTTCAGTAACCTAAAATGCCTCTTTGTAAATGAGATACAAAATCAGAATTTGACTTGCTGCTGGAAGCGAACCTAAGTCCCTTCTGTCGACTGTAATGATAACACGCTGTACAACTATGGGCAGCTCCTCGCTTACGGTTAAATAGAACATATAAACATATTTAACAATAACGTGACCTTTTTGCAATGTGCTTAACCAATAATTTTACGCGAACGACAATGTAAAATACCAAAGGATTTCCGTATTCATGGCTTACACATATTAAATGATAAATTTTAAGTTTTGCATGTTTAGAGAGCTAAGCATTGTGGGGGATGTTTATCACACGATACAGTACATCCAAATTATTATGTTGCAGGCCCTAACTATATTACACACATACAATGTATTCACTCAGTATAAAACATTTTTAATAAAGATTCACAAATTCTACCATAGTGGAAAGGTCAGAAATTGTCATACGACATTATAGTGCACAACTAATCTAATTGTAAATACACGTTGGTAGTGTGTAAGCTTATTTATATTCTAACACGGGCCTCACGCATTCGACGGAAGCTCCAATAAGATGTTAGTCATTTTATGTTTTGAGCATAGTTCACAGACAGAATGTAACCTTGGTTAGAGCTAGCCTGGTTCGTTAACGTGCACCAGTGTTAACTTGCGCATATAGGCTACTTGTATTTTAACGTGCACGTGAAAGATACTTGTATATAAACGTGCGGCTGTAAGTTACTTGTATATTACAGTGCACGCGTCGGTTACCTGTGCATTACCATGCGCTTATAGGCTACTTGTATACAACCAGAAGCGTTTTCTACTTGTACACTACCGTGCTCGTGTAGGCTACTTCTACATAACCGTACACATGCAGGCAATGTGTGCCTTACCGAGCGTGTGTAGGTTACTTGTATACTACAGTGCACATGTAGCCTACATGTACATTACCATGCAGGTGTACTTGTTGAATATTTCTGTGACGCTTCTTGTACATGACCTTGCGGGTGTAGGCTACTGGTATATTACCTTGCTAGTGTAGGCAACTTTAACATTACCTTGCGGGTGTAGGCTAATGGTATATTACCTTGAGTGTGTAGGCTACCTGTTTATTACCTTGCGTGTGTAGGCTACTTGTATATTACCTTGCGTGTGTAGGCTACTTGTATATTACCTTGCGTGTGTAGGCTACTTGTATATTACCTTGCGTGTGTAGGCTACTTGTATATTACCTTGCGTGTGTAGGCTACTTGTATATTACCTTGAGTGTGTAGGCTACTTGTATATTACCTTGCGTGTGTAGGCTACTTGTATATTACCTTGCGTGTGAAGGCTACCTGTTTATTACCTTGCGTGTGTAGGCTACTTGTATATTACCTTGCGTGTGTAGCCTACTTGTATATTACCTTGAGTGTGTAGGCTACCTGTTTATTACCTTGCGTGTGTAGGCTACTTGTATATTACCTTGCGTGTGTAGCCTACTTGTATATTACCTTGCGTGTGTAGGCTACCTGTTTATTACCTTGCGTGTGTAGGCTACTTGTATATTACCTTGCGTGTGTAGGCTACTTGTATATTACCTTGCGTGTGTAGCCTACTTGTATATTACCTTGAGTGTGTAGGCTACCTGTTTATTACCTTGCGGGTGTAGGCTACCTGTTTATTACCTTGCGTGTGTAGGCTACTTGTATATTACCTTGCGTGTGTAGGCTTCTTGTATATTACCTTGCGTGTGTAGCCTACTTGTATATTACCTTGAGTGTGTAGGCTACCTGTTTATTACCTTGCGTGTGTAGGCTACCTGTTTATTACCTTGCGTGTGTAGTCTACTTGTATATTACCTTGCGTGTGTAGGCTACTTGTATATTACCTTGCGTGTGTAGTCTACTTGTATATTACCTTGCGTGTGTAGGCTACCTGTTTATTACCTTGCGTGTGTATGCTACTTGTATATTACCTTGCGTGTGAAGGCTACCTGTATATTACCTTGCGTGTGTAGGCTACTTGTATATTACCTTGCGTGTGTAGCCTACTTGTATATTACCTTGCGTGTGTAGGCTACTTGTATATTACCTTGAGTGTGTAGCCTACTTGTATATTACCTTGCGTGTGTAGGCTACTTGTATATTACCTTGCGTGTGTAGGCTACTTGTATATTACCTTGAGTGTGTAGGCTACTTGTATATTACCTTGCGTGTGTAGCCTACTTGTATATTACCTTGCGTGTGTAGGCTACTTGTATATTACCTTGCGTGTGTAGGCTACTTGTATATTACCTTGCGTGTGAAGGCTACCTGTATATTACCTTGCGTGTGTAGGCTACTTGTATATTACCTTGCGTGTGTAGGCTACTTGTATATTACCTTGAGTGTGTAGCCTACTTGTATATTACCTTGCGTGTGTAGCCTACTTGTATATTACCTTGCGTGTGTAGGCTACTTGTATATTACCTTGAGTGTGTAGGCTACTTGTATATTACCTTGCGTGTGTAGCCTACTTGTATATTACCTTGCGTGTGTAGCCTACTTGTATATTACCTTGCGTGTGTAGGCTACTTGTATATTACCTTGCGGGTGTAGGCTACTTGTATATTACCTTGAGTGTGTAGGCTACTTGTATATTACCTTGCGTGTGTAGCCTACTTGTATATTACCTTGCGTGTGTAGCCTACTTGTATATTACCTTGCGTGTGTAGGCTACTTGTATATTACCTTGCGTGTGTAGCCTACTTGTATATTACCTTGCGTGTGTAGCCTACTTGTATATTACCTTGCGTGTGTAGCCTACTTGTATATTACCTTGCGTGTGTAGCCTACTTGTATATTACCTTGCGTGTGTAGCCTACTTGTATATTACCTTGCGTGTGTAGCCTACTTGTATATTACCTTGCGTGTGTAGCCTACTTGTATATTACCTTGCGTGTGTAGCCTACTTATATATTACCTTGCGTGTGTAGCCTACTTGTATATTACCTTGCGTGTGTAGCCTACTTGTATATTACCTTGCGTGTGTAGCCTACTTGTATATTACCTTGCGTGTGTAGCCTACTTGTATATTACCTTGAGTGTGTAGCCTACTTATATATTACCTTGCGTGTGTAGCCTACTTGTATATTACCTTGCGTGTGTAGGCTACTTGTATATTACTTTGCGTGTGTAGCCTACTTGTATATTACCTTGCGTGTGTAGCCTACTTGTATATTACCTTGCGTTTGTAGCCTACTTGTATATTACCTTGCGTGTGTAGCCTACTTGTATATTACCTTGCGTGTGTAGCCTACTTGTATATTACCTTGCGTGTGTAGGCTACTTGTATATTACCTTGCGGGTGTAGGCTACTTGTATATTACCTTGCGTGTGTAGGCTACTTGTATATTACCTTGCGTGTGTAGGCTACTTGTATATTACCTTGCGTGTGAAGGCTACCTGTATATTACCTTGCGTGTGTAGGCTACTTGTATATTACCTTGCGTGTGAAGGCTACCTGTATATTACCTTGCTAGTGTAGGCTACCTGTTTATTACCTTGCGTGTGTAGGCTACTTGTATATTACCTTGCGTGTGTAGCCTACTTGTATATTACCTTGCGTGTGTAGGCTACTTGTATATTACCTTGCGTGTGTAGGCTACTTGTATATTACCTTGCGTGTGAAGGCTACCTGTATATTACCTTGCTAGTGTAGGATACTTGTATATTACCTTGCGTGTGAAGGCTACCTGTATATTACCTTGCGGGTGTAGGTTACTTGTATATTACCTTGCGTGTGTAGGCTAATGGTATATTACCTTGAGTGTGTAGGCTACCTGTATATTACCTTGCGTGTGTAGGCTACTTGTATATTACCTTGCGTGTGTAGGCTACTTGTATATTACCTTGCGTGTGTAGGCTACTTGTATATTACCTTGCGTGTGTAGGCTACTTGTATATTACCTTGCTAGTGTAGGCAACTTTAACATTACCTTGCGGGTGTAGGTTACTTGTATATTACCTTGCGGGTGTAGGCTAATGGTATATTACCTTGAGTGTGTAGGCTACCTGTATATTACCTTGCGTGTGTAGGCTAATGGTATATTACCTTGAGTGTGTAGGCTACCTGTATATTACCTTGCGTGTGTAGGCTACTTGTATATTACCTTGCGTGTGTAGGCTACTTGTATATTACCTTGCGTGTGTAGGCTACTTGTATATTACCTTGCGTGTGTAGGCTACTGGTATATTACCTTGCTAGTGTAGGCAAATTTAACATTACCTTGCGGGTGTAGGCTAATGGTATATTACCTTGCGTGTGTAGGCTACTTGTATATTACCTTGCGTGTGTAGGCTACTTGTATATTACCTTGCGTGTGTAGGCTTCTTGTATATTACCTTGCGTGTGTAGGCTACTTGTATATTACCTTGCGTGTGTAGGCTACTTGTATATTACCTTGCGTGTGTAGTCTAATGGTATATTACCTTGCGTGTGTAGGCTACTTGTATATTACCTTGCGTGTGTAGGCTACTTGTATATTACCTTGCGTGTGTAGGCTACTTGTATATTACCTTGCGTGTGTAGGCTTCTTGTATATTACCTTGCGTGTGTAGGCTACTTGTATATTACCTTGCGTGTGTAGGCTACTTGTATATTACCTTGCGGGTGTAGGCTACTTGTATATTACCTTGCGTGTGTAGGCTTCTTGTATATTACCTTGCGTGTGTAGGCTTCTTGTATATTACCTTGCGTGTGTAGGCTACTTGTATATTACCTTGCGTGTGTAGGCTACTTGTATATTACCTTGCGGGTGTAGGCTACTTGTATATTACCTTGCGGGTGTAGTCTACTTGTATATTACCTTGCGTGTGTAGGCTACTTGTATATTACCTTGCGGGTGTAGGCTACTTGTATATTACCTTGCGTGTGTAGGCTTCTTGTATATTACCTTGCGTGTGTAGGCTTCTTGTATATTACCTTGCGTGTGTAGGCTAATGGTATATTACCTTGCGTGTGTAGGCTACTTGTATATTACCTTGCGTGTGTAGGCTACTTGTATATTACCTTGCGTGTGAAGGCTACCTGTATATTACCTTGCGTGTGTAGGCTACTTGTATATTACCTTGCGTGTGTAGGCTACTTGTATATTACCTTGCGTGTGTAGGCTACTTGTATATTACCTTGCGTGTGTAGGCTACCTGTTTATTACCTTGCGTGTGAAGGCTACCTGTATATTACCTTGCGTGTGTAGGCTACTTGTATATTACCTTGCGTGTGTAGGCTACTTGTATATTACCTTGCGTGTGTAGGCTACTTGTATATTACCTTGCGTGTGTAGGCTACTTGTATATTACCTTGCGTGTGTAGGCTACTTGTATATTACCTTGCGTGTGTAGGCTACTTGTATATTACCTTGCGTGTGTAGCCTACTTGTATATTACCTTGCGTGTGTAGCCTACTTGTATATTACTTTGCGTGTGTAGGCTACTTGTATATTACCTTGAGTGTGTAGGCTTCACGTATATTACCTTGCGTGTGTAGGCTACTTGAATATTACCTTGCGTGTGTAGGCTTCTTGTATATAACCTTGCAGGTGTAGGCTACCTGTATATTACCTTGCGTGTGTAGGCTACTTGTATATTACCTTGCGTGTGTAGGCTACTTGTATATTACTTTGCGTGTGTAGGCTACTTGTATATTACCTTGCGTGTGTAGGCTACTTGTATATTACCTTGCGTGTGTAGGCTACTTGTATATTACTTTGCGTGTGTAGGCTACTTGTATATTACCTTGAGTGTGTAGGCTACTCGTATATTACCTTGAGTGTGTAGGCTACTTGTATATTACTTTGCGTGTGTAGGCTACTTGTATATTACTTTGCGTGTGTAGGCTACTTGTATATTACCTTGCGTGTGTAGCCTACTTGTATATTACCTTGCGTGTGTAGCCTACTTGTATATTACCTTGAGTGTGTAGCCTACTTGTATATTACCTTGCGTGTGTAGCCTACTTGTATATTACCTTGCGGGTGTAGGCTACTTGTATATTACCTTGCGGTGTAGGCTACTTGAATATTACCTTGCGTGTGTAGGCTTCTTGTATATAACCTTGCAGGTGTAGGCTACGTGTATATTACCTTGCGGGTGTAGGCTACTATTACATTTCCGTGCGTATGTAGGCTACTATTACATGATATGATAAAACGGATAGTTAACTTAAACGCTTCTTTTATGATACTAAAACAGCAACAAACATGCTTACTAATAAGTTATTTAATCGTATAATAACTTATTCTTTTCCCGTGGAACATAAGTTTAAACATGTATGTCTTATATATGCAACGCGTCAATAATGAATACTTATAAATATAATCTGAAAGTTGAAGAATTCATTAACGAGCATGGTTATTCAATTCCGCTTTAATGTAATATAGGATAGGCTTCAATAACATAATTTCCGTGGTTGTAACGTTTCTAGTATTGTTCGTATCGTTATAAATCGACTGAACTGATAAAAAGATACTTTACATAAAAAGGTTTCTATCTGACTCGATATCTGCGCATTGCAAACAGATCAACAAGGCAATCATCATACCGATAATGAGTTAAATGTACACATTTTGCACGATATTGTACCTATCATAGTGTCATTCATTTAAGAATGTGTACTGGATCTTATTTCTATAGTAAAAGTTAGTTTATTTAATTCAATACTTTTAAAAGATTGCACATTGGCTGAAATTCTCTCTTTTAGAATGCGAGATTTAGAGGGTATTTAGGCAATATTCGGGACACACAATGTCAGCATACTGTACTCAAAATAGCTCGTAAATAGTATTCGGTAGTTTTTCGGTATGAAGTCACTCAATTTGAATTCTTTTAAATTATGCTTTTTGCGTTGAATCAGTGAGGGACATGGCATACGAACCTCTATGGACACCAAGGGTGCTCCTCGAAATTGTAGTTTGAGAAACGTTCAGATAGATCAGAGAAAATTAGGTAATCTCTATATAATTGCTATGCATAATTAATCAAAAAAGGGCCACTAGCCCATGACATCCGAAATCACTTTAAAAACTTCTTGTAATTGAATATATCTTAATTGATTAGAATACCATAAATGTTTGTAGGAATGACATTGTATTAAAGTGATAATTTTGTCATATCCATTTGTGCGATGTTTCGATTGAATGACTAAAAGAATAAAATTTAACCAAAGTGAAGACAATATGGGATCAAATACAAGCCAAGTTAACATGAATGACATGAAAAACAACTTTATTATATTTCTTATCTGAAATCACACTCTTGAGTCTTGAGTGTGTACTTGAAACGGTCTTTTTCCATCCATTTGTGTCAACACATTCATTTTTAACCCTGAATGGACATTTTAAATGTGTTTGCATACCGAAGACATTGTATTTTAATTAAATTGGAAAAAAAAATAGTTATTTAAATTTTGTCCACTGTCATGATCTTTTTATTCCAATGCCTGTATAACTTTAAAGAACATCTGAAGTTTTAAACCGTTTCTTATTTTTTTTTCAACTTACCAGTGGACATTTCTGTCCTCTTGTAAACAAAATAAGCAGTAGACTGATAACATTTAGTCGAAATTGGGTAACACTGCGACATTTGTGGTACATTATAAAGAGTATGGCTGGATCTTGAGCGTGGCATAGCATTTCCTCCACTGCAGAATCGAGGAAGTACTGCGCCTCCAAACATTACAACCGTGTTCAAGTGATGAAAACGTGTTTACCGAAACATGCATAAGGACATTAACTACAACATAGTGCTCAATTGTAAAATTCATTCAGCTTACTTACTGTTAGTTGGCAATACGTCATACTGTCGGATATTAAAATATTAGTAAAATATATTGGTATGATTTGCTTGCATGTGTATAAATGAACCACGAGCAGAACTCACTATTTCTAAGAAAGCATATTTTTTCCTACAGTTCCTCTGAGCAATGGAGTATCTAATTGGCGTGTATAGCATTAAGTTTTGCATCCATCTCGACTGCTAATGGTCGGTTCACGCTGTCTGTTGACTGTTTCTTCGTTGCAAAATTAATTTGTGAACTCGATTGTACTACCTGGTTGTCGAGAATGCTTTGCTAAATATATATGTTGTCCGGTTAGCGCACTCGCTTCTCACCTAGGCGACTCGGGTTCGATTCCCGGCTCGGGCGCATGTGAGTTTGGCTCGTGGTCACCAAGCCGGACAAGCGGGTTTTCTCCGGGTTCTCCGGTGTCAGAATGGGCTGACTTTCATATATCTGATTATATTATCGTTATCGTTATTCGTTGATTTCAACACAGCCGTTACGAAATGACTCAATATGGCACACCCTTTTTAGCAAAAAAGGTTGTAATCTGATAAGATACAATCGATGTGTAAACAGGGCAACAAGGAAATCTTGAACAATTTAATAACGTAAATGGATAGCGATTCAATGATAGTTTAGCTGTCAAATTTTTGAAAGTGTATCCATAATTTTCAGGAAATAATTACTTAGAGTGACTGTCTGTGAGTACCTTTTTTATTAACATTTAAAGCGTTATAGTTATGGTATCGTTCTATTCTCAAAACTGAATGAAAAATGAATATGTCATGGTCATATATACACCAATAACCTACCAAGAAGTCCACAAACCTTTGATTTATTATAACATAATTCTATAGCAGATAATTAATTTAAACTCTCATTGTGAAATAGCATTGTTCGAAAAATCAAGTTGTAATAGAACTGTTAATTGAAACAAATACACAAGTAAGTTTTCCTTAATATTTAATTATTTGTTAATGAATACTTACTATTTTTTTATTGTTTAAGATTAAATATACAGTCCCTTCCCAATCATTGTGGAGGATGTGTATCACACGATACAGTACTTCCAAAGTATTATGTTGTAAACTGTTCCAGGCCTTTAACATGTTACAAACATACAAAGTATTCACGCGGTATAAATCACACATTTTCAAATAAGGGTTCACAATTTCTGCTATTGTGGTAAGGCCAGAATTATCAAACGACAATATCGTTTGCCCCAACGTGCAAGTGAAAGTTACTGGCAAATAAACGTGCACATGTAGGCTACTTGTATATCATCATGCACGTGTAGGCTACTTGTATATTAACCGTACATGTGTGGGCTACTTGTATATTAACCGTACATGTGTGGGCTACTTGTATATTACCAAACATGTTTAGGCTACTTGTATATTAACCGTACATGTGTGGGCTACTTGTATATTAACCGTACATGTGTGGGCTACTTGTATATTACCAAACATGTTTAGGCTACTTGTATATTACAGTGTACGTGTGGGCTACTTGTACATAGCCATGTACGTGTATGCTACTTGTATATTAACGCGCGCGTGTAGGCTACTTGTACACTAACTTGTACCTGTAGGATAGATGTACATAAATGTGCATGTGTAAACTACTTGTATATTTAAATGCACGGGTAGGGTACCTGTGATTTACAATGCACGTTTCGGATATGTGTACATACACGGGCATGTCCATGCTACTTGTACATTGAAACTCCCGTGTAGACTTTGTATAGATATCATCTTTTGCTTGTAGAATACTTGTACATTAACGAGCACATGTGGAATACGTGTACGTTACCGTGCATACCGTTGATAAGTATATAACTCAGGAATGGGTAGAATGCCTACGTTTACGGCCGTTAGTGTAGTACGTATAATTTTGTTATGCGTGAACGTATCTAACATAATTAAACATAGGCAGCACTTGAATAAAATGTACAAAATAACTAGAATAACTATTTGTAAGTGCGCATGCAATTCGTGTTTAGACTGACATTCGCAGGTAAGTGTCTTATTACCGGACGAACCAAACTTCCTCGTTTTGGAATACATTGTGTTATGCATCAAATTTATTTATAAAATCCATTTTGGCAAATTTCTCCTCTTGTACCACAAACTTTATCTTTTCAAATTATAAAACACAATCAATGAGCGCAAACATGCACTTATCTTACAACTTTCATGTGAAAATTGTGTATATAAATAAAATGACCATTTTTTTCTCTTGTTTATATTATGATAATGTTTAGAAGTAGTTCGTCGGATCCAATGATATGATAAAGCGGATAGTTAGATTAAACGCTTCTAATAACTATTTTACCACAGCAACAAACGTCGACACAAATGAAGGCATTATTCAAACATGTGTCCAGTTTACCTACCACACTAAGCATGAATATCTATCAGTTAACAAGTTACGTTTAATAATGACTCATTCCGATATAATTCTGATTTGTAAATAGTATGCTAAATAGCAACCATCAAACCCAGTCTCAAATGAACTATTTATTTCTTACAATCTATTGACTATGATCTCCAGCGAATTTCACTCTTGCATCATCGTAGGTAAATATTGTTCAAGTTTCTTTTCCCGGAGAATTGTCAGTGAAATAAAACTGATATTTCACTTAAGAAGTAGATGTGTTTCACTGTTATGAAATTTTAGCCCAATTTGACTTTCAAATCGACTGTCATGAAAGTTCATATCATTGGTATCCCTTCGTCATTACCAAAAGTTATAATACTCTTGAAATACAGCTTTTGTTGTTCACTAGTTGAAAAATATGACGATCTTACACTGAAACAAACAATTATCCTTAATATATTTCCCTTGTTTGCATATAAAGCAAAATGTCCAAAAGAGCTGCGTTACTATTCAAATATATGTCGATGTTTGCTAATTACCAAATACAGGGGTTGTCTTAATAGTACTCTAATTCAATAAGGCACCACCAAATTATTTGTTTTTATATCGACTTAAAATGTGACCTGTTGCAGTGCAATACGAATGTATTTAAAATTAGCTACAGTAACCGCTGGAATAAGATTAATTTGACATACATGAAAAAGTTCAGGATGTCCGAATATCGTGATTTCAAATATGTAATGAAGCAGGCTATAATACAAAACTTGCAATCAGACCAAGGGAAGAAATTACCAAAAACCATGTTAACAGTAAAAATAATGTATATAAGTTAAGTGGAAACAAAAGACAGTTAATTTGGCCTTATATACAATGTAATAAAGTTATTATCTTCCATGCTTTTCGATGAAATATGGAGTTTTATCAGTGAAATAACAACACTAAAATATCAATTTGATATTTCAACTACAAAATAAGGAGTGATAATATCAACTTTCGGAACTACTTTTAAAATTCATTGTAGTTACTCCCTCAAAACAGAACACTTCACTTTGAACCAGAAAATGTTGACAAATAAAATATAAGCTGCGGGAATCATGAAGCAGTCTGATCGTTAAAATAAAATCTGGGTAATCGGTTCGTTATTAACTAAAATGATGACCAGCTAGCTGACATTATAAAAATAGAGATAAACTGCTGAACAGGTGAAAAATGGCTGAAGAAATATATAAAAAAGTGAAATGAAAAGGTTTGAAGAGTAAGTTTATTTTTTATGTTTTGTTATATAGTAATTGTATCAGAACAGTTTGCTGTTTTTAAGCTATTACTTTTGTTTTAGTATTGCAAATGATTACGTGATTGGCCGATCCAAACCAAAAAAAAAGAAAGACCACGGCGAATGACTCAGGCAGATTACCGTTGATTACCGATTAAGTGCGACTGTAACCTGATGAAGGAAAATCACATAACATATGAGGAATACCAAAACCATTACAAAATGTCTGGATTATAACTCAATTGCAATAAGAAACATTTTCTGGACATTTTCTTTCATACACAATGCACTGCCAAGTATAAAGCATTCAGGCGTATTAAAGCTGCTTTCTCACAGATTGAACGTTTTGACAACTATTTTTAAAAATAATCTTGGAACGAGCCAATTTCTGCAAATTCCAAGGAAATCAGTTAAATAACACTGCTGACAAAAATCAGATCGCATATTTTTATATTTAAGTTCAAAAATTGAAGTTTAATGCTTATTTCCTAAACTGTTAGTAACGGTTTAGGCCATAAAACATTAATTTGCGAACGGAAATATATAATTCTACGATCTGATTTTTTGTCAGCAATCTTATGCTATTGGTTTGCAGATATCTATGCAAAAAATGCTCCTTTCCAAGACAAAAAGAAAATTGAAATCTGTGAGAGTGCAGCTTTAAGAAGTTCAATACAGACCCTACATTACAAACATGAGTTGTATATAATGTACTATTCCCGCCAAACCAAATGCATCAAACAACATGACACTGGACATGTTTATAAAGTTTATGTATACGATTTCTTTCTAAAAATGCGAGACCTTGGCGCACAATCACTGTTGATCGCATCACCCACGCACTTTTTATTCCCTGTATGTATTGATGTATTTAAGCATTGCCTTCAACCTATGTCAATTGTGAACGAAATGAACATACTTATATCAGTGGTTTATACATATACATCGTACTCAAGACTCTGAGCTGAAATAACTAAAACAAACGGAGAAATCTTGACACACTTTCCTGCGTTAGATAACTACGCAGAACATAGCAGACCACCTTTCATCGCTTAAAGCGCTTTGATTGGAGTAAAGTAAAGAATTTTGTATTTATCCACGATGTATAGCTATGCATTCCACGGACACTATATGGGAGGGGAACATAGGAAAGACCTTTGAAGTCGGAGTGTGGTGATGATCTCACATATCACTTGAAGATGTCTAAGAAACACCTATATCTACACGAAATGAACTGTTAAGATTATAATATTGTTGTTCTCGAGATGTCAACTTGCAAACACATATATCGAACATACATAACTTCCCATTAAGGTAAAACAAATAGGTGGGTTGAGCCTTGCATGTTTGTTTCATATCTATTTAATCCATTATGTTTTTAAGAAATTGATTGTAGTTCGTTTTGAATGTCATTACTTTATATATTCAAAGTTTACAAGGGAATCTCAAAAAGTTACTATTATACAATTGTTATCGTATTAGTCGTGAACTATGTATCATATTGAAAAAAAATATTATTGACGGAGGCGCCACCTTTTTTTTATATACGATATGATGCCGCATTATCTATTATCACGTCATGTTTTAAACTGGTTTCGGTCTATAAATAGGCCGGTCAATATGGCGTTCGTAAAGTGATTTTTCCTGCCATATTAGGTAGTCATATGACAAACTGAATCCGGTCCATAAAAAGACAGGTAGGTCAATATGGCAATAGTGCAGTAATTATGATCGAATGAATTATCAAATATTTTGCAAGTAGTACTGATCGAATTAATTTTCAGATATTTTGCAAATAGAAGTGAAGGAATGAGATTGAAGACACTTTTAACGTGTTATGAATTATATATAAAACAAGGATATCCTATCTTATTTTAAGGCAATGTAGAAAAAGTACATGTATCTTAACGAGAAAAGACACACATCGATTAAACATCCAAGTATGTTGAATCCCAATGATTATTTACGGTTTTATAGAGCTGCAACCAACATCTCAACAGTTTTCCCTGGTAAAATTCCATGCCATTCGCCTTCGAATAAAAAAATGTGTTTATCCCAATCCATGGAAATAAAACTACACGTACATGCATGTTTGTCAGAGTATAAATAATGTTTCGCCAAAACTATAATGTTTCGCCAAAACTATATGTGTTAGTTTTACATTTTACCATAAATATATATCTTTATCTAATCAAATAAATGCATATAGAAATGGAGTGGACGATAAGACATGAACATCAAATATAATTTTGTCAAAACAGCCGTGTGATGTGACGATGGAAATGGCTTAACAAAGCCATAAACATAATCCAGAAAAAAATCAAATATGAATATATCTTAATCAAAGGGAATATGATAAATGCATGTAAGAATGGAGATGACGATAGGGCCTGATCATCATTTTTTGTCAAAATCAGCCGTGTGATGTGACGATTGAAATGGCTAAACAAAGCCATAAACAAAAAAGCAATGTCCATGAAAAATTCAAACATTAAACAAAGTCAGGTGACATAAATTATCTGCAGAAATAGAACTCATGAGTGTTAACTTAAAAAATATTTTTGCCATTCCAATCCCAGTTTGGACAGCTTAACACCATCAAAGTTGTTTATGTGAATATAGTATGTGAATATCTTATGTTTTGTTCTGACATGAAACGATCGGACGAATCGTCTGTATGTTTGTTACATTATAATTCTATAAAAATGTTATAAAGTTGATACTGAGAGCAAAGATGTTTCTTCGAAACTTAGCAGGATCGCGGTTACTTTTGGTTTTTGACACGATACCTGCACACCGTAATTAAACTTAACTTAGGAAATGACTTGCGATCATCCAGGTTAAACAATGTCAACAATACTTGTACAGCAGATACGTTAAGTTACTTAATT
Organism: Mya arenaria; assembly: GCF_026914265.1. Classification (NCBI taxonomy): domain Eukaryota; kingdom Metazoa; phylum Mollusca; class Bivalvia; order Myida; family Myidae; genus Mya; species Mya arenaria. Next base: position 1,629,672 of record NC_069128.1, on the reverse strand, counting down.
ATGAACACATGGCTGCCATCTACCTTTGGGTGATTGTCTAAAATAAAGCGAACTTTTAGGTGATGTCCTTTGTAGAAGAGATATCCATTTAATTTAGGGCTTTAATTACATGGTTCTTCACGATAATCAACTATTTATGATGTTTGGTATCTTTACTTAAACCACACAAACGGCAAGTACCGTAAAAGACAATCTTCTTTCATGTCAAAAAAATAGCTCATCGAACTAATGTTTTTTTTGGTCTCAAATACCCGTTTATAAATAAACATTCTTTTATCTTGTATTTTGTATCTTTTTATCGAATAAGGTTTCGATCCGATTGGATAGTGCCGCATTTATTACAGGTCAACAAAGGAATATTGAGCATGATACTAAAAATAAAAAAATAAAAATATACAAGCACATCACGCTACAGACGTCTGTTGTTTAAATTAGTGTACGTTCAAAATACAGGAGCTTATTTAAATGAGTAACAGTGAGTTGAGTTTTATCATTATTAATATACCAATGAAGTTCTCGCTTAAGTTGTTATTGGCACTCACAATGTCGGTGTTAATGATATACGTTTTGTTTTATTGTGTGTCAGCATGTTCGCTGTAAAAGAATTAAGAAAATGTAACTCTCCATTATTGTAAACATTTACCACTTTTGGGTGTGTTTGCTTTTATTTGATGGCCTTAGTTGGTCGCCAGTAGCTCTTACTGTTCAAAATTTGACATGTCATAATTTTAATACGTGTAAGTTACTAATTGCATGGTAACATTGACAACATTGTACAAAACAGTTACTACATCCGAACCCTCGTGCTGTAACAATGCATTTCTCGCGCTTTACGCGTTGTGTATGATTTCAACCCCGAGAAATGGGTGCATACATTGTTGCTGTTTCTTAAAGTAAAATAAGGTTTCTTAAGGTGGCGACATTTTCAGAAGACTAGTGTACATTAATCAACGATGTCTTGAGAAAGTAAATAAGGTATTTCATGTCTAGGTATGCCGCAGATGACTTTTGCGCTCAGTGTCAATGACAACATTTATGATGGATATGAAGGCTGGCTTTAACCACTGAGGGATATTACAGAATAGATTTGGAGAAAATTAGCATGACATTGTCATTATTTACAATAACAGTAGGCGTTAATGAAATAGGATTAGGGAACTTGTGGATACCATTCTAATAATTTATATTTTGTATTTTTGATATTTTATGAGGTTAGATATAGGCAATAATTATAAAGCTGTAGCAGATTGTTTAATTAAGGTATAAACCGCTTATGCATTTTTAAAGTATTAAAGTCACAAATAATTTAAACATTCCATGAACCAGATTTTTATACCTAGTGAACCCGCATACTGTTGGTATTATTTGGAAATATTTTGTTAAAAGGTAAACAAAACAACCCGTCATGTTTATGGTTACACATGGTATGTCGTAGTGGCAATATATTGTTTTTCAGCAGCAGTTAATAATATTTAAAAAAAAAAAAGTTACAATTTTTAGTAAGTACTTAATAAGTACTAAATAAATGGTTAGTGGAATGTTTATTAGATGAAACTAAATACTAGCAATCATTAAGTTTTTTGTGGTCTACAATCTTGTGAAAACTCATCTTCTTGGATAGCCACTGTCTACATCTACCGCTTCACTTGATTTAAATCGATAACGCATTGGTCAAAATATATATGACGACCAAATATTGTTGAAAGTTTAATTCAGGATGCAATCACTTCTAAAAGTGAGATTTTTTACTGATAATTGAATGCCACAATGCGCCAAATATGTATAAGATACAATTTTCACAAAACAATAAAATAAAAAACAATTATTGCCCGTTAATAAGGCAGAAATAGACATGTCACTTTGTCCTCTGTATGACTCATTTTTTGCGGACGACTTCATATACTTACTTAAAAGTGTTATAACAAGCAATATCACAAAAGGAGGCGATATAATACAAATAATAAGTGTTTCCTTCAATATAAGATGGCAATGATTAAACAGGTAAAAACAGGCAAATCTCCATAAACCAACCTAATGCATGTTCTTATTTTTGAGTAAGTGATACTTTTGTAAAGCCTCCTGTCTGCGTACACACACAAAATCTGTTTGGTATGCAATTGCCAATATGTGTTTTTGAACAAAACCATAACGCAAAAGGTGCCATCTGCCGTCCCAAATATATGTGCGATAAATACAAACGTATAATGTATTATGACCTTTAAGTAGTTCTTAATGTAGTCTGTCCCCTTACTTAGTCAAATAAAATTAAAGTTCAAAACATCACCCAGACTTCACGATCTTGTTTTAAGCCAAAGATTCCCTTATCTGAAATAGGACACTTGAGTGGGTACTTGAAAACGATCTTTTCCCGTCTCATGCGAGATTTGTCAGCCTTGCACAATCAACGGTGTTTAGGTGTATCTATCTAAAAATATGTGATAGTGTTTTTGTTTTCTGACATAAAACGATAGGGTGATCGCCTGTGTGCCTGTTAAATAATGAGTAAGAATTATTGCTACATGGTGTTCACTGACTGCGAATGTATCGACATTTTTAAAACCTATCAATAATAAGTTTCAAACATATCAAATATTTATTTATAAGTTATTTAATCATGTCATAACTCATTCTATTTCCATGGAACATAAGTTTAAACATGATTATTATGTATTATATATGCAACGCTTCAATAAAGGCAACTGATAAATATGAACTGAAAGTTTATGTAGTCATTAATGAGCATGTTTAATTCTTTCCATTATTCACTTTAAATGCAATATAGGATGGGCTTTAATAACATGGTTTTCCGTGGTTGTAACGTTTAAAGTAGTGTTCTTATCGTTATAAATCAACTTAAATGATAAGGAGAAACTTCACGAGATCATATTTTTGGGATCAAAAAAGGTTTCTGTATGACTCGATACCGGCGCATTGCAAACAGATCAACAAGGCAATCATCACACTAATAATGATTTAAATATTGCACAACATTGTACCCGTCATAGCGTTATTCTTTAAGAACATGTACATTCGAATAACAGGAACTTATTTATATAGTAAAAGTGAGTATATTTCATTCAATACTGTTTAAAGATTGCACATTGGCTGAAATCTCCACTTTTAGTATGCGAGATTCTTATGCTTATTTAGGCAATACTCGGGACACACGATGTCGACACACAGCACTCAAAATAGCTCGTTAATAGTATTCGGTTGCTATTCGGTATAAGGCTTTAATTTGAATCTCAATCGGGGCCAAACATGTCTTTTAAATTACTTTTGTGCGTTGAATCAGTTAAGAATATGTATAAAACTATTTATTGTACACCAGGGGTGTTCCACACCACAGTAGTTAAAGAATCGTCCAGATAGGTAAGAGCAACTTAAGTAATTTTTAAATAATAATTATGCATTATAAAAGAACAGGGCCACTAGCGCTTGACTTCTGAAAACACTGAATATCTTGATGAAACTGATATATCTTAACAAACAGAATACGAAAGATTTGTGTAAGGAATGTCTTGATATAATTGTCAAATTCATTTATGCGATGTTTTCATTGAATGCCGAAAATAATAAAATATAACCAACTTCTAGACGATCAAGAGACAAGGCAAGTTGACATTAAAGACGACATGACAATTACTACTTTTAAGACATCAAACAACTATTTTTTTATCTCCCTTATCTTAATTGAGACTCTTGGATCTTAATTGTATCTTGATACGGTCTTTTTCCATTCTACCCCTGACAGGTTTGCGTCAACAAAGGCGCGGACATGAATTGCTATCAGTATTTTATCATTTTTATTTTTATTTGACATTTGTTTTTATAGTGCATGTGCCGACAATATTGAAAAACCAAACAGCAATTACGCCAAATTATTTAACAATTTCATTGATGTTTTTAGAGTATTATCTGAAATAAAAGTTAAAATTAAAAATAATAATTACAACAAGCAGAAGTGTAAATAATATTTAACTATTATATGACGAGTTCACCGAGCGAGCGATTAAACTTGGCAAAACGATCGATAGGCAACACATCCTTACAAATACTTTATAGAAAATTTAGCATGTGTGCTCAATGATGAGGGATGAGTAGACGCAGTTAAGAACATAATTTATTTTTATATTAACCAAGATCTGCACGGTATGTGCGTTCAGTAAACTTTTTCAATCGGGACTTTGGCTGTCGAAGGTTCGAATGCAATGGAACATGCCTCTTCCAATGAGCCAAACAATTTAACTTTATACGTGCCACACTCTTGTGTTGCTCCCGTGCATGACAAACTTCTGCATGTAGCGTCGTCAAAAACTATACACGGACTGTGATATTCGTGATGGAATCTAACGCAATCGATCAATAGCAGAGTGTTACTTTGTTTCGGATTATAAACGGAATTTGTCATTTGTAATGCAAATTTAATGCAATCGATCAACGACCGAATGTAATTTCACGAATTATGAACAGAACTCGTCATATTTACTTTACCACATAAACGGCAAGTACTTGAAATGGCAATCTTCTTTTATGTCGAAAAATAGCTCATCGAGGTAATGTGGTTTTCTGTTCTCGTATACCAGACTTTAAAAGAACATTCTTGTATCTTCTATCTTGTATATTTTTTATCGCCGTGGTTTCGACCCGATAAGATAATGACGCATTGCGAACAGGTTAACAATGTAATATTGAGCATAAAACTGATAATAATTTAAATTTTCGAGCTTTAACGCTATCATAACATCAGTTATTTTAGACAGTGTAGATTCAGAACACAGGAGCTAGCTTATATGAGTAACAGTGAGTAGATTTTTATCAATTTCTATAAAAGTGATTGCTAAAGGTAATAGATGAAGTTCCCGCTTAAGTAGCACACGTGACCATCAATGTATGTACACCGTACGCATTAGTAAACATTAAAATGAAATTTGGTACGTAGGTCACTTTATTTGTAACACAATCAGGGCTAAATATTTCTCTTACCAAAGAATGAAAAACATTGGAAAATGATAATTTGATCATTTCAATCTTACTCCAGAACAATTATAACAATTGATCATTTCACTCGGGACGACTGTTTATTTTATAAGATTTGCGTTAATTGACTTGAAAAAGTTTATATTATGCAATATGTTTAATAAAACAAACATTTTGCGATTGACTTTTTCATGGAACATACTGTTACAATTAACCCGCTCGATAGGTATCGGTTAAATATTTACTTGGCAACGTGCTATTAATAGAGTTGTAGATCATTTCTACTTAAAAACTTTGACCGCGTTCATGTATACCCAATCCTTTTGAATTTGACTAGTCCTTCAACGGTTTACCTTCATCAGTTTATCAATTCAGTTTTATTTTTTAAATAAAATAATGCATAGAAAAGGCTCGTCCAACACCTCAACGCTAAAGGAGTTCCGCCTTATCAAATTGTTCAGATTATCGGCTATAAAAACCTGGACAATTATCGCAGATTGAAAACCAACCAGGCCATGATGATATCCGACATGTTGTTGAAATAACCTCCGAAGTCTGCGCTCCTTCCTTCTCAAAAGCATATTCGGGCTCATGGGTTTTTTGTAAACCCAAAGTTTAACAGAAACGTGACATTCAACTTGTCAAATTGATATGAAACTAATTCGCTATCTCATCAATAAATCACCCTTCAGCTGCACAGCATGAATCCCCCCTAATAAATACCGTAAGATCTAGAGCCCGACAGCGACAATGAATATATATGTACACTACGAAACACTGAACACAGACCTCCGTTGATTTTACGCAAATACTCTACTCTATTATAAGTCCATATTTGTTAGTTTAAATATGTTCCAAGTTGTTCTCGAATGTGCAAAAAATGTCACATGATCCAGATTCATTCAACTGTATTTATACGCAATATAAACAAACTTCCGACATGCTTTTGATTATAAACTTGTTTTGTACCTCAATTAATGTCAACGATCATATGTTTCGTTGATGGTAGTAGGGTTTTATCTATACATAAGTTCAATTATAATAATCATTTTCATAAAGAGTGAAACATTTTGTTAGTGGACGGCCTGCTCGCGCGAATAGGACTAAGAGTTATTTCCCTTTGCATGGAGGCAACGGAAAGTGACTGTCGTCAAACAAAATTTCCTCCATCAGGGAAATATGTTGAAAAACACACTCACGAGAATGCATGAAATAAAAATAAATTTTGTTGAATTCAGTGTACGACCGTTTTAAAGATCGTGAAAATATTTTCTGTGACACTCGTGAAATATAATACGAGCTTACACTGAATTCAACAAATATCTTTTATATGATAATTTGTGTTGTGGTATATGTTTTGTTTGCATGTTTTCTGTTAAAAAGTATTACGAAAATACAATATTTGCTAATAAGCAATGTGTCATTCGATATGTGTCACTTGACTCCGGAAATTGTTTACTGCGAACTCAAAAAATTAACAAAAAGTTCACTTATGCATGACTGTACTATAAATACCATACATGGGGTGTTTTCGCCTTTCATGTGATGGCCTTAGTTGGTCGCCTGATGCTATTGCTGTTCAAAACTTGACATGTCATAATTCAATATGAGTACCATACTAATTGCTTGGTAACTTCGACAAGATAATACAAAACATATTTTAAATCCGAACCTTCGTGCTGTAATAATGTTTTGCTTGAGCTTTCGAGCGTTGTGTATGATTTAAACACGAACCCCGGGAAAAAGGTGCATAAACTATTGCAATTTTTTTCTTAAAGCATAATAAGATTTTTCAAGATTTCGACATTTTCAGAAGACTAGTGTTCACTGTCAACGATATCTTAAAGTACATTTGCTCAAGAAAGTAAATTAGGTAGTTCATGTCTAGCTATGCCATAGATGACTTTTATTTTTTGTTTCAATGAGATAATTGATTATGAATATGAAGGCTGGGTATAACCACAAAGAAACATAACAGAATAGATTAGGAGAAAATAAGCACGACACAGATACCTTTATAATACCAGTCGGCGTTTATAAAATAGGATTAGGGAATTTGTATGGGTAACGTTCAGAAAATTTGCTAGTTTGTATTTTTTATATTATATGAGATAATATAAAAGCAGTTCCTATAATGGACTTATTATTACATAGCTGTAGCAGTATTTTCAATTTAGGTAATATGAAATAAGGCACTGCCTTAGACGGGCTCTAGGTATGTTATCAACTGCAGAAAATGCTATTGCAGTATATTTTTTCTTAGGTAAACAAGTGTTAAAGGCAAAAATTCATTTTATATGACATACTATGACTTTGACTACACCAATTAGATTATTAAGGTGCATAACAAGTAAGGTTAAGGCAATGCAAAGCAAATTTAATATTTTAATGTTTGAAAAAACTCATAATAACAAACACAAGTATATCAATTTACCTAATACTGAATATCATACAAGCATTTACAGTACAAATAAATGACTCCTACTTTAAACATAAGAAGGTAAACGAAACAGATTGAGTTTACTTAAAACTAATTATTACAGTTATCTGACAATTAACCTGTACTAAACTATTTTAATGTGTAAAACAGCATTGGGTATATTTTAGATTTTTAAGGTTCTGCAAATAACCTGGCAAAATGGTTTGACTACCTCAGCAGTTTGAAATGAATAGGAATTCCCTATAGTTGATGTTGTTAGCACCATTCCATCATTGAATATAACGATGTATGCAGAAAATATGAAAATATTTAATTATTTAAAATATGAGTCTTTACTGAATTATACATCTATAACAGTTAAAAAAACAAGAGGGCCCTGACGGCCCTGTATCGCTCATCTAATCCAATACAGATCATCAAGAATAACAATCTGATCAAGTTCCATGAACATATGGTCATAAATGTGGCCTCTAGAGTGTTAACATGCTTTTCCTATTACTTGACCTGGTGACCTAGTTTTTGACTGCACATGACCCAGATTCGAAGTTGGCCTAAAGTTAATCAATATAAACATTCTGACAAAGTATAATGAACATACAGTCATAAATGTGACTTCTAGAGTGGTAAGAAACTTTTCCTATGATTTGACCTAATGACCTAGTTTTTGACCACACATGACCAAGATCGAACTTGGCCTAGAGCTAATCAATATAAACATTCTGACCAACTTTCAGGAAGATACCGTCGTAAATTAGACCTCAGGCCTCAATTTTTTTGAAACTTCTTAAGTCCCTTATAACCGGATTAAGCTAAACTCACTATTTTTGGTTTTCAATAATTTGGATAATATTTACTTCTTTAAGAATTTTTATACTTTAGATAGGAATTATCTATATGTTAGTTAAATTAAACCATTTTTCATTTATCAAAATTCCATTCAAGTATGTATTTTGAGTAATTGAAATATTAAAAGCTACCTAAGCCTGTTAAGCTTAAGAAGTTTGGAGAAAGTGGGGCCTAGATTATGAACAAGCTTTTCCTTCAATTTGACCAGGTGACCTAGTTTTGAAACCACACTTGACCCAGATTCGAACTTGACCTAGAGATTATCAATATTAACATTCTGATTAAGTTTCCTGAAGATACAGTCATAAATGTGACGTCTATAGTGTTAACAAGCTTTTCCTTTAATTTAACCGGGTGACCTAGTTTTTTACCCCAGCTGACCCAATATCGAACTTGTCCAAGATTTTATTGAGAGTAACATTCTGACCAAGTTTCATTAAGATAGTGCCCAAACTGTGACCTCTAAGGTGTTAACAGTCAAGTTGTTGACGACGGACGACGACGGACAACTACGACGGATGACTGACACAGGGCGAATACAATAGCTCACCTTGAGCACTTTGTGCTCAGGTGAGCTAAAAACAAGCACATAGATTATTCAACAAAACATTAGTTATTGTTATTGATACATATATATTTATGTTGTTAACTTGTTATATATGCACAATAAAGCAATTTAACTGTTCACAACATTATCAGAACAAAAATGTACTATAATTATGCTTACATTAGCTCATTCATAAGCTCATTCAATTTTAAACAACAAAAAGTATATACTTTGCCAATACATTTAATTGTTTAGAACGTATTAGGCTTTGTTTTAATTTTCACTGTATTTTAGACATAGTAAATTGCCCCCACCCCCCACCCCCACCCCCAGCAAGAGTTTAACAGCCTACTGACAAGATGACTGTAATAAACTATGATGTATTGATCTATTAATAGGGGAATACTCTCCAAGAAAAATTGACACATTTCTCTGTATTTGATACATATGCAATTCTTGTATCTTATTTCAATTGTTCATGATGATTACAGTACTGAAGTCATCGATCCAAGATACATAATGCACTCTGGTATAGGGTACTAAAGTGATCGTCCCATATGCCAACTCTGGTATCCTGGATAAAATGTTACTGGTGAATACAGTTCTGAAGCGATCAAATCCTGATGCCACTCTGGTATCCTGGATAAAACTTTACTGGTGAATCCAACTTACTGAAGAGATCAATCCCAGATGCCACTCTGGTATCCTGGATAAAACCTTACTGGTGAATACGGTATTATAGTGATGAATTCCGATCTAAAACAGATTAACACCTATTTTAAACTCAGAATATAATAAACAAGGGTCAATTTGTTTACATTGACGCTGATAAAGAGACTATCACGCTAACAAATGAAGTCACCGTTGTAAAAAATATGTAAATATGGCCTAAGACCAGTATGTTTCATATAGACACTAACCACGCATACAATGTATCTCTTCAAAACAGTATTTTCATATAATATTTTTGCAAAAACAGACTTCAAAACTTCTTTAGTTCAACTTCAGGCTGTATGCAACACATACTGAAAGTTTGGCAATGATATATTGAACACTTTTAGAATGAGTATAAGCACCTGTGGTGTTTTCATAAAAAGCAGAAATAGCCATTTCCATCAATCGGTAAGCCGCAAACTTTTAAAGAGCCATTATTTCCCCATGCATTGGATTATTCTGACCAAGTAAAGTTTATATATATATAAGACAGCACCATAAAATTGGCCTGCCTACTCTATTAAGATTTTTTTCAAAGCAAAATAAGATTTCCCACTTTATCACTTAGCGTTTATATAACAAGAGCTGTCACAGAGACAGCGCGCTCGACTATTCCGCCGCTTTTCAATGTAAGGATTGAACAGTTTTGGCGAAACATGCATGGATCACTGTTAGATTAGATTTCAATGCAATATATGGTGTGTTGAGATATTAACATAAATGTGGTTCCATGCAAAATTTTAACGACAATTTCTAAGTCTAATAATAAAGGGCATTTATTTGCAAAGTACAGTTATCTAACTTGGTTATTCAATTAAGTTGGGTGGTTGAATACCATTGTATAAAGTCTCAATGCAATACATCGAATAGTTGCTGAGATATTATCCTATGTGTGCTAACATGCAAGACCTTAACCAGAATTTCTAAGTCGCATAATAAAGGGGCATAAATTATATATTATAAAAAAGATAGAGTTATCTTACTTGATTAATAAGAAGGTTAAATAGATGGGAGCCTGTGTGTAAAGTTTCAATGCAATACATGATGTATTGGCTGAGGTATTGACTTAAAAGTGGTTACATGCAAAACCTTAACCAGAATTTCTATGTCGAATAAAAAAGGGGCCATTATTTTAATTTAATGCAAAATGGAGTTATCTTACTTGGTTATTTAAGTAGATTTGATGGTTGAGTACCATTGTATAAAGTCTAAATGCAATCCATCAAGTAATTGCTGAGATATTAACCTATGTGTGCTTACATGCAAAACCTTAACCAGAATTTCTAAGTCAAATAATAAAGGCCCATAATTTGCATTATATTCAACAAAGTGTTATCTGGAAATACATATCTAATGTTTCAATGCAATACATGATATATTTGCTGAGATATTGACTTAAATGTGGTTATGTGCAAAACCTTAACCAGATTTTCTAAGTCAAATATTAAAGGGCAATTATTTTGCATTAAATACAAACTAGAGTTATCTAACTTGGAAAATCAAGTAGGTTAAATGGTTGACTACCATTGTATAAAGTCTCAATGCAATACCTCAAGTAGTTGCTGAGATATTTACCTACGTGTCGAATAATAAAGGGCAATTTGCAAAATGCAAACTAGAGTTATCTAACTTTGGTAATTTAGTAGGTTGGATGGTTGAGTACAATTGTATCAAGTATCAATGCAATACCTCAAGTAGTTGCTGAGATATTAATCTATGTGTGCTTACAAGCAAAACCTTATCCAGAATTTCTAAGTAGAATAATAAAGGCCTATTATTTGCATTATATTCAAATAATTGTTGTCTAACTTCATTAATTTAGTATGTTAGCTAGTTAGCTAGGGAATACATACCCAAAGTTTCAATGCAATAACTGATGTATTTACTGAGATAATGACTTAAAGGTGCTGACATGCAAAACCTTAACCAAGGTGTGACGCCAACGTATAGCTCTCCTATAGCTCTCCTTATTCTTCGAATAGTCGAGGTAAAAAATGACATAGAGCCAAACTGAAATGCTTTCAGGGACAAATGGCGCAGCAAAGGAAATGGCAAAAAACCACCAAAACTGAAAGATTCATGACAACTGCTAGTGTTTTCATGTATGAGATGGCTACATGATGTACAAAATGCTGTGATAGCATAATTATGCTAAGTTTAAAAGAAAATTGCTTAAAGTATCTGTTTTGAAGGCTAGATTTGCATTAAAATTAAGATTACAGCTCTTAACCAGTGTCTATAAGTTGCTTTTTTACACCTGATTAGTATAAATCTCACTCTTTGGAATCGTTCACACATAAACAAGTACTACAAAGTTAACTTACATCTTCATTCTGATATATTAGATTCAGATCTGCAACTGGAGCTTATTGACACATCATATTCTGCAGGCAAGACACAAAATCAATGTTTGACACAGAGTAAGACTATCTTCTTCTACTGTAAAAGTATAAAAAAAAAATGCATGTAAACACTCATTTGAGACATACATAACCTTTTATGTTGGAATTATGCTCCAGTCAATTGTAAACACCACCCAGGGTAAAATCCCCGCCCTGTAGGGAAGAAATGATGTTAAAATACCCACCAAATGCCCCTGCACTGCTGTATTTTGCACCAAGACAAAACCACCGCATTCACCCGGCACTGCAGGGACACCTGAATGGTAAAAACACAGCCCTTTTCCCCGGCTATCCCCTGTTTACCACTGGACCTGGAGGGTCAAAGGTTACAATTGACTGGTGCATTAATGCGATAAACGTGCAGAAAAGTTAATTAATTCCAAAAAAATATGACAAAAAATATTAAATATATAGTCTTTTGGACGATTTGCAATAACTTTTTTTAACAACTCAAAGGTTAATCTTTACTAATCGAGTAACCAGATGCATTTTGAAAGCCTTTAAACCAGACTTTCTTAGAAATCTTTCTTACTTGCAGACAATATTCCTTTCTAAAAAATCCTTGCCAAGAACGGGTATGGAATTCCATCACTAGACCATGTTTTGATCAGCATTGGTTCTTGTCTTTGAAAATACCTCTGTGGCTTCAGCATCCAGGATGGCTATATTAAATAAACACAAAATTAGTGTTTTAATTTATTAAAGCTGCACTCTCACCGATTGAACGTTATGATCAAATTTTATGAAACAATTGTACCGAGATTCGCTACAGAAAATAATCTTTTTGATGCCAATCTGGTGTACCCTTTAAGGCATTTTGAGTGTATTTAGGTTTTTTTCTTTAATGCATAAAGGGAAAAGGTACTTATCTCAATCCCCCTACTAACTTTTTATTGCTTTTGCCATCAGAGATGTAAAAAAATTTTTAATGTATTAACTTCAAGTAAATGAATATATTCATGAATGATTGACAGTATGAATGAATGAAAAGTAGCAATATTTCTTTAGATAGGGATCTCATTGTGTTGCTGTGATTGTTTAAGTAGATGTTTTTCATGTTCATAAGCTTAAAATCATATGCACAGTAAATGAAACATAATTCTGCACCATGTGTAGTAAGTTGTGGTACTTGTTTGCAATTAATACAATGTTTGCTTAAAAGAGCAAACAAAATGTGCGAATAGATGCACAATACAGTCTAAAGACCAATGAAGGTCAGCAGTTTTATTAGAAAATGATATTATCTCAAAGCCGCAACAAAACAGCATGAAAGAAATTCAATTCGGAAAGAAACAGTTCATCAATGAGCTATTGAAATAAACACGATCTGTGGCCAACAGCAAAACCATCAACCCGCATTTGCCGATTTGTCTTTCAATCACAATCTTGCACTCTTATGGTGTCAGTCTTCCTCTCAACATATTCAGTCACAATCTCTCATCTCCCATAGTGTTGCTTGGCACGAGGCGTCACTCGGCACTATTTATTTGCAATCTTGCACACAATCTGTGGATCAAAGCAAAACCATTCATCTTTACAGTCACAATAGCTCACAAAGCCATGGTGTTGGACCGCAACCGTCCATTTATCTTTTCAGTCATAATCTTGCGCTCCGCCATGGTTTTTTTTGGCAGGAGGGGAAACCCCTCCCGCACCCTCCCCTTCCAACTTCTTAATTTAATAACATCTGTCACAAAAAAGTTGTGTTGCATTTCAGTTACTTGGTATTTGGACTGCAATTGTGGCCAGTCGAGCTATTTGATTGGGGCGATTTGGTCCCTTGGGTGATCTCTTGGTCTGAGAATTATAAAAAAAAATGTGTTTGTCACTGTGTACTCTATAATACATATAATAAACAAATAATCCACTTTTGGTCGTATATTTTTACATATTAAATATTTTAATATTACAAACAATCTTTATCATTCACATGGTGTCGGACCGCAACCGTCCATTGATCTTTTCAGTCATAATCTTGCGCTCCGCCATGGTTTCACTTGGCAGGAGGGGATACCTCTCCCGCACCCTCCCCGCCCAACTTCTTAATTTACACAAAAGTGGTGTTGCATGGCACAAGATTTCACCTGTCACACAATTTCTGTATATCTTTTCAGTTTCAATCTCTCAACCAGCGTGTTGGTAATTGAAAGGTGTTCCCATCCTTTGATCTCAGTCAAAACATCTCACTCATCCATTGTTGAGGTTCACAGACGGTACACCCCATCCATCTTTTCAGTGACAATATCACGCTCAGCCATAGCGATTTCTGAACTGGTCAACCGCATATCATATGTTTATGAAATTGATATATTCATTGTATGATTTACTGAAAAGTGTTTTTACAAAATAATCATTCTGTACCTGGCTGACGTGACAAGCTCTGCTGTGTGTACCGGTATAATCCATGGTCGTATTTAAATCGGTAATCCAACAGGAATTATTCTTCGCTATTTCTATCCGATCAACAACTGTCAAACATCTAAATAGTATCGATATTGTAAAGCCTAAAATGACAACTACTAACTGTCAAGTGTGACCTTCGTATAGAATGGTAAACAATGCATATGAATATCTTTAATAAACAAGTGAAAACAATGTATATATCTCAGACAATCTATAGAAATATGTTTTATTTGTCTTTTTGAGTTTACCAAAAGTATTCATAGCAATTGTTTATAAGCATATTTCGAATTATTTTAATAACTAGTGGGGCACTATTTCGCCGCATCGCATAGTTTAATTTTTTTCTTCCGTGTTGTCACGCTCTGATGACGTTGGTGTCCGGCATGCATGCGCTCAATATAGTTTATGAACAGAAAAAATACTGGTTCAATCACCTTTACGTCTTTTTTTTCAAGCTGATAGTATGTGCAACTTTTGAACGAAAGTAGTGCTATGTGTGATCGTATTAGGGCTCTCCGAGCTTCGCTCGGTGTAGAGCCCGTATTAACCGCCAATGCATATTTGAAGTTTTAAAATCACAAATAATCATATGAACGTTCCATGAACCCCGCAGATGAACAATAAATTAGTGAATAAATTTCAAAACAATGTTGTATATCCAACATTGAGCACGGTTATTCGATTTAAATATCCGCTTTAAATATTGTAAAACTTCTTAAAACAATTCTTAAATGCTAGAGTGATCAAATAGTGTACCTTATTGAAGGAAAAGTTCTTAATACATAGTTTGATATATTGGCTTTAATGACATGGCTTTCCGTGGAAGTAACCTTTTTATGATTGTTCTTATCGTTAATTATCGTTAATTATCAACGGGAGAGGAGAGGAAAGATTTCACAATGCAATATGTTTGTAATCAGAAAAAGGTTTCTATCCAATTCAAAATCGGCGCATTGCAAACAGGTCAACAAAGAAATTCGCAGCATGATACTGATAGTTCTTTAAATATACGAAGAGTTCACGATATGGGAGCTGCCATAACGTAATATAATTGAGTAAGTGTACATGTGAAGTACGGGAGTTAATGTGTATCGGTAGCAGTGAGTATTATATTAAATTCATGACTTTTTTATAGAATACATATGGACAGAAAGTCCCCCTTAATTGGTATGCGAGTTTCAGGGCGTATTTAGGCAGTATTCGGGACTCAGAATGTAGACACACAGTACACACAGTACACACTACACAAATAGCTCGTTAAAGGTTATTCGGTTCGTAAGCTTTTTCATTTGTATCACAGTCTGGGCAAACAATGTCTTTGAAAATCATAATGCGCGTTGAATAAGTTTTGCACGTGCATACACCCTTTTATTTGACATCAGGGGTGTTCCACACCACTGTATTTTGCAACCGTTCAGATAGGTCAAAGCTACTTAAAATGTAATCTCTAAATAATAGTTTTGCATTTGCGAAGACCAGGGTCATCCGTGCTCTATTAGTAAAAGTTTCTCGAGAAATATATACGTCCAAATTACCGCTGTAATTATTGTCCTCTCTGGTCTGAACTACTTGCAAGATGTCATTTTTCAAATTTAAGGTTGGCTCAAATCATAAGCCGGGACCGGGCTTAACAATG
Organism: Mya arenaria; assembly: GCF_026914265.1. Classification (NCBI taxonomy): domain Eukaryota; kingdom Metazoa; phylum Mollusca; class Bivalvia; order Myida; family Myidae; genus Mya; species Mya arenaria. Next base: position 1,613,704 of record NC_069128.1, on the reverse strand, counting down.
TCATGATGTCTTTATATTACTTCTGGTTGGACTCAAAACAAGGATATCATGTTACTGTATTTGAAATCCGTTTCAATTAATGTTGGAAATTTTTTCACAAACTTTCATAAGAAAGATGCATATCGATACAAACATGAGTATGTCTTTAATCACTATGATGCATTCGGTGTAACAGAGCTTCACTCAACTAGTCAACAAACTTCATTGACATTCGCCTTGAAACAAACTCATAGGCTTATCACAACCCATGGAGCTAGCAAAATATTAATGCACGTTTGTCATATTATATAAAGTGCTTTATCAAGGGTTTATGTGCTAGTTCCGCGTTTTTAAATGAAAATATCTTTATCGAATGTGATACGATTAATGTATGTAAAAAGGTATTTTATAAAAAAAAAATATAGTTCACTTTGAAAGGCCAAAATAAAAAAAAAAATCAGAGTCTAGGCAAATTGCGATCATTAGACAAGCTTAGTTGACATAAAAGAAATGCGACCAACTATTTATTTATCTTCCTGATCTAAAATGAGACTATTGACTGTTAAGTGTTTAGTTAAAATGGTATTTTCCATCTTAATCTTGACATTTTGACGTCAACAATGTCACTGACATGAATCTTTAAAATTATTTTAACATTTAGATATTATCTTGACTTTTTTCCGACAGTGACGGTGCTGACCTGAATCAATAAAGCAAATTGGAGTTACGGAATTCACAGAGCAATTTCATTGATAAACAGCAGTAACTTAAGCATCAACTTCGACATTCACTATGTACTAATTTGCTTCGCTGTTATATATACAATGAAAACACACTCACCCGAACACACATACACACACAAACTGGCACACACACGAACTCTCACATAAACTCACACACACGCGCGTGCGCGCACGCACGCTCTCACGCAAGCACACATACGCACACGCACACACACACACTCACACACACATAAGAAAACCCTAAAAAATAAACTTATTATAGATATTGATTATGAATAATGCGTTCCAATATTGTTTGATTTTGATTATAATATCTAAATATTGGCTTCTCTGGTGATTTTATATCAGTTATAAATCACGTGTGTACACTTAAAAAATGAAGGTGTTTGCTGTTTATACACATGGTTTTAAACAACCAGGATATGCATGCAGGAATTGCCATTGTTTCGTAGTTGGTTCAAAACTTAAATATTTTCTCAAATGAACATTTGATTTTCTTACAGAACGTGACAATGCGCTTGTGTAACTTGCAGACGTACTTCATCCTAGGTAAACCATGCTTAGAAGTTGTTTATGATTGTACCATAAGTAAAAGGGGCACAGTAAGTTGATGAAAAAACAACAACGCATTATTATGTATTTAAATTTGACTTAAGTTATCAAAACAAGAAAAATGGTATGTGTACAGAAAAAAGATATCAGCTTTTGAAATGGATTTTTTCAATTTATTGCTGCGTCACAAATTCTCCGCAAAAAGGCGCCTAACTATCGCTTATTTAATTATGTTTACACAAACCATTTTCTTTGTTTAAAATGTATTCGCATTTATCAATATTGTGCACCTTTAATTGAAGAAAACGTTATATCACGACATAAATTACGCAACGCCATTTGTCAAGGTTTGGTCATGCGGTGACCGCATATTTTTCCATATTGTGTCACCAAATTTATATCGTACCAAAATGACGTCTATTTTCCGATTCCGATGAATAAATGAAACATTTAAATATGTAAACAGGTTGTCGACATGATATACACGTTTCAGGGTTAGTATGTGACCCGATATAGGATATACGGGGCGCGAGAAAATAATATTCGATATGGTTTACTTTGTCCCGTATATCCCATAACGGGTTACCTACTCACCCCTTAACTAATAATATTGCAACAGTATATGAATAGAAATATACATTTAACGATAAATGTGAGCTTTGACTTAAACAATTGTTTACTTCTGATGTTATAAGTAAAAATAAATCAAGATCGATTATTAGTCGTTAGGTTAGAGACAAAAGTACCAAAAGCTTCCATGGTTCCCTCTTGCATATGCCCCATACCTTTTCAATTTGATAAGTAAACCGCTAAAATGATCCATTTGAAAAGTTACAGGACAGGTGAAAGAGAAAAGGTTCTATATTATATACTTTGTATTGTTTGACATCTAGTTATGACAATAACTAGTTGTTGACTTGTTTAGGGATTAATACATACTTATTTTATTGACCCAACTTTGTGCCATGTATCCATGTAATACCGTACATCCCTTTTCAGACTCGTTATTGCTACACGCATTTAGCTCCAAAGTGGTTCAGCTCTAATTAGATGCGTTTTATTGTATAAAATCACTTTTTAAACATATTTATAATAGTAGCATAACGTTTCAGCTTCTGCTTTTCATGGAATATACAGAGTAACTTCATTACAACATGGAGATGTTTGTACATGCAATTCACAAAGCCCTTCACCAAAATCAAGCTCATCATCTACGTACCCAACTACGGTTCAAAAGTTGACTACTTCAACAGTTAAAGGTAATCTAGAAACAGATACCACTCTACAAGAGGCAACAAAAACAAAACCTACATCTACAACCAATAATGAATTATCTACTTCTTTAGTAGAGCCAACTACAACAGAACCGACTTCTACAACCAATACTAAACCAGGTACCACTCTATCAGAGGCAACTAAAATACCACTGACTTCTGCATCCAATACTGAAACAACTATCACTCTACCAGAGCCAACTACAACAGAACCGACTTCAACAACCAATACTGAAACAACTACCACTCTATCTGAGGCAACTACAACAGAACCGACTTCAACAACCAATACTGAAACAACTATCACTCTATCTGAGGCAACTACAACAGAACCGACTTCAACAACCAATACTGAAACAACTACCACTCTATCTGAGGCAACTACAACAGAACCGACTTCAACAACCAATACTGAAACAACTACCACTCTATCTGAGGCAACTACAACAGAACCGACTTCAACAACCAATACTGAAACAACTACCACTCTATCTGAGGCAACTACAACAGAACCGACTTCAACAACCAATACTGAAACAACTACCACTCTATCTGAGGCAACTACAACAGAACCGACTTCAACAACCAATACTGAAACAACTACCACTCTATCTGAGGCAACTACAACAAAACCGACTTCAACAACTAATACTGAAACAACTACCACTCTATCTGAGGCAACTACAACAGAACCGACTTCAACAACCAATACTGAAACAACTACCACTCTATCTGAGGCAACTACAACAGAACCGACTTCAACAACCAATACTGAAACAACTACCACTCTATCTGTGGCAACTACAACAGAACCGACTTCAACAACCAATACTGAAACAACTACCACTCTATCTGAGGCAACTACAACAGAACCGACTTCAACAACCAATACTGAAACAACTACCACTCTATCTGAGGCAACTACAACAGAATCGACCATTTCTGATGAAAAAAGAAGAAGAAAGCGGGAGGCAAACGAGAGAGAACGATCTGGTTTCTGGAGAAATGGGCATTGTGACTGCAACAGAAATGCATCATCAACTTTCAGTATTGGTAAAGTATATGTTACATTTAAACACTGTTGCAATTGTTATGTTAAATTATTAATAAGTGTAAAATTATGAGCCGAATAGCGTGATTTTCAAATCTATGAAATTTTAATATCTTTGATATAAAATACCCAAGACGGAAAAATCAAAGGATTAACAATTTCTTTTAAACGTCTTTCCACAGAACAATGTTAGCGGTGCATACTCATTTTCTTGATAATTTATGTAATTAACTATACTCGTGTTTCCTTAGCAACCATTGGTTTCGTTCCGACTCATTTCCGCTGCATTCATATTGTTCAGTTTAAATGTTAAATGTTTTTGTTTTTGTTTTTAAAAACTATGAATCATCAAACTTGTCTTTATTTGAGTTTCATCAAGAATCAAGATTCAAGATTATATTACTATGACAACACGTATGTGTTGACACATTAAGTGAACAAGATTCGCATTGCATGTTCGTGCATGTACACAGGTATCTTACACAATTGTAGAGATAACATATTGAGACTTTCAGTATTGCTTCATGAAATTCAATTTGATTCAAAAGGTATGTTTTAGTCATTTGAATCGCTGGGCTTTTGCACGTTATGCAATTGATAATTATAATTAATACGCTTTACCGTTATTAAAATAAAGTGGTAAAACTAGAGTTAAATTACGTATTATATTCGATTTTGTTTTGTAATATTGACGAAATGTCTGCTGTTATAGATAAATAATAATAATTTACCTTTAAGGTAGTTATAGTGTGCCAATACAGCTGCAATTATCATTACCAAATGCTACGTTTCATGAATCGTCGATGAAAACATACGAACAGGAATTTAAAGACAAGGTTAGTACAATGCCCTATTAGCAGTTTTCTTATCGTGTGCTTATTGCCAGAAGGTACCATGTTTTAGTACGTTCTATCATTAACCAAACCCCAATATTGAAAGAACATCAATGTGATATGATTTTGAGCATGTGTATAATAATGAACACATACATTATACAACAAGTAAGTACTACGTTTGAAATGCATATCCCTGAAATGTTCAACTTATTAAAGTAAACAATGCGATTAGCCAAGTAACAATGAAATTGGAACGGATATAAATTTCTTTCATTTTCGATTATTTTCAGCTTACTCAGTTATACAACAATATGGACAAATTTCAACGAATAAATATACTAGACGTGAAGTAAGTTCAATATGCCTAAAAATATCAACATAAACGTAAAATAAACCTGATACATATTCCAAATTCTGCTAAGGCTGTCGATATATATATATACGGTAAGCATGCCTTTGAAATATAGTATCGAGCCAACGAGGGTCACGTTTTTCACAATAAGTATGTGACAACACGTCCGGCGAATTCCCTTTCAATCTTTGATTGTAAGAGGCAAGTCGACGGTTTTAAGAGAATCATATACAGCTTTAATAAAGTCATGTAACCTGCAATGTGAATGAATTAAAATAATCGTTACATTCTTATTAAGGCAATACCTTATTAAAACGGTACTACATATATTAATGTCTTCAATAATATGTCAAACGTGAAAAACACGAAATGGGCACAAAATAATGTGATTCAAATTAACATTAAATAACGTGTCTTTTAAACGAGTATTACCAGAAAGGTATACAGCAAAGATCATCAGCCTCGAGTAAAAAACGAATCAATAGATCAAATCGCAGTTTTAATCACAATTTATTCGGCAAATACGGTTTTGTACTCTTTTTATTGATAAATAGCTACGATTAAACTATTAGCAATGATGTTTTGTGACAGATCGAAGATTAAATGTGTCAATATTTATTGTTTTATTACCTCACCTTTTTTGAATATAATTTATTTATGTTTTAAGTGAAATATTTCATGAAAGTAACAGGTTAAGTATGGTTAATTTATTTAAAATATATCTCAAGTAAAAACTCCTTTTAAAAAATGAAAATCAATACTTCATAAAGCAACAGAGATATCATAGCATTCAGAAGGCCACGTGATATGAACATTTGTAATTACATAGTGAGCGTTAAATTTGGATCGTTGTTTTCGGATCTGTTGCATTTTGTAATTGCGTTAAATGCATTTTTCCTATCTTTCTATAGTTAAAGGTTAAAGGTTAAAAAAAATGTAAAGAAAATAAGTGATTTTGACATACATTCAAAAGATGTTTACATCTCTAAAACATACTGGGACTTTTACCTTCAATTACACATTTCACGTTGGATTAAACAAATACAATTGCAGGGAAAAGACAAGAACTCAGTTTAACTTTTAAAAGCCAAAGAGACAAGTTTACTTTTCTAACAATTGTAGATTTTTTTGTGGTAATTTCAATCAGTCGTGTGAACTATTAACCACAAATAAAAATCAATAATATCTCAAAATTTACAACACATATTCACTGATCCTGGTAATTTTAAATGTCCTCATATATGATCGAACATAGTATTTGTGCACTAATTAAATACATAAACATGTTATATACTTTTAACATAATCATTTAATTAAATATAGGCTATACGATTTTATCAAGCACTGGGAAATATTTAATTAAACTGTTTAAGGAAACTAACTACTAAACTCCAAATATCAATGTTACCCTAATATACCAAATAAACATGTACAAGTATTCGAACTTTTTCTCACATTCTTTAGATAAAGCGTGCATTCTAAAATTTGATCACATGGAATACATAAAACTTTCTAGAACTTTCTAGAACATCTAAAACAATTACATGTAACAATGCATACTTGTCAAATGTGATATATTTATGTCAAACACTAATACATACTAAAGAGATGTGTGTTTGTTTATCGGTGCAGAAAGGGAAGTATTGTCTGTGACTATGAAGTCATTTGCAAAGGAGATGTGGATTTACAGCAGATAAATACAACTACAAAAGAGATGGCCGATCAACCACTTAACTTATCATTTTGCGAGAACTGCACAGTGGATGTAGATATAGCGGCTATCGCACAATCTTTACAGGCTGGTAATGTAGTTTGTCAATTGTCGCCATACAATGATTGAATTATTCTGAAATAAAACAATACAAATATGTTCATTGTATATCATATCGTCAGGTTCGCAGTTACACTGCGGAGACGATGGCTATGTAGGAATAAATAGACCGTTAGTGTCAAAGAAGTTGCATATTGATATACAGATAAAAACAGTATCTAAAACAAGTATATTGATACAGAACCTGCTCTGAAGACAGCAAAATAAAGGAATCAGTCTCAAAACTAGTTTTGGGCTTGTTTATTAGCTTGAAATTATGCATAATAGCTTGCTTATTACCTTGAAATTATGCATAATTAAGTTATTTCTAATGTATTCCTTGTCATATTCTGGTATCTCTTTGTATTGTTTAAATATGAAAACTTATGCAAAACTCATTCATTCTACAAAAATATTATAGCGGAGCAAAGGAGGACTTCGAGTGCGTGTTCGAACTGTATAATTGGCGAAAGATGTGTTCTTAATTTGGACAAAGGTAATGTTGAGTGCATTGACCCTTGCAAAACAACGGATAACGGAGGATGCATAAACGATGGTGTTTGCTACTTTGAGAGACAGACAAATTCCACACAGTGCAGGTAAATATTCTGAACATGACATTCCAAGTTCATTGAACCCGTTCAATTTCTGAAATCAAACGCATGTGCGTATAATGTTTATGAATCAATTGCTATAAATTGATATCCATTCGTATATCCATTCGAAAATATCGCCTGCTTTACGCATGCGTTCAATATTATATAAAAACGCAAATTTCTGTGTTCTGTAATTTCTTAGTATGATCGTAAATAAAAACAGCGTAGATGGACACATCGGCACATTTTGTCCACTAAACGAACACTATGAGAACAACATCGAAACTGCAGTGACTAGGATTAAAAGTTTCTGGCATCTGGATAGAAAAACGACAGACAATAAAAAAAAATAAGGTCCGATTTCGTAAATCAGATAACACACAAAGCGACCTATCGTTTCAAGTAAATGATTTGGTAACAGACTTGTCACGGCCAATAGATTCTTAATAAAAAACAACCTGACTGTTTAATCTCTGTGTATCCTTAACTCATACTATATTATTTATATTCATATAATATGATTAGATGCCCAAGTAGCGGTGACCGTTTTGTTTACTCTGGAGAACATTGCGAGATTCCTGTTGAGAAACTGTCCCTGTCGTCGACATACATCGCTGCAATAGCGGGTGGAATAGGGGGAGCAATCATCGTAGTACTGTCATTGGTCATTATTTGCCTTATCGTAAGGAAAATGAAACAGAAGAATGTTGACAAAAATGACAGGTAAGGGACAGGTTTAAACGACAATAAATAATAAATAATATATTAATCTATCATTTTGTTTGAAAATTATCACACAATTATACGTTGATCCCGTTAGTAAAATGGAGTTAATAATGCATAATGCATAACATAGTATCTCGTTCTACACGTTATACCACAACATTCTTTCATGGCCGAAAGAGAAACATAATTATGCTCATCCCAACCAACGCTAAATGTGTTTTTCGGAGATGAGGTTTACCGAGTTTGGCAGAACACCCTACACCGGACATGTTAGATATTGTTCTCCAACCTTAATTAAACAAAATATTGAAAAAATGTATTTTAATCCATTCATATGAACAATTAATTAACATATTTTACGGATAACTGGTCCCAATATCACGAACATAATTAAATCTAATCTCAATCCCAACTCATTTCACCTTATAACAATAAGAGTTCTGATATTTTACACCTGATAAGAGCGCATTCTATCAAAGAATATGTTGATTAAACCATGTGGTCAAGATTTTAATGAAATATTATTCCACAGCCAAAAGTATTTGAGTATTCATTAATCAATAGAATTTTCTGCTCAATATTTTTTTCTTTGAAGCTTGACCATTTTTAATCATCCCATTCCGCTAACAGGTATGTTTTGAAAAAGTATAAACACATGCAAAGTTTTGACTCACAATATGGTTTTATGTGGTTTAATGAGTTGGGTCAGATACTTGACATAAGTATTTTCGTGACATTGGGGCCAGAACATTGCGAATAATTACGTTTTAAATGTATTTCTCCATTTAAAGTATAAGCATCGAGGAGTTAAATCGATTTCCTACAAAGGGCGGCGTGCGTCTTTCTTACGATGGGTATCCGTCAACAAAACGCAAGGACACATTAACGGTTGAAGGGAAAGAACACAAGATCACCAACAGCCTAGGAAACGAGGTTATATTGTTTATTATAATAATAAAACAAGTGATCTAACTGTGAGGGTTTTCTAAACACAAATATTTTGTCTGTTATTATAGCCGGAAATGAGCAACCAACTTTATTATTCTCATTCTGTATATGTTATAATACAAATTCAGCGAACTCAGCGAAACCAAGACTGATAACATATATTTCATATATCTCCCAGAATATATTGTGCACTAAATAAAGATTAAACCTTTGGTTTCATTAGATTTTTCTTCCGCAGATGTATATGTACCAGCCGAATCCAAGCGACATTCGACGACATCCTTCCTCACGTTTGTCGTCATTGGAGGGTGACTACAGCAGACCAAGGACTGCATCTGTGTATGACTACATCGACACTCAATCAACGGTTAGTCTGACAACCGACAGATGTTTTGAAAGACAGAAAATTGAACACTCAGTTTATTTCTTATACTGTTAAACATTTTACACATTAACATTTGATTTAGACTGTACACTTGATAAGAACAGATAATGCTACTAACGAAATTGTAATGCTTAAAATAATATTTTTTAGTTGATATGAACACAATCTTGTATATAATAAGAAAACAAAATGTATACATGTTTATTAAAATTTTGTTGGATTTCAAATTCGTTTTGTGTTACTGCTTTAAATAAGTCCGATATGTCTGACCCTTACTGTGCACTTTTAGCAACTTGCATAAATTATAAAGTACTGTGTCTTGCAAAGCATGTTACGTAACTCAGCTTGTCAAAGAGACTATTAAATTTGTAATGTGAAATTTATTATGTGTTTTTTTATTCAGTTTGAGATTCTGCGGCCAACTCTACGCCCAAATATCAACAGAATATGAACCACTTCAAATCATGTCTTTACACCAGCATAATTTCTAATTGATATTTCTTGGCTCCATTGTAAACATGTTGTATTTCAAAGTTTTAAAGTAACATCAAACTATGTTGCTAGCGTACCACATTTAAATTGGTCGATATTGCTGTACATTATTTTTGAATCGCATTGTATTAAGATAAACGTGAACACACTAGTGATCAATATTGATATAGTGATGTACGAGAATGTAATTCATAATAGTGCATGTACTATAATGCATAATTCAAAATTATCTAAAGATAAGTAATATAGTGTTGTAAATTTATCGTAGATAATTTGGTTAAAAAATCAAGAGGGGAAGTGAATCGATCTTTATAATTGTGATAGCAAATGCTCGTCAGTCACTTGAAATAGTTAGAATCAGTACTTAATGAAATACTTGATGATTACTATGTCGAGCATTTCAGTCTTGATATAAATCGAATTTTAAGTCGAATTATAACAATATTATATCAGAATAAGTAGGTTCATAGTGAATAATAAAATAAACCAAATTGTGCTCTTTAATATAGATCGGATACGTATCAATTATCATTGAAGAGTTTTATAAATAGTGGAAGTTATGACTGTGTTTATAAACTGGAGTATAGACATATATATTTAATATTATAAACTATTTTGTTATTCGGAGTAAGTTAACACACAACAATCAGATCATATTGATGACAAATATGCATACTTGTTCGCTCAAGCTTGAATTTTGTATTCTATATATATTTCAAACCCAATTCTAAACCTGACATTCTTTATAAGAGTTATTTGTACTCGAATACTATAATAGCAGCGTTTACACTTCTTATTAACACATCAGTATTGTGCAAACGTTATAACGTTCAATTATATATATACAATAGTGATATAATTTAATATTTAATATATTCAGAAAACTATTTTCAATTCTATAGATATATTTTTGTTTAAACCATGGTATACATAAGCTTGTTTATAAATTGTTTCGCCTTGCATGCATACAAAAACACTCGTATTACATGAATTTGGTTACGGGTCATGTTGGTCTGTTTCAAATATGTATTTTGTGCTATAGCCTTTGAATAAAGTTTCTTCTTCTTTCTACTATGCACAAAACAAAATCCCCACGACATGTTTGAGAAGGAAGTTGTACAGCTGATACTATGTTTTAATGGATACACCTGTGGTTTGTATCAATTCTGACAGGATTTGAGATCTGTTTTAGTTGTATTTGTTTCGTTGAATTAACTTTCATAATTTCATATAAACATGCGAGCCTATGTGCGGTCTGTGCTCACCTGACCGTAACGACCTTTGACTAGGCGGGTTCTGAGAGTGCCATTCATTACGTTACTCTGTGCGCACTGAGCCAACTGGTAATTTCTTATTAAAATTCGGACCCAACCACTCCCTTATTCTTTCTCTTTTTTATTTTGTTGTTTTATCATGCTGCTTAAGACGATAATGTTCATTCATGCATTCATTCATACTTGCTTTATGACTTACTATTAATATAGTATGTATTGTTTGCTATTATAAATGCTTGTATATCAGTTACCGTCAATTGCGCTGAATTGAGTGTCTCGTATTGTTATTATGTGCGCGTTTACTCTTAGTTTGGAGCTGTAGTTAATTGTACTAGTAATAAATAACCTCAATATCCCTAATATGAGTTGGTTGTTTGTTTATTTCAAAATTAAATATATTAGCACATCATAAAATCTTTAACCTCTTAAAGTTAACGACAAAGCAGTAAACATCGTTATAACAAGAGCCTTGAAATCGGCCTGTTTCACATTTCAAAATATTTTTTTTTTATAATACTTTGTGTTATTGCCTTGGTACGTTCAGCAAAAAAACGACGTCCAACCCCACCTCCAGATGCTTAGTGAATTCAGAGTCATAAAAACAAACGGCGAATGTATCTATCATGTTAAAATATATATAACAATGCATTTTGACCGGCCACTAAATGGGAGTGGAATACAATAATGACCTTTGTCGTCTGACTGTACGGATACGAAACTTCTAATGAAATTTAAAGATTGTAATGAACGTTTTGGTATATGTTCATTGTCTTCGTGATGAAATTGGAACCAATACTTTACTTCGCATTCGGTTTAAGAACTATGTACAGGGGTGAGCCTTTCATATCCCCTAAAGCCATTCAGCTTTAAAGACATTGCTTGTAGTTGTTTTCGAATGTCAATGCCACATATATAATGTTTAGAGTTCTAAGCTCTACTAACAGCGTGTTTGCTTTTTCTTTATATTTTAAGTTATTGGCAGAATTTTAAATCTTACAGACATATTTTTCCAGTACTAATGATCGAATGAAATATCAAGTATTTTGCTAGAAGTAACAATCGAATGAATTGTAAGACATCTTTGAAATACCAATGATCAAATAAATAGTCAGTTGTTGTCTTTGCAAGAAGTTATCATGATTTTTTTTCAAGTAATATTGATGTTAATTAATGTACTCAAACTGTGTCTTGCAAAGCATGTTACGTAACTCAGCTTGTCAAGGAGACTATTAAATTTGTAATGTGAAATTTAATTTTTTTTTTTTTATTCAGTTTGAGATTCTGAGGCCAACTCTACGCCCAAATATCAACAGAATATGAACCACTTCAAATCATGTCTTTACACCAGCATAATTTCTAATTGATATTTCTTGGCTCCATTGTAAACATGTTGTATTTCAAAGTTTCAAAGTAACATCAAACTATGTTGAAAGCGTATCACATTTAAATCGGTCGATATTGTTGTACATTATTTTTGAATCTTATTGTATTAAGATAAACGTAAACACACTAGTGATCAATATTGATATAGTGATGTACGAGAATGTAATTCATAATAGTGCATGTACTATAATGCCTAATTCAAAATTATCTAAAGATAAGTAATATAGTGTTGTAAATTTATCGTAGATAATTTGGTTAAAAAATCAAGAGGGGAAGTGAATCGATCTTTATAATTGTGATAACAAATGCTCGTCAGTCACTTGAAATAGTTAGAAGCAGTACTTAATGAAATACTTGATGATTACTATGTCGAGCATTTCAGTCTTGATATAAATCGAATTTTAAGTCGAATTATAACAATATTATATCAGAATAAGTAGGTTCATAGTGAATAATTATATAAACCAAATTGTGCTCTTTAATATAGATCAGATACTTATCAATTATCATTGAAGAGTTTTATAAATAGTGGAAGTTATGACTGTGTTTATAAACTGGAGTATAGACATATATATTTAATATTATAAACTATTTTGTTATTCGGAGTAAGTTAACACACAACAATCAGATCATATTGATGACAAATATGCATACTTGTTCGCTCAAGCTTGAATTTTGTATTCTATATATATTTCAAACCCAATTCTAAACCTGACATTCTTTATAAGAGTTATTTGTACTCGAATAATATAATAGTAGCGTTTACTTCTTATTAACACATCAGTATTGTGCAAACGTTATAACGTTAAATTATATATATACAATAGTGATATAATTTAATATTTAATATATTCAGAAAATTATTTTCAATTCTATAGATATATTTTTGTTTAAACCATGGTATACATAAGCTTGTTTATAAATTGTTTCGCCTTGCATGCATACAAAAACACTCGTATTACATGAATTTGGTTACGGGTCATGTTGGTCTGTTTCAAATATGTATTTTGTGCTATAGCCTTTGAATAAAGTTTCTTCTTTTTCTACTATGCACAAAACAAAATCCCCACGACATGTTTGAGAAGGAAGTTGTACAGCTGATACTATGTTTTAATGGATACACCTGTGGTTTGTATCAATTCTGACAGGATTTGAGATCTGTTTTAGTTGTATTTGTTTCGTTGAATTAACGTTCATAATTTCATATAAACATGCGAGCCTATGTGCGGTCTGTGCTCACCTGACCGTAACGACCTTTGACTAGGCGGGTTCTGAGAGTGCCATTCATTACGTTACTCTGTGCACACTGAGCCAACTGGTAATTTTTATTAAAATTCGGACCCAACCACTCCCTTATTCTTTCTCTTTTTTATTTTGTTGTTTTATCATGCTGCTTAGGACGATAATATTCATTCATGCATTCATTCATACTTGCTTTATGACTTACCATTAATATAGTATGTATTGTTTGCTATGAAAATGCTTGTATATCAGTTACTGTCAATTGCGCTGAATTGAGTGTCTCATATTGTCATTATTTGCACGCTTACTCTTAGTTTGGAGCTGTAGTTAATTGTACTAGTAATAAATAATCTCAATATCCCTAATATGAGTTGGTTGTTTGTTTATTTCAAAATTAAATATATTAGCCCATCATCACATCTTTAACCTCTTAAAGTTAACGACAAAGCAGTTAACATCGTTATAACAAGAGCCTTGAAATCGGCCTGTTTCACATTTCAAAATTACTTTTTTTATAATACTTTGTGTTATCGCCTTGGTACGTTCAGCTAAAAAACGACGTCCAACCCCACCTCCAGATGCTTAGTGAATTCAGAGTCATAAAAACAAATGAATGTATCTATCATGTAAACATATATTTAACAATGCATTTTGCCCGGCCACTAAATGGGAGTGGAATACAATAATGACCTTTGTCGTCTGACTGTACGGATACGAATGAAATTTAAAGATTGTAATGAACGTTTTGGAATATGTTCATTGTCTTCGTGATGAAATTGGAACCAGTACTTTACTTCGCATTGAGTTTAAGAACTATGTACAGGGGTGAGCCTTTCATATTCCCTAAAGCCATTCAGCTTTAAAGACATTGGTTGTAGTTGTTTTCGAATGTCAATGCCACATATTTAATGTTCAGAGTTTAAGCTCCACTAATAGCTTGTTTGCTTTTACTTTATATTTTAAGTTATTGGCAGAATTTAAAATCTGACAGACATATTTTTCCAGTACTAATGATCGAATGAAATATCAAGTATTTTGCTAGAAGTAGCAATCGAATGAATTGTAAGACATCTTTGAAATACGAATGACCAAATAAATAGTCAGTTGTTGTCTTTGCAAGAAGTTATCATGATTTTTTTTCAAGTAATTTTGATGTTAATTAATGTACTCAAAACGAGAACATCCTTAATAAATTTAAGGCAATATGGAAACATAGTACATATATCTTGAAGAGAAGACACACACCGATTCAAACTATAAGCATTGTTGAATCCCCTTTTTATAGAGCTCCACAAAACAACTCAACATATTATCCTGATAAAAACACGTGTCATTCGCCTTTAACGAATGAGCATCGCCCCAAATTAATTCATATCCGCAGAGATATGTTTATTCAATTGTTTTCAATTTTGGTTATTTATTCAACACAGTCCGGTGACACCATTTTGTATCCAAGAATGTGCATGTAATCAAGTCCGAAATAATGACTTGAAACGGATATGATAAAATAATTTTAATAAAATATTGGTATGACGTCAAAATGATTTGTGACGTAATTTTGCGAAAAAGAGGGACATAACATATCATATCTGGAGAAAATTAGCATGTTAATTTACAATACCAGTAGGCGTTTATGAAAAAGGATTTTGGGTACCGTTCTGATAATTTTCCATTTCGTATTTTTATCACTAAATCTGTTTGGTATGCAATTGCCAATAAGTTTTTTTTAAACAAAACCAGAATGCAAAAGGTTCCATCTGCAGTCTAAACTATATGTGCGATAAATACGTTTAATGTATCAGGCCATTTGAGTAGTTCTTAATGTAGTCCGTTCCCTTCACTTAGTCAAATTTAATTACAATTTTAAACAACACCCTGACAGTGCGATCTTTTTTAATCCAAGGATTCCCTAATCTGAAATTGGACACTTGAGTGTGTACTTTAAAACGATATGTTTCCCGTCTCATGCGAGATTTGTCAGCCTTGCGCAATCAAAGGTGTCTTAAATTATGTGATTATGTTTTTTTCAGACATGAAACAATAGGCTGAATCGCCTGTATGACTGTTCAATAATGAGTAAGTATTATTGCTATATGGTGTTCACTGACTGCGAATATATCGACAGTTGCTTTTAACCTAGCAATAATAAGTTTGAAGCATATCACATGCTTTCTTATAAGTTAATTAATCGTATCATAACTCATTCAATTCCCATGGAACTTAAGTTTAAACATTAATGTATTATAAATGTAACGCTTCAATCATAGCAACTGGTAAATATAAACATAAATTTTATGTATTCATTATTGAGCATGGTTACTCAATTCCATTATCTGCTTCAATGCAGTACAGGATAGGCTTTAATAACATGGTTTTCCGTGGTTGTAACGTTTTTAGTATTGTTCTGATCGTTATTAATCAACTCAACTGATAAGACGAAACTTGGTAATCTTTTGGTTATCCAAAAAAAGAAGGTTTCTATATGACTCGGCGCATTGCAAACAGATCAGCAAGGCAATCATCACACTGATAATGATTTAAAAATCGCACGACGCATTGTACCTGTCATAGCGTTATTCTTTAAGAACGTGTACATTCGAATAACAGGAGCTTATTTATATATAGGCAATTCTTGGGACACACGATGTCGACACACAGTACTCAAAATAGCTCTTAAATAGTATTCGGTTTTAAGCTACTTCATTATTTTAAATACCATCGGGGCCAAACATGTCTTTTAAACAACATTTCTGCGTTGAATCAGTTTAGAATATGTATACCAGGGGTGCTCCACACCATTGTAGTTTTAGAATCGTCCAGATAGGTCAGAGCAACTTAAGTAATCTGTAAATAATAACTATGCATTGTAAAAGAACAGGGTCACTAGCGCTTGACTTCTGAAATCTGAAAATCCTTTTAAGTTCTTCTTGAAACTGTATATATCTTAATCTAATAGAAACGAAAGATGTGTGTAAGAAAGGTCCTGTATAAAAATGATATTTTGTCAAAATTCTTTTGTGCGATGTATCCTTTGAATGCCTAAAATAATAGAATATAACCAAAGTCTACAAAATATGCGATAAAGAAACAAGCCATGTTGACATAAAAGACATGAAAACAACTATTTTCTTGAAACGGTCTTTTTCCATCCTACTCTTGAAAGGTTTGTGTCGACAAAGGCGCTGACATGAATTTATCAGTATTTTATCATTTTCATTTTAATTTGACATTTGTTTTGATAGTGCATGTGCCGACAAGAAACAAAAAGCAAATGGCAATTAAAGTAAATGTTAAAAATGTATTTACAACAAGCAGAAGTTTAAATAATATTTTACTATTTTATATATATGACGAGTTCAGCGAGCGAGCTATTAAACTTCGAAAACGATCGATAGGCATTACATCCTTACAGATACTTATAGAAAATTGAGCATGTGCGCTCAATGATGAGGAATTGGTAAACGCAGTTAAAAATGTTATTTATTTTTGTATTGACCAAAATGCACGGAATGTGCGTTCAGTAAACTATTCGGTAAACTTAATCGGTACGCATTATTCTTTTTGAATTTAAGCGAAAGCAATGGAACAAGCCCCTTCTATTGAGCCAAACACTATAACTTTAAATGTGCCACACTCTTGTATTGCTCCCGTGCATGACAATTTGCTGAATGTAGGGTCGTTAAGAACTATAAACGAAATGCGTCATTCGCGTTGGAACCTAACGCAATCGATCAACAGCCAAGTGTATCTTTGTTGCGGATTATAAACGGAATTCGTCATTTGTAATTCACATTTAATGATATTGATCAACGACCGAATGTAAATTTGTCACAAATTATAAACAGACTTCGTCATATTTACTTTACCACACAAACGGCAATTACTTAACGTGGCAATCTTCTTTTATGTCGAAAAATAGCTCCTCGAGGTAATGTGTTTTTTGTTCTCGTATACCCGACTGTAAAATAACATTGTTATATCTTCAATCTTGATTTTTTTATCGCCTATGCTTTCGACCTGATAAGATAATGACGCATTGCGAACAGGTTAACAATGTAATATTGAGCATAAAACCGATAATAATTTAAATTTACGAGCTTTCAAGCTATCATAACATCAGTTATTTTAGATAGTGTGGATTCGGATCACAGGAGCTATTTTGTATGAGTAACAGTGAGTAGATTTTTATCAATTTCTAGAAAAGAGATTTATAAAGGTATGGGATGAAGTTGCCGCTTAAGTAGTACACGTGACCACCAATGTATGTACACAGTACGCACTAGTAAATATTAAATGGTATTTGGTACGTAGGTCACTTTATTTGTATCACAATCAGGGCTAATTATTTTTTTTATCAAATAATGAAAAGCATTGGAGAATGATAAATTGATATTTCAGTCTGACTCAAGTAAAATGATAACAATTTATCATTTCACTCGGGACTACTGTTTCCATCATTTATAAGATTTGACTTGAAAAAGTACAGCGTATGTAACAAGTGGAATTTACATGTTTATTGTCGTCTGTAGTGTCGTAATAGACATATTGGCCGAATTGCCAATATCAAATTATGCAATATCTTTAATAAAACAAACATTTTGCGATTGACAATACCTATTTAAAAAAAGAATGAACTACCTATTTTATGTATGGACTATTTCATGGAACATACTGTTACAATTAACCCGCTTGATAGGTATCATTTAAAATTTACTTGGCCACACGTGCTATTAATAGAGTTGTAGATCATTTATTCTTACAAACTTTGACCGCGTACATGTATACTCAAGCCTTTGACTAGTCCTTCAATGGTTTACCTTCATCAATTCAGTTTTCTACGGCCTAGCTCAGAAAAGGCTCGTCCAACAGCTCAACGCTAAAGGAGTTCCGCCTTAGCAAATAGTTCAGGTTATCGGCTATAACAACCTGGAAAATTATCGCAGATTGAAAACCAACCAGGCCATGATGATTTCCGACATGTTGTTTAAATAACCTCCGAAGTCTGCGCTCCTTCCTTCTCAAAATCATATTCGGGCTCATGGGGTTTTCGTAAACCCAAAATTTAACAGAAACGTGACATTCAACTTAAATTGATATGAAACTAATTCGCTATCGCATCAACAAATCACCTTTCAGCTGCACAGCATGAATCCCCCCTGACAAAATACCGTAAGATCTAGAGCCGGAGAGCGACAATAAATATATATATACTCTAAGAGAAACACTAGACAAAGACCTCCGTTGATTTTACGCATACATCCTATAATAAGTCCATATTTGTTAATTTAAATATGTTCAAGTTGTTCTCGAATGTACAAAAAATGTCACTTGCTCCAGGTCTATTAAACTGTATTTATATAAACTATATAAACAAAATTTCGACATGCTTTTGATTAAAAACTTGTTTTGTGCCTCAATAAATGTCAATAGTCATAGGTTTCGTTGATGGTAGTAGGGTTTTATTTATACATAATTTCAATTGCAACAATCATTTATATAAAGAATGGAACATGTTGTTAGTGGACGGACTGCTCGCGCGAATGGGACTAACCTTGACACAGCGGTTTTTCTACAGTAACTTCCCTTTGCATAGAGGCCACGGAAA
Source organism: Mya arenaria (assembly GCF_026914265.1). NCBI lineage: Eukaryota > Metazoa > Mollusca > Bivalvia > Myida > Myidae > Mya > Mya arenaria. The sequence goes on along the minus strand of NC_069128.1, from coordinate 1,594,456 downwards.
GTGACTGTCGTCAAACAAAGTTTGTCCATCAGGTAAATATGTTGAAAAAACACACACACGAGAAATGCATGAAATAAAAATAAATGTTGTTGAATTCAGTGTACGATCGTTTAAAAGATCGTGGATATATTTTCTGTGACATTCGTGAAATATAATACGAGCTTACACTGAATTCAACAAATATCTTCTATATGATAATTTATGATAATGGTATTCGTTTTGTTTGCTTGTTTGCTGGTATTACGAAAATACAATATTTGCTATTAAGCAATGTGTCATTCGATATAGTACTTGCCTCCGGAATGGTTTACTGTTCACCAATTTATAACTGTACTATTTATACCATACATGGGGTGTTTTTCGCTTTTCATGTAATGGCTTTAGTTGGTCGCCTGTTGCTATTGCTGTTCAAAACTTGACATGTCATAATTCAATATGAGTACGCTACTAATTTTTTAGTAACTTTGACAAGATCATACAAAATAGTTTTTAAATCCGAGCCTTCGTGCTGTAACAATGTTTTGCTTGAGCTTTGCGAGCGTTGTGTATGATTTAAACACTAACCCCGGGAAAAAGGTGCATAAACTATAGCAATTTGTTTCTTTTAGTATAATAAGATTTATCAAGATGTACTAGTGTACACAATCAACGATGTCTTAAAGGATAATTGCTCAAGAAAGTAAATTAGGTAGTTTATGTCTAGCTAGGCCGTAGATGACTTTAATTTTTGTTTTAATGATATAATTTATTATGAATATGAAAGCTTGGTAACCACAGGGAAACATAACAGAATATATTAGAAGAAAATAAGCACGAGACAGATATCTTTTACAATACCAGTCGGCGCTTATAAAATAGGATTAGGGAATTTGTATGGGTACCGTTCTGAAAATTTGCCAGTTTGTATTTTTTATATTATATGTGATAATATAAAAAATATGTATAATGGACTAAACATTACATAGCTGTAGCAGTATTTTCAATTTAGGTATAAACCGCATATGCATATTTGAAGTTTTAAAGCTACAAATAATCATTTGAACGTTCCATGAACCCCGCAGATGAACAATACTGGTAAATTTCAACAAAAATGTTGTATATCCAACATTGAGCACGGTAATTCGATTGCAATATCCGCCTTAAATATAGTATAACTTAACAACAACAATTCCTAATTGCGAGAGTGATCAAACATTTTACCTCATTGAAGGAAAAGTTCTTAATACATTGTTTGTTAGATGGGCTTTAATGACATGGTTTTCCGTGAAAGTAACCTTTTTATGGTTGTTCGTATCGTTAATTATCAACAGACGAGGAGAGGAAAGATTTCACAATGCAATATGTTTGTAATCAGAAAAAGGTTTCTATCCAATTCAAAATCGGCGCATTGCAAACAGGTCAACAAAGAAATTCTCAGCATGATACTGATAATTATCTAAATATATGAAGAGTTCACGATATGGAAGCTGTCATAACGTAATATAATTGAGTAAGTGTACATGTGAAGTACGGAAGATAATTTGTATCGGTAACAGTGAGTATTATATTAAATTCATGACCTTTTTTATAGAATAAATATGGACAGAAAGTCCCCCTTAATTGGTATGCGAGTTTCAGGGCGTATTTAGGCAGTATTCGGGACTCAGAATGTAGACACACAGTACACACAGTACACACTACACAAATAGCTGGTAAAAAGTTATTGGGTACGTAAGCTTTTTAATTTGTATCACAATCCGGGTCATAAATGTCTTTGAAAATCATAATGCGCGTTGAATAAGTTTTGAACGTGCATTCACCCTTTTATTTGACATCAGGGGTGTTCCGCACCACTGTATTTCGCAACCGTTCAGATAGGTCAAAGCTACTTAAAAATGTAATCTCTAAATAATAGTTTTGCATTTGCGAAGACCAGGGTCATTCGTGCTGTATTATTTAAAGCTTCTCAAGAAATATATATGTCCAAATGATCGCTGTAAATATTGTCCTCTCTGACCCACATCTACTAGCAAGATGTCATTTTTCAAATTTAATGTTGGCTCAAATCATATACCGGGACCGGGCTTAACAATGCCATGATGTCTTATTATTACTTCAGGCTGAACTTAAAACAAGGATATCATGTTGCTGTAATTGAAATTCAGTTCAATTAATGTTGGAAAAAGTCCATAAATTCCATGCGAAAGCGTATATCGATGCAAACTTAAGTATGTCTTCAATCACCATGATGCATTTGGTGTAACAGTGCTTCAATCAATTAGTCACCAATTACCCTTAACATTCGCCTCCTTGAAACACATGTATAGGCTTATAGGCTTATCCCAACTCATGGAGCTAGCGCGATGTGCATGCGCGTTTGTCATGTTATATAGATTGCTTCATCAAGAATTTATGAGCAAGTTCCGCGTTTTAAAATGAAAATATCTTTCTCAAATGGAATACGTTTAATGTTTGTAGAAAGGTATTTTATTGTATATATATATATATATATATATATATATATACACCAGAGAAATAATCCAATTCTTCTTATCTCTACTATGCACAAAACAAAATCACCACGACATGTTTGAAAAGGACTATTTTGCAGCTGATACTATGTTTTATTGGATGCACCTGTGGTTTGTAGTATTTCTGACATGGGTTAAACTCCGTTTTAGCCGCAATTGTTTCGTAGAATTAACTGTCATAATTTCATATGAACATGCGAGCTTATGCTAGTTCTGTGCTCACCTGACCGTAACAATATTTAACAAGGAGGGTTCTGAGAGTGTCATTCATTCAGTTACTCAGTGCACGTTAAGCAGACTAGTAAATTCGTATTAAAATTCGGAACCTACACTTTTTATGTTTTACTCTTTGTTGTTGTTGTTGTTGTTGTTGTTGTTGTTGTTGATGTTGTTGTTGTTGTTGAAATTGATTTATAATGCTGCTTAGGATGATTATATTCATTATTGCATTCATGCATACTTCCTTAATGATTTACTATTTATGTGTTATGTATTGTTTTGCTATTATAAATGCTTGTATATCAGTAGCTGCCAATTGGGCTGATCTGGATTTCTCATATTGTTATAATGTGCGCGCTTACTCTTATTTTGGACCTGTATCTAGTTGTTTTAACAATAAAGCTCTCAGTGCCCCTCATATGTGTTGGTCGTTTGTTTAAATAAAAATATATTAGCACATCATAACAGACAATGTTGTAGCTCACCGTGCAAAGTTAACAACAATGCCGTTAACATCGTTTTAACCTGTAATAAAGCTCTGGAAATCGGCCTATTTTAAATTTCAAAATAACGTTGTTGTTTTTTTATAATTATCTGTGTTTCCGCCTTGGTACGTTCAGCAAAACCTGACGTTCAGTCCCGTCTCCAGATGCTATGAGAATTCAGTCGCGGAGTGTATCTATCATGTAAACATATATAGCAGTGCATTTTGTCCGGCAATTAAATGGGAGTGGAATACAGAAATGACCTTTGTTGTCTGACTGTACGGATACGCAACTTTTAATGAAATTTAAAGACTGTAATGAACGTTTTGGTATATGTTCATTGTCTTCGTGATGAAATTGCAACCAAGACTTTACTTTCCATTGGGTTCAAGTACTAGGTACAGGGGTGAGCCTTTCATATCTCCTTAAGCCATTCAGCTTTAAAGGCGTTGGTTATAGATGTTTTCGAATGTCAATGCCACATATTTAATGATCAGAGTTCTAATGTCCACTAACAGAGTGTTTGCCTTTTCTTTATATTTAAAGTTTCTGGCAGAATTCAAAGTCTGTCAGACACATTTTTCCAGAACATTTTTTTTTTCAACGAAGTCGAATGACACCATGTTGTATCCAAAACCTTCCTTGTAATTATGGCCGAAATAACGACTTTAAAACGGATATGACATCAGAAATTTTAATGAAATATTAGTATGACGTCAGAATGATTTGTGACGCAATTTTTTGAAATATCATAGACAAACATGGAAGAAAGGATTGTTGTTATGGATACTAAAATGGTTTGTAGACGTACATTTTGGACGGTGCCTCGACCGCACGCTCCGGATTGGTCTGAAGGTCTAATTTTTCGATCCGGATATTTCATGTATCCGGAAACATATGATATTTTTCTTATATACTTATCAATATGTGGAAATATTGACGTGGAAACACGTTTTTTGTTCATTCCATCAAAAAGCGCGTTCGACGTTGTTTGCTTTCGTCATCAAGCGTCATAATTTTATATCACTGTTGACGTCATAAAGTTCCTCTCGAAATCGCTCTTTTGACGATTTTTAATATTTTCTTCTATTTAAAAGAAATTCTTCTTGCATACTGATAATATCAACTTGCGCTTTCTTAAAATGAAATAATAAACTTCTTCGCTAGGCTTTGTTGTGAACCGTGGGTAATTTGAAAATCTCGTAAGCAGGCATAACTAATGAGGCAGTTCCATTGGTTCCGCATGGTTCCAATGCGGAGATGTGCATCAATTATACTATCTTACTAATGTTTCTCTTAGAAAAAGTGTTCTAGTAAAATGCTTGATTGGAACTCGGTCCGCCTTGTCACAACACTTAAAACAGCGAAAAAGACCACTCATCTGTGAAGAAAACCGACAATAAACAGTAAGACATGGAATGAGTTCAATTATAAAGTGGATTTATTTAAAACTTACCGTGAGTATCATAGACAATTTGGCACGAAATAATACATCCATTACAAATTCGTTGGATCACGATCAGAAAGTGGTAAAATTGTGAAATCAAAGTCACTTTTTTTGCAAACGAAATTTTGTAATTCGAAATATGCACATACTTATTCAGGTTACTTTCTAAATAAAGCTAAATGTATGAATATGTGCATAGCGTATAGATCATGAAAATGGTGGCATTTTACTGGCGCCTTGAAAAGTGTTTGGAATAATTTTCATGCCAATCAGGGTAAGTAAAAATTAACTTCATACCTTGTCCACAGACACTGCGATAAACCAATGATACCGGTTCAACGGTCTTCGCTGTTAAATTTGGATTTTATCTTTAGTTATTAAAATTGTAAGGCTTTATGTCCGTTTGAGTGACAGTCATTATGTAGCTACATTAATGAGCGGTCAATGAAACCTTTTTATTATTTTGATATTTGATATGTATCCCTGTACATATAGAAAAGTAATGTACATTTAGATTGAGGGTTTGGGTGCGTAGTTGACAAATCACTCCAACCTAATAGCGATTACCTCTTCTTTGCCAATTATGTGGTCTCTATGTATATGCCATTCGAGGATTGCGCAAAAGCAGATGTGCAGAATATACTTAAGACTTGCTCTTTGTGTATACTTTCTATGAAGATTAACAAATACTATGTGATTCTTATTGTTTCATACCAAATACAAATACCTCGCAGGGTAAATGTTAATTGTTAATTTGGGTATTTCATGTCTATGTATGCCGTAGATGACTTTTGAGCTCTGTGTTATTCACAGAGGGACATAACATATTATATTTGGAGAACATTAGCATGATAAAGTCATTTAACAATACCAGTAGGCGTTTATGAAAAAGGATGATGGTTACCGTTCTGGTAATTTTCCATTTTGTATTTTTGATATTATATGAGGCAAGATATTAGCAATAATTATATAGCTGTAGCCGAATTTTCAATTTAGGTATAAACCACACATGCATATTTGAAGTATTAAAGTCACAAATAATTTAAACATTTCATGAACCGGATTTTTATACTTGAACCGCATACTTTTGGTATTATTTGGAAATGTTTTGTTTAAAGATAAACAAAAATACCAATCATGCTTATGTTAACACGTGAGATGTCGTAGTGGCAAAACATTGTTATTCAACAGCAGTTAATAATGTTAAAACAGTTAAAGGTTTTAGTAAGTACTTACCAAAATAAATTGTTAGTTATACTTTTATGAGATGAAACTAAATACTAACAATCATTATGTTTTTAGTGGTCTACAGTCTTGAGTCTTGTGAAAACTCATCTACTTGGATAGCCACTGTCTAATTCTACCGTTCACTTAATTAAAATCAATAATCAATAATATGGTCAAAATATATTAATGACGACCAAACATTGTTGAAAGTTTAATTTATAATGAAATAAGAGATATTTTTCACAAAAAAAATGAAATAAAAAAACCTTATTGCCCGTTTATGAGGCACACTTTTGAGCAGAAAGAGACATGTCACTATATCCTCTGCATGACTCATTTTTTGCGGACGACTTCATTAACGTCATTACTTAAAATCGTTATAAACAAGTTATATCACAAAAAGAGGCGACATAATATGAATATAAAATATTTGTTTTTTCACTATAAGATGACAATGATTGAACCAGTAAAAAGAGGCAAATCACCATAAACTAACCTAATGCAAGTTCTTATTTTTGAGTAAATGATACGATTGTAATACCTCATGTGTGCGTACGTACCCAAAATCGTTTTGGTATGCAATTGCCAATATGATTTTTTTAAATAAAACAATAATGCCGTCCAAAATATAGGTGTGGTAAATACAAACGTATTATGTATGATGACATTTGAGTGGTTCTAAATGTAGTCTGTCCTCTCAATTTGTCACATATATTTCAAGTTTTAAACATCACCAGACAGCGCGAGGTTCCCTTATCTGACATGGGGGTGTGTACGATCTTTTCCCCATCTCATCCAAGTTTTGTCTGTCTTAGGCAAACAAAGGTGTTGAGGTTAATCTTGATAAAACATGTGACTATCTTATGATTTTCCTGGCATGAAACTATAGGCAGAATCGCCTGTATGTCTGGTAACAAATGATTTTGAATTATTGCTTCACGGTGTATAATGACTGCGAATATATCGACATTTATTTTTAAAATTTTGCAATAATGAGTTTAAAATATATCACATGATTACTTATAAGTTATTTAATCGTATAATAACTCGATTCTATTCATATGGAACATAATTTCAAACATTTATATATTATATATGCAACGCTTCAATAAGAAATACTAATAAATATAATCTAAAAGTTTATATATTCATTATTTAGCATGTTATTAAATTTCATGATTCGCTTTAAATGCAGTACCTTTACTACAACACTTTTTAACTGCTAAATTGATCCAAAATTTATCTTATGGGTTTTCCGTGGTTGTCATGTTTTTAGTATTGTTCTAATCGTTCTAAATCTTCTATAAGACGAAACTTTACATGGTAATCTTTTTGTCATTAAGCAAGGTTTCTATCTGAGTCGATATCGGCGTATTGCAAACAGATAAGGTCATCATCATACTGATAATGATTTAAATGTTCGCATATTGTACAATATTGAACCAGTCATCGTGTCAGTCATTTGAGTAAGTGTCCGTTCGGATTGCAGGAGCAAATTTATATTAGCAATAGTGAGTATATTTAATTTATGTTTTTAAAGAATGCCCATGGACTGAAATTTTCTTTCTTTTAGTACGCGCGATTTAGATCGTATTTAGGCAGTACTCGGGACCTATAATGTCGGCATACAATACTCAAAATAGCTCGTTAAAAGTATTCGGTAGCTATTCGGCATTAAGTTACTTCATTTGAATCTTAATCGGGGCCAAAAATGTCTTTTGAAACATTTATGTGCGTTGAATCAGTTAAAACATGCATGGAAACCTTTATTCGACACCAGGGCTGCTCCACAGAATTGTAGTTTTAGAATCGTTCAGATAGGTCAGAGCAAGTAATCTCTAAATAATAGTTATGAATTATTAAAGAGCATGGCAACTAGCGCTTAACATCTGACAACTCTTTCAAAATCTTCTTGAAAATGAATATATCTTAATCGATTAGAATACGATATAATTATGTGTCTTAGAAAGGTGATGTATTAAAATGGTATTTTTGTCAAATTCATTTGTGCGATGTTTCGCTTAAATGACTAAAAGTATGCATTTAAACCAAAGACTAGACAATATGCGATCATAAGACATGCCAAGTTGACATGAAAGACCTGAAAACAACTATTTTTATCTTTCTTATCAGATGTCAGTCTCTTGAGTCTTAAGTGTTTACTTGTTTAAATATTATTTAAATGACGACTGCACCGAGCGAGCGATAAAACTGGCCAAATGACCAAAAGGCATAACATCCTTACACATATTTGATTGGGAATTGAGCCATATTGTTCGCGGATATAATTGAGCATGTGCTCTCAATGACGAAAACAAAGTGCAGTTAAAATATAATTTATATTTTATAAAAACCCTGATGTGCACGGAAGGCCGTAAAATAAACCATTCAGTCGTTATTCAACTTTCGTTTGGAACTAGAACGCACCTGCTTCATTATTTTCATACATACTACGGTTTGGTTTTCCATGGTAATACAATGTTTAGCACCGAGTTGTTTTTATTAACTTAAAACTTGACTTTGGGTGTTCGGAGATATTAGAACCTGCACATTCCCATGAGCCAAACAATTTAAGTTTAAATGTTCTACAATGCTGTTTGCTTGTTTTCGAATGATATCCGAATACAGTTTGTTTTATCAGAAGATAATAAGCGTAATAAGCCTTGAGTGGCATCAGGGATTGTACTCAAACTTGAAAGGTGGTGTGACACCGTCATAAAAATCACCAACGTTTCCCTAAGTTAATCCGAAAAAGATACTTCGGTTGTGAATATTGATCATTAAACTATATACACGTTTTCATGCGAACCGCTTGTATCTGATTTCGTTATTTGGGATGAAAGCTCACGCACATGACCAACTGCTGAATACCAATGTATTAAGAATCATGAAAGGAATTCGTCAGTTGTGATGAAATCTTTCGCAATCAACGGCCAAATGTCACTTTGTAACAAACTATAAATGGACTCGTCATGTGTTATGAAATACAACGCGATCGATCAACTGTCAAATGTTACTGCAAAACGAATAATAAATGAAAGTTTAAACGAAAATTCAGCGCAATCGATCAACGGTTGAATGTGATATTGTTACGAATTATAAACAGAATTCCCATCTGTGATGAATGCAATCTCAAGCAAACAAGTGGCGAATGTGACTTAAGTGCAATTAAAGTGGCCGCAGCGTTATTGATTACCTACTGGTAAAGACCTCTTTAGCAATTTGCATGATAAATTGTCGAAATCGCTTAAAAGGTTTGTTAGACTACACTATTCATAAACTCATTTCCATCAAAATGTATCGATAGTGCGGGTTATATTCCTATCATTCTACGCAATACATAATTATGTATTTTTTATAAATGTTCTTGTCACAATTTTTCGTCATTTTTGTCAATTATTACTATTTTGATTTATATTAACGTTGCTGATGACATTGTTTCGACATTAGTCGAAAACATCACGACTAAATGTTTGGAACATTATCAACAATATGGCTTGATCCTGAGCTTGACACAACATGACACAACATGTTGTCCTCTAGCGCTTGCGGAAGTAGTGCCGCTCCCCACAATATAAAACTTGTCCAAGTGAACGGTGATGAAAATTCGTTTTACGAAATATGTATAAAGAAAAAACAGTACACCACAATGCACTATTTTACACAAAAATTAGCTTACCATGTTTCTCTGTCTTTTTGTTACTTAGCTATTTGTACGATGTCTTCACACCATGGTAGCTGTCATTTAGTCAGCTTTTTAAAATATTTTATTTGTTTCTCATTGAATCAGCCCAGAACGTGTTTACGTCCTTTACAGGGCGCCACATATGTACCATTTCATTCATAGTGTTCCAATTTATTTCGAACGGTGGGAGCTCCGAACCACTGTAATATTATAATTGTTCAGAAAGGTTAGATCTACATAAAATAATCACACAATAATAGTTTTGTATTTGCGAAGAACAGGGCCATTGAACATCGCTTGAGTATTATAATATTTTTTAAAGATTTAATTTTCTAGAAAGATATACCTTCCAAGAGCGCCATTTGTCCTATCGTTCAATCATATTGTTAGGACCGGTGTAAACAAAACCGTGCGATTTTATTGTAATTTCAGATATTCTTTATCTCAAAGATATCCAGATATTATAAGCTAAGCTAAATTTTTTATTGAAGTATTTATTGATTAATTGATTGATTATTTAAGAGTTTTAAGACTGAATAGAAACTATCATTATGATAATCACGATAACCATTTTTTTATTTTTCAAAATCAATTTTAAATATGTATTTTGGCTTATTGCTATCAGCTACTTAAATCTGTTCAGCTTAATAGTTTAATTCGGGCCTTTTCATTTATTTTGAAACCTTTAAAAGAAAGATATCGATGTAAACTTCCAAGTATTTGCTCTCATGAACTTCCATGTCTCACTCGACAATTCAACAATTTACTTCTGTAATCGTGTTCGATGATATTTTTATCCTAACCAATGATACTAATAGAACAACGAAAGTTGTTCATATATGTTTGCCATATTATGTAGATTATTTCGCAAAAATGTATATGCATTAGTTTTGGGCTTTTAAAATGAACATACTTTATCGAATGGAGTACTATTAATAAATGTAAGAAAGGTATTGTATTTCAATGATATGGTTGTGAAAAATCAGTTGCGTCGATCATGGCTAACACATTGAATAAAGTCAAAGTCTATACAAAATGATTAGACAAGCTCATTTGACCTGATATAGATTAAAAGAAATTCTTGTCTAATATTCCTTATCTGAAATGTGACTCTTGACTCTTAAGTGTTTACTCTACTTAAACAATATTTTAAACATACTAGTAGTTGAGTTGAACAATTATAACGACATTCAGTAGGTACTCTGTTGCTTCGCTGTTGATATTTTCTTGTGTCATCCCCCATCAATACACCTAAATCCGGAATACCGCTTATTTTAGGACGAAACACGGAATACCTATTACTTTTGAACTTAACCTGGAAAACCGCTTTTTGTAATTTGTAATACCTCTGAGTCTTGAACTGGAATGTGACATTCCCCTTGGTATAACTGTTTTCACCCAGCTGTCATATCACGTCGATGTGTAATGTTATGGACAGAGTCAAAGATGCCTTCGACGCTATTACAACGAGAGCTAATGACCACTCATTATTTGTCTCTAAAATGTTGATTAATATCATTTTTGGTAAATATAATGAGATAAACAACACATCTGAAGATTATAAGTATCTTCCATTGTCGAGAGTGTAAGATAGGTTCATCCCGACCCGAGCGTAAAGTGTTTTGCAGAAACGAGGTTTACCGTGTTTCCGCAAAACAGCCTGCGCCAGGGTTGCGATGAACCTATCGTACACGAGCGGCTATGGTAGATGCTTTTACTTCCACCTCAGTTAAATAAAATTAAGTAAAAATGCATTTTTGCTGGCACTCTTTTGTGCGTAGTGAAAATAAATGCGTATCTCTGCCCGAGGACAAGATATGCATTTCTAGCATGGTTAAATCATTTGATCTACTTATCTGAGGTGGGAGAAATGTAATGCCCTTGATATCATCTGAGAGTTTGTAATGGAAATGGCCGCCTCATACGAAATTTTTAAGTGGATTTAGTTTGAAGAAATACGATTATTCCTAAAATTGTGGTGTTTGTCATTTTGTGATTTTTCGAAATGGAATTGTATTATCTATACACAGAAGCATTAAATCACTTTAATAGTTCTGTGTGTGGTGCAGTTTACACGGAAACTTCAGAAAGTACTTAAGAGCATGGGACATTGCGTTATGCATGTTTGTCTTCAGACAATTAAGTAATACCAACATATTGCATACTATTTTAAAGGAAATTGACTCCTCCGTTCATGTCACCTATTTTACGATGGATTGTTTCTATGTTGACATATGAATAAAACTTGACTCTAACGTGAAATCAGGTAAGTTTGAGTCAAATACCTTGTTTCTTTCTTGTCATTACATATCTTCAGATTTGTTGTTGATCTCATTATATAAATCATCATTTTAGATACAAACAATAAGTCAGACGCCTGTGGGAGAAACCAGAAATCATGCCTTATTCGCTACAGGGAAGTTTACTTTAGTGCCTGTTCTAGTACACCTTCGGACAAACATTGGGGATTCAGTGACTGGATCGTTCTTTTAAAAGCTAATAAATCACATCTTATCAAAATTGATCCGAAAGAAACTAATTTACGATATGTCGGTTAAACGGGTATGGACCACAGGAGTGCATTTTTATGCGAACCGCAATAATCTGAATTCGCGGCCTGTAATAATGATACTGTGGCCAGCAAAGTGATTTACAGCCATAGTGCGTAGCATGTGTTTCTGCTGTTCTTGCATACAGCTCCCGTGTTGTGCAAAACCGCTTGGACGGGGGAAACAATACACACAAATTAGTTGTCAATACAATGCAAACTAAATAACGCCACAAACATATTACGTTTGTCATTTTGTTCGAATGTTTAAATTGCAGAGCAAATTTGGATTGCCTTTCGATACACACATTAAATAAGGAAATTTTGTTACAATGATTACACTTTGGTATATGATGAGTTTTCTTTACAAGATGACCATTATTCCTTACGTTTTGAATCAAGTATATTGTTTGCAATAAGGAAATCAATTTATTGTTTTGAATTTGAAAAGATCCCCTGCATTGATTTTGGTAAATAATTAAAATTTGTTTATCATAACTTACGTAAGTTTTAATTTCCCAAATGTGATACTTTTAAACGTTTCTAATAGATCGACATGTATGCCTGTGTCGGTCTTGATGACCTAGTATTCCTTTCAAAAGTATGGCTTCCTTTTAGGATATTTAAAAATGAGACTATGTTAATTCTGAGTAATTTCAAACCAGAACGGTAATCGCTCAGGATAATTAACTTTTTACATAAAGCGCACTCTTAACATTGGAACCCCAAAAAATCATTTTATAATTTAAACGTCATCTTTACCTACACCGTATATAAATCAACGTTTTTATTTCAGAAAAGTTGCAATGCAGTTTTTTGGGCTTAAATCATTCGTCATCGCAGGTAAAACACTTAAAAAACAATTAAAATATTCTAGTTTAATTGTTCAAAGCGCAAACGTGTTACGTAAACGAAGATATTGAACTCTAACCAAATAAATTGTATCACCGTTATTATTATGGCCAAAATGTCTGTGTTTTATAACTGTTTCAATAAATGCATAGGTAAGTTTCGTTATTGAAAAGTTCTTTTTAACTTTTTACATTGCATTTTCTAAAGAGTGTACTAGTCTTATGTCTCAAAGATATGCATCATAGTCGTTTGTATTAAGGCAAATATGATAGTATAACAGCCTTTGAGTGTTAATCTTGGAGATAACTGCAATACGTTAGCATATGATCAAGTTTAACCTAAACTAATAATCAAACTGTAGGTAAATGGAATCAAAAGAGCCCGATCGAATCTAGATTGTAATAGTTAATATTGAATGTATTTCAGTAATTGTTCTTTACGGAGCACATAGCGGGTATTCAATACAAAATGGCGATGTTTGTTCATGTGTTGAAATCAAGACATCACCATCTAGACCCCAATTGACATTAACAACTACACCTAAATCAACACCATCAAGTAACAACGGTAGCAAGACTACTTCGGTACCATCTACATCTAAATCAACACCTACAAGAAGCAACGCTAACAAGACTTCTTCGGCACCAACTACACCAAAATCAACACTTACAAGTAGCAACGCTAGCAAGATTACTTCGCCATTAACTACACCTACGTCAACACTTACAAGTACAAACGCTAGCAATACTACTTCGGCACCAGCTACACCTAAATCGGCACTTACAAGTACAAACGCTAGCAATACTACTTCGGCACCAGCTACACCTAAATCAACACTTACAAGTACAAACGCTAGCAATACTACTTCGGCACCAGCTACACCTAAATCAACACTTACAAATACAAACGCTAGCAATACTACTTCTGTACCAACTACACCTAAATCAGCACTTACTAGTTCAAACGCTAGCAATACTACTTCGGCACCAGCTACACCTACGTCAACACTTACTAGTACAAACGCTAGCAATACTACTTCGGCATCAACTACACCTACGTCAACACTTACAAGTACAAACGCTAGAAATACTACTTCGGCACCAGCTACACCTACGTCAACACTTACAAGTACAAACGCTAGCAATACTACTTCGGCACCAGCTACACCTACGTCAACACTTACAAGTACAAACGCTAGCAATACTACTTCGGCACCAACTACACCTACGACAACACTTACAAGTACAAACGCTAGCAATACTACTTCGGCACCAGCTACACCTTCATCAACACTTACAAGTACAAACGCTAGCAATACTACTTCGGCACCAGCTACACCTACGTCAACACTTACAAGTACAAACGCTAGCAATACTACTTCGGCACCAGCTACACCTACGTCAACACCGACAAGTACAAACGCTAGCAATACTACTTCGGCACCAGCTACACCTACGTCAACACTTACTAGTACAAACGCTAGCAATACTACTTCGGTACCAGCTACACCTACGTCAACACTTACAAGTAAAAACGCTAGCAATACTACTTCGGCACCAGCTACACCTACGTCAACACTTACAAGTAAAAACGCTAGCAATACTACTTCGGCACCAGCTACACCTACGTCAACACTTACAAGTACAAACGCTAGCAATACTACTTCGGCACCAGCTACACCTACGTCAACACTTACAAGTACAAACGCTAGCAATACTACTTCGGCACCAGCTACACCTAAATCAACACTTACAAGTTCGAACGCTAGCAATACAACTTCTGTACCAACTACACCTATATCGGCACTTACTAGTACAAACGCTAGCAATACTACTTCGGCACCAGCTACACCTACGTCAACACTTACTAGTACAAACGCTAGCAATACTACTTCGGCACCAACTACACCTACGTCAACACTTACAAGTACAAACGCTAGCAATACTACTTCGGCACCAGCTACACCTACGTCAACACTTACAAGTACAAACGCTAGCAATACTACTTCGGCACCAGCTACACCTACGTCAACATTTACAAGTACAAACGCTAGCAATACTACTTCGGCACCAGCTACACCTACGTCAACACTTACAAGTACAAACGCTAGCAATACTACTTCGGCACCAGCTACACCTATATCGGCACTTACTAGTACAAACGCTAGCAATGCTACTTCGGCACCAGCTACACCCACGTCAACACTTACAAGTACAAACGCTAGCATTACTACTTCGGCACCAGCTACACCTATATCGGCACTTACTAGTACAAACGCTAGCAATGCTACTTCGGCACCAGCTACACCTACGTCAACACTTACTAGTACAAACGCTAGCAATACTACTTCGGCACCAGCTACACCTACGTCAACACTTACTAGTACAAACGCTAGCAATGCTACTTCGGCACCAGCTACACCTAACTCAATACTTACAAGTACAAACACTAGCAATACTACTTCGGCACCAACTACACCTACATCTACAGCAACAAGATTCAGCGGAAGATATAAACGAAGTGCAGTCGATGGCCAATTTTCGGGGTTTTGGAGAAATGGAAATTGTGATTGCTCTCAAAATGCATCGTCTATCTTTGATATTGGTAATATTACATATGTTTTTCCCTTTTTTTTGTCATATCGAAAGTTAATTGATACTGGTTTTGATTAAACATAAGTAATTTTTTATTTTACTTTTTTGTCATGCGCAAATGCCATTCAAAAGTAGCATATTTGATCTTTTTTCTCTTTAAAATAATATCAAAACATCTGCATCTGCATGAACGGCAATTCAATTGATATAAACATTACCAAAACAAAATGCTCACTTCAATTCCAATGCTTTGCAGGTAGTACAACTGTCTCTATCCCACTGCAACTTTCGTTAAAAGAAGGTGTGTTTAATAAATCGTTGAAGGGAGAATACGAACATCAATTCAAAATAAAGGTAAGTAAGTCCCATTCACAAATTTTTAAGGTTGTTGATAATAATGTCACTTATTGTTGAAGAAATTGCCACTTTAGAAATAATGTTGTATTTAGCCATTATTAGAAATTAAGTTATTTGTAAATTTAGGACAACAACTAAATTCAAAGAGTTTTACATAAAAGGGAGAAAATATGATTTTGTGCCTCGTTAATAAAATTTCCATGAAAATATCATGACATTATTTTTCAGCTTACCCAGTTATACAAAACAACCATAGGGTTCCAAAGTGTAGCCATACTAAACGTAACGTAAGTTATACGATTTAAACTATATGGTAATGTTGCTGGTAAAATATATTATATACTTTAAACTAAAATGTTGTTGTAAAATGATAACTAGTTAATTTAGTGGTCATGCTTTAAAAGCGTTATTTCTACGAGAGTTAAACTTGTGTTTCGTCTTAAAGGTATAAAAGATGTTTAAGTATTTTTTAATGTACGATTATTTCGATGAAGAATTTCTAAGGAACATCCTGCCTATAGGGTTTATGTATTGCTGGCTTCTCAGATTTAATAATGTTTGAACGAACGGTTAGTCTGAAACAGTAAAAATCCTGATTCCTTATCATGATTATGTTTCGCCCTTGTTTTAATGGGAAACAAATCATGATTTACATTAAAGCAAATTATAAACAGTCCGTTGTTCAGTTTTTACGCTTCATTGTTTGAACGTACCGTTAACATTAATCGCGTTCAACGATGGGGTCAACCATGATCTTCTTAAAAGATATTTCGTTGATATTATAAAACTGGGCTTCTCCCTGTATTTGTTTGTTGTACTCGAGCATATGTTCAAATTTTACATGTTGCGGTACAATACTTTTTTATAACAATAAATATTTTTGCTGCATGTCATTAGTAACAAAACTATTTTTAAAGTTTGTTAACACTATAATACCTAATTCGTTAAATGTGTGTATTTTCGGTGTAGAAATGGGAGTATTCTTTGCGACTATGACGTCATTTGCAAAGGGGATGTGAACTTGATGAAAATAGCTACAACTACAGCAAACATGGGAAAGGCACATCAATCAATGGACTTTACCTTTTGTCAGAACTGCAGCGTGGTTGTAAATAGAACAGCTATCGCACAAGCTATACATACTGGTGACATTTATATCTTTATAGTCACAGATTACCGTAGAATGTTAACATTAACGAAATATCTAAAGGATTGAACGCAGTTGTGTATATTCGAGTAAACAAAGCAAGTCATTTTAGATAAATGAAATGTACCAATTGCATTAAAGGGGTATTTACGCTAGTATATCCTTTACCAGACCCCGGCGTATATTCGATACGAACAATTCAGCGTTGAAATAATACATAATGGTATATGTAAACATGTACGAAATCATTATTTTAAACTAGACAAGTGTTTTGCTCTATGAGGCAAAGCATCTTACTGTTTTGTCTGTTTTATTGGTACAAAGCTTATTTATAATTATTCTACATCACAATTGTAGCTGACCAAAAGAGAACAACGGATGTGTGTTCAAACTGCATAGATGGCGAAAGATGTGTTATAGATTTACAAAAAGGTGAGGTTCATTGTATAGACCCTTGCAAAGAATTGGACAATGGAGGATGCAAAAACGATGGTGAATGTTACTTTGATAGAAAGGCAAACTCTACAAAATGTAGGTATGTACTAAATATAAACTGCAAATTGATAAAATGCTGGTAAAATAGCACAGTGCTTTAAATTTGTTCATTCTTAGGGGTAAAGACGTGACGTTGTTCAAAATTAAAATTAATTAACTCAATTTATTAGTCAATTTGATATATTTTGCCAAAATGCTGGCTTATTACTTTAGATGCATTGTATACTTCGAAGAAATGGAGCTTGTACTTTCTTTAACGATATTTTAATAATTGTTTATCGATTACACATGCTCAATTCGGTTGCAAATTATTTGAACTTTGGTAAAATAAATCAGTTTTATTAAAGTCTCATATGCAAATATTGTGTTTAGATGCCAAAGTGACAGTGACCATTTTGTTTACTCTGGAGAACATTGTGAAATTGCTGTTGAGAGACTGTCCCTGTCGTCAACGTACATCGCTGCGATTGCTGGTGGATCAGGGGGTGCAATCGTCGTAGTTCTGTCAGTGGTCATTGTTTGTCTTATCCTACGAAAGAAGAAGCAGAAGGATGTTGACAAAAATGAAAGGTAAGAAACAGGTTGACATCACATATGTCAATGATAAATTATGTATCAAACATGTATCATGTTTGGATATTATCACAGTACAAACCCAGCAACAAATAAAATATGATCTCATTTTACGGTAGACCGGTAGACACACGTACTGCCGTAGCAGTCTGCACATCTTTTCTTATATGAAACTATTTTATGCATGCTGTTGAATTGTCGACGGAAATAACAGCCTAGCAAATAGTATCGCCGTAAATGTACATCTTCTACAGTATGAGCATGGAGGAGTTCGGTCGATCTCTTACAAAAGGTGGCCTGCGTCTGTCTTCTGATATGTATCCGAGAAAACGCGAGGACACATTAACGGTTGAAGGGAAAGAACACAAGATCATCACCGACAGCCGGGGAAACGAGGTTATCATTTTATTTTAACAAATGATTTTATGATAAAGATTTTCCCAACACCAAACGTTTATTTTTTAATGAGCAACTGAGTTTTACAGAGTTTATTATTCCAAAAATAGATCATGTGATATACAATAAATAAAAAAAAAACAAGATCTACAAGTTAGAATTAAATAGCACACTTAATGAAGATATTTTTTAAGAGCGATGCGTTATTAGAGTATAAACACAAACAATTGCGTTATTATGATTTTACACCGAGCAACAGTTGCATACAATTTCCAGGAAAACACTCAATGCCATATCGTACAGATGTTAAATGAACACGTCCTCAGAAAGAAATAGTTGCAAAAACTCATAAATCAGTTAGCTTAAATCGAACAATAATCCGCCATTTAGTTCCGGACTGGTCATGGTACTCAATACTAACATGTTAGGTAGGAGTGATGCATTATTAGAGCATATTTCTATCCAAAGTAAAGCACAATAGTATTACAATTTCTGTAAAGCGCGCATGGTACATCCAATGCAACTAGCTCCGCACTGGTCATGTCTATGAACACAATTCCGCAGAAAGTATTTACGTTTGACCCTTATTGGCCTGCATTATCTAAAACTATATTAAAGGCAAAGAAACGATACTGTTTATTACTAGATTAAGATGTAAACCTTTGGATGTCATTATATTGTTTCATCAGATATTTTGTCCGTAGGTGTATATGTACCAGCCGAATCCAGAAGACATTCAACGACAGTCTTCCTCGCGTGTGACGTCATCGGAGAGAGACTACAGCAGGCCAAGGACTGTATCTGTGTATGACTACATCGACACCGAATCAAGGGTAAGACGTACATCAAACAATAGCTTTATAGCTGCACTCTCACAGATATACCGTTTTTACTTCTTTTTTTCGTCTTGGAAAGAGTAAATTCTTGCGTAAATATTTGCAAACCAATGATATTAGATTGCTGACAAAAGATCAGATGGTAGCTCGTCATATTTCCGTTCGAAACTTAATGTTTTATGGCTTAAACCGTTTATAACGGATGAAGAAAAAGTCAGAAAACATCTTTTTTGAACATAATTTTCAAAATATATGATCTAATTTTTTGTCATGAGTCTTATATAACTGGTTTCCATGCATTTTCGCAACGCTTGGCTCGTTCCAAGAAAAAATAAAAAGTTGTCAAAACTTTCAGTCTGTGAGAGTGCAGCTTTAAAATACATTTCATAAAAAATAAGAAAAGAATTTCTGTTGCATACAATGGAACACTTACCACAATATATCTTGATAAAGAGTGTATAATTGATATACATAAAAAATCCTAGTATAAAATGATATTGCCTAAAATGGTATATTTATATAATTGAAAAATACAATATTATGTATAATAAAAATGTATGTATTTAACACGTCTGTAAATAACAATCTCGTCGCTTATTGCTGCTTAAAAATTTGTCTTGAATACCTACACATTACTGCACCCTTTTATAATTGTGTATCTTGTACAAGCAAGTCAATTAGGTTATTTAGTTTGATGCTGTTTGTTTTCAGTGTGAGATTCAACGGCCAATTCTACGCCCAAATGTCAACAGAATATAAACCACTTAAAATCATATTCCATAGAAGCATAATATTCATAGTGCAGGACTACAGTGCAAACATTGTGTATTTAAAAAGTGATAATGATATCACAATTACGTATTGACAACGTATCACATTTGGAACTATAGTCATGTTTTGCATCTGTCATATGTATTATAATCAGGATTTATAGTCAAAGTGAACACATATCTAGTGATCAATATTGATGTAGCAAATAACAGAAATGGCATTAGCAATATTACATATACTCGTATGTTTCATGTTAATATTGAGATAATTAATATATTGATTATTCTGTTGATGTATGTTATTGTTTGATGTGTATTGATGTTATATGAATGTATATCAATATTTTATTAGTAAAATAAAGTTGTCACGCTAGTCGCTAGGTTACCTAGAATGGAGTTAGTCGTAATCACGAGGGGTTAAGACAGTTATACAAGGAATTCATTTTGAGGAAATGCGGGATTTTGAGATAAATGTGCTGTTACGATTATATACAAAAAAAATAATTTTATCATTCCTTGTTTTTATCATTTATCATTTACAAAGGAAAATCCTTTTTGCCTCTCACCAAGAAAGAATATTTCTGTTTAAATTCATTTTATTTATACTTTCGTCAAACCTCAAAATATAATATCAACGATTTTTATAGGCACCAACGTGGGTTGTCAGTTTGGCCAAACGCGTCAACAATTGTACAATTACGGTTAAATCTATGATATATTTTATTACGTTAATTGTTAAGTGCAAGATAGGAACATTGTAAATCCTCCAGGCTTCTTACTTAGTAGTTCATGTATTTTTATTAAATACCGGGTATTTTTTAATTCCATGGATATATTCTTGTTAACGATAGCTCCTGAATTGCAGTTTCAACGAATACATGAACCTGCGACCAAAATGTCAAGATTGCATCTAGTATTATCGATTTTCCGGAAATCCCCGGAGACTTGCGGAATTTCCCGCCAATGTCCGTGTATTAATATTTATGCACATAGACGAAGTGCTCTCCCTAATATTAAGACCTGGCATTGTCCTACAAAAGCTGTCCTGGGTGTACGCTGCTATTAAAAAACGTCATCGAACTTGATTTATAGTGCTTAAATTTTAAACAGTTCTAGATAGGTTCTTTTGAAATTCTGAAAGCCAGAACTACAGGGTAAATTGCTTCAGTAACTGACTGTGAAATGAACGCACATAGACAACATCATGAACATGCACATGTTAGATTACTTGTGCTCCATTACGACTATAAAACACATGTGTCGCAAAGATGTAGAGAGTTGGCTTGAAAAACCTCGTTCACAAAACTGCTAGCCAAATAATCTGAAATGTTGTCTTTTTATAAATAAATAAACATACTAAATTCATAACAATGAAAAGGACAAAGTGTTCTAGACTTAATCATGAATTTTACAACTTTATGTGACCTGGATCTAGTTTTAAATCTACCAAGCCTGTTCAATACTTTGGCGTCTGTGTGACACGATGCAAACAGTGTATAGTAACTGTGAGAATAAACACTAGAAACATATTGACAGGTGAAACCAATAATCGAAAATTCTTTAACCTAGAGTATCCCCAGGAATCAAAAATAGGCAATACCACACCAATATTTAAAAAGGATGATGTGATTGATGCAAAAATAGAGGGAAATCACTCTAATTGGCATTCTAGCCAAAATCTATTTTAACATTTTACTAAACAGATTTACAAAAGGGTCAGCTGAGAAGGAGAAGCTTACTTATAATCAATTCGGTTTCGAAAAGGGAAGTCTATATCGGACTGTATTTCAATTTTTCTTTCAATTATTTCCAAACCTTAAGAAGTTCAGTTGTACTGTGTTTTAAATGGGTTTTAACAATGTTTTGGTGGCATTGATCACGATTCATGAAATTAAAATGTAAGTATCCAGTTTGTTTATGCGCTTAAAGGGATGTTTAATTATTTTAAGTCGTGTATGAGATCCCCGTTTTTCAACGCTTATTCCACTTGGGTGAAACAGGGGTACCCCAGTTCACCTCTATTGGCGATGTTCTGTATTAACGACTTAATGAATAATGTAAATTTAAATTAAGCTGGGTGATTTCACTAGTCTAAGAGATAATGCAAATAATTTTAACATACTTATTTATATTTATTTAACCATAAGCAAACTTAACATTTACATCATCAAACAGATACCTTTTATGGTCAACATTTCATTAGTTCTTGGGATTGGGGTTCTCAATTCTTTATGTAACATATTGTTAGGATCCTGACATTCATAACACATTCAATGGGACAGTGGACCAAAATTTTGTAATATGCACATCTTTCATAGATTTAAACGTCAAAAATAATTTGTAATTTGAAATAACATTTTACTTCGCTTGCTCCAACATAATTTTTAAAGAACTTATATCATGTAAAACTACAAGGTTCAATGTGCAAATTGACAATATTTTTTTTCATTCTTTACAATGTGATATCAATTTATTTCCAAACCTTTTTAATTAGGTATTTGCGGATTTACTTAGCGGTAAATTTCAAGTTATACTATTGATATCGTCATCATGCATAATAACATATCTCTGCAGATTAAGATTTAAACTAGGTCTGACCGTTGATCTATTCTCGCATTAAGGTCACCAGTCACGATGACGTCACCAAGAAGATTTTAACAACGGATGTCACTAACAATATTGTCAAAAAAGCGAAATTATAGATGAGGCAGACACTCATACTTATGTTTCCATAAGACAAGTATTCTTGTGAAAGCTGGATTAAACTAATCCAGCCAATGTCCTACCATATATTTTCATTAGCCGATACCAATGGACTTAGGAGACGCCCGAAAGTGTTAAGTTATTGACGAGGGAATAATTGTTACTTGCTGATTCATTAACAGTAGAGTTGCCTACCCTTCCTCATTTTATACATTTTATATTCATTTGTCAGTCAATTGCGTCGAGGTATAAAGTGTTACGGAATATATACCGCTGTTGCAGACAATATTCATACTCCTGATTTTTTTTCACTTATACAGAGCTCCGCTCAGCAACTTAAGAGTTTCCATTTATATAAAAAAAACACATTCTATTCGCCTCTGTAGAAAGTCATATGTGTTTATCCAAATAAATGGAAATAAAACTAGTTATTTATGTGTGCTGCCATATTTCAGTAATTGTCACGCAAAGAGTACATTCTTAGTTTTGGATTCTTCTTGATTATATCTTCTTCAAACGGAAGGTGGTACATGTATGTTAGAAACTGTTGTGCAATATGTTAGTCCAAATGCCTACACAAATTATAATTAAAGTTATAAACAAACCTCTGACAAAAATCATTAGTTAAGTTGAAATCAATAAGTGTTCATAACTGACAATAGGACAATGAGTTAACTTTGAATAGATTATTTCCATCGTATTCGAATTTTTGTCAGTTTTCGATGAGATAAAGATTAAAATTAAATGCCCACATAAAATGTTTTGAATCTAATTTGGTGTGACGCATAATTAAAACACATTGATTAAAAAACATATCACATATTTACATGTAAGTTATTAAAATGTGTAATAAATCAATTTTATACACTTGAAACATCATTTAAAAACATGGATTATATATGCGATACAATGAACATTTATGTTATTTATAAACTAAAACTTTAAGTATTCAACATCGTGAATGGTTAAACAAATCTAATATCCTGTTTAATTAACTAAATTACAACATTTCTTACACAGAAAAGTAATATAATATTACTATACTTATTTGAGAAAGTGCCTCGTATACATTTTGATAAAGGGCGTTTACATCATGGTACTACGTTGTAGTTCACTCTTTAGGATTGTTCTTATCGATATTTTCCAACATATGCGATAAGAAGAAACTTTACATGGCAATCTATTCTATTAAATAAGGTTTCTATATCGGCCTTTTGCAAGCAGGTTAACAAAGTTATATTCAACATATTACTGATACTGATTTAAATGTACGAAAATTTAGTGATATGGAAGCTCTTATAACGTCAGTTGTTTGAGTAAGTGAACATTCAAAATAAAGGATTGAATACATATGAGTAAAAGTGAGTATATTAAATTCATTACAATAGACATGGACTGATCTGTAGCTTTTTGCATATATACTGAAATCCCATCTTATGGTACGCGAGATTCAAGGAATATGTAGGCAGTATAAGGGACTCACAAAGTCGACACACTGTACTCGAAATAGCTCGTAAATGAGATAGGGCACAACAAATTTGAAGCTTTAATTGAATGGGCCGATGTCTGGCTCTAATTGTTGTAAATATTTTCTGGTACGTAAGATTCTTAATTTTTATCACAATCGGGGCCAATAATGTCTTTGAAAATCATTATGCGCGTTGAATCAGTTTTCACGTGCATATACACTATATAAGGACACCAGGGGTTTCCACACCATTGTTTTGAAATCGTTCAGATAGGTCAGAGATTCTTAAGAAAAAGAAATCTCTAAATAAGTGTTATGGATTATTGAAGACAGGGGACTTACGTTGAACTTTTGAAAACTCTTCTTGTCGGGAAAATTAAACGTTCAAAGAGTATCAGCTAAGTAATATCTGTAAGGTAAGCCCTTTCAGACTTTGGACTATTATTTAAATTCTTGATTGTCACTTTTCTCAATAAAACGTAAACAAGTAACGGATTTAACCTATACCGAAGGGTCCTATTAGTACTTTTAATGACACTCACGACATCAAATCACATTTGTTTTTGTTGCTTGAAAATTAATTAAGTAAATGTTGACAAACTAGTTTAAATCTCCAAGAGAGAAATATGCATCGATCCAAACTTCGCATTATGTTTTAAATCAGCTTTAAATCCATTACGCACCAAGTCTAGACAATTGCCATCAATAGACAGGTTCACATGAAAGAAATGCTAACGACTATTTCTTTATCTTCCTATGTTATCTGAAATGAGACTCTTGTCCGATGAGTGTTAAGTATAAAGCAAATTGCAGTTACGGAAATCACAGAGCAATTTCATTGATAAACATCTGCTTCGACATTCAGTATGTACTCATTTGCTTTGTTGTTGCATTAACACATAAATATACAATTTAAAAATCAATAATGTACAATTATTGAAATAACGTCCAAATATTGTTTGGTGACTATTACATTTAAATCTCAGACGTATATGTATTAGCAGAAGAATAAATGCAGCCGTATGTGACAATTTAAATGTGTGTGTATGTGTGTGTGTGTGTGTGTGTGTGCGTGCGTGCGTGCGTGCGTGCGTGCGTGCGTGCGTGCGTGCGTGCGCGCGCGTGTGTGTGTGTGTTAATAACGTTTCCTGCAATAATTAAGAAAGAGAGTAAGATATTTTCCATTTTCTACGATAAGTACAGTCAAGCAAAGCTGTACAATTGGTAAATTAGGTAAAAGTGATTACATTTGACATTACGACCGTAGTGCATATTACATCCATCTCCATCGAGATATAGTGTTTTGCAATTTGATATTTGTATGCACTTACCTCATACAATTAGGTTTTGAGAATTAACGCAAACTATCTACGGAGTCTGCAATTTATGTTTAAAGCTAACGTGCATGATCATCATTCACACATTTCTTATGTATCATTTTGTATTTTGTTGTTGTCAACGGTCATATTTCATTGTATTTGTGCCATCAAGCACACTTTTCACAACTACAAAGGCCTTTTTATATATTTTTTTTTACTTATTTCATTTTGGAAAAGGATGATGTAAGCTCGCAAATCCAGCTGTGTCTTTGCCCTTCAATTGAGTGATATTTTTATGTTAGTGTAACTAACTAATGTTCTCAGAATAAAAACCTGAAACAACTATTCTTCATGTTCAACCGAGTGTAAATTAATAATCGTTATTTTCAACAATAAACGTAAGCAAACGGTCAACATGGCACACCCATCTTTTCCATTACGATTGCGATTGATTAGATATGCGAACTGCAAACAAGGTAATATTGAGAAATAGAATAAATGATAACGTGAACGGTGTAGGATTGTATGACACTTAAATAACTCTTATTTGGTACACTAATTAGTACAAGTCTTCACTTATATTAACTGAACTACCTTATCTGTAAAGCAGGGAGAACGATAAAGTCATTAGAATGCAATAAGAAAAAGAAAAGTGATACATTATTTATTTATGATATCCCAAATTAAAATATTTGCAACGTAAGATTCTGGTTCTGGCAAGGCAGCGTTTTTGGTTTAATATGAAACGCAATTATTTATCGATAAAGAAAATTATCAAAAAAGAAGACCAATTTATTTTACTATCCCGCAAGTATATTGAAAAGGTATATTTAAGGCAAAATCTGTTGAAACTAGTAAGAATATTAAAATTTATATCATAAATGATTCTAAACTTGGACTAGTAGTTAAAATGTGTTATCAAATTACTTAAAGAAAACATGATAGTAATTTGAATTTTAGAAGTCAACATTTTGGATCAAGTGATGACCTTGAACATTGACTTATCTAAAGGACTGAATGCAGTGCTTCTATTTCTGCATACTCTATCTTTAGGGGCGAAACTGATACTCGCACTGTAACATAATCGCTGTAAAAATAGATAATAAGATAGTTCTCTTGATTTATATTTGTTTGTATTAAATACATTTAAGCTAAATAACTGTCAACTGTGACATAGTGTTGACATGTGTAAGGGTCTTTAGCTCTCCTAACCAGGTGTCACGTGGCTGCGACTTAGTTGTGTTGTAACCATGACTCACTATCTCGTTTTCTGACGTAGATATAGTGGCAACAACGCTGAGAAAACTATTTCGTTGGGACGACATAGTTAGTCGTGTCCATTACATAACTAAGTTGTTACCACCAGATATCTATGTAGTACGTCATGGCCGCGACATATCAAAGTGGCACTCGTATTTAAAATCAATACATACGCATGTATATCAACAAATGCTACATAAGTGAACATAGCGTTGAGATTAAATATGTCACCTCTATATATGCCACCGTATGTTTTGATTTTAGAATGGACTTTTTTGCTCTGATCATGTATTTTTATTTCATACGAACTTTTCATACATTTGTAGAAACTGCATTTGGCTTCCCATTCCTTTCCATTGTGCATATACTTCATATATATATAGTTGCCAGTTTTTATAGGAGTAATTTAACGACTTGTTTGGCATATATTTTCTGATTTTAATTTTTTGTAATAAATATCATTAGTTTATAAACAATTTCAATGCGTTTGCTGTATATCTATATATAAATATCTATAAATAACCATGATATGCATGCACGAATAATCATTGTTTCGTAGTTTTAACAACATTTTCTTCTTATTTCAAAGGTTATATTTTTTCTTAAATGAACTTTTCATTTTCTTACAGAATATTTACCATGCGATTTTGTCAGTTACAGACGTTCTTTATCTTAGGTAAGTCATGTAAAGTACTTGTTCAGGACTTAACCAGAAGTAAAAGGGGCACAAATAGGTTGATGCAAACAAAATATAAAAAATACCGCATTACTATTTATTATCATTTGAATTTAGTGATTCAAACATAAAAAATGATATGTGTACAGAAAAAATATAAAAGCTTTTATAAATTAATTGCTACGTCACAAATTCTCCAGTAAAAAGGCGCCATAGAATGGCTTATTTATTTATGCATCCAATAACCATATGTTTGTACTTAAAATTTTGGTTCGCATTAATCTATATTATGCCTCTTTAATTTAAGAAAACATAATTTGCAACAGTATATGTATAGAAATATACATTTAACGATGAACATGAGACTCTGCTTAAACAACTGTTTACTTATTATGAAACCAGAGAGATTATAAGTCGCTGGGTTAGGTCAAAAGATACCAAAACCTTCCATATTTTAATATTATTTGGTTCCCTCTGGCATAAGCCCCATACAATTCAATAGGATAAGTAAACCGCCAGAATAATCCATTTGAACAGTTACAGGTTCTAGGCTTTATGTACTGTGTACTGTTTGACATCTATTTATG
This sequence comes from Mya arenaria, assembly GCF_026914265.1. Classification (NCBI taxonomy): domain Eukaryota; kingdom Metazoa; phylum Mollusca; class Bivalvia; order Myida; family Myidae; genus Mya; species Mya arenaria. Next base: position 1,566,302 of record NC_069128.1, on the reverse strand, counting down.
ACCATTACTAGTTGTTGACTTGTTTAGGCATAAAGATATGCTATATTTCATTTACATAACCCTGGGTCATGTTTCCATGTATTACAAAACATCATGTACTAACTCTGTGTTGTGACACGCTTTGGCTCCAAAGTAGCCTAGGTCTAATTAGATACGTCTTATTGTTTAAAATTTTAAACATATTAATAATAGTATCATAACGTTTCAGCTTCTGCTTTTTATGGAATATACAGAGTAACTTCATTGCAACATGGAGATGTTTGTACATGCAATACACAAAGCCCTTCAACAAAATCAAGCTCATCCTCTACGTTCCCTTCTACGACTCAAAAGCTTACTACTTCTACAAGCAAAAATGAAACAACTACAACTCTACCAGATACAACTACCACATCACTGACTTCTACTACCACTTTTCCAGATACAACTACTACATCAGCGACTTCTTCTACCACTCTACCAGACACAACTATCACATCACCGACTTCTACCACTCTACCAGATACAACCGCCACATCACCGACTTCTACTACCACTCTAGCAGAAACAACTACCACATCACCGACTTCTACTACCACACTTCCAGATACAACTACCACATCACCGACCTCTACTACCACTCTACCAGATACAACTACCACATCACCGACTTCTTGTACCACTCTTCCAGAAACAACTACCACAGCACCGACTTCTATTACCACTCCATCAGATACAACTACAACAGCAACGACTTCTACTACCACTGAAACAGATACAACTACAACAGCACCGACTTCTACTACCACTCTTCCAGATACAACTACCACATCACCGACTTCTACTACCACTCTACCAGATACAACTACCACATCACCGACTTCTACTACCACTCCACCAGATACAACTACAACAGCACCGACTTATACTACCACTCTTCCAGATACAACAACTACAGCACCGACTTCTACTACAACTCTTTCAGATACAACTACTACAGCACCGACTTCTACTACCACTGAACCAGATACAACTACCACTGCACCGACTTCTACTACCACTCCACCAGATACAACTACCACTGCACCGACTTCTACTACCACTGCACCAGATACAACTACCACTGCACCGACTTCTACTACCACTCCACCAGATACAACTACCACTGCACCGACTTCTACTACCATTGTACCAGATACAACTACAACAGGACCGACTTCTGCTACCATTAATGTAACAACTATTAGAAAAAAAAGAAGCGGGATGCAAACGAGAGAGAACGATCTGGTTTTTGGAGAAATGGGCATTGTGATTGCAATAAACATGCATCTTCAAGTTTCAATATCGGTAAAGAATATTTTACGCATAAATATTTTTGTATTTATATGTAAAAACATTTATATGGGTGAGTATATGAGCGATTTTAAACGTTCTGTCATAAATATTACAAATTCAAACATCTGATTATAAAATACCCAAGACATGACTGTTTGCAATAATTTACAATTTCTTTTAAACGTCTTTCCACAAAAAGAACTGTTTTTGGCGCATAGTCATTTGCTTGACAAATCATGATATTTCCTTAGAAACCACGGGTTTCTTTCCGATTCATTTCGACTACTTTCTTTGTGTCCGTCTTAAACGTTTAATGTTTCAAAACTTAAATGAATCCTCAATTGTTTCTTAATTGTTCCATCAAGATTCCCGGTTCGGAAAACAACTTGTATAATCAGCTAGTCGGAATATTGATATGTTAATTGTGGGTGTCATTTAATAATGTACTTTTGTTGACAAATTTAGTAAACTAAATGCGCATTGCATGTTCTGACTTGTAAACATGTTTTTTACGCAATTGTAGATATATCTCTTTGCATTTTCAGTATTGCTTCCTGAAATTTCATTTGATTAAAGAACCCACATGAAACAGCTAATGCAAATGAACGTCCAAAGACCAAAGCATCAAGCGATGCGGCTCAAATATGTTATAGTGCCCATCTGAATCGTTGTGTTTTGCACTTTAAGTAATTGACACTTGTTATCAATACGTTTTACCGTTTTTGAAATAAATTGAAGTGGCAAACAACTGCAGTAAAATAATAACGTATAGTTTTCGATTTTGTTTTATAATTTGGACAAAAAATACTCCTGGTATAGATACATAATAATTTTCCTTTAAGGTAGTGTAACCGTCTCCATACAGCTGCAATTATCATTAACAAAAGCGACGTTTAATGAATCGATGAAGTTGACATACGAACTTGAATTTAAAGACCTGGTTCGTACAATGCCCTTCTAGCAATGTTTTATCGTGTGCTTATTACTAGAAGCTAACAAGTTTTAGTACGCTCTATCATTAACTAAACCTCATTAATAGGAGAACATAAATATAGTTTGATTTTGAGAATTGTGTATAATAGAGAACACCTACTCTATACAACAGCTAAGTCATACGTTTGAAATGTATAACCTTCAAATGGTAAACATATTAAAGTAAACAATATGATTTGTTAGTAGTACGGATATAAGTTTCTTTTATTATTGATTATTTTCAGCTCACTCAGTTATACAAAAATACGGACAAGTTTCAACGAATAAACATAATAGACGTGAAGTAAGTCCAATATGCTTACAAATATAAACATAACATTAACGAGATACATATTCAAAATTATAAAGCGCTCGATTTATGACACAGTATTAAAGCATGCTTGTAAATTGTAGTATCGTGCCAACGAGGATAACGTTTTTCACCATAGTATGTGACAAAACGTCCGACAAATTCACTTTCAGTCTTTGATTGTAAGAAGCAAGTCGACGGTTTTAAACAGAAACATATACACACAGCGTTTATAAAATGTCTTATTCATGTAACCTGCAATGTAAATGAATTAAACCAATCGTTTGAATCTAAATAAAAGCAGTACATTAATTTGAACAGTACTTATCTACATTTATCTATGTCTTCCCTAATTTGTCATACGTTATAAGCACGAAATTGGAACGAAAAAATGTCATGCAAATTGACATTAAATAAAGTGAATTTTGAACGAATTTTACCGGAAAAGTTTAAATAAAATATCATCAGCCTCGAGTTGAATACGGATCCACGGATCAAACAGCAGTTTCAGTCACACTTCTTTCGGTTGATATAATTTTATACGTATTTTTTACTAAATAGCTACCTGGCCAATGATTCCGAGTCAAAAAAGCATTTATATATTGTTATTAAACTTTATCATAAATCATATCATCATTTTTGAATGAAATATTATAAATGAAGTGAATTACTTAATGAAAGTAACAGTGTAAGTATAAAAATAATATTAAAACATATTTAAAACATAAATGCCTTTTGAAAAATGAAAATATATAGTAAAAAAGCAACATTGAATTTATGGCAATAGCAAAGTTACGACGTAGTGCGCTCAAAATTAAGATTATTTTTTCGGTTTTGTTGCATTTTGTAATTGCGTTCAATGCATTTTTATTTTTATTTTGAGGATTAAATTTTTTTTAAATAAATCATTCAAAAACGTAATTTCACATCACGTATTTCGAAATGGATAAAACAAATACTACTGCAGAGAAAAGCCCAAAAGTCTATCATTTAACCTCTTTTTAAAATTAGAATGCAATACAGACAGGGTCATATGTTAACACTGTAAGGACCACCAGCAGAGAAAGAGTATCTGCAACAAAAATTATGACAACAAAGTTTATCAACTTACCATTTTACAAACTTTGTGATATGGCAATCAGTTATATAATTTATTAAATACAGAATTAGAAGTAATATATAATGTCTAAAGTTCAATACACAAATTCACTAATCTGGTTTTTATAATTGTCTGCATATTTGATCCAACACAGTAAATGAGCACTAATTAAATCCACCAACGCCTTTATTCCCACAAAAGATTGTAATGTAATTCTCACAGAATCATTTAATTAAATATAATCATTAAGACTTTTTCTAGCACTACACAAACTTTTATGAACACTGATTAACTTTTAAAGAAAACGTAGTATTAAACACCAAATCAGTTTACCAAGATTTACCAAATGAACATATTCAAGAGTATTCGGAATGTTCTTTAAAATTCTAGAGACGTATTGTTTATTGTGTATTCATGTTCTGTTCTTGAACAACCCAAACAACTTTTTACAACATGTCAATCAATCTGAACAAAGGTCACCATACAGATGTTCATTAACATTTTACTATTTTTAAAAATACATTTACATATCATGTCAAACACTGATACATACCATGCTGTGTGTGTTTTTCTTTGTAGAAAGGGAAGTATTGTCTGTGACTATGAAGTCATTTGCCAAGGAGACGTAAATCTCACGGATATAAAGAAAACTACAATTGGCATGGCAGATGCAGATCATCATACGAATTTTAATTTTTGCAAGGATTGTGCCCTGGCTGTAAATAGAACGTCTATCGAACACGCTTTGCAGAATGGTAATGTAATTTCTCAGTTGCCGCCGTACAATTATTGAATAATTCTTTAAAATATTCATTTCATATCACATCGTCAAGTTCGCAGTGACGATGGGGGTGTAAGAATAAATAGACTGTTGTTGTCCAATGAGTTGCATATTTCAATGTAAAGTAGAGCAGTATCTAAAATAAAACTATTGGTACAAAATCTGACAAATGAAGAATGCAAAAACAAATTTAATTCGTCAAACACGTTTGAGCTGGCTTATTAGCTTAAAAGATGCATAAAATATTGATTTTAATATATCCCTTGCTATATCCTTGTATTACATTGTGTTATTACAAAACAATTTTAGCGGAGCAAAAGAGGACTTCGACTGCGTGTTCGAACTGTATAATTGGCGAAATATGTGTTCTTAAGTTAGACAAAGGCAATGTTCAGTGTATTGACCCTTGTAAAACAACTAATAACGGCGGATGCATTAACGATGGTGTATGCTACTTCGACAGACGAACAAATTCTACGCAGTGCAGGTAAATATTCTGAACATGCCAATTTAACTCTTTTAATTGCTAAGGAGAGAGACATGAGCCTATATAGTAAGTGCCTATTGATGGAAAGTTATATATCTCGTATATTTATAAGAATGTATCCATTTCTAAAACGCACGCGTGAAATATGATATAATTTACGTGTTCTATAATGTCTTAGTATGCTCGTGAAATAATTGCGTATATTGTCCTACAGTGCATAGGATTAGAGTAAAAGTTTAACAACACATGGATGGAAAATAGACAGAATATAATTTATATATAGTATTGCTTAACTGATTGTTTCGCAGCCCTGGTACGACCAGTGGATTCGTAATTAAAGAAACAGATCATAGTTATGATTGTGCATTAATGTTCTTAGTACAAAAACATATAACGGTATAATATATAATATGTATAATATATTAATAGTTGCGATTTATATTCAAATATTGTGTTTAGATGCCCTAGTAACGATGACCGTTTTGTTTACTCTGGGGAACATTGCGAAACGACTGTTGAGAAAATGTCCCTGTCGTCAACGTACATCGCTGCAATATCTGGTGGAACAGGGGGAGCAATTATCGTAGTTTTGTCAGTGGTCATTGTTTATCTTATCGTAAGAAAAAAGAACCAGAAAAATGTTGACAAAAATGACGAAAATGACAGGTAAGGGACACAGCATTTTAATTAGTGATAAATTATGTATCAAACACGTATTATGTTTTTTGAAACTATCACATACGTATACGTAAATCGTGTTGGAAAATGGAGAACAAACAGAGTAACAAAATAACAAACATCTCATTTTACCCTAGACACATGTAATATCATAGTTTGAGATCAACTAATATTAAACTAGTTTATCTAAGTTGTCGGCGGATATAATTGCATAGCGAAAATTGACGTTGTAAATGTACACCTTCTACAGTACGAACATGGATGAGTTTGGTCGATCTCTAACAAAAGGCGGTCTGCGCCTGTCTTCCGATATGTATCCTAGAAAACGCGAGGACACATTAACGGTTGAAGGGAAAGAACACAAGATCATCACCGACAGCCGGGGAAACGAGGTTATAATTTTCTTTTAATACGTGATATTACGATGAAGATTTTCTCAGCACCAAAACCTATCTATGTTTTTTATCTTTTTATGCGCATCTAAGTTGTAAAGAGTTTATTATTCCCTTAATAAAAATCTTCAAGAGTAATGCATTGTAAGAGTATAATTTATTCTAAAGTAAAGCAAAATAGTATTACAATCTCTGTAAATCACTCATTGTTCATCAAATACAACATGTTTTAAAACCTGAACAATGTCTTTTGTCAACATTCACGTTTCAGTATTGTTTCCTCTACATCGAAGATATTTGCCTTTACATGTACACACAATAATATACAGAGTGCATATACGTATTTCATGTACTTGTAAGATAGACTGCTTTTCTCGGAGCGTGTGCTTCAATAATCTATAATAGTCAGCTGATCATAGGGGGTCAAACGTAAGTTCGTTTTTTTGTGGATTTTTTTTGCACATCTATATTAAGAGGGGCACAGCTCTTATTAGACCACCAGTACCGTTCCACCGTTGAACCAAATGTTAAATAAAAAACTGTTTGGTTTATTTTATCCCTGTATTGTATACTTAATTGCTTCAGTACAGTCTCCATCAATACTTTATATAACTGAATCTTTCTGGAAGCCGCGTCGTGTTGACGTTGCTACATAATTAAGGTATTTGGATCGGCTACTTGGTATAACAAATGCATATGCCGTTCTTGTTATGGTAGAGCTAATGTCGGGCAAGTAATGTTTTTGGGCTTTAATTTGCCTTTTGTTATAATCATTATCCGTTGTTACACCTCTTGTCTTGCTTACACCAATATTTACACACACAAGTGTGATATTTTGATTTTACAACAAGCAAACTACATTAAAATTCAACGAGAAACAATAAAAGTGTTCAAACATGATAATTGTCATATGGCCATATAGAAGCAATGTTAAATGCACACGCCATCGGAAAGAAATAGATGCGATACCTCGTATGATGTCCGTTTTTTGGGTCAATTTGGGCGAAGTTAAAAATTATCATCATTATGTTTGAGTAACAAATTGCCTTTTGTTACTAATATTTAAAATGGTTGCAGCTCGAGTCTTTGCTTACTCTTATACACACACACACACACGCACGCACGCACGCACGCACGCACGCACGCACGCACGCACCCCCCCCCCCCCCCCACACACACACACACAATTAGTTGTGTAATTCTGATTTTACACCGAGCAAAAACTGCATACAATTTCTACGGCCATCACTAAAGGCCATATTGTACCGATGATAAAAGCACGCGTCACCAGAAAGAAGCAGTTGCAAGAACTCATCAATTATTTAGCTATAATAAAAAAATCCGACATTTAGTTACACACTGGTCATGGTACTCAATCAAATTCTGCAAAAAGTAATTAGGTTTGACTCCTGTCGGCTTGCATTATTTTTATTTTATTTTATTAAACAATTTTAAAGGCAAAGACATGATACTGTATTATAATAAATTGAGATATAAACTTTGAATATCATTTTCATGTTTCATCATATATTTATTCCGTAGGTGTATATGTACCAGCCTGATCCAGAAGACATTCGACGACAGCCTTCCTTGCGTGTGACGTCATCGGAGAGAGACTTCAGCATACCAAGGAAAGTCTCGTAAATCGTGTTCGAAAAAAAGAATACAACCACAGTAGTAAAAAAAAACAAAGCATCTCATTTTCCCCTTGTCACCCGTTATATCATAGCATAGTTTGAGACTTACTTATATGAAATTAGTTTAAATACGTTGTTGATTTGTCGACGTATATAATTGCATAGCGAATATTCACGTTGAAAATGTGCTTATTCTCCTACAGAATAAACATTGAGGAGTTCGGTCGATTTCATACAAAAAGCGGCCTGCGTATGTCCTCCGATAAGTATCCGAAAAAACGCGAGGACACATTAACGGTTGAATGGAAAGTACACAAGATAATCAACGACAGCCGGGGAAACGAGGTTATAATTTTCTTTTAACAAGTGATCTTACGCTGAAGATTTTCTCAACACAAAAACCTACCTATTTTTATGAGCATCTGTTTTTACAGAGTTTATTATTCCAAATATTGAGCATACGAGTTAATATAAAACGAAAAAGGAACATCTTAGGTAAGAGTGATGCATTATTAGAGCATATTTCAATCTAAAGTAAATCACAATTGTATTACGATCTCTGTAAAGCACTCGTGGTACAAACAATGCAACTAGTTCCGCACTGGTCATGCCCCTCATTAAAATTCCGTAAAATGTATTTACGTTTGACCCCCATTTGCTTGCCTTATCTAAAACTATATAAAATGTAATGACACGATACTGTTCGTTAGTATATTAAGACACAAACCTTTGGATGTCATTATATTGTTTCATCAGATATTTTTCCGTAGGTGTATATGTACCAGCCGAATCCAGAAGACATTCGACGACAGCCTTCCTCGCGTGTGTCTTCATCGGAGAGAGACTTCAGTAGGCCAAGGACTGTATCTGTGTATGACTACATCGACACCGAATCAAGGGTAAGACGTACATCCAATAATAACTTTAAAATACATTGCAAAAAAATAAGAACAGTATTTCTGTTGCATACAATGGAACATTTACTACAATATATCTTGATAAAGACTGTATAATTGATATACACAAAAATCATAGTATAAAATTGTACTACTTAAAATGGTATATTTATTTAATTGAAATATACAATTTTGTGTATGATAAAAGTGTATGTATTTATTTATAACAATTCAGTGAATTACAATCTCGTCGTTTGTTGTTGCTTATTTGTCTTGAATACCACCTACACATTACTGCACCCTTTTATAATTTTGTATCTTGTTTTAACAAAACAATAAGGTTATTTAGTTTGATGCTGTTTTTTTCAGTGTGAGATTCAACGGCCAATTCTATGCCCAAATGTCAACAGAATATAAACCACTTAAAATCATATTCCATAAAAGCATAATATTCATTCAGTGCAGGACTACATTGCAAACATTGTGTACTTAAAATATATCATACTTAGGTATTGAAAACGTATCACATTTGAAACTATTGTCATTTCTTGCATCTGTCGTATGTATTATAATCAGGATTTATAGTCAAAGTGAACACATATGTAGAGATCATTATTGATATAGTTATTAACAAATATGGCATAAGCAATATTACATTCACTCTTATGATTCATATTAATATTGAAATAATTAACATTTTGATTAATCTGTTGATGTATGTTATTGTTATATGTAATGATGTTGTATGAACGCATATTAATATTTTATTAGTAAATAAAGTTGTCACGCTAGTCGCTAGGTTATCAAGAATGGAGTTAGTCGTAGTCACGAGGTGATTAGACAGTTATACAAGGTGTTCTTTTTGAGGAAATGCGGGATTGTAGGATATATGTGCTGTTACGATTATATACAAAATAAATAATTTAACATTCGTTGTTTTGGTCATTTATCATTAACATAAGAATACCTTTTTTGCTTCTCACCGAGAAAGAATAGTTTTGTTTAGAATATTTTATTTATACTTTTGTCAAAACTCAAGAAAATAATATTAACGATTTTTATAGGCACCAACGTGGCGTGTCAGTTTGGCCAAACGCGATTATATACAAAATAAATAATTTTGCTATTCATCGTTTTTTAATGATTTATCATTAACATAAGAATACCTTTTTTGCTTCTCACCGAGAAAGAATATTTTTGTTTAGAATATTTTATTTATACTTTCGTCAAAACTCAAGAAAATAATATACACGATTTTTATAGGCACCAACGTGGCGTGTCAGTTTGGCCAAACGCGTCAACAATTGTACAATTAACATTAAATCTATGATATATTTCATTACGTTAAGTGTTAGGTGCAAGATGGGAACATTGTTAATCCTCCAGGCGTCTTGAAACTTTATTTAAAAACATGGATTATATATGCAACGCTACAATGAACAATAATGATAAACTAAAAATATGAGTATTCAACATCGTGAATGTTTAATTAATTCTTATATCCGGTTTAATTTATAAAATTACAACAATTCTTAAACAGAAAGGTAATATGATACTATACTAATTTGAGAAAAGTGCCTTGCATACAATTTGATAAATGGGCGTTTACAACTTGGTGCTACATGATAGTTTACTCTTTATGATTGTTGTTATCAACATATGATAATGATTTAAATATACGAACAATTCGTGATAAGGGAGCTCATATAACGTCAGTTAATTGAATAAGAGACATTCGAAATAAAGGAGTAAATATATGAGTAATATTGAGTATATTATTTTAATTACAATATACATGGGCTGAAATCCCATCTTATGATACGCGAGATTCAGGGAATATGTAGGCATTATAAGGGACTCGAAATAGCTCGTTAATGAGATAATGAGATAGGGCACAACAAATTTGAAGTTTTCATCTAATGGACCGATGTCTGGCGCTTATAGTCGTAAATAATATTTGGTACGTAAGATTCTTTAATTGGATCACATTCGGGGCCAAAACTGTCTTTGAGAATCATTATTCGCGTTGAATCAGTTTTGCACGTGCATACAAACTATTAATGGTCAACAGGGGTGTTCCACATCATTGTTTGGAAGTCGTTCAGATAGGTCAGAGATTCTTAAGAAAAAGAAATCCCTAAAAAATTGTTGAGGAGCCAGGCCACTTACGTTGAACTACTAGAACTCTTCTTACCGGGAAAAATTTACGCCCAAAGAGCGTACTGGTCTTGAAATTTAGCACTCTCGATTTCCTACGTTACCCCAACCTCGGTTCATATATGACGTAATTGCGTCACCGCTTCCATTCGCCTACAAGGCTAATTTACACTATAAAATGCCTTGAAAAATGCCTAAAACTGGGGTGTGCGCCGCCGAAGATATCTCAGCATCAATGCACTTGCTGCGGCTGCTACGAAATATTATATTTAGGGGACGCTCTAACCTACAAGATGCACCTGTCGGGTAGCCAGGGATGATATTTTTTCAACGGTTACCAACGCGTCAAAGTATGATCAAATTCGAAACAATTCTAGGTTCCCACGTTAACCGTATGGGCGGGCCCAGGTGACGTTAAGTGACGGAAAGTGACAGCATACCTGTCTGAAGTAAGAACGTAGTCCCCAAGACATTTGCCTTCTAAGAAAAACGCGACCGGTCCCAGCCTTCTAGGTCGTCTAACTTAGCGGATCTAGGATCCCGAGTTAACCGTATTGGCGGGTCCAGATAGCGTTAAGTGATGTTAAGTGACAGCATACCTGTCAACGCAAAAGTGTTCAAAAACGCGATTCGATTTTCCCACGTTAACCGTATGGGAGGGCCCAGGTGACAGCCGGTGACGTAAAGTGACGTCATATCGGTCTGAACTAAGAACCTTGTCACCATGCCAGCCTCCTAACGTGCCCGGTTCCAGCCTTCTACGTAAACGCGAAAGTGTTCTAAAACGCGAAACGAGGTCCCCACGTTAACCGTAGGGGATGGCCCAGGTGACAGCCGGTGACGTCATATCGGTCTGAAGTAAGAACGTAGTCACCATCCAAGCCGCCGTCTTAGACGATCTCGCCTGGTCCCAGCCTTGTACGTCAACTCAAAAGTGTTTAAAAACGCGAAACGAGTTCCCCAAGTTAACCGTTTGGGAGGGCCCAGGTGACAGCCAGTGACGTAAAGCGACGTCATATCGGTCTGAAGTAAAAACGTAGTCACCATGCCAAAAGACGAACGCGCCCGGTCCCAGCATTCTACGTCAACGCGAAAGTGTTCAAAAACGCGATTCGATTTTCCTACGTTAACCGTATGGGAGGGCTCAGGTGACAGCCGGTTACGTTAAGTGACTTCATATCGGTCTGAACTAAGAACGTAGTCACCATGCCAGCCGCCGTCTTAGACGAAAGCGCCCGGTCCCAGCCTTCTACGTCAACGCAAAAGTGTTCAAAAACGCGATTCGATTTTACCACGTTAACCGTATGGGAGGGCCAAGGTGACAGCCGGTGACGTTAAGTGACGTCATATCGGTCTGAACTAAGAACATACTCACCATGCCAGCCGCCGTCTAAGATGAACGCGCCCGGTCCCAGCCTTCTACGTCAACGTTTAAGTGTTCAAAAACGCTAAACGATGTCCACACGATATCAGTCTGAAGTAGGAACGTAGTCACCATGCCATTCGCCGTTTAAGACGAACGCAACCGGTCCCAGCCTTCTACGTCAACGCGAAATTGTTTAAAAACGCGATTCCATTTTCGATTCTACATGGAAAAATTGGTCCCAGCCTGATCACGTGTAGGGATTCTGAGATATCTTCGAGATTTCTAACCTCATTTTAGGGCATTTTATGCTGCATTTTAGCTATAAAATAACCTTATAGACGAATGGAAATGGAAAAAGGGCCACTAGCCCATGACATCCGACATCACTTTAAAATATTCTTGTAATTGAATATATCTTAATCGATTAGAATACGATACATGTTTGTAAGAGTGATATTGTATTAAAGTGATATTTTTGTCATATCCATTTGTGCGATGTTTCGATTGAATTACTAAAAGAATAAAATTTAACCAAAGTCAAGACAGTATGGAATCGTTAAACAAGCCAAGTTAACATGATTGACATGAAAAACAACTTTATTATATTTCTTATCTGAAATCACACTCTTGAGTCTTGAGTGTGTACTTGAAACGGTCTGTTTCCATCCATTTGTGTCAACACATTCATTTTTAACCCTGAATGGACATTTTAAATGTGTTTGCATACCGAAGACATTGTATTCTAATTAAATTGGAAAAAAATAGTTATTTAAATTTTGTCCACTGTCATGATCTTTTTATTCCAATGCCTGTATAACTTTAAAGAACATCTGAAGTTTTAAACCGTTTCTTAATTCTTTTCAACTTACCAGTGGACATTTCTGTCCTATTGTAAACAAAATAAGCAGTGGACTGATAGCATTTAGTCGAAATTGGGTAACACTGCGACATTTGTGGTACATTATAAAGAGTATGGCTGGATCTTGAGCGCGGCACAGCATTTCCTCCATTATAGAATCGAGGAAGTACTGCGCCTCCAAACAATACAACCGTGTTCAAGTGAACGTTAATGAACACGTGTTTACCGAAATATGCATAAGGACATTAACTACAACACAGTGCTCAGTTGTAAAATTCATTCAGCTTACTTACTGTTTTTCTCTGTCTAGTTGTTACTTGGCAATACGTCATACTGTCGGATATTAAAATATTAGTAAAATATATTGGTATGATTTGCTTGCATGTGTATAAATGAACCACGAGCAGAACTCACTATTTGTAAGAAAGCATGTTTTTTTCCTACAGTTCCTCTGAGCAATGGAGTATCTAACTGGCGTGTATAGCATTAAGTTTTGCATCCATCTCGACTGCTAATGGTCGGTTCACGCTGTCTGTTGACTGTTTCTTCGTTGCAAAATTAATTTGTGAACTCGATTGTACTACCTGGTTGTCGAGAATGCTTTGCTAAATATATATGTTGTCCGGTTAGCGCACTCGCTTCTCACCTAGGCGACCCGGGTTCGATTCCCGGATCGGGCGCATGTGAGTTTGGCTCGTGGTCACCAAGCCGGACAAGTGGGTTTTCTCCGGGTTCTCCGGTGTCAGAATGGGCTGACTTTCATATATCTGATTATAATATCGTTATCGTTATTTGTTGATTTCAACACAGCCGTTACGCAATGACTCAATATGGCACACCCTTTTTAGCAAAAAAGGTTGTAATCTGATAAGATACAATCGATGTGTAAACAGGGCAACAAGGAAATCTTGAACAATTTAATAACGTAAATGGATAGCAATTCAATGATAGTTTAGCTGTCAAACTTTTGAAAGTGTATCCATAAATTACAGGAAATAATTACTTAGAGTGACTGTCTGTGAGTACCTTTTTTATTAACATTTAAAGCGTTATAGTTATGGTATCGTTCTATTCTCAAAACTGAATGAAAAATGAATATGTCATGGTCATATATACACCAATAACCTACCAAGAAGTCCACAAACCTTTGATTTATTATAACATAATTCTATAGCAGATAATCAATTTAAACTCTCATTGTGAAATATCATTGTTCGAAAAATCAAGTTGTAATAGAACTGTTAATTGAAACAAATACACAAGTAAGTTTTCCTTAATATTTAATTATTTGTTAATGAATACTTACTATTTTTTTATTGTTTAAGATTAAATATACAGTCCCTTCCCAATCATTGTGGGGGATGTGTATCACACGATACAGTACTTCCAAAGTATTATGTTGTAAACTGTTCCAGGCCTTTAACATGTTACAAACATACAAAATATTCACGCGGTATAAATCAAACATTTTCAAATAAGGGTTCACAATTTCTGCTATTGTGGTAAAACCAGAATTATCAAACGACAATATCGTTTGCCCCAACGTGCAAGTGAAAGTTACTGGCAAATAAACGTGCACATGTAGGCTACTTGTATATCATCATGCACGTGTAGGCTACTTGTATATTAACCGTACATGTGTGGGCTACTTGTATATTAACCGTACATGTGTGGGCTACTTGTATATTACCAAACATGTTTAGGCTACTTGTATATTAACCGTACATGTGTGGGCTACTTGTATATTAACCGTACATGTGTGGGCTACTTGTATATTAACCGTACATGTGTGGGCTACTTGTATATTACCAAACATGTTTAGGCTACTTGTATATTACAGTGTACGTGTGGGCTACTTGTACATAGCCATGTACGTGTATGCTACTTGTATATTAACGCGCGCGTGTAGGCTACTTGTACATTAACTTGTACCTGTAGGATAGATGTATATAAATGTGCATGTGTAAACTACTTGTATATTTAAATGCACGGGTAAGGTACCTGTGATTTACAATGCACGTTTCGGATATGTGTACATACACGGGCATGTACATGCTACTTGTACATTGAAACTCCCGTGTAGACTTTGTATAGATATCATCTTTTGCTTGTAGAATACTTGTACATTAACGAGCACATGTGGAATACGTGTACGTTACCGTGCATGCGTAGTGTACTCGTTCATTCACTTACAAGTGTAAGCTACTTGTTGATAAGTATATAACTCACGAATGGGTAGAATGCCTACGTTTACGGCCGTTAGTGTAGTACGTATAATTTTGTTATGCGTGAACGTATCTAACATAATTAAACATAGGCAAAACATGAATAAAATGTACAAAATAACTAGAATAACTATTTGTAAGTGTGCGTGGAATTCGTGTTTAGACTGACATTCGCAGGTAAGTGTCTTATTACCGGACGAACCAAACTTCCTTTGTTTTGGAATACATTGTGTTATGTATCAAATTTATTTATAAAATCCATTTTGGCAAATTTCTCCTCTTGTACCACAAACTTTAACTTTTTAAATTATAAAACACAATCAATGAGCGCAAACATGCACTTATCTTGCAACGTTAATGTGAAAAGTGTGTATATAAATAAAATGACCATTTTTTTTATCTTGTTTATATTATGGTAATGTTTAGAAGTAGTTCGTCGGATCCAATGTTATGATAAAGCAGATAGTTACACGCTTCTTATAACTATTTTACCACAGTAACAAACGTCGACCCAAATGAAGGCATTATTCAAACATGTGTTCAGTTTACCTACCACACTAAGCATGAATATCTATTAGTTAACAAGTTACATGTAATAATGACTCATTCTGATATAATTGTGAATTGGAAATAGTAATCTATGCTAAATAGCAACCATCAAACCACTCTTGCATCATCGTAGGTAAATATTGTTCAAGTTTCTTTTCCCGGAGAATTGTCAGTGAAATAAAACTGATATTTCACTTAACAAGTAGATGTGTTTCACTGTTATGATATTTTAGCCGAATTTGACTTTCAAATCGACTGTCATGAATAGTTCATATCATTGGTATCCCTTCGTCATTATCAAAAGTTATAATAGTCTTGAAATACAGCTTTTGTTGTTCACTAGTTGAAAAATATTGCGATCTTACACTGAAACAAACAATTATCCTTAATATATTTCCCTTGTTTGCATATAAAGCAAAATGTCCAAAAGAGCTGCGTTACTATTCAAATATATGTCGATGTTTGCTAATTACCAAATACAGGGGTTGTCTTAATAGTACTCTAATTCAATAAGGCACCAACAAATTATTTGTTTTTATATCGACTTAAAATGTGACCTGTTGCAGTGCAATACGAATGTATTTAAAATAAGCTACAGTAACCGCTGGAATAAGATTAATTTGACATACATGAAATAGTTCAGGATGTCCGATTATCGTGATTTCAAATATATAATGAAGCAGGCTATAAAACAAACTTGCAATCAGGCCAAGGGAAGAAATTACCAAAAACCATGTTAACAGTAAAAATAATGTATATAAGTTAAGTGGAAACAAAAGACAGTTAATTTGGCCTTATATACAATGTAATAAAGTTATTATCTTCCATGCTTTTCGATGAAATATGGAGTTTTATCAGTGAAATAACAACGCTAAAATATCAATTTGATATTTCAACTACAAAATAAGGAGTGATAATATCAACTTTCGGAACTACTTTTAAAATTCATTGTAGTTACTCCCTCAAAACAGAACACTTCACTTTGAACCAGAAAATGTTGAAAAATAAAATATAAGCTGCGGGAATCATGAAGCAGTCTGATCGTTAAAATAAAATCTGGGTAATCGGTTCGTTATTAACTAAAATGATGACCAGCTAGCTGACATTATAAAAATAGAGATAAACTGCTGAACAGGTGAAAAATGGCTGAAGAAATATATAAAAAAAGTGAAATGAAAAGGTTTGAAGAGTAAGTTTATTTTTTATGTTTTGTTATAAAGTAATTGTATCAGAACAGTTTGCTGTTTTTAAGCTATTACTTTTGTTTTAGTATTGTAAATGATTACGTGATTGGCCGATCCAAACCAAAAAAAAAGAAAGACCACGGCGTATGACTCAGGCAGATTACCGTTGATTACCGAGTAAGTGCGACTGTAACCTGATGAAGGAAAATCACATAACATATGAGGAATGCCAAAATCATTACAAAATGTCTGGATCATAACTCAATTGCAATAAGAAACATTTTCTGGACATTTTCTTTCATACACAATGCACTGCCAAGTATAAAGCATTCAGGCGTATTAAAGCTGCTTTCTCACAGATTGAACGTTTTGACAACTATTTTTAAAAATAATCTTGGAACGAGCCAATTTCTGCAAAATTCCAAGGAAATCAGTTAAATAACACTGCTGACAAAAGTCAGATCGCATATTTTTATATTTAAGTTCAAAAATTGAAGTTTAATGCTTATTTCCTAAACTGTAAGTAACGGTTTAGGCCATAAAACATTAATTTGCGAACGGAAATATATAAATCTACGATCTGATTTTTTGTCAGCAATCTTATGCTATTGGTTTGCAGATATCTACGCAAAAAAATGCTCTTTCCAAGACAAAAAGAAAATAGTTGTAAAAATGGGAAATCTGTGAGAGTGCAGCTTTAAGTAGTTCAATACAGACCCTACATTACAAACATGAGTTGTATATAATGTACTATTCCCGCCAAACCAAATGCATCAAACAACATGACACTGGACATGTTTATAAAGTTTATGTATACGATTTCTTTCTAAAAATGCGAGACCTTGGCGCACAATCACTGTTGATCGCATCACCCACGCACTTTTTATTCCCTGTATGTATTGATGTATTTAAGCATTGCCTTCAACCTATGTCAATTGTGAACGAAATGAACATACTTATATCAGTGGTTTATACATATACATCTGACTCAAGACTCTGAGCTGACATAACTAAAACAAACGGAGAAATCTTCACACACTTTCCTGCGTTAGATAACTACGCAGAACATAGCAGACCACCATTCATCGCTTAAAGCGCTTTGATTGGAGTAAAGTAAAGAATTTTGGATTCATCCACGATGTATAGCTATGCATTCCCCGGACACTATATGGGAGGGGAACATAGGAAAGACCTTTGAAGTCGGATTGTGGTGATGATCTCACATATCACTTGAATATGTCTAAGAAACACCTACATCTACACGAAATGAACTGTTAAGATTGTAATATATGTATGTTGTTCTCGAGATGTCAACTTGCAAACACATACATCGAACATACATAACTTCCCATTAAGGTAAAACAAATAGGTGGGTTGAGCCTTGCATGTTTGTTTCATATCTATTTAATCCATTATGTTTTTAAGAAATTGATTGTAGTTCGTTTTGAATGTCATTACTTTATATATTCAAAGTTTACAAGGGAATCTCAAAAATGTACTATTATACAATTGTTATCGTATTAGTCGTGAACTATGTTGTCATATTGAAAAAATATATTATTGACGGAGGCGCCAACTGTTTTATTATACGATATGATGCCGCATTATCTATTATCACGTCATGTTTTAAACTGGTTTCGGTCTATAAATAGGCCGGTCAATATGGCGTTCGTAAAGTGATTTTTCCTGCCATATTAGGTAGTCATATGACAAACTGAATCCGGTCCATAAAAAGACAGGTAGGTCAATATGGCAATAGTGCAGTAATTATGATCGAATGAATTATCAAATATTTTGCAAGTAGTACTGATCGAAATAATTTTCAGATATTTTGCAAATAGCAGTGAAGGAATGAGATGTCAGACACTTTTAACGTATTATGAATTATATATAAAACAAGGATATCCTATCTTATTTTAAGGCAATGTAGAAAAAGTACATATATCTTAACGAGAAAAGACACACATCGATTAAACATCCAAGTATGTTGAATCCCAATGATTATTTATGGTTTTATAGACCTGCAACCAACATATCAACAGTTTTCCCTGGTAAAATTCCATGCCATTCGCCTTCGAACAAAAAAAGGTGTTTATCCCAACCCATGGAAATAAAACTACACGTGCATGCATGTTTGTCAGAGTATAAATAATGTTTCGCCAAAACTATAATGTTTCGCCAAAACTATATGTGTAAGTTTTACATTTTACCATAAATATATATCTTTATCTAATCAAATAAATGCATATAGAAATGGAATGGACGATAAGACATGAACATCAAATATAATTTTGTCAAAACAGCCGTGTGATGTGACGATGGAAATGGCATAACAAAGCCATAAACATAATCCAGAAAAAATCAAATATGAATATATCTTAATCAAAGGGAATATGATAAATGCATGTAAGAATGGAGATGACGATAGGGCCTGATCATCATTTTTTGTCAAAATCAGCCGTGTGATGTGACGATTGAAATGGCTAAACAAAGCCATAAACAAAAAAGCAAAGTCCCTGAAAAATTCAAACATTAAACAAAGTCAGGTGACATAAATTATCTGCAGAAATAGAACTCATGAGTGTTAACTTAAAAAAATATTTTTGCCATTCCAATCCCCGTTTCGACAGCTTAACACCATCAAAGGTGTTTATGTGAATATAGTATGTGAATATCTTATGTTTTGTTCTGACATGAAACGATCGGACGAATCGTCTGTATGTTTGTTACATTATAATTCTATAAAAATGTTATAAAGTTGATACTGAGAGCAAAGATGTTTCTTCGAAACTTAGCAGGATCGCGGTTACTTTTGGTTTTTGACACGATACCTGCGCACCGTAATTAAACTTAACTTAGGAAATGACTTGCGATCATCCAGGTTAAACAATGTCAACAAAACTTGTACAGCAGATACGTTAAGTTACTTAATTATGAACACATGGCTGCCATCTACTTTTGGGTGATTGTCTAAAATAAAGCGAACTTTTAGGTGATGTCCTTTGTAGAAGAGATATCCATTTAATTTAGGGCTTAAATTACATGGTTCTTCACGATAATCAACTATTTATGATGTTTGGTATCTTTACTTAAACCACACAAACGGCAAGTACCGTAAAAGACAATCTTCTTTCATGTCAAAAAAATAGCTCATCGAACTAATGTTTTTTTGGTCTCAAATACCCGACTATAAATAAACATTCTTTTATCTTGTATTTTGTATCTTTTTATCGAATAAGGTTTCGATCCGATTGGATAGTGCCGCATTTGTTACAGGTCAACAAAGGAATATTGAGCATGATACTGAAAATTAAAAAATAAAAATATACAAGCACATCACGCTACAGACGTCTGTTGTTTAAATTAGTGTACGTTCAAAATACAGGAGCTTATTTAAATGAGTAACAGTGAGTTGAGTTTTATCATTATTAATATACCAATGAAGTTCTCGCTTAAGTTGTTATTGGCACTCACAATGTCGGTGTTAATGATATACGTTTTGTTTTATTGTGCGTCAGCATGTTCGCTGTAAAAGGATTAAGAAAATGTAACTCTCCATTATTGTAAACGTTTGCCACTTTTGGGTGTGTTCGCTTTTGTTTGATGGCCTTAGTTGGTCGCCAGTAGCTCTTACTGTTCAAAATTTGACATGTCATAATTTTAATACGTGTAAGTTACTAATTGCATGGTAACATTGACAACATTGTACAAAACAGTTACTACATCCGAACCCTCGTGCTGTAACAATGCATTTCTCGCGCTTTGCGCGTTATGTATGATTTTAACCCCGAGAAATGGGTGCATACATTGTTGCTGTTTCTTAAAGTAAAATAAGGTTTCTTAAGGTGGCGACATTTTCAGAAGACTAGTGTACATTAATCAACGATGTCTTGAGAAAGTAAATAAGGTATTTCATGTCTAGGTACCACAGAGGGACATTACAGAATAGATTTGGAGAAAATGAGCATGACATAGTCATCGTTTACAAAAACAGTAGGTGTTAATGAAATAGGATAAGGGAACTTGTGGGTACCATTCTAATAATTTATATTTTGTATTTTTGATATTTTATGAGGTTAGATATAGGCAATAATTATAAAGCTGTAGCAGATTGTTCAATTTCGGTATAAACCGCTTATGCATTTTTAAAGTATTAAAGTCACAAATAATTTAAACATTCCATGAACCAGAATTTTATACCTAGTGAAAACGCATACTGTTGGTATTATTTGGAAATATTTTGTTAAAAGGTAAACAAAACAACCCGTCATGTTTATGTTTACACATGGTATGTCGTAGTGGCAAAATATTGTTTTTCAGCAGCAGTTGATAATATTTAAAAAAAAAAAGTTACAATTTTTAGTAAGTACCTAATAAGGACTAAATAAATGGTTATTGGAAAGTTTATTAGATGAAACTAAATACTAGCAATTAGTTTTTAGTGGTCTACAATCTTGTGAAAACTCATCTTCTTGGATAGCCACTGTCTACATCTACCGCTTCATTTGATTTAAATCGATAACGCATTGGTCAAAATATATATGACGACCAAATATTGTTGAAAGTTTAATTCATAATGCAATCACTTCTAAAAGTGAGTTTTTTTACTGATGATTGAATGCAACAATGCGCCAAATATGTATAAGATATAATTTTCACAAAACAATAAAATAAAAAAAACAATTATTGCCCGTTAATAAGTCGGAAATAGACATGTCACTTTGTCCTCTGTATGACTCATTTTTGCGGACGACTTCATATACTTACTTAAAATCGTTATAAACAAGCAATATCACAAAAAGAGGCGATATAATACAAATAATAAGTGTTTCTTTCAATATAAGATGACAATGATTAAACAGGTAAAAACAGGCAAATCTCCATAAACCAACCTAATGCATGTTCTTATTTTTGAGTAAGTGATACTTTTGTAAAGCCTCCTGTCTGCGTACACACACAAAATATGTTTGGTATACAATTGCCAATATGTGTTTTTGAACAAAACCATAACGCAAAAGGTTCCATCTGCCGTCCGAAATATATGTGTGGTAAATACAAACGAATAATGTATCATGACATTTAAGTAGTTCTTAATGTAGTCTATCCCCTTACTTAGTCAAATAAAATTAAAGTTCAAAACATCACCCAGACTTCACGATCTTGTTTTAAGCCAAAGATTCCCTTATCTGAAATAGGACACTTGAGTGGGTACTTGAAAACGATTTTTTCCCGTCTCATGCGAGATTTGTCAGCCTTGCACAATCAACGGTGTTTAGGTGTATCTATCTAAAAATATGTGATAGTGGTTTTGTTTTATGGCATAAAACGATAGGGTGATCGCCTGTGTGCCTGTTAAATAATGAGTAAGAATTATTGCTACATGGTGTTCACTGACTGCGAATGTATCGACATTTTTAAAATATATCAATAAAATGTTTCAAACATATCAAATGCTTATTTATAAGTTATTTAACCATGTCATAACTCATTCTATTCCCATGGAACATAAGTTTAAACATTATTATTGTGTATTATATATGCAACGCTTCAATAATAGCAACTGGTTAATATAAACTGAAAGTTTATGTATTCATTATTGAGCAAGGTTAATCAATTCCATTATTAACTTTAAATGCAGTATAGAATGGGCTTTAATAACATAGTTTCCGTGGTTGTAACGTTTAAGTATTGTTCTTATCGTTATAAATCAACTTAACTGATAAGAAGAAACTTCACGAGATAATATTTTTGTGATCAAAAAAGGTTTCTGTATGACTCGATATCGGCGCATTTCAAACAGATCAACAAGGCAATCATCACACTGATAATGATTTAAATATTGCACGACATTGTACCCGTCATAGCGTTATTCTTTAAGAACGTGTACATTCGAATAACCGGAACTTATTTATATAGTAAAAGTGAGTAAATTTCATTCAATACTGTTTAAAGATTGCACATTGGCTGAAATTTCCACTTTTAGTATGCGAGATTCTTATGCTTATTTACGCAGTATTCGGGACACACGATGTCGACACACAGCACTCAAAATAGCTCGTTAATAGTATTCGGTAGCTGTTCGGTATAAGCTATAATTTGAATCACAATCGGGGCCAAACAGGTCTTTTAAATTACTTTTGTGCGTTGAATAAGTTAAGAATATGTATACAAATCCTATCGTCCAGATAGGTAAGAGAAACTTAAGTAATATCTAAATAACAATTATGCATTATAAAAAAGGGCCATTAGCGCTTGACTTCTGAAAACGCTGAAGATTTTCTTGAAACTGATATGTCTTAATCGAACAGAATACGAAAGATTTGTGTAAAGAATGTCGCGTATAAAAATGATATTGTTGTAAAATTATTTTATGCGATGTATTCATTGAATGCCTAAACTAATAGGATATAACCAAAGTCCAGACAATATCCGATCAAGAGACAAGCCAAGCTGACTTTGAAGACATGACAATAACTATTTTTAAGACATAAAACAACAATTTTTTATCTTCCTTATCGTAAATGAGACTCTTGAATCTTACGTGTTTTCTTGAAACGTCTTTTTCCATTCTACCCTTGACAGGTTTGCGTCAACAAAGGCGTGGACATGAATTGTTATCAGTATTATTTTTATCATTTTGATTTTAATTTGACGTTTGTTTTTATAGTGCATGTGCCGACAAGAATGAAAAACCAAATAGCAATTATGCCAATTATTCAACAGTTTCATTGATGTGTTTAGAGTATTATCTTAAATTAAAATTAGTGTTATAAAAGTAATTACAACAAGCAGAAGTGTAAATAATATTTAACTATTGTATGACTGACGAGTTTACCGAGCGAGATATTAAAATTAGCAAAGAGATCGAAAGGCATCACATTTTAACAAATACTTTATAGAAAATTGAACATTTGCTCTCAATTGTGATGAACAAGTAAACGCAGTTATAAATGTTATTTATTTTAATATTAACCAAAATGCACGGAATGTGCGTTTAGTAAACTTTTTAATCGGTACGCAGTATTCTTTTCGAATTTAAGTGTATTAGGCCTTTTTTTAATGAATTGGTTAACGGATCCGCCGCCCAATTATTTCGTAAACTCCAAAAAAAATGAAAAAAAGTAAATGATTTTTTTTTTGGTAATATTTTTTTTTAAATATTGAAAAAAGTAAATCAGCTGTGTTTTTTTTTGCCCACATGAAATGATGTAAAACCTGTTGCCTGTTCCTTTGCAACATAAGGATGCAGTTTTAAAAGTTGTTTTCAAAATGGCGGCCTCAATCGAGCTGAGATCATACAAAAATATAAATTCTCATTTTCAACATACCATCTGCATTTTAACTATTTTTTGTATGACTGACATCAAGGCTAATACATCTGTATCAATGGTAACAAATCACATATAAACCAGAGTAATTGATAAAATTTTGTTATAGTTGCAGAGAAATATCTTTAACTTCAAAGAATTCATTACTAAATATAAAGTCATTTTTATTATTTACATTTCCATATTCCATTTAATAAATAATTGAGTCAGTGAAATTTGTAACATTGTGCTTTTTCTGTTGAGAAGAAGTAGTGTCCACAAGACAAAAAAATAAAAAAGTTGTCAAAACGTTCAATCTGTGAGAGTGCAGCTTTAAAATGTGACATTATTTAAGGTGGAAGTGTATAAAATGCTTATTTTATGATTACATTAATTTGAATTTGAAATTGGTAGGAGAGAAAATTGGACTGTAAAGCCAAACATATGTGTATGACAAAGTGAGCATTTGAACATATCAATATTCATTATAATATTTAGGCATTGAAGACATTGTGTTGCATAGAAATCAAAACATACTTAAGCATTTCAAATGTCAATCATATGTATCTATGAACATGTCTTTCCTGTTTGTTGTTATTTTGATCTTTTGGTTTTGGGTTTTGTCACAAACGCTATGAAAAATACATGTTCATGTATTGTAAAATAATTAGAATGAGTATGAAATCCTTTTTTTTTCGAACCACCCGTCCAACATTTTCCCAAAACAATCCGTTAACCAATTAATAAAAAAATGGCCTTATCAACATGGATACTACGGCTTGGTTCTCCACTGTGTTGTACTGTTTCGCATTAAGGTGTTTTATGCACTTAAAATTGAAGCGTTGTAAAGACCTGCCGAAAAAGACTATAAAGTATATATATTTGACTTTGGGTATTGAATGTTCGAAGGCAATGGAACATGCCCCTTTCAATGAGCCAAACAATATATCTTTAAATGTGCCACACTTTTGTGTTGCTCCCATACATGACCAACTGCTGAATATAGCGGCGTTCAGAACTCTACACGGACTGCGTCATTCGTGATGGAATCTAAAGCAATCGATCAACAGCCGAGTGTAACTTTCGGATTATAAACGGAATTAGTCATTTTAATTGCAAATTTAATGCAATCGAACAACGACAGAATGTAATTTTTTCACGTATTATAAACAGACTTCGTCATCAGCTGTGATGAACGCAAGTGAACATGTTACGAATGTAACTTAGCTTACGTACACTAAAACACATATTTCGCAATTTTTATTTTGAAAGTTTTCTTGTCAACGATCATCATTTTTACAATTTCCAATGACTACATTCATATTATAAAAAGGAACAACACACCAGATGGTCCTTGAATCGGCTACTGAATTATTTCATAAACTCAAACCTAGAACTACCAGAACGAAAGGTCGAATTTCCTGTATGCCTAAAACATTTTAATATTGTATAAATAATATACCGTGTATCCTGAAAGCAGAAGGTTCGAAAAAAATTGAAAACCTAGCGGTACCTCCCTTACTTTTGTTGTTGCTATGATTCATGCGTCCCGTTATTTGGTCCTACCTGTCAAGGGGGGGGGGGAGCCGGAATATCGTAACATCGATACGTCCATCAATGAAATATAGTCTGCTTATCCACGCTTGTTCATGTAATTAATTTGATTTTGGGAAGCTGCATGTATCGTGAGCGGAAAAAAAATCTCGCAAACTAGCGTAAATGAAGCAATGATGTAAACTTGAAAATCAAAAATGATACTGAGACACTTATTTCTACTATGCCATAAATGTATAAGTACTCAAAGTATGTCTGATTTTAGTTGAACTAAAGAACAAAATTAAAATGTATTTGACTGTATGATTTTATTTTTCGAAAAAAATAAATGAAATATTAGTCATAAGCAAGCGCCATCCTGCATTAAGGTACAAATATATATGGTGTCTTCAGCTTGATCTATAGTAAAATAAAAAAAATATAAGTCATTCTCCTAACTGAAGTAGTTTTACCAATACATTTAATGTCATGACTTAATAATATCTAAACTGCCTTTTTTGCTTTGATTTTATCTAACGTTATTAAAGTGATCATGTGCAAGAGGGGACACTTAACCTTAGACAATTACTTAACTTACTTGAGATACTTTATGAATACCGGACCAGACTGGTAATCAATATTATTAATCTTAACTGAATGTATAAACGGATGTAACTAATCAGACTACTTGTAAGTAATGACCAACAGAGTGAATAAAGTCAATGACATATAAACATAACATTTACATAAGGAATATATTTAATACCATCTACGAATCGAAATTTAAAACAAATGCCGACATGACTCAGTAAAAAGACCAACCTGCTCGTATATGTACAGCGGATACGATAATGATTACTGTGATGGCTGCCATCTACTTTGGAATTATTGCCTAAAATAAACCTGACTTATAGGTTATGTCATTTGAACAAAGAGATATATGCCGTAGATGACTTATATTTTTTTCAATAAGATAATTTATGATGGATATGAAGTTTGGTTATAACCACAGAGAGACATACTAGAATAGATTAGGAGAAAATTAGCACGACACAGTTATCGTTTACAATACCATTTATAAATGGCGTATATAAAAGAGGATTAGGGAATTTGTATGGGTACCGTTCTGAAAATTTGCTAGTTTGTATTTTTGATATTATATGAGATAACACTGATGAACAAATGAACTTAACATTATATAGCTGTAGCAGTATGTTCAATGCTATATTTGAAGTTTTAAAGTCAGAACTAATCATTTACCAGATATTTCTTATTTATTTTGAGTTTTGATTTTTGACCCTGCAGATGAACAATACTAGTAAATATCAACTAAAATTTTATAGATCCAACATTGTGCGTGGTTATTCGATTCCAGTATCCGCTTTAAATATAGTATATCTTAACTTAATTGCTTAAGTGATCCAATATCAAACTTAAATCACCATTAGGCATTCGGTGTTACAGAGCTTCATTCAACAATTTCACTTGACATTCGTCTCCCTGAGACAAATAAATAGGCCTATACCAACCCATGGAGCTAGCTAGCACGATGGTTATGCACGTTTGTCATGTTTTATAGAGTGTTTCATCAAGGGTTTATGAGCTAGCTCCGCGTTTTTAAATGGAAATATTCTTATCGAATGGAATACAATATGTATGTATGAAGAAAGGCATTTTATTAAAGTAATATTTTTGTCAAAATCAGTTTTGCAATGTTTCGGCTCAATGGGTAAAAGAATAAAATATAATCAAAGTCTAGACAAAATGCGATCATTAGACAGGTTTAAGTTGACATGAAAGAAATGCGAACAACTATTTATTTATCTTATCGGTATTTTCCATCCCGATCTTGACAGTTTGACGTTAAAACAGCGCTGAAATGAATCGTTAAAATTATTTTAAGACTTGAATTGTATTTTGACATCTTCTGACAGAGACTGTGCTGACCTGAATCAAAAAAGCAAAGTTACGGAAATCACATAGCAATTTCATTGATAAACAGTGGTAACTAAAGCATTTACTTCGACAATCAGTGTGTACTCCTTGGCTTCGCTGTTACATATACAATGAAATCACACACACACGCACGCACGCACGCACGCACGCACGCACGCACACACAAAACTTAAAAGAAGAAATTATATATATATATTGAATAAAATGTCCCAATATTGTTTGCTTCTCTGGTGATTTCATAACATAATTAGTTATAAAACGTGCGTGTTGATTTGATTTTATAAATTAATTAAGGTGTTTGCTATTTAAATACATATTTATAAATAGCCAGGATATGCATGCACGAATAGCTATTGTTTCGTAGTTTTAACAATATTTTCTTCCTTATATAAAATGCTGGTTCAAAACATATATATTTTCTAAAATGAACATTTGATTTTCTTACAGAATTTTGACAATGCGCTTGTGTAACTTGCAGACGTACGTCATTCTAGGTAAACCATGTAAAGTACTTGTTTTTGACCATGCCATAAGTTAAAGGGGCACGTATAGGTTAATGCGCAAAAATTTAAAAATACCACCTTATTAATTATTATCATTTGACTTTAGTGATAAAACATAAAACATGATATATGTACATAAAAAAGATATATGCCTTTATAAATTAATTGGTTAAAGCCAAAAGGTACTGACACCTTCCATATTTTAATGTTATTTGGTTCCCTCTGGCATAAGCAATTCAATAGGATAAGTAGCCTGCCAGAATGATCCAATTTAAAAGTTACATGTTCTAGGCTATATGCACTTTGTTTTGTTATTTGACATTCATTTATGACTAATACTATTTGTTGACTTGTTTAGGGGTTAATATGTGCTTTATTTCATTTACCTAACTTTGGGCCATGTATCCATGTATTATCATACATCACTTTCTAACTCATTATTGTTACGCGCATTAAGCCTCAAAGTAGCCTAGATCTAATAAGTTACGTTTTTTTGTATAAAATCACATTATGAACATATTTGTAATAGTATGATAACGTTTCAGCTTTTGCATTTAATGGAATACACAGAGTTACTTCATTGCAACATGGAGATGTTTGTACATGCATTAAACAACAAAGCCCTTCAACAACAACAAGATCATCATCTTCATCCTCAACAACGACTCAAACGCCAGAAACCACTACAATAGACTCGACCTCTACAGCCGTTATTGAGCCAGTTACCACTACAACAGACTCGACTTCTACAGCCGTTATTGAGCCAGTTACCACTACAATAGACTCGACCTCTACAGCCGTTATTGAGCCAGTTACCACTACAACAGACTCGACTTCTACAGCCGTTATTGAGCCAGTTACCACTACAACAGACTCGACTTCTACAGCCGTTATTGAGCCAGTTACCACTACAACAGACTCGACTTCTACAACCGTTATTGAGCTAGTTACCACTACAACAGACTCGACTTCTACAGCCGTTATTGAGCCAGTTACCACTACAACAGACTCGACTTCTACAGCCGTTATTGAGCCAGTTACCACTACAACAGACTCGACTTCTACAGCCGTTATTGAGCCAGTTACCACTACAACATACTCGACTTCTACAGCCGTTATTGAGCCAGTTACCACTACAACAGACTCGACTTCTACAACCGTTATTGAGCCAGTTACCACTACAACAGACTCGACTTCTACAACCGTTATTGAGCCAGTTACCACTACAACAGACTCGACTTCTACAGCCGTTATTGAGCCAGTTACTACTACAACAGACTCGACTTCTACAGCCGTTATTGAGCCAGTTACCACTACAACAGACTCGACTTCTACAACCGTTATTGAGCCAGTTACCACTACAACAGACTCGACTTCTACAGCCGTTATTGAGCCAGTTACCACTACAACAGACTCGACTTCTACAGCCGTTATTGAGCCAGTTACCACTACAACAGACTCGACTTCTACAGCCGTTATTGAGCCAGTTACCACTACAACAGACTCGACTTCTACAACCGTTATTGAGCCAGTTACCACTACAACAGACTCGACTTCTACAGCCGTTATTGAGCCAGTTACCACTACAACAGACTCGACTTCTACAACCGTTATTGAGCCAGTTACCACTACACCAGAAACCACTACAACAGACTCGACTTCTACAACCGTTATTGAGCCGGGAACCACTACAACAGACTCGACTTCTACAACCGTTATTGAGCCGGGAATGACTACACCAGAAACAACTACAACAAAACCAACTTCTACAAATGATGCCGTTCAAAATAGAAGAAAGCGGGAGGCAAACGAGAAAGAACTATCTGGTTTCTGGAGAAATGGGCATTGTGATTGCAATAAAAGTGCATCATCAACATTCAGCCTTGGTAAAGTATATGTTTCGTTTAAATATTGTTACTTTTTATTAGTGTTAATATATGAGCCGCATCTTGCGATTTTAAGCCTTCTGACAAAATAATTAAAAATCAAAACAAGAATTTGTCAATGAGTTACAATTTCTTTTAAACGTGTTTTCCGCAAAAGAATTGTTATTGGCGCATAACCATGTTCTTGTCAATTTAAGTTCTTAAGTCGGGTTTCCTTAACAGCCAAGGGTTTCGTTCCAACTGTTTTCGACTGCATTCTTATTGTACGCTTGAAATGTTCAATATTAAAAAGAACATCTTAAATGAATCATCATCTCTATTACTGGTGTTCTTTCGAGACTCCTTATAAGGAAAACAACTTGAATAATCAGCTAGTTGGAATGTTGGTATGTTAATTGCGCATGCCATTTAACAATGTACTCCTGTTATGAAATCACGTGTGTTTTGACAAATTGACGAAAACAAAAATCGCCTGGGATATTATTACTTGTAAACAGACATCTAAGACAATTGCAGAGTAGTCATCATGGCATGTTCAGCATTGCTCCCTGAAATGTCAATTAATTAAGATATCCAAATAAAACTATTAATGCAAATGCATGTCCAAACACTAACAATTGTTTGGCTTATGCACTTTAAGAAATTGACAATATTTATCAATTCGTTGTAGCATTTTGTTTTTTGATAAAAGTGGTAAAAATCTGCAGTAAAATAGTAACGGTTAGTATTCGATTTTGTTTTATGATATTAACATAAAGTACTCATGGTAATGTATAATAATTCATACTCCAGGTAGTGTTACCGTTTCCATACAGCTGCAAATATCATTACAAACAGATTCGTTTAATGAATCGTTGGAAGGAACATACGAACTGGAATTTAAAGACAAGGTAAGCCCTATTAGCAATTTTCTTATCGTGCGATTATTGCCAGAAGGAAACAACTTTTAGTATGTTCATTAGCCAAACCTCAATATTTGGAGAACATAAATTTGGTATGATTTTGACCATGTGTATAATAATGAACACATACATTATACAACAAATAAGTACTACGTTTGAAATGCATAACCTTGAAATGTTAAACTTATTTAAGTAAACAAAGTGATTTGTTGTTAGAAGTTACAATGAAATTAGTACGGATATAAGTTTCTTTCATTTACGATTATTTCAGCTTACTCGATTTTACACCTCTACAGATAAATTTCAACGAATAAACATAATAGATGTGAAGTAAGTTCACTATTCTTATAAATATAAACATAAAGGTTAATTAAACTGATACATATTCAAAATTCTGCTTAAGTTGTCCATATATTGTACAGTAAGCATGCTTTTGAAATGTAGCATCGTGTCCAGGAGGTAATTGTTGTTGTTTTTCAAATGTAGTTTGTAACAACACGTCCGACAAATACACTTTGTATTTGATGGTAAGCAGCAAGTTAGCGGTGTAAACATAAATTCATAAAATCAGCTTTATGACAAGCTCAAGTCATGTAAAGTCATGCCTTAAGAAAGTTACGTAAAATGCTTATTTCGTAATGGCGTAATGCGCGCTTATTTTATATATTTTTTTCGGTTTTATTCCATTTTGTAATTGCTATCAATAATTGTTATATCAAATACGATTACATCACTAAAACATAATAATTATGGGGCTTTTACATTAATTTCATCGGGATACCTTATACCTATTTCATAATGGATTAAACAAACATAACAGCAGGAAAAAGTCAAAAAGTATTCATATAAATAGTCAATTTAACTTTTGCTTTAAATTGTAAAGCCTAACAAACGCGTTAATTTCTTGGTACTGAGAAAAACAACAAAACATGTTTTTACTTATTATTATACAGACTCTGTGGTAATTTCAGTTATGTTACATAGTTTATACAAAACATAGAATAATGAATAATGGCATAAGTTAACAACATATTGTTACTGATCCTGGATATTTTGTATTACCACATATTTGAGCAACACAGTATTTGAGCTCAAATTAAATCCATCAAAACGTTTAGAGACACACAAGGTTGTAATGTAAGCTTTAAGGCTTTTCCTAGCACTGGGAAAACCTTTATTGACACTGGTAAACTTTTAAAGGAAACTTAGTACGTAACACCAAATATTAAGTTTACCCTGGTATTCCAAATGAACATATACATGTATATTCAAAAAATTCTCTCAAATTCTGTCGATATTTTGTTTATTCTTAAATGTGAATACTTTAAATACATGAACAATTCTGGAACATTCTAAAACAAACTCTTTACAATTACAAACAATGATAACCTAGGTCACCATGCAGATGTGCAGTAAAATGAAGTACTAATATACTAATACTAATACATGTAACAATGCATACTTGTCATTTTGATATTTTTATGTCAAAAAATTACATACTATGCTTTTGTTTTATCGGTGCAGAAACGGAAGTATTGTCTGTTCCTTTGAAGTCATTTGCAATGGGGACGTGGATTTCCAGCAGATAAATACAACTGTATTAGAGATGGCAGATCAACAACTTAACTTTTCATTTTGCAAGAACTGCACCATGAATGTAGATACAGCGGCTATCGCAAAAGCTCTACAGACTGGTAATATATTTTGTCAATTGTCCTCGCACAATAATTGTATGATTTTTAGATAAAACGAAACAAACATGTTACATTAAAAATATATTTACATCTCAACTTCCATTTCTTAAATGATCTGCCTTTCGGCAATTGCGTTCATCAATCGCAACATCTTCCGATGTGTTCGGATCGCAATTCATCGCATTACAATTTACATCAAAACTATTGATTTTATTAATGTTTGTATTGTGGCAGCAGGTCCCGTAAAATAAAAATTAACATTTTAGAAATGTATTATATTACAAATGTATTGTTGCCATTAGTGTTTCAATTTAACGTTTAAAGGTGATTTCAAGTGGTTGATCTTTTCCCGTGTCATTTGAAAAAAATTACCGGTTAAATTCGGGTCGTTCTTTTTACAGAATGGGTAAGAACGGATTACCGAAAGGTTTTCTCAAAATAAATGGAGTATACTTTTTAACAATTCTTGAATGAAATCATGAACTATTGGTGTAAATATAAGTAATGAACTGAGCTGGTCAATTGAGCTGGTCAAAGAATGCGTGGAGTCCTTCGGTCTCCACACACTTTGACCAACCCAATTGCGTTCATATCCCGATAATGACATCAACCCCGCAATTCATCCCTTAAATCACTACGTCAAGTTTGCAGTTACACCGTAAAGACGATAGGTGTAAAAGTATGAATAATGTATTGACTTTGAATTCCTTTGCCATATTCTGGTATCTCATTGTGGTGTTTATAATATAAAAACTTATGCAAAACTCATTAATATATTTTTTACAAAATAATTTTAGCGGAGCAAAAGAGGACTTCGAGTGCTTGTTCGAACTGTATTATTGGCGAAAGATGTGTTCTAAAGCTAGACAAGGGTAATGTTCAGTGTATTGACCCTTGCAAAATAACGGATAACGGAGGATGCATAAACGATGGTGTGTGCTTCTTTGATAGACAGACAAATTCCACAAAATGCAGGTAAATTACATGACCATTCCATTTCAACTCCATTTCAACTTGTTTAATATCTGAATTAAAAGGCATATGCATATAAAATGAATGAATCAATTGATAAAAATTGATATATATCTCGCATATCCATTAATTAATTAGAAAATATCACCTGTTTAACGCACGCGTTAGATATGGCATAACAACAATAAGTTAAAGTGTTTTGTATTGTTTGTAAAATAACCGTGTAGAGTGATAAATCGACACATTTCGTCCGATAAAGGTGAGTTTTGAAAACAAAATCGAAACTGCTCAAGTTTATTGTCATATGGATGTAAAAAACAACAGAAATAAATAAAAGTAAGGTAATTTTAAGTCAAACAGATAACACACAAAACGAACTATCGTTTCAAGTAAATGCGTGGGTAACGCACATGACACAGCCAATGGATGCTTAATAAAAAAAATCAATATATTTGACTGTGCAATGACTTGTTTTTATAATATTTCCTAAACTCATACTGTCTATATGATTTATATTCAATATTGTGATTAGATGCCAAGGGGACAGTGACCGTTTTGTTTACTCTGGAGAACATTGCGAGATTCCTGTTGAGAAACTGTCCCTTTCGTCAACATACATCGCGGCAATCGCTGGTGGAACAGGGGGAGCAATCATCGTAGTTCTATTAGTGGTCATTGTTTGCCTTATCGTAAGGAACAGGAAACAGAAGGATGTTGACAAAAATCACAGGCAAGAGACAGGTTTAAACGACAAATCAATGATAAGTAATATATCAATCTAGCATTATGTTTGAGAATTAACACATAATTATAAGTTAATCTTGTCAGAAAAAATGGAGTTCATACACAAAAATAAATAGCACACTAAGTATCTTAGTTTTCACAAGACACAAGTATAACCATAGCATTAAGTCATGTCCCAAAGATTTGTTCATCCCGACCCAAGCAATGGGTCGTTTGCGGAAACGAGGTTAACCGCATTTGGCAGAACACCCGGCGCGATGGTTTGGATTAATTAACCATACACGAGCGGACATGTTGGATGTATTTTCTCCCATCTGAATAAAACAAAATATTGCAAAAATGTATTTTAATATTCTTTTACATACGGGCATTCCTCGACAAGATAAGGAATGTGCACATGGCAAATTATTTAGATTTTCTTAACTTGGATGGGAGAAGTTCTTTTTTCCCACCTCATATTAGTAGATCAATTTATTTTAGCCATGCTCTAAATTCTTGTCTTGCCCACGGGCAAAGATAAAACATGTACCCGTATATAACTCCTTTTTAATGGTCATCACATTGTAATTACGTCCCTTGTTGAAGACTGTCTTCTGTAGCATCATGGAAACATTGTCTTGTGGCAATATTTCGAATGATAATTAATTATTTCTCGCTTCAAATGTCGCCATTAAAAAGTGTCTACGCACCTTTCAAGAAATAATTCTTCTATCACTCCTCAAAACTATTTAAAGACTGATTTGACTATTAACATTAACACTCTCAACAGTCTGAATCACTGCGCGCCTATCTATGCCAACAACGAATTATCACATATCGATACGCACTATTTTCACTACGCCCAAAAGTGTTCCAGCAAAAAATTACGTTTTTTCTAAATTTGGTTTAACTGAGATGGGAGAAAAGGCATCTACCATATCCGCTCGTGTAAGATCGGTTCATCCCAACACTTGCGCAGGATGTTTTGCGGAAACTCGGTAAACCTCGTTTCCGCAAAACACCCTACGCTCGGGTCAGGATGTACCTTTATTTTACACTCTCGGCCTTGGACTATACTTATAATCTGATTTTAAACTAATTAATGCAAATTTTGGCGTATATCTGGCCCCAATATCGCGAAAAAACTTAGGTCAATTGTCAATCACAATCTCAACTCATTCTACCTTAAAACATGAAAATTCATTTATAATAAATTGATATATATATTTTACACATTACAAGAGCGCATACTATCATATAATATGTTCTTTATTACCTTTGGTCAAGATTGGAATGAAAAAATAGTCCACAACCAAAAATGTATTTGAGTACAATTCATTATTTTGACAGTTTGCGGTAAAATCAGCTGAGTAATATATTTGACTTAAGTATTTTTTGTGATACTGGGCCAGGGCATCGCAAATATTGACGTTATAAATGTATATCCCTTTTTATAGTATAAGCATCGAGGAGTTCAGTCGATCTCCTGCAAAGGGCGGCATGTGTCTTTCTACCGAGGTGTATCCGTCAACGAAACGCGACGACACATTGACGGGCGAATGGAAAGAACACAAAATCATCACCAACAGCCTGGGAAACGAGGTTATATTGTTGAATAAAACAAGTGATCTAACCTTGGAGGGTTTCTCAACATAACATGTTTTGTTTGTTGTTTATGGCCAGAAATGAGTATCCAACTTTATTGTTCTCATTAAGTATAATCTATGTTATAATACATATTAAATTTCCTTGAACGCAGCAACCAAGACTGCTAACATAAATTCCAGATAACCTTTGTACTAAATAAAGATTATACCTTTGGATGCAATGTTTTGGTTTCATCAGATCTTTCTTCCGCAGATGTATATGTACCAGCCGAATCCAAACGACATTCGAAGACATCCTTCCTCACGTATGTCGTCATCGGAGAGTGACTACAGAAGACCAAGGACTGTGTACGACCATATCGACACCGAATCAAAGGTAAGTCGGACAACCAACGGAAGTTTTGAAATACAGTTTCGAAAATAAAATAAGCAATCAGTTTATTGCATACACTGTTACATTTTTTACAATAACATTTGATTTATACTGTATAGGTGAAATAAACAGATAATACTAGTAACGAAAAAGTAATTCTTTGATTAATATTTTATTAAGTTGATATCAATACAATCTTGTATATAATAACAAAACAAAATGTATACAAGTTTTATTGAATTTCAAATTCGTTATGTGTTATTGCTTAAAATAAGTACGATATGTCTGATTATTACTGTGCACTTTTAGCAACTTGCATACATAATAAAGTACTGTGTTTTGCAAAGCATGTTACGTAACTCAGTTATAATTTCGTAATGTGACATTTGATATGTGTTTTCTTTCAGTATGAGATTCTGCGGCCAACTCTACGCCCAAATATCAACAGAATATGAACCACTTCAAATCATCGTTTTACACCAGCATAATTTTTAATTGATATTTCTTGGCTGCATTGTAAACATGTTGTATTTCGATGTTTAAAGTGACATCAAACTATATTGAAAACGCATCACATTTTAAACGTTTTGACATCGTTGTACATTCTGTTTGTTGTAGAAAGTTCAAAGTGAACACACTAGTGATCGATATTGATATAGTAATGTACGAGAATGTAATTCATAATAGTGCATGTACTTTAGGGATTCAAAATTATCTAAAGAAAGGTAATCTAGTGTTGTAATTTTATTTTAGATAATTTTGATGAAAAATCAAGAGGGGAATAAAACCGATCTTTTTAATTGTGATAACAAATGACTGTCAGTTGCTTTAAATAGTAAGGAGCAGTCGTTTAGGAAATAGTTGCTCTTTGAGAAAAAGTACAATACTGATAATTATGTCTAGCATTTCAATATTGATATAAATCGAAATTTAAGTCGAATTATAACAATATTGTATCAGGTAGGTTTATAGTGCATAATTAAATACACCAAAATGAACGCTTTCAGATAGATCAGATATGTATCAATTATTATTGATGAGTTTTATAAATAGTTTAAGTTATGACCATGTTTATAAATATACTAGAGTATATACATTTATATTAAATACTATAAACTATTTTTTATTCGGAGTAAGTTAACACACAACAATCAGATCATATCGTTGACAAATATGCATTCTTGTTCCCTCATACGTGATTCTTATATTCTATATGTATGTATATTTAAAACCTTAGTCTAAATCTGACATTCATTTTTATAATTTTAGAGTTATTTGTAATGGAATAGTAAAATAATAACGTTCACTTTTTATTAACACATCTGAAACAATCAGTATTGTGCGAACGTTATATCGTGATATATATATATATATATATATATATATATATATATATATATATATATATATATATATATATATATATATATATATATATATATATATATTTATATATATATATATATATATATATATATATATATATATATATTTATATATATATATATATATTTATATATACACCAGAGATATAATCCAATTTTAATATACTTTTGTCTGTTTCAAATATGTATGTAATAAACTTTCTTCTTATCTCTACTATGCACAAAACAAAATCCCCATGACATGTTTGATAAGGAGATTGTGCAGCTGATTTGTTTTAATGGATACATTTGTGGTCTGTAGTATTTCTGACATGATTTGAGATCTATTTTTGCTTCAATCGTTTCTTAGAATTAACATTCATAACTTCATATTAACATGCGAGCTTATGCGTGGTCTGTGCTCACCTGACCGTAACGACCTTTAACCAGAAGGGTTCTGAGAGTGTCATTCATTCAGTTATTCAGTGCACGTTAAGCAGACTAGTAAATCCTTATTGAAATTCGGAACCAACACTTTTTTTAACTCTTTGTTGTTGTTGTTGCTGTTGTTTTTGTTGTTTTATCATGCTGCTTAAGACCATTAAATTCAAATACTTGAATAATGATTTACTACTTATGTGTTATGTTTCGTTTTGCTATTGTAAATGCTTGTATATCAGTTACTGTCAATTGCGCTGATCTGAGTGTCTCATATTGTTATTGTGTGCGCGCTTACTCTTAGTTTGGAGATGTAGTAAATTGTATTAGTAATAAAACTCTCAATACCCCTCTTATGTGTTGGTCGTTTGTTTAATTCCAAATTAAATATATTAGCACATCACAACATATTTCACCTTTAAAGTAAACGACACAGCCGTAAACATCGTTATAACATGGTACAAGAGCCTGGAAATCTTTATATAATACTCTGTGTTACCGCTTTTGTTACGTTCAGCAAAACACGACGTCCAACCCCGCTTCCAGATGCTTAGTGAATTAAGAGTCATAAAAGCAAACGTTGAGTGTATCTATCATCTAAACATAGATATAACAATGCATTTTGCCCGGCCACTATATGGGGTTGGAGTACAGGAATGACCTTTGTCGTCTGACAGTACGGATATGAAATTTCTAATGAAATTTAAAGGTCGTAATGAACGTTTTGGTATATGTTCATTGTCTGCGTGATAAAATTGCAACCAAGACTTTACTTCGCATTGGGTTCAAGTACTAGGTACAGGGGGTAAGCCTTTCATATCTCCTATAGCCATTCAGATTTAAAGGCATTAGTTATAGTTGTTTTCGAATTTCAATGCCACATATTTAATAGTCAGAGTACTTAGCTCCACAAACAGCGTGTTTGCTTTTTCTTTATATTTTAAGTTATTGGTAGAATTCAAAATAGTTCAGACATATTTTTCCAGGACTAATGATCGAGTAAAATGTCAGGCTTTTTGCTAGAAGTAGTAATCGAATGAAATGACATCTTTCAAATACGAATGACCAAATAAATTGTCAGTTGTTTTTTGCAAGAAGTTATCATGGTTTTTTCAAGTAATATTGATGTAAATAATTGTACTCAAAACGAGAATATCCTTAATAAATTTAAGGCAAATATATCTTGACAGTTTATCCTGACAAAAAAACCGTGTCATTCGCCTTTAACAACGCAGTTCGGTGACGCCATTTTGTATCCAAGAATTTGCTTGTAATCAAGTCCGAAATAATGACTTTGAAACGGATATGACATCAGAAAATTAAAAAAAATATTGGTATGACGTCAAAATGATTTGTGACGTAATTTTGCAAAAAAGAGGGACATTACATATTATATTTGTAGAAGATTAGCATGATTATTTAAAACACCAGTAGGCGTTTATGATTAAGGATTATGGGTACCGTTCTGATAGTTTTCCATATTGTATTTTTGTCACTTAATCTGTTTTGTATGCAATTACCAATATGTTTTTTTTTATACAAAACCATAACGCAAAAGGTTCCATCTGCCGTCTAAAATATATGTGTGATAAATACAAACGTATAATGTGTCAGGCCATTTGAGTAGTTCTTTATGTAGTCCGTCCCCTTCACTTGGTCAAATATAATTCAAATTTTAAACAACACCCTGACAGCGCGACCATTTTCTAATCCAAGGATTCCCTTATCTGAAATGGGACACTTGAGTGTGTACTTTGAAACGATCCTTTCCCGTCCCATGCGAGATTTGTCAGCCTTGCGCAATCAAAGGTGTTTAGGTGTATCTATCTAAACATGTGATTTTTTTTCTGACATGAAACAATAATCTGAATCGCCTGTATGACTGTTCAATAATGATTTAAAAATTGCACGATATTGTACCTGTCATAGCGTTATTCTTTAGGAACGTGTACATTCGAATAACAGGAGTATATTTCATTCAATACTTTTTGTACGCGAGATTCAGGGCGTATTTAGGTAGTACTCGGGACACACGATGTCGACACACAATATTCAGTATAGCTCTTAAATTGTATTCGGTATTAAGCTACTTAATTATTTAAAACACAATCGGGGCCAAACCTGTCTCTAAAACTACTATTATGCGTTGAATCAGTTAAGAATAAGTATACCAGGGGTGGTCCACTTAGTTGTAGCCACTAGCGCTTGACTTCTGAAATCTGAAAACCCTATTAAGTTTTTCTTAAAACTGTATATATCTTAATCCTACAGCACACAAAAGATGTGTGTATAAAAGGTCCTGTATAAAAATGACATATTTGTCCAATTCATTTGTACGATGTATTCATTGAATGCCTAAAATAATAGAATATAACCAAAGTCTAGACAATATGCGACCAAGAAACAAGCCAAGTTTACATAAAAGACATGAAAACAACCATTTTAAGACATAAAACAACTATTTTCTTGAAATGGTCTTTTTCCATCCTAATATTGACAGGTTTGTGTCAACAAAGGCGCTGACATGAATTGTTATCAGTATTTTATCATTTTCATTTTAATTTTACATTTGTTTTGATAGTGCATGTGCCGACAAGAAATAAAAAGCAAATGGCAATTACGCCTTTTATTCAACAGTTTCATTGTTGTGTTTAGAGTATTATCTAAAATTGAAGTAAATGTTATAAAAGTAATTACAACAAGCAGAAGTGTAAATAATATTTAACTATTGTATGGCTGACGAGTTCACTGAGCGAGCTATTGAACTTGGCAAAGAGATTGATAGGCATCACATCCTTACAAATACTTTATAAAAAATTGAGCATTTGTGCTCAATAGTGACGAAAGCAGTTAAACATGTAATCTATTTTTATATTAACCAAAATGCACGGAATGTGCGTTCAGTAAACTATTCAATCGGTACGCATTATTCTTTTTGATTTAAGCGCATAATCAGCATGGAAACTACGGCTTGGTTCTCCGTTGAGTTGTAGTGTTTGGCATTAAGGTGTTTAATGCACTTAAAATTGAAGCGTTGTTAAGATCTGCTGGAAAAGGCAACATATATTTGACTTTGGCTGTCGAAAGTTCGAAGGCAATGGAACAAGCCCCTTCCAATGAGCCCAACACTATAACTTTAAATGTGCCACACTCTTGTGTTGCTCCCGTACATGACAATTTGCTGAATATAGCGTCGTTAAGAACTATAAACGGAATTCGTCACTCGCGTTGGAACCTAACGCAATCGATCAACAGCCGAGTGTATCATTTTTTCGGATTATAAACGGAATTCGTCATTTGTAATTCACATTTAATGCAATCGATCAACGACCGAATGTAAATTTGTAACGATTTATAAACAGACTTCGTCAAATTCACTTCACCACACAAACGGCAAGTACTTTACATGGCAATCTTCTTTTATGTCGAAAAATAGCCCATCGAGGTAATGTGTTTTTTGTACTTGTATAACCGACTTTAAAATAACATTCTTTTATCTTCTATCTTGTATTTTTTTATTCGACTCGATAAGAAAATGACGAATTGCGAACAGGTTAATAATATTATATTGAGCATGAAACTAATAATAAATTAAATTTACGAGCTTTCACGCTATCATAACATCAGTTATTTTAGATAGTGGGGATTCGGAACACAGGAGCTAGCTTATATGAGTAACAGTGAGTTTTATCAATTTCTAGAAAAGAGATTACTAAAGGTATGGAATGAAGTTTCCGCTTAAATAGTACACTTGACCATCAATGTATGTACACAGTACGCACTAGTAAATATTAAATGTTATTTGGTACGTAGGTCACTTTATTTGTATCACAACCAGTGCTAAATATTTCTTTGATCAAAGAATGAAAAGCATTGGAGAAAGATAATTTGATCATTTCAATCTGACTCGAGTACAATGATAATAATTGATCATTTCACTCGGGACTTCTGTTTCCATCTTTTATAAGATTTTGCGTCCCTTGACTTGAAAAAGAACATGTATGTTACAAGTGGAATTTACATGTTTATTGTCGTCTGTAGAGTAGTAATAGACATACTAGTATTGGCCGAATTGTCAATATCAAATTATGCGATATGTTTAATAAACATTTTGCGATTGACAATAACTATTTAAAAAAAAGAAACTGAAATAAAAAAAAAACGCCTTATTGCCCGTTAATGAGGCCCACTAAATAGAAAATGACATGTCACTTAATCCTCTGCATGACTCATTTTTGCGGATGACAAAGATGACAATAATTGAACCAGTAAAAACAGGAAAATCTCCATAAACCAACTGAATGCATGTTCTTATTTTTGAGTAAGTGATACTTTTGTAAAGCCTCCTGTCTGCGTACACACACAAAATCTGTTTGGTATGCAATTGCCAATATGTCTTTTTTAAAACAAAACCATAACGCAAAAGGTTCCATCTGCCGTCCCAAATATATGTGTGGTTAATACAAACGTATAATGTATTATGACATTTGAATAGTTCTTAATGTAGTCTGTCCCCTTACGTAGTCAAAATGATTAAAGTTTTTAAACATCACCCAGACACCGCAATCTTTTTGTAAGCCAAGGATTCCCTTATCTGAAATGGGACACTTGAGTGTGTACTTTGAACGATCTTTTTCCCATCCCGTCAGAGTTTTGTCAGCCTTACGCAATGAAACACTATAACTTTAAATGTGCCAAACTCTTGCGTTGCTCCCGTGCATGACAATTTGCTGAATGTAGCGTCTTTAAGAACTATAAACGGAATGCGTCATTCGCGTTGGAACCTAACGCAATCGATCATCAGCCGACTGTATCTTTGTTTCGGATTATAAACGGAATTTGTCATTTGTAATGCAAATTTAATGCAATCGATCAACGACCGAATGTAATTTCTCGAATTATGAACAGAACACGTCATATTTACTTTACCACACAAACGGCAAGTACTTGAAATGGCAATCTTCTTTTATGTTGAAAAATAGCTAATCGAGGTAATGTGGTTTTCTGTTCTTGTATACCAGACTTTAAAATAACATTCTTGTATCTGCTATCTTGTATATTGTTTTATCGCCTAAGGTTTCAACCCGATAATGACGCATTGCGAACAGGTTAACAATGTAATATTGAGCATAAAACCGATAGAATCAGTTATTTTAGATAGTGTTGATTCGGATCACAGGAGCTAGTTTATACGAGTAACAGTGAGTAGAGTTTTATCAATTTCTAGGAAAGATATTACTAAAGGTATGGGATGAAGTTCCCGCTTAAGTAGTACACGTGAACACCAATGTATGTACACAATACGCATTAGTAAATATTAAAATGATAATTGGTGCATAGAGGCCACGGAAAGGTCATGTCATCAAACAAAATTTGCTCCATCAGGGAAATATGTTAAAAAACACACACACACACGAGAAATGCATGAAATAAAAATAAATGTTGTTGAATTCAGTGTACGATCGTTTTAAAGATCGTGGATATATTTTCTGTGACATTCGTGAAATATAATACGAGCTTACACTGAATTCAACAAATATCTTCTTTATGATAATTTATGTTAATAGTATTTGTTCTCTGTTAAAAAGTATTACGAAAATCTAACTTGCCGTTATTGAAAAGAGTTCCTCAAATGTAACCAATACATTCAATATCTGCTATTAAGCAATGTGTCATTCGATATTATACTTGCCTCCGGAAATGGTTAACTGCGAAAATATCACAAAATTCACTAATTTATGACTGTACTATTTATACCATACATGGGATGTTTTCGCTTTTCATGTGATGACCATAGTTGTTCGCCTGTTGCTATTTCTATTCGAAACTTTACATGTCATAATTCAATATGAGTTCGCTACTAATTGCTTGGTAACTTTGACAAGATAGTTTAAAACAGTTTTTAAATCCGAACCTTCGTACTGTAACAATGTTTTGATTGAGCTTTTCGAGGGTTTTGTATGATTTAATAACGAACCCGGGAAAAGGTGCATTGTTATTTGTTTCTTAAAGTATAATAAGATTTCTCAAGATGGCGTCATTTTTAGAAGACTAGTGAACACAATCAACGATGTCTTAAAGGACATTTGCTTAAGAAAGTAAATTAGGTAGTTCATATCTAGCTATGCCGTTGATGACTTTTTCACAAACTTTCATGCGAATAAAGCATATCGATACAAACATGATTATGACTTTAATCACAATGGTGCATTCAATCAACTAGTCAACAATTTCTCTTGACATTCGCCTTG
Organism: Mya arenaria; assembly: GCF_026914265.1. NCBI lineage: Eukaryota > Metazoa > Mollusca > Bivalvia > Myida > Myidae > Mya > Mya arenaria. The sequence goes on along the minus strand of NC_069128.1, from coordinate 1,521,887 downwards.
AAACAAATTCATATGCTTATCACAACCCATGGAGCTAGCACGATATTAATGCACGTTTGTCATGTTATATGGAGTGCTTTATCAAGGGTTTTGAGCTAGTTCCGCGTTTTTAAATGAAAATATCTTCCTCAAATGAAATACATTTAACGTTTGTAGAAAGTTATTTTATTATAAATATATATTAAAATAATATTTTGTCAAAATCAGTTTTGCAGTGATCTGGTTTAATGGTCAAATTAATAAACTTTAATCAGAGTCTAGACAAATTCCGATCATTAAACAAGATTAATTGACACGAACGAAATGCCAACACCTATTTATTTATATTCCTTATCTAAAATGAGGCTAATAGTTAATATGTAAATAGTTAATACGGTATTTTCCTTCCCAATTTTGATAGTTTGACTTCAACAAATGCGCTGACATGAATCAATAAAGTTATTCTAAATTTTGAATTTTATTTGGACATTTTACTGGCGGTGATTGTACTGACAGGATCAATAAAGCATATTGCAGTTACGGGAATCACAGAGCAATCTCATCAATAAAAAGAGGTAACTTAAGCATCTACTTCGACATTCAGTATGTATTACTTTGCTTCGGTTTAACACTCAAAATGAAAACACACGCGCCCACAAACAAACATGCAAACACATGCATACACATACGAACTCGCGTGCACACACACACACACACACGCACACACGCACGCACGCACGCACGCACGCAGGCACGCACGCACACACACACACACACACAAACGTACAGTCAAGCGCACATACACTGACTTCTCTGGTGAATTCAAAATATAACCAGTTATAAAACGCACGTGGGGATTTTATCTGAAAAAGATGAAGGTGCTTGCAGCTTATACAAATATAAATAAACAAACAGGACATGCATGCACGAATAGAAATCGTTTCGTAATTTTAACATTTCCTTCCTCATATAGAAAAGCTGGTTCAAAACATATATGTTTTCTTAAATGCACATTTGATTTTCTTGCAGATTATTGACAATGCGCTTGTGTAACTTGCAGACGTACTTCATCTTAGGTAAACCAAGTACTTTTTTAGGACTATACCAAATGTAAAGGGGAACAAATAGGTTAATTAAAATACTTTGATGTTACCACATTATTGTGTATAAACATTCAATTTTCAAAACATAAAATATGATATAGGTACAGACAATAGATATAAGCCTTTATAATTTCAGATCTCAATTCTTTGCTACGTCAAAAATTATCCAGTAAAACGGCGCCAAACCATCGCTTTATTATTTATGCATAGACAAACCATATGTTTTGCTATTTAAAAACTTGTTTTCCGCATTAATTTTTATTGTGTACGTTTAATTAAAGAAAAAGTTATATTGTAACAGTATATGTTATTAAACGGCTAACTAAGAATATAAGCTTCTTCTTTAACAACTGTTGACTTATAATTATATTAGTAAATAAAAATCAAGAGATTACATGTTGTTAGTTTAGTGCCAAAACGTATGAAACCATTCCATATTTAAATGTTATTTGGTTCGCTCTGGCAAAAAAGCCCTACAGTTCAATAGGATTAATAACCCGCTATAAAGATCCATTTGAAAATTCACATGTTTTAACTTCTAGGCTTTGCACATTGTATTCCTTGACAATTATTTATGACTAAAGCGAGTTTTTGACTTGTTAAGGGATAGCTATATGCTATATTTCACTTACTTTACTTTGGGCCATGTATAACCATATATCCTTTTCTAACTCGTTAATATAACACGCATTTAGCTCCAACGTAGGCGAGGTCAAATAAGTTACGTTTATTGTATAAAATCACATATTGGTATCATTACGTTTCAGTTTCTGCTTTCTATGGAATATACAGAGTAACTTCATTGCAACATGGAGATGTTTGTACATGCAATTCACAAAGCCCTTCACCAAAATCAAGCTCATCATCTACATCCCCAACTGCGGTTCAAACGCTGACTACTTCAACAGTTAAAAGTAATCTAGAAACGGATACCATTCTTTCAGAGACAACAACAACAAAATCAACATCTACAACCAATAATGAATTATCTACTCCTTTAGAAGTAGCAACTACAACATCAGAACCGACTGATACAACCGATAATGGAACATACATCATTCCATCAGATACAACTACCATTGCACCGAATTCTACAACCAATCAAGGAACAATTACCACTTCATCAGATACAAAAACAATAGTTCCAACTTCTAAAACCGATAATGGAACAATTACCGCTCCATCAGATACAGCTACAGTACCGACTACTACAACCGATAAAAGAACAAATACCACTCCATCAGATACAACTACCACAGTGGCGACTACTACAACCGATAAAAGAACAAATACCACTCCATCAGATACAACTACCACAGTGGCGACTACTACAACCGATAAAAGAACAAATACCACTCCATCAGATACAACTACCACAGTGGCGACTAGTTCAACCGATACAGGAACAAATACCACTCCAACAGATACAGCTACAGTACCGACTTTTACAACCGATGATGGACTTAATACCACTCCATCAGATACAACTATCACAGTGGCGACTACTTTAACAGATCAAGGAACAAATATTACTTCCTCAGATACAACTATCACAGTGGTGACTTCTTCAACCGATCAAGGAACAAATACCACTCCATCAGATACAACTACCACAGTGGCGACTTCTTCAACCGATCAAGGAACAAATACCACTCCATCAGATACAACTACCACAGTGGCGACTTCTTCAACCGATCAAGGAACAAATACCACTCCATCAGATACAACTACCACAGTGGCGACTTCTACAACCGATCAAGGAACAAATACCGCTCCATCAGATGCAACTACCACAGTGGCGACTTCTTCAACCGTTCAAGGAACAAATACCACTCCATCAGATACAACTATCACAGTTGTGACTTCTTCAACCGATCAAGAAACAAATATCACTCCATCCGATACAACTACCACAGTTGCGACTTCTTTAACAGATAAAGGAACAAATACCACCCCACCAGATACAACTACCACAGTTGCGACTTCTTTAACAGATAAAGGAACAAATACCACCCCACCAGATACAACTACCACAGTTGCGACTTCTTTAACAGATAAAGGAGCAAATACCACCCCACCAGCTACAGCTACAACAATTTCGACATCTGGTGCAATAAAAAGAAGGAAGCGGGATGCAAACGAGAGCGAACGATCTGGTTTCTGGAGAAATGGGCATTGTGATTGCAATAAAAATGTGTCTTCCAGTTTCAGTGTTGGTAAGAAATAGTTTACGCATAAATATTGTTGTATATAACATGTAAAAACATTAATATGGGTGAATATATGAGCAACATAGCTCGATTTAAAACGTTCAGATTTACTTATTACTTAAAAGATCTGAATTATAAAATACCCACAACATTTGTTTTGCAATGTTGGCAATTTCTTTTAAACTTATTTCCGATTCATTTCGACTACTTTCTTTGTGTCCGTCTCAAATGTTTACTGTTTCCAAACTAAAATGAATCCTCAATCTTTTCTTTAATAATGATCAATCAAGATTCTTTGTACAAAAAACAAATTTCATAATCTGCTAGTCGGAATATTGATATGTTAATTGTGCATGTCATTTAATATTGTACTTTTGTTATCACATCACGTGTGTGTTGATAAATTCAGATAAACAATTGCGCATTGCATGTTCTTGCTAGTAAACAGGTATCTTACGCGATTGAAGAGATATCATTATTACATTTTCAGTATTGCTTCCTGAAATTTCATTTAATTAAAGTACCAAAATGAAACAACTAATTCAAATAAACTTCTAATGAACAAAACATCAAGCGATGCGGCTCATATATGTTCTAGTGCCCATCAGTGTTTTGCACTTTAAGTAATTGACAATTGTTATCAATACGCTTATCCGTTTTTGAAATAAACTGAATTGGTAAAAACTGAAATGGATAATAACGTACAATATTTGATTATTTTTCATATTAACAAAACATACTCCTGGTATAGATGCATAATTATACTTTTCCTCTAAGGTAGTGTCACCGTCTCCATACAGCTGCAATTATCATTAAAACATGCGATGTTTAATGAATCGATAAAGGGAACATACGAACTGGAATTTAAAGACAAGGTAAATACAATGCCCTATTAGCAAGTTCGCTTTCATCAATAACCAAACTCAAATATTGGCAGAACATAAATATGATATGCTGTTGAGCATGTGTGTAATAATAAACACATACATTATACAACAGATAAGTTTGAAATTTATAACCTTGAAATGTTAAACTTATTAAAGTAAACAATCTGATTTTTTATGAGAATTTACAATGAAAACCTGATACATATTCAAAATTCTGCTAAGGCTGTCGATATATATACAGTAAGCATGCTTTTGAAATATAGTATCGAGCCAACGAGGGTAACGTTATCACAATAAATATGTGACAACACGTCCGACAAATTTTAAGTCGACGATTTTAAAGATAATCATAAACATCTTTTATAAAGTCATGTAACCTGCAATGCGAATGAATCAAAATAATCGTTACAATCTAAATTAAGGCAATATCTTATAAAAACGGTACTACATATATAAATGTCTTGAATAATATGCCAAACGTTAAAGACACGAAGTGGGCACAAAATAATGTAATTCAAATTTAACATTAAATAAGGTGTCTTTTAAACGAGTTTTACCAGAAAGGTATACATAAGCCTCGAGTGAAATACGAATCAATAGATCAAATCGCAGTTTTAATCACAATTCATTCAGCAAATACGGTTTTGTACTCTTTTTATTGTTATATAGCTACGAATGAACTATTAGCAATGATGTTTGGTGACATATCGAAGATTAATTGTGTCAATACTTATTATTTTATTACCTCACCTTTTTTGAATATAATTTATTTATGTCTTAAGTGAAATATTTCATGAAAGTAACAGGGTAAGTATGGTTATTTTGTTTAGAACATATTTAAAGTAAAAACTCCTTTTAAAAAATGAAAATCAATACTTCATAAAGCAACAGAGATATCTTAGCATTATAAGGGCCACGTGATATGCACATTTGTAATTACATAGTGAGCGGTAAATTTAGATCGTTGTTTTCAGATCTGTTGCATTTTGTAATTGCGTTAAATGCATTTTTCCTATCTTTCTTGAAGTTAAAGGTTAAAAAAAATGTAAAGAAAATAAGTGATTTTGACATACATTCAAAAGATGTTTACATCTCTAAAACATACTGGGACTTTTACCTTCAATTACACATTTCACGTTGGATTAAACAAATACAATTGCAGGGAAAAGACAAGAACTCTTCAGTTTAACTTTTAAAAGCCAAAGAGACAAGTTTACTTTTCTAACAATTGTAGATTTTTTTGTGGTAATTTCAATCAGTCGTGTGAACTATTAACCACAAATAAAAATCAATAATATTTCAAAATTTACAACACATATTCACTGATCCTGGTAATTTTAAATGTCCTCATATATGATCGAACATAGTATTTGTGCACTAATTAAATACATAAACATGTTATATACTTTTAACATAATCATTTATTTAAATATAGGCTATACGATTTTATCAAGCACTGGGAAATATTTAATTAAACTGTTTAAGGAAACTAACTACTAAACTCCAAATATCAATGTTACCCTAATATACCAAATAAACATGTACAAGTATTCGAACTTTTTCTCACATTCTTAAGATAAAGCGTGCATTCTAAAATTTGATTACATGGAATACATAAAACTTTCTAGAACATCTAAAATTACTATACAATTACATTTAACAATGCATACTTGTCAAATGTGATATATTTATGTCAAACACTAATACATACTAAAGAGATGTGTGTTTGTTTATCGGTGCAGAAAGGGAAGTATTGTCTGTGACTATGAAGTCATTTGCAAAGGAGATGTGGATTTACAGCAGATAAATTCAACTACAAAAGAGATGGCCGATCAACCACTTAACTTTTCATTTTGCAAGAACTGCACAGTGGATGTAGATATAGCGGCTATCGCACACTTTTTACAGGCTGGTAATGTAGTTTGTCAATTGTCGCCATACAATGATTGAATTATTCTGAAATAAAACAATACAAATATGTTCATTGTATATCATATCGTCAGGTTCGCAGTTACACTGCGGAGACGATGGCTATGTAGGAATAAATAGACCGTTAGTGTCAAAGAAGTTGCATATTGATATACAGATAAAAACAGTGTCTAAAACAAGTATATTGATACAGAACCTGCTCTGAAGACAGCAAAATAAAGGAATCAGTCTTAAAAATAGTTTTGGGCTTGTTTATTAGCTTGATATTATGCATAGTAGCTTGCTTATTACCTTGAAATTATGCATAATTAAGTTATTTCTAATGTATTCCTTGTCATATTCTGGTATCTCTTTGTATTGTTTAAATATGAAAACTTATGCAAAACTCATTCATTCTACAAAAATATTCTAGCGGAGCAAAGGAGGACTTCGAGTGCGTGTTCGAACTGTATAATTGGCGAAAGATGTGTTCTAAATTTGGACAAAGGTTCTGTTCAGTGTATTGACCCTTGCAATACAAAGGATAACGGAGGATGTATAAACGATGGTGTATGCTACTTTGACAGGCAAACAAATTCCACGCAGTGCAGGTAAATATTCTGAACATGACATTCCAAGTTCATTGAACCCGTTCAATTTCTGGATTTCAAAAGCATGTGTGTATAATGTTTATGAATCAATTGCTATAAATTGATATCCATTCGTATATCCATTCGGAAATATCGCCTGCTTTACGCATGCGTTCAATATAATATAAAAACGCTAATTTCTGTGTTCTGTAATTTCTTAGTATGATCGTGAATAAAAACAGCGTAGATGGACACATCGGCACATTTTGTCCACTAAACGAACACTATGAGAACAACATCGAAACTGCAGTGACTAGAATTAAAGTTTTCTGGCATCTGGATAGAAAAACGACTGACAATAAATAACAAATAAGGTCCGATTTCGTAAATCAGATAACACACAAAGCGACATATCGTTTCAAGTAAATGCTTTGGTAACAGACTTGTCACGGCCAATGGATTCTTAATAAAAAAACATGACTGTTTAATCTCTGTGTATCCTTAACTCATACTATATTATTTATATTTATATAATATGATTAGATGCCCAAGTAGCGGTGACCGTTTTGTTTACTCTGGAGAACATTGCGAGATTCCTGTTGAGAAACTGTCCCTGTCGTCGACATACATCGCTGCAATAGCGGGTGGAATAGGGGGAGCAATCATCGTAGTACTGTCAGTGGTCATTATTTGCATTATCGTAAGGAAAATGAAACAGAAGAATGTTGACAAAAATGACAGGTAAGGGACAGGTTTAAACGACAATAAATAATAAATAATATATTAATCTATCATTTTGTTTGAAAATTATCACACAATTATACGTTGATCGCGTTAGTAAAATGGAGTTAATAAAGCATAATTCATAACATAGTATCTCGTTCTACACGTTATACCACAACATTCTTTCATGGCCGAAAGAGAAACATAATTATGCTCATCCCAACCAACGCTAAATGTGTTTTTCGGAGATGAGGTTTACCGAGTTTGGCAGAACACCCTACACCGGACATGTTAGATATTTTTCTCCAACCTTAATTAAACAAAATATTGAAAAAATGTATTTTAATCCATTCATATGAACAATTAATTAACATATTTTACGGATAACTGGTCCCAATATCACGAACATAATTAAATCGAATCTCAATCTTAATCTCAACTCATTTTACCTTATAACAATAAGAGTTCTGATATTTTACACCTTATAAGAGCGCATTCTATCAAAGAATATGTTGATTAAACCATGTGGTCAAGATTTTAATGAAATATTATTCCACAGCAAAAAGTATTTGAGTATTCATTAATCAATAGAATTTTCTGCTCAAGATTTTTTTCTTTGAAACTTGACAATCTTTAATCATCCCATTGCGCTAACAGGTATGTTTTAAAAAGTATAAACACATGCAAAGTTTTGACTGACACTAAGGTTTTATGTGGTTTAATGAGTTGGGTAAGATATTTGACATAAGTATTTTCGTGACATTGGGGCCAGAGCATCGCGAACAATTACGTGGTAAATGTATTTCTCCATTTAAAGTATAAGCATCGAGGAGTTAAATCGATTTCCTACAAAGGGCGGCGTGCGTCTTTCTTACGATGGGTATCCGTCAACAAAACGCGAGGACACATTAACGGTTGAAGGGAAAGAACACAAGATCATCACCAACAGCCTGGGAAACGAGGTTATATTGTTTATTATAATAATAAAACAAGTGATCTAACTGTGACGGTTTTCTAAACACAAATATTTTTGTCTGTTATTATAGCCGGAAATGAGCAACCGACTTTATTATTCTCATTCAGTATAAGTTATAATACAAATTCAGCGAACTCAGCGAAACCAAGACTGCTAACATATATTTCATATATCTCCCAGAATAAGTTGTGCACTAAGTAAAGATTAAACCTTTGGTTTCATTAGATTTTTCTTCCGCAGATGTATATGTACCAGCCGAATCCAAGCGACATTCGACGACATCCTTCCTCACGTTTGTCGTCATTGGAGGGTGACTACAGCAGACCAAGGACTGCATCTGTGTATGACTACATCGACACTCAATCAACGGTAAGTCTGACAACCGACAGATGTTTTGAAAGACAGAAAATTGAACACTCAGTTTATTTCTTACACTGTTAAACATTTTACACATTAACATTTGATTTAGACTGTACACTTGATAAGAACAGATAATGCTACTAACGAAATTGTAATGCTTAAAATAAATTTTTTTAGTTGATATGAACACAATCTTGTATATAATAAGAAAACAAAATGTATACATGTTTATTAAAATTGTGTTGGATTTCAAATTCGTTTTGTGTTACTGCTTTAAATAAGTCCGATATGTCTGACCCTTACTGTGCACTTTTAGCAACTTGCATACATTATAAAGTACTGTGTCTTGCAAAGCATGTTACGTAACTCAGCTTGTCAAGGAGACTATTAAATTTGTAATGTGAAATTTATTATGTGTTTTTTTTATTCAGTTTGAGATTCTGCGGCCAACTCTACGCCCAAATATCAACAGAATATGAACCACTTCAAATCATGTCTTTACACCAGCATAATTTCTAATTGATATTTCTTGGCTCCATTGTAAACATGTTGTATTTCAAAGTTTTACAGTAACATCAAACTATGTTGCTAGCGTATCACATTTAAATTGGTCGATATTGCTGTACATTATTTTTGAATCTTATTGTATTAAGATAAACGTGAACACACTAGTGATCAATATTGATATAGTGATATACCAGAATGTAATTCATAATAGTGCATGTACTATAATGCCTAATTCAAAATTATCTAAAGATAAGTAATATAGTGTTGTAAATTTATCGTAGATAATTTGGTTAAAAAATCAAGAGGGGAAGTGAATCGATCTTTATAATTGTGATAACAAATGCTCGTCAGTCACTTGAAATAGTTAGAAGCAGTACTTAATGAAATACTTGATGATTACTATGTCGAGCATTTCAGTCTTGATATAAATCGATTTTTAAGTCAAATTATAACAATATTATATCAGAATAAGTAGGTTCATAGTGAATGATTAAATAAACCAAATTGTGTTCTTTAATATAGATCGGATACGTATCAATTATTATTGAAGAGTTTTATAAATAGTGGAAGTTATGACTGTGTTTAAAAACTAGAGTATAGACATATATATTTAATATTATAAACTATTTTGTTATTCGGAGTAAGTTGTACAGCTGATACTACGTTTTAATGGATACACCTGTGGTTTGTATCAATTCTAGCACGATTTGAGATCTGTTTTAGTCGTATTTGTTTCGTTGAATTAACGTTCATAATTTCATATAAACATGCGAGCCTATGTGCGGTCTGTGCTCACCTGACCGTAACGACCTTTGACTAGGCGGGTTCTGAGAGTGCCATTCATTACGTTACTCTGTGCGCACTGAGCCAACTGGTAATTTCTTATTAAAATTCGGACCCAACCACTCCCTTATTCTTTCTCTTTTTTATTTTGTTGTTTTATCATGCTGCTTAGGACGATAATGTTCATTCATGCATTCACTCATTCTTGCTTTATGACTTACCATTAATATAGTATGTATTGTTTGCTATGAAAATGCTTGTATATCAGTTACTGTCAATTGCGCTGATCTGAGTGTCTCGTATTGTTATTATGTGCGCGTTTACTCTTAGTTTGAAGCTGTAGTTAAGTGTACTAGTAATAAATAATCTCAATATCCCTAATATTAGTTGGTTGTTTGTTTATTTCAAAATTAAATATATTAGCACATCATCACATCTTTAACCTCTTAAAGTTAACGACAAAGCAGTTAACATCGTTATAACAAGAGCCTTGAAATCGGCCTGTTTCACATTTCAAAATAACTTTTTTTTATAATACTTTGTGTTATTGCCTTGGTACGTTCAGCAAAAAAACGACGTCCAACCCCACCTCCAGATGCTTAGTGAATTCAGAGTCATAAAAACAAACGGCGAATGTATCTATCATGTAAACATATATATAACAATGCATTTTGCCCGGCCACTAAATGGGAGTGGAATACAATAATGACCTTTGTCGTCTGACTGTACGGATACGAAACTTCTAATGAAATTTAAAGATTGTAATGAACGTTTTGGTATATGTTCATTGTCTTCGTGATGAAATTGGAACGAATACTTTACTTCGCATTGGGTTTAAGAACTATGTACAGGGGTGAGCCTTTCATATCCCCTAAAGCCATTCAGCTTTAAAGACATTGCTTGTAGTTGTTTTCGAATGTCAATGCCACATATATAATGTTTAGAGTTCTAAGCTCCACTAACAGCGTGTTTGCTTTTTCTTTATATTTTAAGTTATTGGCAGAATTTTAAATCTTACAGACATATTTTTCCAGTACTAATGATCGAATGAAATATCAAGTCTTTTGCTAGAAGTAGCAATCGAATGAATTGTAAGACATCTTTGAAATACGAATGACCAAATAAATAGTCAGTTGTTGTCTTTGCAAGAAGTTATCATGATTTTTTTTCAAGTAATATTGATGTTAATTAATGTACTCAAAACGAGAACATCCTTAATAAATTTAAGGCAATATGGAAACATAGTACATATATCTTGAAGAGAAGACACACACCTATTCAAACTATAGGCATTGTTGAATTCCCTTTTTATAGAGCTCCACAAAACAACTCAACATATTATCCTGATAAAAACACGTGTCATTCGCCTTTAACGAATGAGCATCGCCCCAAATTAATTCATATCCGCAGAGATATGTTTTTTCAATTGCTTTCAATTTTGGTTATTTATTCAACACAGTCCGGTGACGCCATATTGTATCCAAGAATGTGCATGTAATCAAGTCCGAAATAATGACTTGAAACGGATATGATAAAATAATTTTAATAAAATATTGGTATGACGTCAAAATGATTTGTGACGTAATTTTGCGAAAAAGAGGGACATAACATATCGTATCTGGAGAAAATTAGCATGTTAATTTACAATACCAGTAGGCGTTTATGAAAAAGGATTTTGGGTACCGTTCTGATAATTTTCCATTTCGTATTTTTATCACTAAATCTGTTTGGGATGCTATTGCCAATAAGTTTTTTTTTTAAACAAAACCAGAATGCAAAAGGTTCCATCTGCAGTCTAAACTATATGTGCGATAAATACAACGTTTAATGTATCAGGCCATTTGAGTAGTTCTTAATGTAGTCCGTTCCCTTCACTTAGTCAAATTTAATTACAATTTTAAACAACACCCTGACAGTGCGATCTTTTTTAATCCAAGGATTCCCTAATCTGAAATGGGACCCTTGAGTGTGTACTTTAAAACGATATGTTTCCCGTCTCATGCGAGATTTGTCAGCCTTGCGCAATCAAAGGTGTCTTAAAATATGTGATTATGTTTTTTTCAGACATGAAACAATAGGCTGAATCGCCTGTATGACTGTTCAATAATGAGTAAGAATTATTACTATATGGTGTTCACTGACTGCGAATATATCGACAGTTGCTTTAAACCTAGCAATAATAAGTTTGAAACATATCACATGCTTTCTTATAAGTTAATTTATCGTATCATAACTCATTCTATTCCCATGGAACGTAAGTTTAAACATTAATGTATTATAAATGTAACGCTTCAATCATAGCAACTGGTAAATATAAACATAAATTTTATGTATTCATTATTGAGCATGGTTAATTCCATTATCTGCTTCAATGCAGTACAGGATAGGCTTTAATAACATGGTTTTCCGAAGTTGTAACGTTTTTAGTATTGTTCTGATCGTTATTAATCAACTCAACTGATAAGACGAAACTTGGTAATCTTTTGGTTATCAAATAAAAAAGGTTTCTATATGACTCGGCGCATTGCAAACAGATCAGTAAGGCAATCATCACACTGATAATGATTTAAAAATCGCACGACGCATTTTACCTGTCATAGCGTTATTCTTTAAGAACGTGTACATTCGAATAACAGGAGCTTATTTATATAGTAAAAGTGAGTATATTTCATTCAATATTTTTTTTAATGATTGCACAATTTCAGAAATTTTCTTTTTTTGTACGCGAGATTCAGTGCGTATTTAGGCAATACTTGGGACACACGATGTCGACACACAATACTCAAAATAGCTCTTAAATAGTATTCGGTATTAAGCTACTTCATTATTTTAAATACAATCGTGGCCAAACATGTCTTTTAAACAACATTGGTGCGTTGACTTAGTTAAGAATATGTATACCAGGGGTGCTCCACACCATTGTAGTTTCAGAATCGTCCAGATAGGTCAGAGCAACTTAAGTAATCTGTAAATAATAACTATGCATTGTAAAAGAACAGGGTCAGTAGCGCTTGACTTCTGAAATCTGAAAACCCTTTTAAGTTCTTCTTGAAACTGTATGTATCTTAATCTAATAGAAACGAAAGATGTGTGTAAGAAAGGTCATGTATAAAAATGATATTTTTGTCATATTCTTTTCTACGATATATCCTTTGAATGCCTAAAATAACAGAATATAGCCAAAGTCTACAAAATATGCGATAAAGAAACAAGCCATGTTGACAAAAAAGACATGAAAACAACTATTTTCTTGAAACGGTCTTTTTCCATCCTACTCTTGAAAGGTTTGTGTCGACAAAGGCGCTGACATGAATAGTTATCAGTATTTTATCATTTTCATTTTAATTTGACATTTGTTTTGATAGTGCATGTGCCGACAAGAAACAAAAAGCAAATGGCAATTAAAGTAAATGTTAAAAATGTATTTACAACAAGCAGAAGTTTAAATAATATTTTACTATTTTATATATATGACGAGTTCAGCGAGCGAGCTATTAAACTTCGAAAACGATCGATAGGCATTACATCCTTACAGATACTTATAGAAAATTAAGCATGTGCGCTCAATGATGAGGAATTGGTAAACGCAGTTAAAAATGTTATTTATTTTTGTATTGACCAAAATGCACGGAATGTGCGTTCAGTAAACTATTCGGTAAACTTAATCGGTACGCATTATTCTTTTTGAATTTAAGCGAAAGCAATGGAACAAGCCCCTTCTATTGAGCCAAACACTATAACTTTAAATGTGCCACACTCTTGTATTGCTCCCGTGCATGACAATTTGCTGAATGTAGGGTCGTTAAGAACTATAAACGGAATGCGTCATTCGCGTTGGAACCTAACGCAATCGATCAACAGCCAAGTGTATCTTTGTTGCGGATTATAAACGGAATTCGTCATTTGTAATTCACATTTAATGATATTGATCAACGACCGAATGTAAATTTGTCACAAATTATAAACAGACTTCGTCATATTTACTTTACCACACAAACGGCAATTACTTAACGTGGCAATCTTCTTTTATGTCGAAAAATAGCTCCTCGAGGTAATGTGTTTTTTGTTCTCGTATACCCGACTGTAAAATAACATTGTTATATCTTCAATCTTGATTTTTTTATCGCCTATGCTTTCGACCTGATAAGATAATGACGCATTGCGAACAGGTTAACAATGTAATATTGAGCATAAAACCGATAATAATTTAAATTTACGAGCTTTCAAGCTATCATAACATCAGTTATTTTAGATAGTGTGGATTCGGATCACAGGAGCTATTTTGTATGAGTAACAGTGAGTAGATTTTTATCAATTTCTAGAAAAGAGATTTATAAAGGTATGGGATGAAGTTGCCGCTTAAGTAGTACACGTGACCACCAATGTATGTACACAGTACGCACTAGTAAATATTAAATGGTATTTGGTACGTAGGTCACTTTATTTGTATCACAATCAGGGCTAATTATTTTTTTTATCAAATAATGAAAAGCATTGGAGAATGATAAATTGATATTTCAGTCTGACTCAAGTAAAATGATAACAATTTATCATTTCACTCGGGACTACTGTTTCCATCATTTATAAGATTTGACTTGAAAAAGTACAGCGTATGTAACAAGTGGAATTTACATGTTTATTGTCGTCTGTAGTGTCGTAATAGACATATTGGCCGAATTGCCAATATCAAATTATGCAATATCTTTAATAAAACAAACATTTTGCGATTGACAATACCTATTTAAAAAAAGAATGAACTACCTATTTTATGTATGGACTATTTCATGGAACATACTGTTACAATTAACCCGCTTGATAGGTATCATTTAAAATTTACTTGGCCACACGTGCTATTAATAGAGTTGTAGATCATTTATTCTTACAAACTTTGACCGCGTACATGTATACTCAAGCCTTTGACTAGTCCTTCAATGGTTTACCTTCATCAATTCAGTTTTCTACGGCCTAGCTCAGAAAAGGCTCGTCCAACAGCTCAACGCTAAAGGAGTTCCGCCTTAGCAAATAGTTCAGGTTATCGGCTATAACAACCTGGAAAATTATCGCAGATTGAAAACCAACCAGGCCATGATGATTTCCGACATGTTGTTTAAATAACCTCCGAAGTCTGCGCTCCTTCCTTCTCAAAATCATATTCGGGCTCATGGGGTTTTCGTAAACCCAAAATTTAACAGAAACGTGACATTCAACTTAAATTGATATGAAACTAATTCGCTATCGCATCAACAAATCACCTTTCAGCTGCAGAGCATGAATCCCCCCTGACACAATACCGTAAGATCTAGAGCCGGAGAGCGACAATAAATATATATATACTCTAAGAGAAACACTAGACAAAGACCTCCGTTGATTTTACGCATACATCCTATAATAAGTCCATATTTGTTAATTTAAATATGTTCAAGTTGTTCTCGAATGTACAAAAAATGTCACTTGCTCCAGGTCCATTAAACTGTATTTATATAAACTATATAAACAAAATTTCGACATGCTTTTGATTAAAAACTTGTTTTGTGCCTCAATAAATGTCAATAGTCATAGGTTTCGTTGATGGTAGTAGGGTTTTATTTATACATAATTTCAATTGCAACAATCATTTATATAAAGAATGGAACATGTTGTTAGTGGACGGACTGCTCGCGCGAATGGGACTAACCTTGACACAGCGGTTTTTCTACAGTTACTTCCCTTTGCATAGAGGCCACGGAAAGTGACTGTCGTCAAACAAAGTTTGTCCATCAGGTAAATATGTTGAAAAAACACACACACGAGAAATGCATGAAATAAAAATAAATGTTGTTGAATTCAGTGTACGATCGTTTTAAAGATCGTGGATATATTTTCTGTGACATTCGTGAAATATAATACGAGCTTACACTGAATTCAACAAATATCTTCTATATGATAATTTATGATAATGGTATTCGTTTTGTTTGCTTGTTTGCTGGTATTACGAAAATACAATATTTGCTATTAAGCAATGTGTCATTCGATATAGTACTTGCCTCCGGAATGGTTTACTGTTCACCAATTTATAACTGTACTATTTATACCATACATGGGGTGTTTTTCGCTTTTCATGTAATGGCTTTAGTTGGTCGCCTGTTGCTATTGCTGTTCAAAACTTGACATGTCATAATTCAATATGAGTACGCTACTAATTTTTTGGTAACTTTGACAAGATTATACAAAATAGTTTTTAAATCCGAACCTTCGTGCTGTAACAATGTTTTGCTTGAGCTTTGCGAGCGTTGTGTATGTTTTAAACACTAACCCCGGGAAAAAGGTGCATAAACTATTGCAATTTGTTTCTTTTAGTATAATAAGATTTATCAAGATGTACTAGTGTACACAATCAACGATGTCTTAAAGGATAATTGCTCAAGAAAGTAAATTAGGTAGTTTATGTCTAGCTAGGCCGTAGATGACTTTAATTTTTGTTTCATTGATATAATTTATTATGAATATGAAAGCTTGGTAACGACAGGGAAACATAACAGAATATATTAGAAGAAAATAAGCATGAGACAGATATCTTTTACAATACCAGTCGGCGCTTATAAAATAGGATTAGGGAATTTGTATGGGTACCGTTCGGAAAATTCGCCAGTTTGTATTTTTTTTATAAAATATGCATAATGGACTTAACATTACATAGCTGTAGCAGTATTTTCAATTTAGGTATAAACCGCATAAGCATATTTGAAGTTTTAAAGCCACAAATAATCATTTGAACGTTCCATGAACCCCGCAGATGAACAATACTGGTAAATTTCAACAAAAATGTTGTATATCCAACATTGAGCACGGTAATTCGATTTCAATATCCGCTTTAAATATAGTAAAACTTAACTATAACAATTCCTAATTGCTAGAGTCTTCAAATATTGTACCTTATTGAAGGAAAAGTTCTTAATACATTGTTTGTTAGATGGGCTTTAATGACATGGCTTTCCGTGGAAGTAACCTTTTTATTATTGTTCTTGTCGTTAATTATCAACAGGAGAGGAGAGGAAAGATTTCACAATGCAATCTGTTTGAAATCAAAAAAGGTTTCTATCCAATTCAAAATCGGCGCATTGCAAACAGGTCAACAAAGAAATTCTCAGCATGATACTGATAATTATCTTAATATACGAAGAGTTCACGATATGGGAGCTGTCATAACGTAATATAATTGAGTAAGTGTACATGTGAAGTACGGAAGATAATGTGTATCGGTAACAGTGAGTATTATATTAAATTCATGACTTTTTTATAGAATAAATATGGACAGAAATTCCCCCTTAATTGGTATCCGAGTTTCAGGGCTTATTATTCTACGCGATTGTAGAGATATCATTATTACATTTTCAGTATTGCTTCCTGAAATTCCATTTAATTAAAGTACCAAAATGAAACAACTAATTCAAATAAACTTCTAATGACCAAAACATCAAGCGATGCGGCTCATATATGTTCTAGTGCCCATCAGTGTTTTGAACTTTAAGTAATTGACAATTGTTATCAATACGCTTATCCATTTTTGAAATAAACTGAATTGGTAAAAACTGAAATGGATAATAACGTACAATATTTGATTATTTTTCATATTAACAAAACATACTCCTGGTATAGATGCATAATTATACTTTTCCTCAAAGGTAGTGTTACTGTCTCCATACAGCTGCAATTATCATTAAAAAATGCGACGTTTAACGAAACATTGAAGGGAACATACGAACTGGAATTTAAAGACAAGGTAAATACAATTCCCTATTAGCAAGTTTCTTTTCATCTGCTTGTTGCAAGAAGGTTACAAGTTTTTGTACGTTCTATCAATAACCAAACTCAAATATTGGCAGAACATAAATATGATATGCTGTTGAGCATGTGTGTAATAATAAACACATACATTATACAACAGATAAGTTTGAAATGTATAACCTTGAAATGTTAAACTTATTAAAGTAAACAATGTGATTTTTTATGAGAATTTACAATGAAATTAGTACATTCATATATTTGTTTCATTTTCGATTATTTTCAGCTTACTCAGTTATACAACACTACGGACACTTTTCAACGAATAAACATATTATACGTGAAGTAAGTTCAATATGCCTAAAAATATAAAAATAAACGTCAAATAAACCTGATACATATTCAAAATTCTGCTAAGGCTGTCGATATATATACAGTAAGCATGCTTTTGAAATATAGTATCGAGCCAACGAGGGTAACGTTATCACAATAAATATGTGACAACACGTCCGACAAATTCCCTTTCAATCTTTGATTGTAAGAAGCAAGTCGACGATTTTAAAGATAATCATAAACATCAATAAAATTATAAAGTCATGTAACCTGCAATGCGAATGAATCAAAATAATCGTTACAATCTAAATTAAGGCAATATCTTATAAAAACGGTACTACATATATAAATGTCTTCAATAATATGCCAAACGTTAAAGAAACGAAATGTGCACAAAATAATGTAATTCAAATAAACATTAAATAAGGTGTTTTTTAAACGAGTTTAACCAGAAAGGTATACATTAGCCTCGAGTGAAATACGAATCAATAGATCAAATCGCAGTTTTAATCACAATTCATTCGGCAAATACGGTTTTGTACTCTTTTTATTGTTATATAGCTACGACTGAACTATTAGCAATGATGCTTGGTGACAGATCGAAGATTAATTGTGTCAATACTTATTATTTTATTACCTCACCTTTTTTGAATATAATTTATTTATGTGTTAAGTGAAATATTTCATGAAAGTAACAGGGTAAGTATGGTTATTTTGTTTAAAACATATTTAAAGTAAAAACTCATCTAAAAAATGAAAATCAATACTTGATAAAGCAACAGAGATATCATAGCATTCAGAAGGCCACGTGATATGAACATTTGTAATTACATAGTGAGCGTTAAATTTGGATCGTTGTTTTCGGATCTGTTGCATTTTGTAATTGCGTTAAATGCATTTTTCCTATCTTTCTTGAAGTTAAAGGTTAAAAAATGTAAAGAAAATAAGTGATTTTGACATACATTCAAAAGATGTTTACATCTCTAAAACATACTGGGACTTTTACCTTCAATTACACATTTCACGATGGATTAAACAAATACAATTGCAGGGAAAAGACAAGAACTCTTCAATTTAACTTTTAAAAGCCAAAGAGACAAGTTTACTTTTCTAACAATTGTAGATATTTTGTGGTAATTTTAATCAGTCGTGTGAACTATTAACCACAAATAAGAATCAATAATATCACAAAATTTACAACACATATTCACTGATCCTGGTAATTTTAAATGTCCTCATATATGATCGAACATAGTATTTGTGCACTAATTAAATACATAAACATGTTATATACTTTTAACATAATCATTTAATTAAATATAGGCTATACGATTTTATCAAGCACTGGGAAATATTTAATTAAACTGTTTAAGGAAACTAACTACTAAACTCCAAATATCAATGTTACCCTAATATACCAAATAAACATGTACAAGTATTCGAACTTTTTCTCACATTCTTTAGATAAAGCGTGCATTCTAAAATTTGATCACATGGAATACATAAAACATTCTAGAACATCTAAAATTACTATACAATTACATGTAACAATGCATACTTGTCAAATGTGATATATGTATGTCAAACACTAATACATACTATAGAGGTGTGTGTTTGTTTATCGGTGCAGAAAGGGAAGTATTGTCTGTGACTATGAAGTCATTTGCAAAGGAGATGTGGATTTACAGCAGATAAATACAACTACAAAAGAGATGGCCGATCAACCACTTAACTTTTCATTTTGCGAGAACTGCACAGTGGATGTAGATATAGGGGCTATCGCACAATCTTTACAAGCTGGTAATGTAGTTTGTCAATTGTCGCCATACAATGATTGAATTATTCTGAAATAAAACAATACAAATATGTTCATTGTATATCATATCGTCAGGTTCGCAGTTACACTGCGGAGACGATGGCTGTTTAGGAATAAATAGACCGTTAATGTCAAAGAAGTTGCATATTGATATACAGATAAAAACAGTATCTAAAACAAGTATATTGATACAGAACCTGCTCGGAAGACAGCAAAATAAAGGAATCAGTCTCAAAATAGTTTTGGGCTTGTTTATTAGCTTGAAATTATGCATAGTAGCTTGCTTATTACCTTGAAATTATGCATAATTAAGTTATTTCTAATGTATTCCTTGTCATATTCTGGTATCTCCTTGTATTGTTTAAATATGAAAACTTATGCAAAACTCATTCATTCTACAAAAATATTCTAGCGGAGCAAAGGAGGACTTCGAGTGCGTGTTCGAACTGTATAATTGGCGAAAGATGTGTTCTAAATTTGGACAAAGGTAATGTTCAGTGTATTGACCCTTGCAAAACAAAGGATAACGGAGGATGCATAAACGATGGTGTATGCTACTTTGAGAGACATACAAATTCCACAAAATGCAGGTAAATATTCTGAACATGACATTCCAAGTTCATTGAACCCGTTCTATTTCTGGATTTCAAAAGCATGTGTGTATAATGTTTATGAATCAATTGCTATAAATTGATATCCATTCGTATATCCATTCGGAAATATCGCCTGCTTTACGCATGCGTTCAATATTATATAAAAACGCAAATTTCTGTGTTCTGTAATTTTTAGTATGATCGTAAATAAAAACAGCGTAGATGGACACATCGGCACATTTTGCCCACTAAACGAACACTATGAGAACAACATCGAAACTGCAGTGACTAGGATTAAAGTTTTCTGGCATCTGGATAGAAAAACGACAGTCAATAAAAAAAATAAGGTCCGATTTCGTAAATCAGATAACACACAAAGCGACCTATCGTTTCAAGTAAATGCTTTGTTTAATCTCTGTGTATCCTTAACTCATACTATATTATTTATATTCATATAATATGATTAGATGCCCAAGTAGCGGTGACCGTTTTGTTTACTCTAGAGAACTCCTGTTGTCGACATACATCGCTGCAATAGCGGGTGGAATAGGGGGAGCAATCATCGTAGTACTGTCATTGGTCATTATTTGCCTTATCGTAAGGAAAATGAAACAGAAGAATGTTGACAAAAATGACAGGTAAGGGACAGGTTTAAACGACAATAAATAATAAATAATATAATAATCTATCATTTTGTTTGAAAATTATCACACAATTATACGTTGATCGCGTTAGTAAAATGGAGTTAATAAAGCATAATTCATAACATAGTATCTCGTTCTACACGTTATACCACAACATTCTTTCATGGCCGAAAGAGAAACATAATTATGCTCATCCCAACCGACGCTAAATGTGTTTTTCGGAGATGAGGTTTACCGAGTTTGGCAGAACACCCTACACCGGACATGTTAGATATTTTTCTCCAACCTTAATTAAACAAATTATTGAAAAAATGTATTTTAATCCATTCATATGAACAATTACATAACAAATTTAACGGATAACTGGTCCCAATATCACGAACATAATTAAATCGAATCTCAATCTCAACTCATTTCACCTTATAACAATAAGAGTTCTGATATTTTACACCTGATAAGAGCGCATTCTATCAAAGAATATGTTGATTAAACCATGTGGTCAAGATTTTAATGAAATATTATTCCACAGCCAAAAGTATTTGAATTTTCTGTTCAATATTTTTTTCTTTGAAGCTTGACCATTTTTAATCATCCCATTCCGCAAACAGGTATGTTTTGAAAAAGTATAAACACATGCAAAGTTTTGACTGACAATATGGTTTTATGTGGTTTAATGAGTTGGGTCAGATACTTGACATAAGTATTTTCGTGACATTGGGGCCAGAACATTGCGAATAATTACGTTGTAAATGTATTTCTCCATTTAAAGTATAAGCATCGAGGAGTTAAATCGATTTCCTACAAAGGGCGGCGTGCGTCTTTCTTACGATGGGTATCCGTCAACAAAACGCGAGGACACATTAACGGTTGAAGGGAAAGAACACAAGATCATCACCAACAGGCTAGGAAACGAGGTTATATTGTTTATTATAATAATAAAACAAGTGATCTAACTGTGAGGGTTTACTAAACACAAATATTTTGTCTGTTATTATAGCCGGAAATGAGCAACCAACTTTATTATTCTCATTCTGTATATGTTATAATACAAATTCAGCGAACTCAGCGAAACCAAGACTGCTAACATATATTTCATATATCTCTCAGAATATATTGTGCACTAAATAAAGATTAAACCTTTGGTTAGATTAGATTTTTCTTCCGCAGATGTATATGTACCAGCCGAATCCAAGCGACATTCGACGACATCCTTCCTCACGTTTGTCGTCATTGGAGGGTGACTACAGCAGACCAAGGACTGCATCTGTGTATGACTACATCGACACTCAATCAACGGTAAGTCTGACAACCGACAGATGTTTTGAAAGACAGAAAATTGAACACTCAGTTTATTTCTTACACTGTTAAACATTTTACACATTAACATTTGATTTAGACTGTACACTTGATAAGAACAGATAATGCTTCTAACGAAATTGTAATGCTTAAAATAATCTTTTTTAGTTGATATGAACACAATCTTGTATATAATAAGAAAACAAAATGTATACATGTTTATTAAAATTTTGTTGGATTTCAAATTCGTTTTGTGTTACTGCTTTAAATAAGTCCGATATGTCTGACCCTTACTGTGCACTTTTAGCAACTTGCATACATTATAAAGTACTGTGTCTTGCAAAGCATGTTACGTAACTCAGCTTGTCAAGGAGACTATTAAATTTGTAATGTGAAATTTATTATGTGTTTTTTTTATTCAGTTTGAGATTCTGCGGCCAACTCTACGCCCAAATATCAACAGAATATGAACCACTTCAAATCATGTCTTTACACCAGCATAATTTTTAATTGATATTTCTTTGCTCCATTGTAAACATGTTGTATTTCAAAGTTTCAAAGTAACATCAAACTATGTTGAAAGCGTATCACATTTAAATCGGTCGATATTGTTGTACATTATTTTTGAATCTTATTGTATTAAGATAAACGTGAACACACTAGTGATCAATATTGATATAGTGATGTACGAGAATGTAATTCATAATAGTGCATGTACTATAATGCATAATTCAAAATTATCTAAAGATAAGTAATATAGTGTTGTAAATTTATCGTAGATAATTTGGTTAAAAAATCAAGAGGGGAAGTAAATCGATCTTTATAATTGTGATAACAAATGCTCGTCAGTCACTTGAAATAGTTAGAAGCAGTACTTAATGAAATACTTGATGATTACTATGTCGAGCATTTCAGTCTTGATATAAATCGAATTTTAAGTCGAATTATAACAATATTATATCAGAATAAGTAGGTTCATAGTGAATAATTATATAAACCAAATTGTGCTCTTTAATATAGATCGGATACGTATCAATTATCATTGAAGAGTTTTATAAATAGTGGAAGTTATGACTGTGGTTATAAACTGGAGTATAGACATATATATTTAATATTATAAACTATTTTGTTATTCGGAGTAAGTTAACACACAACAATCAGATCATATTGATCACAAATATGCATACTTGTTCGCTCAAGCTTGAATTTTGTATTCTATATATATTTCAAACCCAATTCTAAACCTGACATTCTTTATAAGAGTTATTTGTACTCGAATAATATAATAGTAGCGTTTACTTCTTATTAACACATCAGTATTGTGCAAACGTTATAACGTTCAATTATATATATACAATAGTGATATAATTTAATATTTAATATATTCAGAAAATAATTTTCAATTCTATAGATATATTTTTGTTTAAACCATGGTATACATAAGCTTGTTTATAAATTGTTTCGCCTTGCATGCATACAAAAACACTCGTATTACATGAATTTGGTTACGGGTCATGTTGGTCTGTTTCAAATATGTATTTTGTGCTATAGCCTTTGAATAAAGTTTCTTCTTCTTTCTACTATGCACAAAACAAAATCCCCACGACATGTTTGAGAAGGAAGTTGTACAGCTGATACTATGTTTTAATGGATACACCTGTGGTTTGTATCAATTCTGACAGGATTTGAGATCTGTTTTAGTTGTATTTGTTTCGTTGAATTAACGTTCATAATTTCATATAAACATGCGAGCATATGTGCGGTCTGTGCTCACCTGACCGTAACGACCTTTGACTAGGCGGGTTCTGAGAGTGCCATTCATTACGTTACTCTGTGCGCACTGAGCCAACTGGTAATTTCTTATTAAAATTCGGACCCAACCACTCCCTTATTCTTTCTCTTCTTTTATTTTGTTGTTTTATCATGCTGCTTAAGACGATAATGTTCATTCATGCATTCATTCATACTTGCTGTATGACTTACTATTAATATAGTATGTATTGTTTGCTATTATAAATGCTTGTATATCAGTTACCGTCAATTGCCCTGAATTGAGTGTCTCATAATGTTATTATGTGCGCGTTTACTCTTAGTTTGGAGCTGTAGTTAATTGTATTAGTAATAAATAATCTCAATATCCCTAATATGAGTTGGTTGTTTGTTTATTTCAAAATTAAATATATTAGCCCATCATCACATCTTTAACCTCTTAAAGTTAACGACAAAGCGGTTAACATCGTTATAACAAGGGCCTTGAAATCGGCCTGTTTCACATTTCAAAATAACTTTTTTTATAATACTTCGTGTTATTGCCTTGGTACGTTCAGCAAAAAACGACGTCCAACCCCACCTTCAGATGCTTAGTGAATTCAGAGTCATAAAAACAAACGGCGAATGTATCTATCATGTAAACATATATATATAACAATGCATTTTGCCCGGCCACTTAATGGGAGTGGAATACAATAATGACCTTTGTCGTCTGACTGTACGGATACGAAACTTCTAATGAAATTTAAAGATTGTAATGAACGTTTTGGTATATGTTCATTGTCTTCGTGATGAAATTGGAACCAATACTTTACTTCGCATTGGGTTTAAGAACTATGTACAGGGGTGAGCCTTTCATATCCCCTAAAGCCATTCAGCTTTAAAGACATTGCTTGTAGTTGTTTTCGAATGTCAATGCCACATATATAATGTTCAGAGTTCTAAGCTCCACTAATAGCGTGTTTGCTTTTTCTTTATATTTTAAGTTATTGGCAGAATTTTAAATCTGACGGGCATATTTTTCCAGTACTAATGATCGAATGAAATATCAAGTCTTTTGCTAGAAGTAGCAATCGAATGAATTGTAAGACATCTTTGAAATACGAATGACCAAATAAATAGTCAGTTGTTGTCTTTGCAAGAAGTTATCATGATTTTTTTTCAAGTACTATTGATGTTAATTAATGTACTCAAAACGAGAACATCCTTAATAAATTTAAGGCAATATGGAAACATAGTACATATATCTTGAAGAGAAGACACACACCGATTCATACTGTAAGCATTGTTGAATTCCCTTTTTATAGAGCTCCACAAAACAACTCAACATATTATCCTGATAAAAACACGTGTCATTCGCCTTTAACGAATGAGCATCGCCCCCTATTAATTCATATCCGCAGAGATATGTTGTTTCAATTGTTTTCCATTTATTTAACACAGTCCGGTGACACCATTTTGTATCCAAGAATGTGCATGTAATCAAGTCCGAAATAATGACTTGAAACGGATATGATAAAATAATTTTAATAAAATATTGGTATGACGTCAAAATGATTTGTGACGTAATTTTGCGAAAAAGAGGGACATTACATATCATATTTGGAGAAAATTAGCATGTTTATTTACAATACCAGTAGGCGTTTATGAAAAAAGATTTTGGGTACCGTTCTGATAATTTTCCATTTCGTATTTTTATCACTAAATCTGTTTGGTATGCAATTGCCAATAAGTTTTTTTTTAACAAAACCAGAATGCAAAAGGTTCCATCTGCAGTCTAAACTATTTGTGCGATAAATACAACGTTTAATGTATCAGGCCATTTGAGTAGTTCTTAATGTAGTCCGTCCCCTTCACTTAGTCAAATTTAATTACAATTTTAAACAACACCCTTACAGTGCGATCTTTTTTAATCCAAGGATTCCCTAATCTGAAATGGGACACTTGAGTGTGTACTTTAAAACGATATGTTTCCCGTCTCATGCGAGATTTGTCAGCCTTGCGCAATCAAAGGTGTTGAGGTGTACCTATCTAAAAATATGTGATTATGTTTATTTTAGACATGAAACAATAGGCTGAATCGCCTGTATGACTGTTCAATAATGAGTAAGAATTACTGATATATGGTGTTCACTGACTGCGAATATATCGACAGTGTTTTTAAAACCTAGCAATAATAAGTTTGAAACATATCACATGCTTTCTTATAAGTTAATTATTCGTATCATAACTCATTATATTCCCATGGAAAGTAAGTTTAAACATTAATGTATTATAAATGTAACGCTTCAATCATAGCAACTGGTAAATATAACCAGAAATTTTATGTATTCATTATTGAGCATGGTTAATCAATTTCATTATCCGCTTCAATGCAGTACAGGATAGGCTTTAATAACATGGTTTTCCGTGGTTGTAACGTTTTTAGTATTGTTATTATCGTTATTAATCAACTCAACTGATAAGACGAAACTTGGTAATCTTTTGGTTATCAAAAAAAAGGTTTCTATATGACTCGGCGCATTGCAAACAGATCAGCAAGGCAATCATCACACTGATAATGATTTAAAAATCGCACGACATTGTACCCGTCATAGCGTTATTCTTTAAGAACATGTACATTCGAAGAACAGGAGCTTATTTATATATTAAAAGTGAGTATATTTCATTCAATACTTTTTAAAGATTGCACAATGGCTGAAATTTTCTTTTTTTTTTGTACGCGAGATTCAGTGCGTATTTAGGCAATACTTGGGACACACGATGTCGACACACAATACTCAAAATATCTCTTAAATAGTATTCGGTATTAAGCTACTTCAATATTTTAAATACAATCGGGGCAAAACATGTCTTTTAAACAACATTGGTGCGTTGACTTAGTTAAGAATATGTATACCAGGGGTGCTCCACACCATTGTAGTTTCAGAATCGTCCAGATAGGTCAGAGCAACTTAAGTAATCTGTAAATAATAACTATGCATTGTAAAAGAACAGGGTCAGTAGCGCTTGACTTCTGAAATCTGAAAACCCTTTTAAGTTCTTCTTGAAACTGTATGTATCTTAATCTAATAGAAACGAAAGATGTGTGTAAGAAAGGTCATGTATAAAAATGATATTTTTGTCATATTCTTTTCTACGATATATCCTTGAATGCCTAAAATAACAGAATATAGCCAAAGTCTACAAAATATGCGATAAAGAAACAAGCCATGTTGACATAAAAGACATGAAAACAACTATTTTCTTGAAACGGTCTTTTTCCATTCTACTCTTGAAAGGTTTGTGTCGACAAAGGCGCTGACATGAATAGTTATCAGTATTTATCATTTTCGTTTTAATTTGACATTTGTTTTGATAGTGCATGTGCCGACAAGAAACAAAAAGCAAATGGCAATTAAAGTAAATGTTAAAAATGTATTTACAACAAGCAGAAGTTTAAATAATATTTTACTATTTTATATATATGACGAGTTCAGCGAGCGAGCTATTAAACTTCGAAAACGATCGATAGGCATCACATCCTTACAGATACTTATAGAAAATTGAGCATGTGCGCTCAATGATGAGGAATTGGTAAACGCAGTTAAAAATGTTATTTATTTTTGTATTGACCAAAATGCACGGAATGTGCGTTCTGTAAACTATTCAATCGGTACGCATTATTCTTTTTGAATTTAAGCGAAAGCAATGGAACAAGCCCCTTCTATTAAGCCAAACACTATAACTTTAAATATGCCACACTCTTGTGTTGCTCCCGTGCATGACAATTTGCTGAATGTAGGGTCGTTAAGAACTATAAACGGAATGCGTCATTCGCGTTGGAACCTAACGCAATCGATCAACAGCCAAGTGTATCTTTGTTGCGGATTATAAACGGAATTCGTCATTTGTAATTCACATTTAATGATATTGATCAACGACCGAATGTAAATTTGTCACAAATTATAAACAGACTTCGTCATATTTACTTTACCACACAAACGGCAATTACTTAACGTGGCAATCTTCTTTTATGTCGAAAAATAGCTCCTCGAGGTAATGTGTTTTTTGTTCTCGTATACCCGACTTTAAAATAACATTGTTATATCTGCAATCTTGATTTTTTTTATCGCCTATGCTTTCGACCTGATAAGATAATGACGCATTGCGAACAGGTTAACAATGTAATATTGAGCATAAAACTGATAATAATTTAAATTTACGAGCTTTCAAGCTATCATAACATCAGTTATTTTAGATAGTGTGGATTCGGATCACAGGAGCTAGTTTGTATGAGTAACAGTGAGTAGATTTTTATCAATTTCTAGAAAAGAGATTTATAAAGGTATGGGATGAAGTTGCCGCTTAAGTAGTACACGTGACCACCAATGTATGTACACAGTACGCACTAGTAAATATTAAATGGTATTTGGTACGTAGGTCACTTTATTTGTATCACAATCAGGGCTAATTATTTTTTTTATCAAATAATGAAAAGCATTGGAGAATGATAAATTGATATTTCAGTCTGACTCAAGTAAAATGATAACAATTTATCATTTCACTCGGGACTACTGTTTCCATCTTTTATAAGATTTGACTTGAAAAAGTACAGCGTATGTAACAAGTGGAATTTACATGTCTATTGTCGTCTGTAGTGTCGTAATAGACATATTGGCCGAATTGCCAATATCAAATTATGCAATATCTTTAATAAAACAAGCATTTTGCGATTGACAATACCTATTTAAAAAAGAATGAACTACCTATTTTATGTATGGACTATTTCATGGAACATACTGTTACAATTAACCCGCTTCATAGGTATCATTTAAATTTTACTTGGCCACACGTGCTAGTAATAGAGTTGTAGATCATTTCTGCTTACAAACTTTGACCGCGTACATGTATACTCAAGCCTTTGACTAGTCCTTCAATGGTTTACCTTCATCAATTCAGTTTTCTACGGCCTAGCTCAGAAAAGGCTCGTCCAACAGCTCAACGCTAAAGGAGTTCCGCCTTAGCAAATAGTTCAGGTTATCGGCTATAACAACCTGGACAATTATCGCAGATTGAAAACCAACCAGGCCATGATGATTTCCGACATGTTGTTTAAATAACCTCCGAAGTCTGCGCTCCTTCCTTCTCAAAATCATATTCGGGCTCATGGGGTTTTCGTAAACCCAAAATTTAACAGAAACGTGACATTCAACTTAAATTGATATGAAACTAATTCGCTATCGCATCAACAAATCACCTTTCAGCTGCACAGCATGAATCCCCCCTGACAAAATACCGTAAGATCTAGAGCCGGAGAGCGACAATAAATATATATATACTCTAAGAAAAACACTAGACAAAGACCTCCGTTGATTTTACGCATACATCCTATAATAAGTCCATATTTGTTAATTTAAATATGTTCAAGTTGTTCTCGAATGTACAAAAGATGTCACTTGCTCCAGGTCCATTAAACTGTATTTATATAAACTATATAAACAAAATTTCGACATGCTTTTGATTAAAAACTTGTTTTGTGCCTCAATAAATGTCAATAGTCATAGGTTTCGTTGATGGTAGTAGGTGTTTATTTATACATAATTTCAATTGCAACAATCATTTATATAAAGAGTGGAACATGTTGAGTGGACGGACTGCTCGCGCGAAAAGGACTAACCTTGACACAGCGGTTTTTCTACAGTTACTTCCCTTTGCATAGAGGCCACAGAAAGTGACTGTCGTCAAACAAAGTTTGTCCATCAGGTAAATATGTTGAAAAAACACACACACGAGAAATGCATGAAATAAAAATAAATGTTGTTGAATTCAGTGTACGATCGTTTTAAAGATCGTGGATATATTTTCTGTGACATTCGTGAAATATAATACGAGCTTACACTGAATTCAACAAATATCTTCTATATGATAATTTATGATAATGGTATTCGTTTTGTTTGCTTGTTTGCTGGTATTACGAAAATACAATATTTGCTATTAAGCAATGTATCATTCGATATAGTACTTGCCTCCGGAAATGGTTTACTGTTCACAAATTTATAACTGTACTATTTATACCATACATGGGGTGTTTTTCGCTTTTCATGTAATGGCCTTAGTTGGTCGCCTGTTGCTATTGCTGTTCAAAACTTGACATGTCATAATTCAATATGAGTACGCTTCTAATTTTTTGGTAACTTTGACAAGATAATACAAAATAGTTTTTAAATCCGAACCTTCGTGCTGTAACAATGTTTTGCTTGAGCTTTGCGAGCGTTGTGTATGATTTAAACACTAACCCCGGGAAAAAGGTGCATAAACTATTGCAATTTGTTTCTTTTAGTATAATAAGATTTATCAAGATGTACTAGTGTACACAATCAACGATGTCTTAAAGGATAATTGCTCAAGAAAGTAAATTAGGTAGTTTATGTCTAGCTAGGCCGTAGATGACTTTAATTTTTGTTTTAATGATATAATTTATTATGAATATGAAAGCTTGGTAACCACAGGGAAACATAACAGAATATATTAGAAGAAAATAAGCACGAGACAGATATCTTTTACAATACCAGTCGGCGCTTATAAAATAGGATTAGGTAATTTGTATGGGTACCGTTCGGAAAATTTGCCAGTTTGTATTTTTTATATTATATGTGATAATATAAAAAAATATGTATAATGGACTTAACATTACATAGCTGTAGCAGTATTTTCAATTTAGGTATAAACCGCATATGCATATTTGAAGTTTTAAAGCTACAAATAATCATTTGAACGTTCCATGAACCCCGCAGATGAACAATACTGGTAAATTTCAACAAAAATGTTGTATATCCAACATTGAGCACGGTAATTCGATTGCAATATCCGCCTTAAATATAGTATAACTTAACAACAACAATTCCTAATTGCGAGAGTGATCAAACATTTTACCTCATTGAAGGAAAAGTTCTTAATACATTGTTTGTTAGATGGGCTTTAATGACATGGTTTTCCGTGGAAGTAACCTTTTTATGGTTGTTCGTATCGTTAATTATCAACAGACGAGGAGAGGAAAGATTTCACAATGCAATCTGTTTGAAATCAAAAAAGGTTTCTATCCAATTCAATATCGGCGCATTGCAAACAGGTCAACAAAGAAATTCTCAGCATGATACTGATAATTATCTAAATATACGGAGAGTTCACGATATGGAAGCTGTCATAACGTAATATAATTGAGTAAGTGTACATGTGAAGTACGGAAGATAATTTGTATCGGTAACAGTGAGTATTATATTAAATTCATGACCTTTTTTATAGAATAAATATGGACAGAAAGTCACCCTTAATTGGTATGCGAGTTTCAGGGCGTATTTAGGCAGTATTCGGGACTCAGAATGTAGACACACAGTACACACTACACAAATAGCTCGTAAAAAGTTATTGGGTACGTAAGCTTTTTAATTTGTATCACAATCCGGGCCATAATTGTCTTTGAAAATCATAATGCGCGTTGAATAAGTTTTGAACGTGCATTCACCCTTTTATTGGACATCAGGGGTGTTCCGCACCACTGTATTTCGCAACCGTTCAGATAGGTCAAAGCTACTTAAAAATGTAATCTCTAAATAATAGTTTTGCATTTGCGAAGACCAGGGTCATCCGTGCTGTATTATTTAAAGCTTCTCAAGAAATATATATGTCCAAATGATCGCTGTAAATATTGTCCTCACTGACCCACATCTACTAGCAAGATGTCATTTTTCAAATTTAATGTTGGCTCAAATCATATACCGGGACCGGGCTTAACAATGCCATGATGTCTTATTATTACTTCAGGCTGAACTTAAAACAAGGATATCATGTTGCTGTAATTGAAATTCAGTTCAATTAATGTTGGAAAAAAGTCCATAAATTCCATGCGAAAGCGTATATCGATGCAAACTTAAGTATGTCTTCAATCACCATGATGCATTCGGTGTAACAGTGCTTCAATCAATTAGTCACCAATTACCCTTAACATTCGCCTCCTTGAAACACATGTATAGGCTTATAGGCTTATCCCAACTCATGGAGCTAGCGCGATGTGCATGCGCGTTTGTCATGTTATATAGAGTGCTTCATCAAGAATTTATGAGCAAGTTCCGCGTTTTAAAATGAAAATATCTTTCTCAAATGGAATACGTTTAATGTTTGTAGAAAGGTATTTTATTGTATATATATATATATACACCAGAGAAATAATCCAATTCTTCTTATCTCTACTATGCACAAAACAAAATCACCACGACTTGTTTGAAAAGGACTATTTTGCAGCTGATACTATGTTTTAATGGATGCACCTGTGGTTTGTAGTATTTCTGACATGGGTTAAACTCCGTTTTAGCCGCAATTGTTTCGTAGAATTAACTGTCATAATTTCATATGAACATATGCTAGTTCTGTGCTCACCTGACCGTAACAATATTTAACAAGGAGGGTTCTGAGAGTGTCATTCATTCAGTTACTCAGTGCACGTTAAGCAGACTAGTAAATTCGTATTAAAATTCGGAACCTACACTTTTTATGTTTTACTCTTTGTTGTTGTTGTTGTTGTTGTTGTTGAAATTGATTTATAATGCTGCTTAGGATGATTATATTCATTATTTCATTCATGCATACTTCCTTAATGATTTACTATTTATGTGTTATGTATTGTTTTGCTATTATAAATGCTTGTATATCAGTAGCTGCCAATTGGGCTGATCTGGATTTCTCATATTGTTATAATGTGCGCGCTTACTCTTATTTTGGACCTGTATCTAGTTGTTTTAACAATAAAGCTCTCAGTGCCCCTCATATGTGTTGGTCGTTTGTTTAAATAAAAATATATTAGCACATCATAACAGACAATGTTGTAGCTCACCGTGCAAAGTTAACAACAATGCCGTTAACATCGTTTTAACCTGTAATAAAGCTCTGGAAATCGGCCTATTTTAAATTTCAAAATAACGTTGTTTTTTTTATAATTATCTGTGTTTCCGCCTTGGTACGTTCAGCAAAACCTGACGTTCAATCCCGTCTCCAGATGCTATGAGAATTCAGACGCGGAGTGTATCTATCATGTAAACATATATAGCAGTGCATTTTGTCCGGCAATTAAATGGGAGTGGAATACAGAAATGACCTTTGTTGTCTGACTGTACGGATACGAAACTTTTAATGAAATTTAAAGACTGTAATGAACGTTTTGGTATATGTTCATTGTCTTCGTGATGAAATTGCAAC
The DNA here is from genome assembly GCF_026914265.1 of Mya arenaria. Classification (NCBI taxonomy): domain Eukaryota; kingdom Metazoa; phylum Mollusca; class Bivalvia; order Myida; family Myidae; genus Mya; species Mya arenaria. Next base: position 1,488,417 of record NC_069128.1, on the reverse strand, counting down.
CAAGACTTTACTTTCCATTGGGTTCAAGTACTAGGTACAGGGGTGAGCCTTTCATATCTCCTTAAGCCATTCAGCTTTAAAGGCGTTGGTTATAGATGTTTTCGAATGTCAATGCCACATATTTAATGATCAGAGTTCTAATGTCCACTAACAGTGTTTGCCTTTTCTTTATATTTAAAGTTTCTGGCAGAATTCAAAGTCTGTCAGACACATTTTTCCAGAACATTTTTTTTTCAACGAAGTCTGATGACGCCATGTTGTATCCAAAACCTTGCTTGTAATTATGGCCGAATTAACGACTTTAAAACGGATATGACATCAGAAATTTTAATGAAATATTAGTATGACGTCAGAATGATTTGTGAAGCAATTTTTTGAAATATCATAGACAAACATTGAAGAAAGGATTGTTGTTATGGATACTAAAATGGTTTGTAGACGTACATTTTGGACGGTGCCTCGACCGCACGCTCCGGATTGGTCCGAAGGTCTAATTTTTCGATCCGGATATTTCATGTATCCGGAAACATATGATATTTTTCTTATATCCTCTCGAAATCGCTCTTTTGACGATTTTTAATATTTTCTCCTTTTTAAAAGAAAGTCTTTTTGCATACTGAAAATATCAACTTGCGCTTTCTTAAAATGAAATAATAAACTTCTTCGCTAGGCTTTGTTGTGAACCGTGGGTAATTTGAAAATCTCGTAAGCAGGCATAACTAATGAGGCAGTTCCATTGGTTCCGCATGGTTCCAATGCGGAGATGTGCATCAATTATACTATCTTACTAATGTTTCTCTTAGAAAAAGTTTTCTAGTAAAATGCTTGATTGGAATTCGGTCCGCCTTGTCACAACCCTTAAAACAGCGAAAAAGACCACTCATCTGTGAAGAAAACCGACAATAAACAGTAAGACATGGAATGAGTTCAATTATAAAGTGGATTCATTTACAACTTACCGTGAGTATCATAGACAATTTGGCACGAAATAATACATCCATTACAAATTCGTTGGATCACGATCAGAAAGTGGTAAAATTGTGAAATCAAAGTCACTTTTTTTGCAAACGAAATTTTGTAATTCGAAATATGCACATACTTATTCAGGTTACTTTCTAAATAAAGCTAAATGTATGAATATGTGCATAGCGTATAGATCATGAAAATGGTGGCATTTTACTGGCGCCTTGAAAATTGTTTGGAATAATTTTCATGCCAATCAGGGTAAGTAAAAATTAACTTCATACCTTGTCCACAGACACTGCGATAAACCAATGATACCGGTTCAACGGTCTTCGCTGTTAAATTTGGATTTTGTCTTTAGTTATTAAAATTGTAAGGCTTTATGTCCGTTTGAGTGACAGTCATTATGTAGCTACATTAATGAGCGGTCAATGAAACCTTTTTTATTATTTTGATATTTGATATGTATCCCTGTACATATAGAAAAGTAATGTACATTTAGATTGAGGATTTGGGTGCGTAGTTGACAAATCACTCCAACCTAATAGCGATTACCTCTTCTTTGCCAATTATGTGGTCTCTATGTATATGCCATTCGAGGATTGCGCAAAAGCAGATGTGCAGAATATACTTAAGACTTGCTCTTTGTGTATACTTTCTATGAAGATTAACAAATACTATGTGATTCTTATTGTTTCATACCAAATACAAATACCTCGCAGGGTAAATGTTAATTGTTAATTTGGGTATTTCATGTCTAGGTATGCCGTAGATGACTTTTGAGCTCTGTGTTATTCACAGAGGGACATAACATATTATATTTGGAGAACATTAGCATGATAAAGTCATTTAACAATACCAGTAGGCGTTTATGAAAAAGGATGATGGTTACCGTTCTGGTAATTTTCCATTTTGTATTTTTGATATTATATGAGGCAAGATATTAGCAATAATTATATAGCTGTAGCCGAATTTTCAATTTAGGTATAAACCACACATGCATATTTGAAGTATTAAAGTCACAAATAATTTAAACATTTCATGAACCGGATTTTTATACTTGAACCGCATACTTTTGGTATTATTTGGAAATGTTTTGTTTAAAGATAAACAAAAATACCAATCATGCTTATGTTAACACGTGAGATGTCGTAGTGGCAAAACATTGTTATTCAACAGCAGTTAATAATGTTAAAACAGTTAAAGGTTTTAGTAAGTACTTACCAAAATAAATTGTTAGTTATACTTTTATGAGATGAAACTAAATACTAACAATCATTATGTTTTTAGTGGTCTACAGTCTTGAGTCTTGTGAAAACTCATCTACTTGGATAGCCACTGTCTAATTCTACCGTTCACTTAATTAAAATCAATAATCAATAATATGGTCAAAATATATTAATGACGACCAAACATTGTTGAAAGTTTAATTTATAATGAAATAAGAGATATTTTTCACAAAAAAAAAATGAAATAAAAAAACCTTATTGCCCGTTTATGAGGCACACTTTTGAGCAGAAAGAGACATGTCACTATATCCTCTGCATGACTCATTTTTTGCGGACGACTTCATTAACGTCATTACTTAAAATCGTTATAAACAAGTTATATCACAAAAAGAGGCGACATAATATGAATATAAAATATTTGTTTTTTCACTAAAAGATGACAATGATTGAACCAGTAAAAAGAGGCAAATCACCATAAACTAACCTAATGCAAGTTCTTATTTTTGAGTAAATGATACGATTGTAATACCTCATGTGTGCGTACGTACCCGAAATCGTTTTGGTATGCAATTGCCAATATGATTTTTTTAAATAAAACAATAATGCCGTCCAAAATATAGGTGTGGTAAATACAAACGTATTATGTATTATGACATTTGAGTGGTTCTAAATGTAGTCTGTCCTCTCAATTTGTCACATATATTTCAAGTTTTAAACATCACCAGACAGCGCGAGGTTCCCTTATCTGACATGGGGGTGTGTACGATCTTTTCCCCATCTCATCCCAGTTTTGTCTGTCTTAGGCAAACAAAGGTGTTGAGGTTAATCTTGATAAAACATGTGACTATCTTATGATTTTCCTGGCATGAAACTATAGGCAGAATCGCCTGTATGTCTGGTAACAAATGATTTTGAATTATTGCTTCACGGTGTATAATGACTGCGAATATATCGACATTTATTTTTAAAATTTTGCAATAATGAGTTTAAAATATATCACATGATTACTTATAAGTTATTTAATCGTATAATAACTCGATTCTATTCATATGGAACATAATTTCAAACATTTATATATTATATATGCAACGCTTCAATAAGAAATACTAATAAATATAAACTAAAAGTTTATATATTCATTATTTAGCATGTTATTAAATTTCATGATTCGCTTTAAATGCAGAATACCTTTACTACAACACTTTTTAACTGCTAAATTGATCCAAAATTTATCTTATGGGTTTTCCGTGGTTGTCATGTTTTTAGTATTGTTCTAATCGTTCTAAATCTTCTATAAGACGAAACTTTACATGGTAATCTTTTTGTCATTAAGCAAGGTTTCTATCTGAGTCGATATCGGCGCATTGCAAACAGATAAGGTCATCATCATACTGATAATGATTTAAATGTTCGCATATTGTACAATATTGAACCAGTCATCGTGTCAGTCATTTGAGTAAGTGTCCGTTCGGATTGCAGGAGCAAATTTATATTAGCAATAGTGAGTATATTTAATTTATGTTTTTAAAGAATGCCCATGGACTGAAATTTTCTTTCTTTTAGTACGCGCGATTTAGATCGTATTTAGGCAGTACTCGGGACCTATAATGTCGGCATACAATACTCAAAATAGCTCGTTAAAAGTATTCGGTAGCTATTCGGCATTAAGTTACTTCATTTGAATCTTAATCGGGGCCAAAAATGTCTTTTGAAACATTTATGTGCGTTGAATCAGTTAAAACATGCATGGAAACCTTTATTCGACACCAGGGCTGCTCCACAGAATTGTAGTTTTAGAATCGTTCAGATAGGTCAGAGCAAGTAATCTCTAAATAATAGTTATGAATTATTAAAGAGCATGGCAACTAGCGCTTAACATCTGACAACTCTTTCAAAATCTTCTTGAAAATGAATATATCTTAATCGATTAGAATACGATATAATTATGTGTCTTAGAAAGGTGATGTATTAAAATGGTATTTTTGTCAAATTCATTTGTGCGATGTTTCGCTTAAATGACTAAAAGTATGCATTTAAACCAAAGACTAGACAATATGCGATCATTAGACATGCCAAGTTGACATGAAAGACCTGAAAACAACTATTTTTATCTTTCTTATCCGATGTCAGTCTCTTGAGTCTTAAGTGTTTACTTGTTTAAATATTATTTAAATGACGACTGCACCGAGCGAGCGATAAAACTGGCCAAATGACCAAAAGGCATAACATCCTTACACATATTTGATTGGGAATTGAGCCATATTGTTCGCGGATATAATTGAGCATGTGCACTCAATGACGAAAACAAAGTGCAGTTAAAATATCATTTATATTTTATAAAAACCCTGATGTGCACGGAAGGCCGTAAAATAAACCATTCAGTCGTTATTCAACTTTCGTTTGGAACTAGAACGCACCTGCTTCATTATTTTCATACATACTACGGTTTGGTTTTCCATGGTAATACAATGTTTAGCACCGAGTTGTTTTTATTAACTTAAAACTTGACTTTGGGTGTTCGGAGATATTAGAACCTGCACATTCTCATGAGCCAAACAATTTAAGTTTAAATGTTCTACAATGCTGTTTGCTTGTTTTCGAATGATATCCGAATACAGTTTGTTTTATCAGAAGATAATAAGCGTAATAAGCCTTGAGTGGCATCAGGGATTGTACTCAAACTTGAAAGGTGGTGTGACACCGTCATAAAAATCACCAACGTTTCCCTAAGTTAATCCGAAAAAGATACTTCGGTTGTGAGTATTGATCATTAAACTATATACACGTTTTCATGCGAACCGCTTGTATCTGATTTCGTTATTTGGGATGAAAGCTCACGCACATGACCAACTGCTGAATACCAGTGTATTAAGAATCATGAAAGGAATTCGTCAGTTGTGATGAAATCTTTCGCAATCAACGGCCAAATGTCACTTTGTAACAAACTATAAACGGACTCGTCATGTGTTATGAAATACAACGCGATCGATCAACTGTCAAATGTTACTGCAAAACGAATAATAAATGAAAGTTTAAACGAAAATTCAGCGCAATCGATCAACGGTTGAATGTGATATTGTTACGAATTATAAACAGAATTCCCATCTGTGATGAATGCAATCTCAAGCAAACAAGTGGCGAATGTGACTTAAGTGCAATTAAAGTGGCCGCAGCGTTATTGATTACCTACTGGTAAAGACCTCTTTAGCAATTTGCATGATAAATTGTCGAAATCGCTTAAAAGGTTTGTTAGACTACACTATTCATAAACTCATTTCCATCAAAATGTATCGATAGTGCGGGTTATATTCCTATCATTCTACGCAATACATAATTATGTATTTTTTATAAATGTTCTTGTCACAATTTTTCGTCATTTTTGTCAATTATTACTATTTTGATTTATATTAACGTTGCTGATGACATCACGACTAAATGTTTGGAACATTATCAACAATATGGCTTGATCCTGAGCTTGACACAACATGACACAACATGTTGTCCTCTAGCGCTTGCGGAAGTAGTGCCGCTCCCCACAATATAAAACTTGTCCAAGTGAACGGTGATGAAAATTCGTTTTACGAAATATGTATAAAGAAAAAACAGTACACCACAATGCACTATTTTACACAAAAATTAGCTTACCATGTTTCTCTGTCTTTTTGTTACTTAGCTATTTGTACGATGTCTTCACACCATGGTAGCTGTCATTTAGTCAGCTTTTTAAAATATTTTATTTGTTTCTCATTGAATCAGCCCAGAACGTGTTTACGTCCTTTACAGGGCGCCACATATGTACCATTTCATTCATAGTGTTCCAATTTATTTCGAACGGTGGGAGCTCCGAACCACTGTAATATTATAATTGTTCAGAAAGGTTAGATCTACATAAAATAATCACACAATAATAGTTTTGTATTTGCGAAGAACAGGGCCATTGAACATCGCTTGAGTATTATAATATTTTTAAAGATTTAATTTTCTAGAAAGATATACCTTCCAAGAGCGCCATTTGTCCTATCGTTCAATCATATAGTTAGGACCGGTGTAAACAAAACCGTGCGATTTTATTGTAATTTCAGATATTCTTTATCTCAAAGATATCCAGATATTATAAGCTAAGCTAAATTTTTTATTGAAGTATTTATTGATTAATTGATTGATTATTTAAGAGTTTTAAGACTGAATAGAAACTATCATTATGATAATCACGATAACCATTTTTTTATTTTTCAAAATCAATTTTAAATATGTATTTTGGCTTATTGCTATCAGCTACTTAAATCTGTTCAGCTTAATAGTTTAATTCGGGCCTTTTCGTTTATTTTGAAACCTTTAAAAGAAAGATATCGATGTAAACTTCCAAGTATTTGCTCTCATGAACTTCCATGTCTCACTCGACAATTCAACAATTTACTTCTGTAATCGTGTTCGATGATATTTTTATCCTAACCAATGATACTAATAGAACAACGAAAGTTGTTCATATATGTTTGCCATATTATGTAGATTATTTCGCAAAAATGTATATGCATTAGTTTTGGGCTTTTAAAATGAACATACTTTATCGAATGGAGTACTATTAATAAATGTAAGAAAGGTATTGTATTTCAATGATATGGTTGTGAAAAATCAGTTGCGTCGATCATGGCTTACACATTGAATAAAGTCAAAGTCTATACAAAATGATTAGACAAGCTCATTTGACCTGATATAGATTAAAAGAAATTCTTGTCTAATATTCCTTATCTGAAATGTGACTCTTGACTCTTAAGTGTTTACTCTACTTAAACAATATTTTAAACATACTAGTAGTTGAGTTGAACAATTATAACGACATTCAGTAGGTACTCTGTTGCTTCGCTGTTGATATTTTCTTGTGTCATCCCCCATCAATACACCTAAATCCGGAATACCGCTTATTTTAGGACGAAACACGGAATACCTATTACTTTTGAACTTAACCTGGAAAACCGCTTTTTGTAATTTGTAATACCTCTGAGTCTTGAACTGGAATGTGACATTCCCCTTGGTATAACTGTTTTCACCCAGCTGTCATATCACGTCGATGTGTAATGTTATGGACAGAGTCAAAGATGCCTTCGACGCTATTACAACGAGAGCTAATGACCACAGGTGTCTGACTCATTATTTGTCTCTAAAATGTTGATTAATATCATTTTTGGTAAATATAATGAGATAAACAACACATCTGAAGATTATAAGTATCTTCCATTGTCGAGAGTGTAAGATAGGTTCATCCCGACCCGAGCGTAAAGTGTTTTGCAGAAACGAGGTTTACCGTGTTTCCGCAAAACAGCCTGCGCCAGGGTTGCGATGAACCTATCGTACACGAGCGGCTATGGTAGATGCTTTTACTTCCACCTCAGTTAAATAAAATTAAGTAAAAATGCATTTTTGCTGGCACTCTTTTGTGCGTAGTGAAAATAAATGCGTATCTCTGCCCGAGGACAAGATATGCATTTCTAGCATGGTTAAATCATTTGATCTACTTATCTGAGGTGGGAGAAATGTAATGCCCTTGATATCATCTGAGAGTTTGTAATGGAAATGGCCGCCTCATACGAAATTTTAAAGTGGATTTAGTTTGAAGAAATACGATTATTCCTAAAATTGTGGTGTTTGTCATTTTGTGATTTTTCGAAATGGAATTGTATTATCTATACACAGAAGCATTAAATCACTTTAATAGTTCTGTGTGTGGTGCAGTTTACACGGAAACTTCAGAAAGTACTTAAGAGCATGGGACATTGCGTTATGCATGTTTGTCTTCAGACAATTAAGTAATACCAACATATTGCATACTATTTTAAAGGAAATTGACTCCTCCGTTCATGTCACCTATTTTACGATGGATTGTTTCTATGTTGACATATGAATAAAACTTGACTCTAACGTGAAATCAGATAAGTTTGAGTCAAATACCTTGTTTCTTTCTTGTCATTACATATCTTCAGATTTGTTGTTGATCTCATTATATAAATCAACATTTTAGATACAAACAATAAGTCAGACGCCTGTGGGAGAAACCAGAAATCATGCCTTATTCGCTACAGGGAAGTTTACTTTAGTGCCTGTTCTAGTACACCTTCGGACAAACATTGGGGATTCAGTGACTGGATCGTTCTTTTAAAAGCTAATAAATCACATCTCATCAAAATTGATCCGAAAGAAACTAATTTACGATATGTCGGTTAAACGGGTATGGACCACAGGAGTGCATTTTTATGCGAACCGCAATAATCTGAATTCGCGGCCTGTAATAATGATACTGTGGCCAGCAAAGTGATTTACAGCCATAGTGCGTAGCATGTGTTTCTGCTGTTCTTGCATACAGCTCCCGTGTTGTGCAAAACCGCTTGGACGGGGGAAACAATACACACAAATTATTTGTCAATACAATGTAAACTAAATAACACCACAAATATATTACGTTTGTCATTTTGTTCGAATGTTTAAATTGCAGAGCAAATTTGGATTGCCTTTCGATACACACATTAAATAAGGAAATTTTGTTACAATGATTACACTTTGGTATATGATGAGTTTTCTTTACAAGATGACCATCATTCCTTACATTTTGAATCAAGTATATTGTTTGCAATAAGGAAATCAATTTATTGTTTTGAATTTGAAAAGATCCCCTGCATTGATTTTGGTAAATAATTAAAATTTGTTTATCATAACTTACGTAAGTTTTAATTTCTCAAAATGTGATACTTTTAAACGTTTCTAATAGATCGACATGTATGCCTGGGTCGGTCTTGATGACCTAGTATTCCTTTCAAAAGTATGGCTTCCTTTTAGGATATTTAAAAATGAGACTATGTTAATTCTGAGTAATTTCAATCAGAACGGTAATCGCTCAGGATAATTAACTTTTTACATAAAGCGCACTCTTAACATTGGAACCCCAAAAAATCATTTTATAATTTAAACGTCATCTTTACCTACACCGTATATAAATCAACGTTTTTATTTCAGAAAAGTTGCAATGCAGTTTTTTGGGCTTAAATCATTCGTCATCGCAGGTAAAACACTTAAAAAACAATTAAAATATTCTAGTTTAATTGTTCAAAGCGCAAACGTGTTACGTAAACGAAGATATTGAACTCTAACCAAATAAATTGTATCACCGTTATTATTATGGCCAAAATGTGTGTGTTTTATAACTGTTTCAATAAATGCATAGGTAAGTTTCGTTATTGAAAAGTTCTTTTTAACTTTTTACATTGCATTTTCTAAAGAGTGTACTAGTCTTATGTCTCAAAGATATGCATCATAGTCGTTTGTATTAAGGCAAATATGATAGTATAACAGCCTTTGAGTGTTAATCTTGGAGATAACTGCAATACGTTAGCATATGATCAAGTTTAACCTAAACTAATAATCAAACTGTAGGTAAATGGAATCAAAAGAGCCCGATCGAATCTAGATTGTAATAGTTAATATTGAATGTATTTCAGTAATTGTTCTTTACGGAGCACATAGCGGGTATTCATTACAAAATGGCGATGTTTGTTCATGTGTTGAAATCAAGACATCACCATCTAGACCCCAATTGACATTAACAACTACACCTAAATCAACACCATCAAGTAACAACGGTAGCAAGACTACTTCGGTACCATCTACACCTAAATCAACACCTACAAGAAGCAACGCTAACAAGACTTCTTCGGCACCAACTACACCAAAATCAACACTTACAAGTAGCAACGCTAGCAAGATTACTTCGCCATTAACTACACCTACGTCAACACTTACAAGTACAAACGCTAGCAATACTACTTCGGCACCAGCTACACCTAAATCGGCACTTACTAGTACAAACGCTAGCAATACTACTTCGGCACCAGCTACACCTAAATCAACACTTACAAGTACAAACGCTAGCAATACTACTTCGGCACCAGCTACATCTAAATCAACACTTACAAGTACAAACGCTAGCAATACTACTTCTGTACCAACTACACCTAAATCAGCACTTACAAGTACAAACGCTAGCAATACTACTTCGGCACCAGCTACACCTACGTCAACACTTACTAGTACAAACGCTAGCAATACTACTTCGGCACCAACTACACCTACGTCAACACTTACAAGTACAAACGCTAGCAATACTACTTCGGCACCAGCTACACCTACGTCAACACTTACAAGTACAAACGCTAGCAATACTACTTCGGCACCAGCTACACCTACGTCAACACTTACAAGTACAAACGCTAGGAATACTACTTCGGCACCAACTACACCTACGTCAACACTTACAAGTACAAACGCTAGCAATACTACTTCGGCACCAGCTACACCTTCATCAACACTTACAAGTACAAACGCTAGCAATACTACTTCGACACCAGCTACACCTACGTCAACACTTACAAGTACAAACGCTAGCAATACTACTTCGGCACCAACTACATCTACGTCAACACTTACAAGTACAAACGCTAGCAATACTACTTCGGCACCAGCTACACCTTCATCAACACTTACAAGTACAAACGCTAGCAATACTACTTCGGCACCAGCTACACCTACGTCAACACTTACAAGTACAAACGCTAGCAAGATTACTTCGGCACCAGCTACACCTACGTCAACACTTACTAGTACAAACGCTAGCAATACTACTTCGGCACCAGCTACACCTACGTCAACACTTACTAGTACAAACGCTAGCAATACTACTTCGGTACCAGCTACGCCTACGTCAACACTTACAAGTAAAAACGCTAGCAATACTACTTCGGCACCAGCTACACCTACGTCAACACCTACTAGTACAAACGCTAGCAATACTACTTCGTCACCAGCTACACCTACGTCAACACTTACAAGTACAAACGCTAGCAATACTACTTCGGCACCAGCTACACCTAAATCAACACTTACAAGTTCAAACGCTAGCAATACAACTTCTGTACCAACTACACCTATATCGGCACTTACTAGTACAAACGCTAGCAATACTACTTCGGCACCAGCTACACCTACGTCAACACTTACTAGTACAAACGGTAGCAATACTACTTCGGCACCAACTACACCTACGTCAACACTTACAAGTACAAACGCTAGCAATACTACTTCGGCACCAGCTACACCTACGTCAACACTTACAAGTACAAACGCTAGCAATACTACTTCGGCACCAGCTACACCTACGTCAACACTTACAAGTACAAACGCTAGCAATACTACTTCGGCACCAGCTACACCTACGTCAACACTTACAAGTACAAACGCTAGCAATACTACTTCGGCACCAGCTACACCTATATCGGCACTTGCTAGTACAAACGCTAGCAATGCTACTTCGGCACCAGCTACACCTACGTCAACACTTACAAGTACAAACGCTAGCAATACTACTTCGGCACCAGCTACACCTATATCGGCACTTACTAGTACAAACGCTAGCAATGCTACTTCGGCACCAGCTTCACCTACGTCAACACTTACTAGTACAAACGCTAGCAATACTACTTCGGCACCAGCTACACCTACGTCAACACTTACAAGTACAAACGCTAGCATTGCTACTTCGGCACCAGCTACACCTAACTCAATACTTACAAGTACAAACACTAGCAATACTACTTCGGCACCAACTACACCTACATCTACAGCAACAAGTTACAGCGGAAGATATAAACGAAGTGCAGTCGATGGCCAATTTTCGGGGTTTTGGAGAAATGGAAATTGTGATTGCTCTCAAAATGCATCGTCTTTCTTTGATATTGGTAATATTACATATGTTTTTCCCCTTTTTTTGTCATATCGAAAGTTAATTGATACTGGTTTTGATTAAACATAAGTAATTTTTTATTTTACTTTTTTGTCATGCGCAAATGCCATTCAAAAGTAGCATATTTGATCTTTTTTCTCTTTAAAATAATATCAAAACATCTGCATCTGCATGAACGGCAATTCAATTGATATAAACATTACCAAAACAAACTGCTCACTTCAATTCCAATGCTTTGCAGGTAGTGCAACTGTCTCTATCCCACTGCAACTTTCGTTAAAAGAAGGTGTGTTTAATAAATCGTTGAAGGGAGAATACGAACATCAATTCAAAATAAAGGTAAGTAAGTCCCATTCACAAATTTTTAAGGTTGTTGATAATAATGTCACTTATTGTTGAAGAAATTGCCACTTTAGAAATAATGTTGTATTTAGCCATTATTAGAAATTAAGTTATTTGTAAATTTAGGACAACAACTAAATTCAAAGAGTTTTACATAAAAGGGAGAAAATATGATTTTGTGCCTCGTTAATAAAATTTCCATGAAAATATCATGACATTATTTTTCAGCTTACCCAGTTATACAAAACAACCATAGGGTTCCAAAGTGTAGCCATACTAAACGTAACGTAAGTTATACGATTTAAACTATATGGTAATGTTGCTGGTAAAATATATTATACACTTTAAACTAAAATGTTGTTGTAAAATGATAACTAGTTAATTTAGTGGTCATGATTTAAAAGCGTTATTTCTACGAGAGTTAATCTTGTGTTTCGTCTTAAAGGTATAAAAGATGTTTAAGTATATTTTAATGTACGATTATTTCGATGAAGAATTTCTAAGGAACATCCTGCCTATAGGGTTTATGTATTGCTGGCTTCTCAGATTTAATAATGTTTGAACGAACGGTTAGTCTGAAACAGTAAAAATCCTGATTCCTTATCATGATTATGTTTCGCCCTTGTTTTAATGGGAAACAAATCATGATTTACATTAAAGCAAATTATAAACAGTCCGTTGTTCAGTTTTTACGCTTCATTGTTTGAACGTACCGTTAACATTAATCGCGTTCAATGATGGGGTCAACCATGATCTTCTTAAAAGATATTTCGTTGATATTATAAAACTGGGCTTCTCCCTGTATTTGTTTGTTGTACTCGAGCATATGTTCAAATTTTACATGTTGCGGTACAATACTTTTTTATAACAATAAATATTTTTGCTGCATGTCATTAGTAACAAAACTATTTTTAAAGTTTGTTAACACTATAATACCTAATTCGTTAAATGTGTGTATTTTCGGTGTAGAAATGGGAGTATTCTTTGCGACTATGACGTCATTTGCAAAGGGGATGTGAACTTGACGAAAATAGCTACAACTACAGCAAACATGGGAAAGGCACATCAATCAATGGACTTTACCTTTTGTCAGAACTGCAGCGTGGTTGTAAATAGAACAGCTATCGCACAAGCTATACATACTGGTAACATTTATATCTTTATAGTCACAGATTACCGTAGAATGTTAACATTAACGAAATATCTAAAGGATTGAACGCAGTTGTGTATATTCGAGTAAATAAAGCAAGTCATTTTAGATAAATGAAATGTACCAATTGCATTAAAGGGGTATTTACGCTAGTATATCCTTTACCAGACCCCGGCGTATATTCGATACGAACAATTCAGCGTTGAAATAATACATAATGGTATATGTAAACATGTACGAAATAATTATTTTAAGCTAGACAAGTGTTTTGCTCTATGAGGCAAAGCATCTTACTGTTTTGTCTGTTTTATTGGTACAAAGCTTATTTATAATTATTCTACATCACAATTGTAGCTGACCAAAAGAGAACAACGGATGCGTGTTCAAACTGCATAGATGGCGAAAGATGTGTTATAGATTTACAAAAAGGTGAGGTTCATTGTATAGACCCTTGCAAAGAATTGGACAATGGAGGATGCAAAAACGATGGTGAATGTTACTTTGATAGAAAGGCAAACTCTACAAAATGTAGGTATGTACTAAATATAAACTGCAAATTGATAAAATGCTGGTAAAATAGCACAGTGCTTTAAATTTGTTCATTCTTAGGGGTAAAGACGTGACGTTGTTCAAAATTAAAATTAATTAACTCAATTTATTAGTCAATTTGATATACTTTGCCAAAATGCTGGCTTATTACTTTAGATGCATTGTATACTTCGAAGAAATGGAGCTTGTACTTTCTTTAACGATATTTTAATAATTAATTATCGATTACACATGCTCAATTCGGTTGCAAATTATTTGAACTTTGGTAAAATAAATCAGTTTTATTAAAGTCTCATATGCAAATATTGTGTTTAGATGCCAAAGTGACAGTGACCATTTTGTTTACTCTGGAGAACATTGTGAAATTGCTGTTGAGAGACTGTCCCTGTCGTCAACGTACATCGCTGCGATTGCTGGTGGATCAGGGGGTGCAATCGTCGTAGTTCTGTCAGTGGTCATTGTTTGTCTTATCCTACGAAAGAAGAAGCAGAAGGATGTTGACAAAAATGAAAGGTAAGAAACAGGTTGACATCACATATGTCAATGATAAATTATGTATCAAACATGTATCATGTTTGGATATTATCACAGTACAAACCCAGCAACAAATAAAATATGATCTCATTTTACGGTAGACCGGTAGACACACGTACTGCCGTAGCAGTCTGCACATCTTTTCTTATATGAAACTATTTTATGCATGCTGTTGAATTGTCGACGGAAATAACAGCCTAGCAAATATTATCGCCGTAAATGTACATCTTCTACAGTATGAGCATGGAGGAGTTCGGTCGATCTCTTACAAAAGGCGGCCTGCGTCTGTCTTCTGATATGTATCCGAGAAAACGCGAGGACACATTAACGGTTGAAGGGAAAGAACACAAGATCATCACCGACAGCCGGGGAAACGAGGTTATCATTTTATTTTAACAAATGATTTTATGATAATGATTTTCCCAACACCAAACGTTTATTTTTTAATGAGCAACTGAGTTTTACAGAGTTTATTATTCCAAAAATAGATCATGTGATATACAATAAATAAAAAAAAACAAGATCTACAAGTTAGAATTAAATAGCACACTTAATGAAGATATTTTTTAAGAGCGATGCGTTATTAGAGTATAAACACAAACAATTGCGTTATTATGATTTTACTCCGAGCAACAGTTGCATACAATTTCCAGGAAAACACTCAATGCCATATCGTACAGATGTTAAATGAACACGTCCTCAGAAAGAAATAGTTGCAAAAACTCATAAATCAGTTAGCTTAAATCGAACAATAATCCGCCATTTAGTTCCGGACTGGTCATGGTACTCAATACTAACATGTTAGGTAGGAGTGATGCATTATTAGAGCATATTTCTATCCAAAGTAAAGCACAATAGTATTACAATCTCTGTAAAGCGCGCATGGTACATCCAATGCAACTAGCTCCGCACTGGTCATGTCTATGAACACAATTCCGCAGAAAGTATTTACGTTTGGCCCTTATTGGCCTGCATTATCTAAAACTATATTAAAGGCAAAAGAAACGATACTGTGTATTACTAGATAAGATGTAAACCTTTGAATGTCATTATATTGTTTCATCAGATATTTTTCCGTAGGTGTATATGTACCAGCCGAATCCAGAAGACATTCAACGACAGACTTCTTCGCGTGTGACGTCATCGGAGAGAGGCTTCAACAGGCCAAGGACTGCATCTGTGTATGACTACATCGACACCGAATCAAGGGTAAGACGTACATCCAATAAGAGATTAAAAATACATTGCCAAAAAATTAGAACAGTATTTCTGTTGCATACAATGGAACATTTACTACAATATATCTTGATAAAGACTGTATAATTGATATACACAAAAATCCTAGTAAATAATTGTACTGCTTAAAATGAAAATGGTATATTTATTTAATTGAAATATACAATTTTGAGTATGATAAAAGTGTATGTATTTATTTATAACAATTCAGTGAATTTCAATCTCTTCGTTTGTTGTTGCTTAAAACTTTGTCTTGAATACCTACACATTACTGCACCCTTTTATAATTTTGTATCTTGTTTAAACAAAACAATTAGGTTATTTAGTTTGATGCTGTTTTTTTTTCAGTGTGAGATTCAACGGCCAATTCTACGCGCAAATGTCAACAGAATATAAACCACTTAAAATCATATTCCAAAGAAGCATAATATTCATAGTGCAGGACTACATTGCAAACATTGTGTACTTAAAATATATCATACTTATGTATTGAAAACGTTTCACATTTGAAACTATTGTCATTTCTTGCATCTGTCGTATGCATTATAATCAGGATTTATAGTCAAAGTGAACACATATCTAGAGATCAATATTGATATAGTAATTAACAAATATGGCATTAGCAATATTACATACACTCTTATGTTTCATATTAATATTGAAATAATTAATATTTTGATTAATCTGTTGATGTATGTTCTTGTCATATGTAATGATGTTGTATGAACGCATATTACTCTTTTATTTGTAAATAAAGTTGTCACGCTAGTCGCTAGGTTCCCTAGAATGGAGTTAGTCGTAGTCACGAGGTGATTAGACAGTTATACAAGGTGTTCTTTTTGAGGAAATGCGGGATTGTAGGATATATGTGCTGTTACGATTATATACAAAATAAATAATTTAACATTCGTTGTTTTGGTCATTTATCATTAACATAAGAATACCTTGTTTGCTTCTCACCGAGAAAGAATAGTTTTGTTTAGAATATTTTATTTATACTTTTGTCAAAACTCAAGAAAATAATATTAACGATTTTTATAGGCACCAACGTGGCGTGTCAGTTTGGCCAAACGCGATTATATAAAAAATAAATAATTTTGCTATTCATCGTTTTTTAATCATTTATCATTAACATAAGAATACCTTTTTTGCTTCTCACCGGGAAAGAATATTTTTGTTTAGAATATTTTATTTATACTTTCGTCAAAACTCAAGAAAATAATATTAACTATTTTTATAGGCACCAACGTGGCGTGTCAGTTTGGCCAAACGCGTCAACAATTGTACAATTACGGTTAAATCTATGATATATTTCATTACGTTAAGTGTTCGGTGCAAGATGGAAACATTGTTAATCCTCCAGTCGTCTTGAAACTTTATTATAAAACATGGATTACATATGCAACGGTACAATGAACAATAATGATAAACTAAAAATATAAGTATTCAACATCGTGAATGTTTAATTAATTCTTATATCCGGTTTAATTTATAAAATTACAACAATTCTTAAACAGAAAGGAAATATGATACTATTCTAATTGAGAAAAGTGCCTTACATTTTGATAAATGGGCGTTTACAACTTGGTGCTACATGGTAGTTAACTCTTTATGATTGTTGTTATCAACATATATTAATGATTTAAATATATGAACATTTCGTGATATTAAGGGAGCTCATATAACGTCAGTTATTTGAATAAGAGACATTCGAAATAATGGAGTAAATATATGAGTAACACTGAGTATATTAATTTCATTTCAATATACATGGGCTGAAATCCCATCTTATGATACGCGAGATTCAGGGAATATGTAGGCATTATAAGGGACTCACCCTGTACTCGAAATAGCTCGTTAATGAGATAGGGCACAACAAATTTGAAGCTTTCATCTAATGTACCGACGGTTACCAACGCGTCAAAGTATGATCAAATTCGATACAATTCTAGGTTCCCACGTTAACCGTATGGGCGGGCCCAGGTGACGTTAAGTGACGGAAAGTGACAGATACCTGTCTGAAGTAAGAACGTAGTCCCCAAGACATTTGCCTTCTAAGAAAAACGCGACCGGTCCCAGCCTTCTAGGTCGTCGAGAAAGTGCCTAACTTAGCGGATCTAGGATCCCGAGTTAACCGTATTGGCGGGTCCAGGTAGCGTTAAGTGATGTAAAGTGACAGCATACCTGTCAACACAAAAGTGTTCAAAAACGCGATTCGATTTTCCCACGTTAACCGTATGGGAGGGCCCAGGTGACATCCGGTGAAGTAAAGTGACGTCATATCGGTCTGAACTTAGAACCTAGTCACCATGCCAGCCTCCGTCTAAGACGAACGTGCCCGGTTCCAGCCTTCTACGTCAACGCGAAAGTGTTCTAAAACGCGAAACGAGGTCCCCACGTTAACCGTATGGGATGGCCCAGGAGACAGCCGGTGATGTCATATCGGTCTGAAGTAAGAACGTAGTCACCATCCCAGCCGCCGTCTCAGACGATCTCGCCTGGTCCCAGCCTTGTACGTCAACTCAAAAGTGTTCAAAAACGCGAAACGAGTTCCCCAAGTTAACCGTTTTGGGGAGCCCAGGTGACAGCCAGTGACGTAAAGCGACTTCATATCGGTCCGAAGTAAAAACGTAGTCACCATGCCAAATGACGAACGCGCCCGGTCCCAGCATTCTACGTCAACGCGAAAGTGTTCAAAAACGCGATTCGATTTTCCTACGTTAACCGTATGGGAGGGCTCAGGTGACAGCCAGTTACGTTAAGTGACTTCATATCGGTCTGAACTAAGAACGTAGTCACCATGCCAGCCGCCGACTTAGACGAAAGCGCCCGGTCCCAGCCTTCTACGTCAACGCAAAAGTGTTCAAAAACGCGATTCGATTTTACCACGTTAACCGTATGGAAGGGCCAAGGTGACAGCCGTTGACGTTAAGTGACGTCATATCGGTCTGAACTAAGAACGTAGTCACCATGCCAGCCGCCGTCTAAGACGAACGCGCCCGGTCCCAGCCTTCTACGTCAACGTTAAAGTGTTCAAAAACGCTAAACGATGTCCACACGATATCAGTCTGAAGTAGGAACGTATTCACCATGCCATTCGCCGTCTAAGACGAACGCAACCGGTCCCAGCCTTCTACGTCAACGCGAAATTGTTTAAAAACGCGATTCCATTTTCGATTCTACATGGAAAAATTGGTCCCAGCCTGATCACGTGTAGGGATTCTGAGATATCTTCGAGATTTCCAACCCCATTTTAGGGCATTTTATGCGGCATTTTAGCTATAAAATAACCTTATAGGCGTTCATTACATCATTACGTCACACTTTTCATTCGCATATAAGGCTATTTTATACGCTAAAATGCAGCATAAAATGCCCTAAAATGGGGTTGTCAATCTCGAAGATATCTCAGCATTCCTACACGTGACCAGGCTGGGACCAATTTTTCTATGAAGCGGACGCTTAACCCTTCAAGATGCACCCCTCGTCAAAGTATGCACAAATTTGCGACACTTCGTAAACAAAACGCGCTCCTATATAGCTACTAAGGGGGAGCTAATTTCGAAAGTATCTTCGGAACCAATAATGATAGGAGGTTGGTTCTGGTATTGAAATTTACGTCTCCCCCATACCCTACGTGACGCACACGTCGGCGCGTCGCTGACGTTATTACGTCACAGTTTCCATTCGCCTATAAGGTTATTTTAGATTTAAAGCCATTTAGTTATGGTATATTTGTTCTCTGTGTATACGATTTTAACACAGAATTCTATTTGAGTATAACGTCAAAGTTTATTAAATAGTTTGCTGTTGTTTATCTCTCATGGCATGTAGAATGCTGGGTTTGTTCAGTAACCTAAAATGCCTCTTTGTAAATGAGATACAAAATCAGAATTTGACTTGCTGCTGGAAGCGAACCTAGGTCCCTTCTGTCGACTGTAATGATAACACTCTGTACAACTACGGGCAGCTCCTCGCTTACGGTTAAATAGAACATATAAACATATTTAACAATAACGTGACCTTTTTGCAATGTGCTTAACCAATAATTTTACGCGAACGACAATGTTAAATACCAAAGGAGTTCCGTATTCATGGCTTACACATATTAAATGATAAATTTTAAGTTTTGCATGTTTAGAGAGCCAAGAATTGTGGAGGATGTTTATCACACGATACAGTACATCCAAATTATTATGTTGCAGGCCCTAACTATATTACACACATACAATGTATTCACTCAGTGTAAAACATTTTTAATAAAGATTCACAAATTCTACCATAGTGGAAAGGTCAGAAATTGTCATACGACATTATAGTGCACAACTAATCTAATTGTAAATACACGTTGGTGGTGTGTAAGCTTATTTATATTCTAACACGGGCCTCACGCATTCGACGGGAGCTCCAATAAGATGTTAGTCGTTTTATGTTTTGAGCATAGTTCACAGACAGAAAGTAACCTTGGTTAGAGCTAGCCTGGTTCGTTAACGTGCACCAGTGTTAACTTGCGCATATAGGCTACTTGTATTTTAACGTGCACGTGAAAGATACTTGTATATAAACGTGGGGCTGTAAGTTACTTGTATATTACAGTGCACGCGTAGGTTACCTGTGCATTACCATGCGCGTATACGCTACTTGTATACAACCAGAAGCGTTTTCTACTTGTACACGACCGTGCTCGTGTAGGCTACTTCTACATAACCGTACACATGCAGGCAATGTGTGCCTTACCGAGCGTGTGTAGGTTACTTGTATACTACGGTGCACATGTAGCCTACATGTACATTACCATGCAGGGGTACTTGTTGAATATTTCTGTGACGCTTCTTGTACATGACTTTGCGGGTGTAGGCTACTGGTATATTACCTTGCTGGTGTAGGCAACTTTAACATTACCTTGCGGGTGTAGGCTAATGGTATATTACCTTGAGTGTGTAGGCTACTTGAATATTACCTTGCGGGTGTAGGCTACTTGTATATTACCTTGCGTGTGTAGGCTACTTGTATATTACCTTGCGGGTGTAGGCTACTTGTATATTACCTTGCGTGTGTAGGCTACTTGTATATTACCTTGCGGGTGTAGGCTACCTGTATATTACCTTGAGTGTGTAGGCTACTTGTATATTACCTTGCGGGTGTAGGCTACTTGTATATTACCTTTGGTGTGCAGGCTACTTGAATATTACCTTGAGGGTGTAGGCTACTTGTATATTACCTTGAGGGTGTAGGCTACTTGTATATTACCTTGCGTGTGTAGGCTACTTGTATATTACCTTGCGGGTGTAGGCTACTTGTATATTACCTTGCGGGTGTAGGCTACTTGAATATTACCTTGAGGGTGCAGGCTACTTGAATATTACCTTGAGGGTGTAGGCTACTTGAATATTACCTTGCGGGTGTAGGCTACTTGTATATTACCTTGCGTGTGTAGGCTACTTGTATATTACCTTGCGGGTGTAGGCTACTTGTATATTACCTTGCGGGTGTAGGCTACTTGTATATTACCTTGAGTGTGTAGGCTACTTTAATATTACCTTGAGTGTGTATGCTACTTGTATATTACCTTGCGGGTGTAGGCTACTTGAATATAACCTTGCGGGTGTAGGCTACTTGAATATTACCTTGAGTGTGTAGGCTACTTAAATATTACCTTGAGTGTGTATGCTACTTGTATATTACCTTGCGGGTGTAGGCTACCTGTACATTACCTTGCGGGTGTAGGCTACTTGTATCTAACCTTGCGTGTGTAGGCTACTTGAATATTACCTTGAGTGTGTAGGCTACTTGTATATTACCTTGCGGGTGTAGGCTAATGGTATATTACCTTGCGGGTGTAGGCTACTTGTATATTACCTTGTGTGTGTAGGCTACTTGTATATTACCTTGCGTGTGTAGCCTACTTGAATATTACCTTGCGTGTGTAGGCTACTTGAATATTACCTTGCGTGTGTAGGCTACTTGTATATTACCTTGCGGGTGTAGGCTACTTGAATATTACCTTGCGGGTGTAGGCTACTTGAATATTACCTTGCGTGTGTAGGCTACTTGTATATTACCTTGAGTGTGTAGGCTACTTGTATATTACCTTGCGTGTGTAGGCTACCTGTATATTACCTTGCGGGTGTAGGCTACTTGAATATTACCTTGCGGGTGTAGGCTACTTGTATATTACCTTGCGTGTGTAGGCTACATGAATATTACCTTGCGGGTGTAGGCTACTTGTATATTACCTTGAGTGTGTAGGCTACTTGTATATTACCTTGCGTGTGTAGGCTACTTGTATATTACCTTGCGGGTGTAGGCTACTTGAATATTACCTTGAGTGTGTAGGCTACTTGTATATTACCTTGCGGGTGTAGGCTACTTGTATATTACCTTGAGTGTGTAGGCTACTTGAATATTACCTTGCGTGTGTAGGCTACTTGTATATTACCTTGAGTGTGTAGGTTACTTGTATATTACCTTGAGTGTGTAGGCTACTTGTATATTACCTTGAGTGTGTAGGCTACTTGTATATTACCTTGAGTGTGTAGGTTACTTGTATATTACCTTGAGTGTGTAGGCTACTTGTATATTACCTTGAGTGTGGAGGTTACTTGTATATTACCTTGAGTGTGTAGGCTACTTGAATATTACCTTGAGTGTGTAGGCTACTTGTATATTACCTTGAGTGTGTAGGTTACTTGTATATTACCTTGAGTGTGTAGGCTACTTGTATATTACCTTGAGTGTGTAGGCTACTTGTATATTACCTTGCGGGTGTAGGCTACTTGTATATTACCTTGAGTGTATAGGCTATTTGTATATAACCTTGCGGGTATAGGCTACTTGTATATTACCTTGCGGGTATAGGCTACTTGTATATTACCTTGAGTGTGTAGGCTAATTGAATATAACCTTGCGTGTGTAGGCTACTTGAATATTACCTTGCGGGTGTAGGCTA
This sequence comes from Mya arenaria, assembly GCF_026914265.1. Classification (NCBI taxonomy): domain Eukaryota; kingdom Metazoa; phylum Mollusca; class Bivalvia; order Myida; family Myidae; genus Mya; species Mya arenaria. The sequence goes on along the minus strand of NC_069128.1, from coordinate 1,465,681 downwards.
CTTGTATATTACCTTTGGTGTGCAGGCTACCTGTATATTACCTTGCGGGTGTAGGCTACTTGTATATTACCTTGAGTGTGTAGGCTAATTGAATATAACCTTGAGTGTGTAGGCTACTTGTATATAACCTTGCGGGTGTAGGCTACTTGTATATTACCTTGCGGGTGTAGGCTACCTGTATATTACCTTGCGGGTGTAGGCTACTTGTATATAACCTTGCGGGTGTAGGCTATTTGTATATAACCTTGCGGGTGTAGGCTACTTGTATATAACCTTGCGGGTGTAGGCTACTTGTATATTACCTTGCGGGTGTAGGCTACTTGTATATTACCTTGAGTGTGTAGGCTATTTGTATATAACCTTGGGGGTGTAGGCTACTTGTATATTACCTTGCGGGTATAGGCTACTTGTATATTACCTTGAGTGTGTAGGCTACCTGTACATTACCTTGCGGGTGTAGGCTACTTGTATATTACCTTGCTGGTGTAGGCTACTTGTATATTACCTTGCGTTTGTAGGCTACTTGTATATTACCTTGATTGTGTAGGCTACTTGAATATTACCTTGGGTGTGTAGGCTACTTGTATATTACCTTGAGTGTGTAGGCTACTTGAATATTACCTTGCATGTGTAGGCTACTTGAATATTACCTTGCGTGTGTAGGCTACTTGTATATTACCTTGCGGGTGTAGGCTACTTGTATATTACCTTGCGTGTGTAGGCTACTTGAATATTACCTTGCGTGTGTATGCTACTTGTATATTACCTTGCGGGTGTAGGCTACTTGAATATTACCTTTTGTGTGTAGGCTACCTGTATATTACCTTGCGGGTGTAGGCTACTTGTATATTACCTTGCGGGTGTAAGCTACTTAAATATTACCTTGAGTGTGTATGCTACTTGTATATTACCTTGTGGGTGTAGGCTACTTGTATATTACCTTGAGTGTGTAGGCTACTTGAATATTACCTTGCGTGTGTAGGCTACTTGAATATTACCTTGCGTGTGTAGGCTACTTGTGTATTACCTTGCGGGTGTAGGTTACTTGAATATTACCTTGCGTGTGTAGGCTACTTGTATATTACCTTGAGTGTGTAGGCTACTTGTATATTACCTTGCGTGTGTAGGCTACTTGAATATTACCTTGCGTGTGTAGGCTACTTGAATACTACCTTGCGTGTGTAGGCTACTTGAATATTACCTTGCGTGTGTAGGCTACTTGTATATTACCTTGCGTGTGTAGGCTACTTGAATACTACCTTGCGTGTGTAGGCTACTTGAATACTACCTTGCGTGTGTAGGCTACTTGAATATTACCTTGCGTGTGTAGGCTACTTGAATATTACCTTGCGTGTGTAGGCTACTTGAATACTACCTTGCGTGTGTAGGCTACTTGAATACTACCTTGCGTGTGTAGGCTACTTGTATATTACCTTGCGTGTGTAGGCTACTTGAATATTACCTTGCGTGTGTAGGCTACTTGAATATTACCTTGCGTGTGTAGGCTACTTGAATATTACCTTGAGTGTGTAGGCTACTTGTATATTACCTTGCGGGTGTAGGCTACTTGTATATTACCTTGCGGGTGTAGGCTACTTGTATATTACCTTGCGTGTGAAGGCTACTTGTATATTACCTTGAGTGTGTAGGCTACTTGTATATTACCTTGCGTGTGTAGGCTACTTGAATATTACCTTGCGTGTGTAGGCTACTTGTATATTACCTTGAGTGTGTAGGCTACTTGTATATTACCTTGCGTGTGTAGGCTACTTGTATTTTACCTTGAGTGTGTAAGCTACTTGTATATTACCTTGCGTGTGTAGGCTACTTGTATATTACCTTGCGTGTGTAGGCTACTTGTATTTTACCTTGAGTGTGTAAGCTACTTGTATATTACCTTGCGGGTGTAGGCTACTTGTATATTACCTTGCGGGTGTAGACTACTTGTATATTACCTTGCGTGTGTAGGCTACTTGTATATTACCTTGCGTGTGTAGGCTACCTGTATATTACCTTGCGGGTGTAGGCTACTTGAATATTACCTTGCGGGTGTAGGCTACTTGTATATTACCTTGCGTGTGTAGGCTACTTGTATATTACCTTGAGTGTGTAGGCTACTTGTATATTACCTTGAGTGTGTAGGCTACTTGTATATTACCTTGCGTGTGTAGGCTACTTGTATATTACCTTGAGTGTGTAGGCTACTTGAATACTACCTTGCGTATGTAGGCTACTTGTATATTACCTTGAGTGTGTAGGCTACTTGTATATTACCTTGCGGGTGTAGGCTACTTGAATATTACCTTGTGGGTGTAGGCTACTTAAATATTACCTTGAGTGTGTAGGCTACTTGTATATTACCTTGCGGGTGTAGGCTACTTGTATATTACCTTGCGGGTGTAGGCTACTTAAATATTACCTTGAGTGTGTATGCTACTTGTATATTACCTTGCGGGTGTAGGCTACCTGTATATTACCTTGAATGTGTAGGCTACTTGTATATTACCTTGCGGGTGTAGGCTACTTGTATATTACCTTGAGTGTGTAGGCTACTTGAATATTACCTTGCGGGTGTAGGCTACTTGTATATTACCTTGCGGGTGTAGGCTAATGGTATATTACCTTGCGGGTGTAGGCTACTTGAATATTACCTTGCGGGTGTAGGCTACTTGTATATTACCTTGCGGGTGTAGGCTAATGGTATATTACCTTGCGGTTGTAGGCTACTTGTATATTACCTTGAGTGTGTAGGCTACTTGAATATTACCTTGCGGGTGTAGGCTACTTGTATATTACCTTGAGTGTGTAGGCTACTTGTATATTACCTTGAGTGTGTAGGCTACTTGAATATTACCTTGCCGGTGTAGGCTACTTGTATATTACCTTGCGGGTGTAGGCTAATGGTATATTACCTTGCGGGTGTAGGCTACTTGTATATTACCTTGAGTGTGTAGGCTACTTGTATATTACCTTGAGTGTGTAGGCTACTTGAATATTACCTTGCGGGTGTAGGCTACTTGTATATTACCTTGCGTGTGTAGGCTTCTTGAATATTACCTTGAGTGTGTAGGCTACTTGAATATTACCTTGCGGGTGTAGGCTACTTGTATATTACCTTGCGGGTGTAGGCTAATGGTATATTACCTTGCGGTTGTAGGCTACTTGTATATTACCTTGAGTGTGTAGGCTACTTGAATATTACCTTGCGGGTGTAGGCTACTTGTATATTACCTTGCGTGTGTAGGCTTCTTGAATATTACCTTGCGTGTGTAGGCTACTTGTATATTACCTTGCGTGTGTAGGCTACTTGTATATTACCTTGCGTGTGAAGGCTACTTGAATATTACCTTGAGTGTGTAGGCTACTTGAATATTACCTTGCGTGTGTAGGCTACTTGAATATTACCTTGCGTGTGTAGGCTACTTGAATATTACCTTGCGTGTGTAGGCTACTTGTATATTACCTTGCGTGTGTAGGCTACTTGTATATTACCTTGAGTGTGTAGGCTACTTGTATATTACCTTGAGTGTGTAGGCTACAATTATATTACCTTGCGTGTGTAGGTTACTTGTATATTACCTTGCGTGTGTAGGCTACTTATATATTACCTTGTGTGTGTAAGCTACTTGAATATAACCTTGCGGGTGTAGGCTCCTTGTATCTAACCTTGCGGGTGTAGGCTACTTGAATATTACCTTGAGTGTGTAGGCTACTTGAATATTACCTTGCGTGTGTAGGCTACTTGTATATTACCTTGCGTGTGTAGGCTACTTGTATATTACCTTGAGTGTGTAGGCTACTTGAATATTACCTTGAGTGTGTAGGCTACTTGTATATTACCTTGCGTGTGTAGGCTACTTGTATATTACCTTGCGTGTGTAGGCTACTTGTATATTACCTTGCGTGTGTAGGCTACTTGTATATTACCTTGAGTGTGTAGGCTACTTGAATATTACCTTGAGTGTGTAGGCTACTTGTATATTACCTTGCGTGTGTAGGCTACTTGTATATTACCTTGAGTGTGTAGGCTACTTGTATCTAACCTTGCGTGTGTAGGCTACTTGTATATTACCTTGCGTGTGTAGGCTACTTGAATATTACCTTGAGTGTGTAGGCTACTTGAATATTACCTTGAGTGTGTAGGCTACTTGTATATAACCTTGCGGGTGTAGGCTACTTGTATATTACCTTGCGGGTGTAGGCTACTTGAATATTACCTTGAGTGTGTAGGCTACTTGAATATTACCTTGAGTGTGTAGACTACTTGAATATTACCTTGCGGGTGTAGGCTACTTAAATATTACCTTGAGTGTGTAGGCTACTTGTATATTACCTTGCGGGTGTAGGCTACTTGAATATTACCTTGCGGGTGTAGGCTACTTGTATATAACCTTGCGTGTGTAGGCTACTTGTATATTACCTTGCGTGTGTAGGCTACTTGTATATTACCTTGCGGGTGTAGGCTACTTGTATATTACCTTGAGTATGTAGGCTACTTGTATATTACCTTGCGGGTGTAGGCTACTTGAATATTACCTTGCGGGTGTAGGCTACTTGAATATTACCTTGCGGGTGTAGGCTACTTGTATATTACCTTGAGTGTGTAGGCTACTTGAATATTACCTTGCGGGTGTAGGCTACTTGAATATTACCTTGCGGGTGTAGGCTACTTATATATTACCTTGCGGGTGTAGGCTACTTGTTTATTACCTTGAGTGTGTAGGCTACTTGTATATTACCTTGCGGGTGTAGGCTACTTGTATATTACCTTGAGTGTGTAGGCTACTTGTATATTACCTTGCGGGTGTAGGCTACTTGAATATTACCTTGCGGGTGTAGGCTACTTGAATATTACCTTGCGGGTGTAGGCTACTTATATATTATCTTGCGGGTGTAGGCTACTTGAATATTACCTTGCGGGTGTAGGCTACTTGAATATTACCTTGCGTGTGTAGGCTACTTGTATATTACCTTGAGTGTGTAGGCTACTTGTATATTACCTTGCGTGTGTAGGCTACTTGTATATTACCTTGCGTGTGTAGGCTACTTGTATATTACCTTGCGTGTGTAGGCTACTTGTATATTACCTTGCGGGTGTAGGCTACTTGTATATTACCTTGAGTGTGTAGGCTACTTGTATATTACCTTGCGTGTGTAGACTACTTGAATATTACCTTGAGTGTGTAGGCTACTTGTATATTACCTTGCGTGTGTAGGCTACTTGTATATTACCTTGCGTGTGTAGGCTACTTGTATATTACCTTGCGTATGTAGGCTACTTGTATATTACCTTGCGTGTGTAGGCTACTTGTATATTACCTTGCGGGTGTAGGCTACTTGTATATTACCTTGAGTGTGTAGGCTACTTGTATATTACCTTGAGTGTGTAGGCTACTTGTATATTACCTTGCGTATGTAGGCTACTTGTATATTACCTTGCGTGTGTAGGCTACTTGTATATTACCTTGCGGGTGTAGGCTACTTGTATATTACCTTGAGTGTGTAAGCTACTTGTATATTACCTTGCGTGTGTAGGCTACTTGTATATTACCTTGCGTGTGTAGGCTACTTGTATATTACCTTGCAGGTGTAGGCTACTTGTATATTACCTTGCGTGTGTAGGCTACTTGTATATTACCTTGAGTGTGTAGGCTACTTGTATATTACCTTGCGTGTGTAGGCTACTTGTATATTACCTTGCGGGTGTAGGCTACTTGTATATTACCTTGCGTGTGTAGGCTACTTGTATATTACCTTGAGTGTGTAAGCTACTTGTATATTACCTTGAGTGTGTAGGCTACTTGTATATTACCTTGCGTGTGTAGGCTACTTGTATATTACCTTGAGTGTGTAGGCTACCTGTATATTACCTTGCGGGTGTAGGCTACTTGTATATTACCTTGCGTGTGTAGGCTACTTGTATATTACCTTGAGTGTGTAAGCTACTTGTATATTACCTTGCGTGTGTAGGCTACTTGTATATTACCTTGAGTGTGTAGGCTACCTGTATATTACCTTGCGGGTGTAGGCTACTTGTATATTACCTTGCGTGTGTAGGCTACTTGTATATTACCTTGAGTGTGTAAGCTACTTGTATATTACCTTGCGGGTGTAGGCTACTTGTATATTACCTTGCGGGTGTAGGCTACTTGTATATTACCTTGAGTGTGTAGGCTACTTGTATATTACCTTGCGGGTGTAGGCTACTTGTATATTACCTTGCGTGTGTAGGCTACTTGTATATTACCTTGCGTGTGTAGGCTACTTGTATATTACCTTGAGTGTGTAGGCTACTTGTATATTACCTTGCGTGTGTAGGCTACCTGTATATTACCTTGCGGGTGTAGGCTACTTGTATATTACCTTGCGTGTGTAGGCTACTTGTATATTACCTTGAGTGTGTAAGCTACTTGTATTTTACCTTGAGTGTGTAGGCTACTTGAATATAACCTTGCGGGTGTAGGCTACTTGTATATTACTTTGCGGGTGTAGGCTACTTGAATATAACCTTGCGGGTGTAGGCTACTTGAATATAACCTTGCGGGTGTAGGCTACTTGAATATTACCTTGAGTGTGTAGGCTACTTGAAAATAACCTTGCGTGTGTAGGCTACCTGTATATTACCTTGCGGGTGTAGGCTACTTGTATATTACCTTGCGGGTGTAGGCTACTTGTATATTACCTTGAGTGTGTAGGCTACTTGTATATTACCTTGCGTGTGTAGGCTACCTGTATATTACCTTGCGGGTGTAGGCTACTTGTATATTACCTTGAGTGTGTAGGCTACTTGTATATTACCTTGAGTGTGTAGGATACTTGAATATTACCTTGAGTGTGTAGGCTACTTGTATATTACCTTGCGGGTGTAGGCTACTTGTATATTACCTTGCGGGTGTAGGCTACTTATATATTACCTTGCGGGTGTAGGCTACTTGTATATGACTTTGCGGGTGTAGGCTACTTGTACATTACCTTGAGTGTGTAGGCTACTTAAATATTACCTTGAGTGTGTAGGCTACTTGTATATTACCTTGCGTTTGTAGGCTACTTAAATATTACCTTGCTGGTGTAGGCTACTTGTATATTACCTTGCGTGAGTAGGCTACTTAAATATTACCTTGCGGGTGTAGGCTACTTGTATATTACCTTGCGGGTGTAGGCTACTTGAATATTACCTTGTGTGTGTAAGCTACTTGAATATAAACTTGCGGGTGTAGGCTACTTGTATATTACCTTGTGTGTGTAAGCTACTTGAATATTACCTTGCGGGTGTAGGCTACTTGAATATTACCTTGTGTGTTTAAGCTACTTAAATATTACCTTGCGGGTGTATGCTACTTGTATATAACCTTGCGTGTGTAGGCTACTTAAATATTACCTTGCGGGTGTAGGCTACTTGTATATTACCTTGAGTGTGTAAGCGACTTAATATTACCTTGCGTGTGTAGGCTACTTGTATATTACCTTGCGTGTGTAAGCTACTTGAATATTACCTTGAGTGTGTAATCTACTTGAATATTACCTTGCGGGTGTAGGCTACTTGTATATTACCTTGCGGGTGTAGGCTACTTGTATATTACCTTGAGTGTGTAGGCTACTTGTATATTACCTTGCGTGTGTAGGCTACTTGTATATTACCTTGCTGGTGAAGGCTACTTGTATATTACCTTGCGTGTGTAGGCTACTTGTATATTACCTTGTGTGTGTAAGCTACTTGTATATTACCTTGTGTGTGTAAGCTACTTGTATATTAGCTTGTGTGTGTAGGCTACTTGAATATAAACTTGCGGGTGTAGGCTACTTGTATATTACCTTGTGTGTGTAAGATACTTGTATATTACCTTGCGGGTGTAGGCTACTTGAATATTACCTTGTGTGTGTAAGCTACTTGAATATAAACTTGCGGGTGTAGGCTACTTGAATATTACCTTGCGGGTGTAGGCTACTTGAATATAACCTTGCGGGTGTAGGCTTCTTGAATATTACCTTGAGTGTGAAGGCTACTTGAATATAACCTTGCGTGTGTAGGCTACTTGAATATAACCTTGCGGGTGTAGGCTACTTGAATATTACCTTGCGTGTGTAGGCTACTTGAATATTACCTTGAGTGTGTAGGCTACTTGAATATTACCTTGCGGGTGTAGGCTACTTGAATATTACCTTGAGTGTGTAGGCTACTTGAATATTACCTTGAGTGTGTAGGCTACTTGAATATTACCTTGAGTGTGTAGGCTACTTGAATATTACCTTGCGGGTGTAGGCTACTTGAATATTACCTTGCGTGTGTAGGCTACTTGAATATTACCTTGAGTGTGTAGGCTACTTGAATATTACCTTGAGTGTGTAGGCTACTTGAATATTACCTTGCGGGTGTAGGCTACTTGAATATTACCTTGAGTGTGTAGGCTACTTGAATATTACCTTGAGTGTGTAGGCTACTTGAATATTACCTTGAGTGTGTAGGCTACTTGAATATTACCTTGAGTGTGTAGGCTACTTGAATATTACCTTGAGTGTGTAGGCTACTTGAATATTACCTTGCGGGTGTAGGCTACTTGAATATTACCTTGAGTGTGTAGGCTACTTGAATATTACCTTGCGTGTGTAGGCTACTTGAATATTACCTTGAGTGTGTAGGCTACTTGAATATTACCTTGAGTGTGTAGGCTACTTGTATATTACCTTGCGTTTGTAGGCTACTTGAATATTACCTTGCGTGTGTAGGCTACTTGAATATAACCTTGCGTGTGTAGGCTACTTGAATATTACCTTGAGTGTGTAGGCTACTTGTATATTACCTTGCGTGTGTAGGCTACTTGAATATTACCTTGAGTGTGAAGGCTACTAGAATATAACCTTGCGGGTGTAGGCTACTTGAATATTACCTTGAGTGTGTAGGCTACTTGAATATTACCTTGCGTGTGTAGGCTACTTGAATATTACCTTGCGTGTGTAGGCTACTTGAATATTACCTTGAGTGTGAAGGCTACTAGAATATAACCTTGCGGGTGTAGGCTACTTGAATATTACCTTGAGGGTGTAGGCTACTTGAATATTACCTTGAGTGTGTAGGCTACTTGAATATTACCTTGAGTGTGAAGGCTACTAGAATATAACCTTGCGGGTGTAGGCTACTTGAATATTACCTTGAGGGTGTAGGCTACTTGAATATTACCTTGAGTGTGTAGGCTACTTGTATATTACCTTGAGTGTGTAGGCTACTTGTATATTACCTTGCGTGTGTAGGCTACTTGTATATTACCTTGCGTGTGTAGGCTACTTGTATATTACCTTGCGTGTGTAGGCTACTTGTATATTACCTTGCGTGTGTAGGCTACTTGTATATAACCTTGCGTGTGTAGGCTACTTGTATATAACCTTGCGGGTGTAGGCTACTTGTATATTACCTTGCGTGTGTAGGCTACTTGTATATTACCTTGCGTGTGTAGGCTACTTGTATATAACCTTGCGGGTGTAGAATACTTGTATATTACCTTGCGGGTGTAGGCTACTTGTATATAACCTTGCGGGTGTAGGCGACTTGTATATTACCTTGCGGGTGTAGGCTACTTGTATATTACCTTGCGTGTATAGGCTACTTGTATATTACCTTGAGTGTGTAGGTTTCTTGTATATAACCTTGCGTGTGTAGGCTACTTGTATGTTACCTTGAGTGTAAAGGCTACTTGAATATAACCTTGCGGGTGTAGGCTACTTGAATATTACCTTGAGGGTGTAGGCTACTTGTATATTACCTTGAGTGTGTAGGCTACTTGTGTATTACCTTGAGTGTGTAGGCTACTTGTATATTACCTTGCGGGTGTAGGCTACCTGTATATTACCTTGCGTGTGTAGGCTACTTGTATATAACCTTGCGTGTGTAGGCTACTTGTATATTACCTTGAGTGTGTAGGCTACTTGTATATTACCTTGCGGGTGTAGGCTACTTGAATATTACCTTGAGTGTGTAGGCTACTTGTATATAACCTTGCGTGTGTAGGCTACTTGTATATTACCTTGCGTGTGTAGGCTACTTGTATATAACCTTGCGTGTGTAGGCTACTTGTATATTACCTTGAGTGTGTAGGCTACTTGTATATTACCTTGCGGGTGTAGGCTACTTGTATATTACCTTGAGTTTAAAGGCTACTTGAATATAACCTTGCGGGTGTAGGCTACTTGAATATTACCTTGAGGGTGTAGGCTACTTGTATATTACCTTGAGTGTGTAGGCTACTTGTGTATTACCTTGAGTGTGTAGGCTACTTGTATATTACCTTGCGGGTGTAGGCTACCTGTATATTACCTTGCGTGTGTAGGCTACTTGTATATAACCTTGCGTGTGTAGGCTACTTGTATATTACCTTGAGTGTGTAGGCTACTTGTATATTACCTTGAGTGTGTAGGCTACTTGTATATTACCTTGAGTGTGTAGGCTACTTGTATATTACCTTGAGTGTGTAGGCTACTTGAATATTACCTTGCGTGTGTAGGCTACTTGTATATTACCTTGCGTGTGTAGGCTACTTGTATATTACCTTGAGTGTGTAGGCTACTTGTATATTACCTTGCGGGTGTAGGCTACTTGTATATTACCTTGAGTGTGTAGGCTACTTGTATATTACCTTGCGGGTGTAGGCTACTTGTATATTACCTTGCGTGTGTAGGCTACTTGTATATTACCTTGAGTGTGTAGGCTACTTGTATATTACCTTGAGTGTGTAGGCTACTTGAATATTACCTTGCGTGTGTAGGCTACTTGTATATTACCTTGCGTGTGTAGGCTACTTGTATATTACCTTGAGTGTGTAGGCTACTTGTATATTACCTTGCAGGTGTAGGCTACTTGAATATTACCTTGCGGGTGTAGGCTACTTGAATATTACCTTGCGGGTGTAGGCTACTTGTATATTACCTTGAGTGTGTAGGCTACTTGAATATTACCTTGCGTGTGTAGGCTACTTGAATATTACCTTGCGGGTGTAGGCTACTTGTATATTACCTTGCGGGTGTAGGCTACTTGTATATTACCTTGAGTGTGTAGGCTACCTGTATATTACCTTGCGTGTGTAGGCTACTTGTATATAACCTTGCGTGTGTAGGCTACTTGTATATTACCTTGCGTGTGTAGGCTACTTGTATATAACCTTGCGGGTGTAGGCTACTTGTATATTACCTTGCGGGTGTAGGCTACTTGTATATTACCTTGAGTGTGTAGGCTACTTGTATATTACCTTGAGTGTGTAGGCTACTTGTATATTACCTTGCGTGTGTAGGCTACTTGTATATTACCTTGAGTGTGTAGGCTACTTAAATATTACCTTGCGTGTGTAGGCTACTTGTATATTACCTTGCGGGTGTAGGCTACTTGTATATTACCTTGCAGGTGTAGGCTACTTGAATATTACCTTGCGGGTGTAGGCTACTTGTATATTACCTTGCGGGTGTAGGCTACTTGAATATTACCTTGCGTGTGTAGGCTACTTGTATATTACCTTGCGGGTGTAGGCTACTTGAATATTACCTTGAGGGTGTAGGCTACTTGAATATTACCTTGCGGGTGTAGGCTACTTGTTTATTACCTTGCGGGTGTAGGCTACTTGTATATTACCTTGAGTGTGTAGGCTACTTGTATATTTCCTTGCGGGTGTAGGCTACTTGAATATTACCTTGCGGGTGAAGGCTACTTGAATATTACCTTGCGGGTGTAGGCTACTTGTATATTACCTTGCGGGTGTAGGCTACTTGTATATTACCTTGAGTGTGTAGGCTACTTGAATATAACCTTGCGGGTGTAGGCTACTTGTATATTACCTTGCGGGTGTAGGCTACTTGTATATTACCTTGAGTGTGTAGGCTACTTGAATATTACCTTGCGGGTGTAGGCTACTTGAATATTACCTTGCGTGTGTAGGCTACTTGTATATTACCTTGCGTGTGTAGGCTACTTGTATATAACCTTGCGTGTGTAGGCTACTTGTATATAACCTTGCGGGTGTAGGCTACTTGTATATTACCTTGCGTGTGTAGGCTACTTGTATATTACCTTGCGTGTGTAGGCTACTTGTATATAACCTTGCGGGTGTAGGCTACTTGTATATTACCTTGCGGGTGTAGGCTACTTGTATATAACCTTGCGGGTGTAGGCGACTTGTATATTACCTTGCGGGTGTAGGCTACTTGTATATTACCTTGCGTGTGAAGGCTACTTGTATATTACCTTGAGTGTGTAGGTTACTTGTATATAACCTTGCGTGTGTAGGCTACTTGTATATTACCTTGAGTGTAAAGGCTACTTGAATATAACCTTGCGGGTGTAGGCTAATTGAATATTACCTTGAGGGTGTAGGCTACTTGTATATTACCTTGCGTGTGTAGGCTACATGAATATAACCTTGCGGGTGTAGGCTAATTGAATATTACCTTGAGGGTGTAGGCTACTTGTATATTACCTTGCGGGTGTAGGCTACTTGTATATTACCTTGAGTGTAAAGGCTACTTGAATATAACCTTGCGGGTGTAGGCTAATTGAATATTACCTTGAGGGTGTAGGCTACTTGTATATTACCTTGCGGGTGTAGGCTACTTGTATATTACCTTGCGGGTGTAGGCTACTTGTATATTACCTTGCGTGTGTAGGCTACTTGTGTATTACCTTGAGTGTGTAGGCTACTTGAATATTACTTTGCGTGTGTAGGCTACTTGTATATTACCTTGCGTGTGTAGGCTACTTGTATATTACCTTGAGTGTGTAGGCTACTTGTATATTACCTTGCGGGTGTAGGCTACTTGTATATTACCTTGAGTGTGTAGGCTATTTGTATATTACCTTGCAGGTGTAGGCTACTTGAATATTACCTTGCGGGTGTAGGCTACTTGAATATTACCTTGCGGGTGTAGGCTACTTGTATATTACCTTGAGTGTGTAGGCTACTTGAATATTACCTTGCGTGTGTAGGCTACTTGTATATTACCTTGCGGGTGTAGGCTACTTGAATATTACCTTGCGGGTGTAGGCTACTTGTATATTACCTTGAGTGTGTAGGCTACTTGTATATTACCTTGCGTGTGTAGGCTACTTGTATATTACCTTGCGTGTGTAGGCTACTTGAATATTACTTTGCGTGTGTAGGCTACTTGTATATTACCTTGCGGGTGTAGGCTACCTGTATATTACCTTGCGTGTGTAGGCTACTTGTATATCACCTTGCGTGTGTAGGCTACTTGAATATTACCTTGCGTGTGTAGGCTACTTGTATATTACTTTGCGTGTGTAGGCTACTTGTTTATTACCTTGCGTGTGTAGGCTACTTGTATATTACCTTGAGTGTGTAGGCTACTTGTATATTACCTTGCGGGTATAGGCTACTTGTATATTACCTTGCGTGTGTAGGCTACTTGAATATTACCTTGCGGGTGTAGGCTACTTGTATATTACCTTGCGGGTGTAGGCTACTTGTATATTACCTTGAGTGTGTAGGCTACTTGAATATTACCTTGAGTGTGTAGGCTACTTGAATATTACCTTGAGTGTGTAGGCTACTTGAATATTACCTTGCGGGTGTAGGCTACTTGTATATTACCTTGAGTGTGTAGGCTACTTGAATACTACCTTGCGGGTGTAGGCTACTTGTATATTACCTTGAGTGTGTAGGCTACTTAAATATTACCTTGCGTGTGTAGGCTACTTGTATATTACCTTGCGGGTGTAGGCTACTTGTATATTACCTTGCAGGTGTAGGCTACTTGAATATTACCTTGCGGGTGTAGGCTACTTGTATATTACCTTGCGGGTGTAGGCTACTTGAATATTACCTTGCGTGTGTAGGCTACTTGTATATTACCTTGCGGGTGTAGGCTACTTGAATATTACCTTGCGGGTGTAGGCTACTTGAATATTACCTTGCGGGTGTAGGCTACTTGTTTATTACCTTGCGGGTGTAGGCTACTTGTATATTACCTTGAGTGTGTAGGCTACTTGTATATTTCCTTGCGGGTGTAGGCTACTTGAATATTACCTTGCGGGTGAAGGCTACTTGAATATTACCTTGCGGGTGTAGGCTACTTGTATATTACCTTGCGGGTGTAGGCTACTTGTATATTACCTTGAGTGTGTAGGCTACTTGAATATAACCTTGCGGGTGTAGGCTACTTGTATATTACCTTGCGGGTGTAGGCTACTTGTATATTACCTTGAGTGTGTAGGCTACTTGAATATTACCTTGCGGGTGTAGGCTACTTGTATATTACCTTGCTGGTGTAGGCTACTTGAATATTACCTTGAGTGTGTAGGCTACTTGAATATAACCTTGCGGGTGTAGGCTACTTGTATATTACCTTGCGGGTGTAGGCTACATGTTTATTACCTTGCGGGTGTAGGCTACTTGTATATTACCTTGCTGGTGTAGGCTACTTGAATATTACCTTGAGTGTGTAGGCTACTTGTATATTACCTTGCGTGTGTATGCTACTTGAATATAACCTTGCGGGTGTAGGCTACTTGTATATTACCTTGCGGGTGTAGGCTACTTGTATATTACCTTGAGTGTGTAGGCTACTTGAATATTACCTTGAGTGTGTAGGCTACTTGTATATTACCTTGCGGGTGTAGGCTACTTGAATATTACCTTGAGTGTGTAGGCTACTTGTATATTACCTTGCGTGTGTAGGCTACTTGAATATAACCTTGCGTGTGTAGGCTACTTGAATATTACCTTGTGTGTGTAGGCTTCTCGTATATTACCTTGCGGGTGTAGGCTACTTGAATATTACCTTGCGTGTGTAGGCTTCTTGTATATAACCTTGCAGGTGTAGGCTACGTGTATATTACCTTGCGGGTGTAGGCTTCTATTACATTTCCGTGCGTATGTAGGCTACTATTACATGATATGATAAAACGGATAGTTAACTTAAACGCTTCTTTTATGATACTAAAACAGCAGCAAACATGCTTACTAATAAGTTATTTAATCGTAAAATAACTTATTCTTTTCCCATGGAACATAAGTTTAAACATGTATGTCTTATATATGCAACGCGTCAATAATGAACACTTATAAATATAATCTGAAAGTTGAAGAAATCATTAACGAGCATGGTTATTCAATTCCGCTTTAATGTAATATAGGATAGGCTTCAATAACATAATTTCCGTGGTTGTAACGTTTCTAGTATTGTTCTTATCGTTATAAATCGACTGAACTGATAAAAAGATACTTTACATAAAAAGGTTTCTATCTGACTCGATATCTGCGCATTGCAAACCGATCAACAAGGCAATCATCATACTGATAATGAGTTAAATGTACACTTTTTGCACGATATCGTACCTATCATAGCGTCATTCATTTAAGAATGTGTACTGGATCTTATTTATATAGTAAAAGTTAGTTTATTTAATTAAATACTTTTAAAAGATTGCACATTGGCTGAAATTCTCTCTTTTAGAATGCGAGATTTAGAGGGTATTTAGGCAATATTCGGGACACACAATGTCAGCATACTGTACTCAAAATAGCTCGTAAATAGTATTCGGTAGCTTTTCGGTATAAAGTCAATCAATTTGAATTCTATTGAATTATACTTTTTGCGTTGAATCAGTTAAGGACATGGCATACGAACCTCTATGGACCCCAAGAGTGCTCCTCAAAATTGTAGTTTGAGAAACGTTCAGATAGGTCAGAGAAAATTAGGTAATCTCTATATAATTGTTATGCATAATTAATCAAAAAAGGGCCACTAGCCCATGACATCCGACATCACTTTAAAAACTTCTTGTAATTGAATATATCTTAATTGATTAGAATACGATACATGTTTGTAAGAGTGATATTGTATTAAAGTGATATATTTGTCATATCCATTTGTGCGATGTTTCGATTGAATGACTAAAAGAATAAAATTTAACCAAAGTCAAGACAGTATGCGATCGTTATACAAGCCAAGTTAACATGAATGGCATGAAAAATAACTTTATTATATTTCTTATCTGAAATCACACTCTTGAGTCTTGAGTGTGTACTTGAAACGGTCTTTTTCCATCCATTTGTGTCAACACATTCATTTTTAACCCTGAGTGGACCTTTAAAATGTGTTTGCATACCGAAGACATTGTATTTTTACTGAATGCTGAATTGTTGAACATTTTAAGTTATCATTAAATTGGAAAAAATAGTTATTTAAATTTTGTCCACTGTCATGATCTTTTTATTCCAATGCCTGTATATTTTTATGGTTTATGAAGACATATTAAAATCCAGGTAATGTTTGTGAGAAAGAAAAAGCCGCCTGGTTAACTCAGTTGGTAGGAGCGCCGTTCTTGTGTATCGGCAGTCTAGGGTTCAAGCCCCATGCCGGGCGCACTTTTTCCTCCTATGTTTCTTTTGTTTTGTGATAGTAAAAAAGCATAGGTGTCCCCTGTGTAGACTTTGTTGAACAAAACATAAAACTTGGCCAAACTTCAGGAACAGTCTTGATTTTCAAATGAAATATGGTACACATGTTGCCAGAAATAATACGCTCATGAATGTCAATATTTTTGCCCAAAGACCTTACATGATATCTCAAGACTTGAATGATTCAAAACACCTGCTTCGCGCCTTAAATTTTACTACTTAAATTGTTAATCATAACCTACCGCTTTTTACCACAATGAAAAAGCATCAATATAAACCCAAATAATAAATTAATACTCACCTGCACTGACTCTGTTTTGATTCGATATTTGTCCGATACAGATCAAAGAGTGATGGTATGGATATGTGATTTACAACATACTGGAAATAAGTTAAGTGAAAACAAACGACAGTTAATTTGGCCTCATATACAATGTAATTAAGGATTAAAATTCGACATGTTGCATTTTATCGGGGTATGGTATGCAATGGGTCTGTTCAAAATGGGTGGATCCCTTGATCATAACAGAACACTTCACTTTGAACCAGAAAATGTTGACAAATAAAATATTTAAAATTTAAAGAAATGTTACATCAGTTTGGATAAAATGGAAATCAACAACTTATCGTTTATGAGAAAAATGATTATCCTGTTTTCGTTTTTTCGATCTTGAAGCTGAATGTTGGAACATTTGCTTTCATACCAAACAATTGCAGACGAAAACAACTAATCGAACATAAATAGAATGTTTTATCATCGTTCAAATGTATTTTGAACTGTCGTTGCAATACGTAATACGAAAATTCACATTTTTACTGAATTGTTTTACCCCAACAACGCCTCGAAATTTGTCAACAAACTAGCGTGCCCCTCATCATTACCTGGAAAAATCGTTGTACTTTGGTTATGCATTGATGTCCCGCTTAAGATAAAATTGTTTTCGTTATTTTTTGGAAAATATATGCACTTATAAAACTTCATTGATTACTGTTCATAAAATTTTAATAAAAAACAAGCGAATAATTAACAATAAAAAAGAATATCAGAGAACTTTTTCTCAACAAACAGGAAATAGAAAAATTGACAGCTACGTCATCAGCTATTATATATATATATAGAATTTGCGCGAGGGGCGTCCCTAAAGTAGCGTCGTAAACGCACCCTTTTCAAAAAAGGGGATAATTAAGAAAAATAAATTAAAACACTAATAAATCTCCAAAAATAAGCATAAAGAAACAGAAAATTTGTCTTTTCAGTGTAGGATCGTATTTTATTTCACTCCTGTTCATAGAAAAACTCTATATTTACACTCGTCGCTTCGCCACTCATGAAGTATGTCTTTCTATGACATTTATGAAATGAAATAATCAAATATCCTCTTTGTCTTTACCAAAATCGATTTGCTTTTAATATAATTTCAGTGGTTGCACTCTATGGTACATACAGAGTGCAATGTTCATCGTCGATGGGTGTTTCTGCAACACTATCAAACACCGTTGCGTCTGGTATTACAACGACCACTGCAAATACAACTTCAAATGTCACTACAACTACGACTTTGTTAAACCTTACAATTAAACCATGACTATAACACCAGCTGAAAAAACAACTAACATATTCACTTCGACTATTTCTCCGTTCATTGATACATCGTTCATCGAAACAACGACATTAAGATCCGCTGAAACTACCATATTCACTACGACTACTACTCCGTTAAATGTTACAATCACACCGACCAGCGTAATCCCCGCTGAAAATACAACTTACACATTCACTATGACTACTACTCCGTTAAATGTTACAATCACACCGACCAGCGTAATCCCCGCTAAAAATACAACTTACACATTCACTATGACTACTACTCCGTTAAATGTTACAATCACACCGACCAGCGTATTCCCCGCTGAAAATACAACTTACACATTCACTACGACTACTACTCCGTTAAATGTTACAATCACACCGACCAGCGTAATCCCCGCTGAAAAAACAACTTACACATTCACTATGACTACTACTCCGTTAAACGTTACAATAACACCGACCAGCGTAATCCCCGCTGAAAATACAAATACCATATTCACTATGGTTACTAAGCCGTTAAATATTACAATAACAACGACCACCGTAACACCCGCTGCTAATACAATTGCCACATTCGCTACGGCTACTACTCCGTTAAATATTACAATAACAACGACCACCGTAACACCCGCTGAAAATACAATTACGTTTTTCACTACGGCTATAACTCCGTTAAATGTTACAATCACACCGACCAGCGTAACATCCGCTGAAAATACAAATACCATATTCACTACGGCTAATACGCCGTTAAATAGTACAATTACACCGACCACCGTAACACCCGCTGAAATTACAATTGCCACATTTACTACAGCTACTACTCTATTAAATATTTACATTAACACCGACCACCGTAACACCCCCTTGATAATACAACTGCCATATTCATTACGGCTAATACTCCGTTAAATATTACAATTACACCGACCACCGTAATCCCCGCTGATAATTCAACTAGACAAACGACAATATCCCCTCTACAAGTGAAACTTACTTGGACGTTACTTCGTCCGTTTCGGTTTCTTCAATTTCCCCACCGGGTGCTAATGTAGCATCAACCTTTAGTTTCGGTAAATGATTTATTCTCGTCATAATACTCGTACATGACATATGCAGTACAATATCGAATTTTGATAAACGTAAAATGCGCTGTATTTGCTCGTTTCAATTGGCCCGAAAACACTGTTTTCTGACATCAGTAATCGTATATATGTCATTCGTTTCAAAATTTCAGGAAGTGTCACTGTCTACCTAAAATTGCAAATTTCTTTACACAACGTTACGTTTAGTGAGTCATCAAAAGCGACATACGAAAAGGAATTTAAACAAAAGGTAAAACTTACGGAAAATTATAAAATTAAAATGTTCTGCCACGGTGTATGAGTTTAACAACGTAAATCAATCTTATCAGGCAGTTTTTGGAACTTTTGTTTTATTTGCGGGCATTTATTGTGATATTAACACGACCCACGTAAATATTTAAACATATCATACTTCAAACATGTCATTAGTGCTATATTTGACAGGATAATTTTACGTGTAACATACGGGTCGTTTGTTTTTTGCTTTTCAGCTTACAGACATTTACAATACATTGAAATATTTCCAGCGTATATACATAATTGGTTTAAGGTCAGTGAGACAAATAAATTAGTTTATAAACACAATCGATTTCAACATATTATGAATAAGGTAAAATGATTAACAAATTGCGAATAATGCTTGAAAGCCTCATAGTTTTTTCGAACAAATAGGTTTGGCCCCATCAACATGTACACTTGTATTTCGTCACGCTTGTGCAACAAATTCAAGAATATAGAAATACGAGGGTTGTCCAGAAAGTTTTGAGACTGTGTCTATATTTCAAAACGTTTTTAATATAAATCAACAAACAATATACAGCTGTGAGTTTCCTTTTGAAAAATAGAATTTAATAATCTCGTAATAAGGAAGGAAATGGTTGTCAAGACAACTCATATAGCGCTTCATGGAGCACTTTGAAATTGACGTTTTCTGAAAATTGTTCACAAATCATATATACTACTCCGTCTGAACAATAGACGCCAAAACGTCACGTCAAAGCATATGACGACAGTATGACATCAGCTGTATCACTGCGCAAATTATTGACGCAATTTAACTGTAGACATGGTTGTAACATTCAGCGAAAGTAGAGAGGTATTTCGAAGATGTCGGAAAATAATCCAACGTTGACGTCACACAAGGAGCAGCGCGCTATGATCAAACACTGTGTTCGCAGCGGGATAACTCCTACAAATACTTATACGTTTCTACATCGGGATAAATCAAAGCCAACATGTTCAAGGGCTTTGGTATTTCGCTGGCATGGACGTTTCAGTGATGGGTATGGAAATGTGTACGATTTAAAAAGGAGTGGCAGACCGTCAGTCGTGAGTGAAAGTGACGTAAATTCAGTTCGGGGCATGTTACAAGAAGACCGGCGGAGGACAGTGAGGGAAATTGACCAATCTGTTCGGCTAAAAAGGACAGTTGTTCATAATATCATAAAAGAGTGGTACAGACAGATACTCAAGCAATGGGTTGATTGTCACCGTAAGTGTGTACGTGCAGAAGGAGCGTATTTTGAAAAACTGATAATGACGTGACGCAATGAGAAAACGAAGTGCTCTGTGGCTTGTAACCTGTACTTTTTGTAATTTTTGTTGTATACGTTCATTTCAAAGTATATTGTTGAAACTTTCAGGATTTGTTTATATTAGATATAATTGACAGCTGATAAAATTTTAAATGCATCCTATGAGTGGTAAGTTTTTTATGAATGCAGTCTCAAAACTTTCCGGACAACCCTCGTAGAAGCAGATATTGAAATGAATTCTTGCACTTAGGCAACAATTCATTTGTGTTCGAGCAACGCTTTAGGGCACGTTGACGTGATTTTTTTTTAAATTTAAATTTACTCTTGAAAAACAATGTGTTTTGACCATGCTAGAAGCTATAAAAAAATCAGTAAATATGCACTATAAATGTTGAAGGAAATATTTGACATGTTTAAGAGTACTAGCATCTGCACATACGTTTGAAAATAAAACTGCCCCCAAAAAACATATTTGATTCAATATTAGATTACAAATGTCAATGTGATTCAAATACGAAAGGTGATAAGTATCGACATGTGTTATTGCTTACTCTTTTTATTTGTAGATCCGGAAGCATCGTTTGTGACTAAGAAGTCGTTTGTAAAGGGGACGTCAATCTTACTATCTTAAAAACAACTACAGCATCGGTGGCTGATCCACGGAACCCACTGAACTTTACGTTTTGCAAAAACTGCACTGCGACAGTAAATGACACGGTTCTTGATCAAGCTCTAACGACAGGTAATGTTATCTCTATTGTCAATTGGCTCTGTCCGCAACATATCTGAGCTTGAGATGAACTAGGAACTGAATCGATCCTTAACTGATTCGTAGGCAAAGTATATGTCCACAGTTAATCCGCTTCCACAAAATGAAACGTATTCAGGGATAGTTTAGGTGGTATGTACCAAGATTAATGTTTTGCAAATATGTCTCAAAATATTATGTGTTAATTTTATGTTGCTTGTTTATTAAAGTTGGGGTTAAACAATTAGTAAAGACACGACAGATGCATTTTCTAATAGTGTTTAACTTATTATTATGATAAAATAAAAGAACAACCTTTAAGAAAGAACTTAAATGGAAATAAAACCAAATAAATTATCCAAAACATTAAACACACCGAATGAAAGTATGAATAATTTACAAAATCCTAACCCATATTGAATCATAGCACCAAGACACATAATAAATTTTCACTCTTATGAACTCTTTTGAACAAAAGATTAACAATTGTAATTTTTGTTTTCCAAAATCGTGAAGCCTCAAACATTCTAATATGTTCGAAACGGTGATTTAATTTAATTTGAATGCATATATGTAGTAAGCAATGTTTTTAATACATGTAGCGTTTTCATAATTACTAAAATCATCCCTAAACGTAGCAAAATACAAATTTTATTGAGCACTAGAATGTTTCTACAGTCGACCATTTGTTATTTTTGATTAGCATTCACCAAGACCCTCAGTTATGTTGTGCCAAATGAGTTTTGTCTGTAATTTAAATTCTCCTCGAACTACATGTATGATATTACACAATTAAGCAATGTTAACCTTTTTTTAACTAGAAACAAAAAATAAATGGCCTTGTTTACATCTGATCTAAGCTTGATTGTTATCGGATCAGATGATCCCGATGTACAACTAAACTTGATTCAATAATCTGTAGGAGTTTCTAAAGTTTTTCACATAAGTATTGTAGGCGGTAAATGGTTCAAGCGGCGTACCAAGCATGCAGTAGTGCAATATCCAATAATTTCATTTGATTAGATTACTTTGTTAATTCTGCAATCTGAGTTATGTATACCTATGATTGTATTTGATGTATAAAGAGCTGTGATCGAAACAGTGACAATTATTTAATCATACGTTTTTATCGGCAAATGCTTTACTTAAAATATTCTACGTTTATAAATATGATTGCATATAAGGGGTCTGTTGTAGGAACTATCCTTATCAAATTGATTAATATATCTAAATATAACCCAACATACTAAATACATATGATATTTACTGCATTGCTTAGAAACAATGGAATTTGAAAACAAATCATGAAGTTATAGGTAAATGTTTAAAGTGTCAAAGTTTTTACGCTTGTTTAACTTTGTTTTAATTCTATTCTTAATTTCTAAATCTTCTTAAAGGTTAAACTCTAATACAAGAAGGGCAATCGAAGTCGAATCAGTCCTTAAAAGAAACATTTTAAAGGTCGTGCATCAGTATTTATATCACTGTATTATCAGATATCTAAACATGATGATTTATTCGACAATCAGTCGATCTAAGATCCGGTCAGCTGTGCACACGGCCATCAATAAATAAACAATGTCACGTCAGTCTTGATGAGGTCAGTTTGTAATCTCAGTCATATGACAACAACTTTCAATTGTTAAAATAGCTCTTTGGTGGTTTTTGATATAATACACAGCACTTTCTCAAAAATACATTAAAGCACTATAATATATAAAATAAGAAACATGGTTCACAACAGACAACTTGAATTATTCTCACCAATTATCCTCCAACTATGATATTTGTTTTATATTTTGACACGAACAGTTATTCAGTCACATGACGCAAACCGTAAGTTATTTTTTACAGACTCAGAAGGAATAAATTCGGGATCGGCGAAAAAGGTCCAACACAACCGGAAAGTTGAAACATAATGTGTCCAGATAGCTAGCTTGGATTGTAAAGGGATTTATGCATTGTTATGTACATTGTGTGTCTCTCGATAAGTGTTTGTTGGGTTTTGACTTAGTGACTTGTGCAATTCCATCTTTGATGGGTTGTCGTTTTGGCTAATCCCCGTAGATTTTATTGTATAAGTGTAATTGACAACAAGAAGTTAAACCTCTTGTGGTACACACATGAGCGACTGGTGTCCGATGAGATCTAAACAGTATGATGCAACAACTACAAACTTGTTGACGTTAAACTTGTTTTTCATATGTTTATACAAATGCCAAACAATTAACATGTTCTCCGATCGCACAAGATTCATATATAAATTTAGTTGAAATTTTGATTTTAGCTCAGAACATGAGAACATCAAGTGCCTGTTTAAACTGCAAAATGGGCGAAAGATGTAATGTACAGAAAACGTTTGTTAGATGTTACAACCCTTGCAAAACAACAGCCAATGGAGGATGCATAAACGGTGGCGTGTGTTACTTTGACGGACAAGAATATTCGATTAAATGCAGGTTAATATTCTAAACTAAACTGTGTATGTTCTATAATTAAAGGTTATCAACAAATAAACATATGCTGCGTTTGAAGCAATTGTTTTACCTCTGAATACGTTATTCTATCCTATGTGTCCAAAATACAATTTCAGCATATATCTTTATCAGAACATTCGTTCTTAATCAATTTTAAACATGTTAATCTGTAAAAAAAAATGAAATAACTATTCCAAGGTCATATCTTTGCCAGGCTTGGTTAGTTTTCAAATAAAATATATGCAGTCTATATACGTAATGCTGTATTTTATCTAAAAGTGTGGGAAAATATGCAAATTAAATGCACATTTTGTTTTTTAGATGCCCAAGTGACGAAGGTCGTTTTGTTTACTCTGGAGAACATTGCGAGAAAAACTTTCGTCAACGTACATCGCTGCAATCGCTGGTGGAACAGGAGGAGCAATAATCGTAGTTCTGTCAGTGGTCATTATTTGTCTTATCCTCAAAAGAAAGAAGCACAATGATGTCGACAAAAATGGCAGGCAAGGGATAGCTTATCACGACATATTTTAATGATAAGTAATATAATTTTGAATAAATCACATAAGTATACGTAAATTGTGTACGAAAAATATAGTACAAACACAATAACAAATAACAAAATGACATAGAATCTTATAATACCCAATACACATATACAATGTACTAGCAGTACATTTTGCACGGGGTTAAGCAATCGTAACTTAAATATAGTTAATAAATGCACTTTGTCATTTTTTGACGGATATAACTGCATCGCAAATACTGACGTTGTAATATTTATTATTTCAATATAAGCATAAAGGAATTCAGTCGATCCCCTACAAAGGGCGGCGTGCGACTGTCTTCCGGTATGTATCCGAGAAAACGCGCGGACACATTAACGGTTGAAGGGAAAGAACACAAGATAATCACCGACAGCCGGGGAAACGAGGTTTTATTTTTATTTTATAAGGAAAGTCTTTGAACTGAAATAATTGCTTTACCTCATGATCAGACATGAACATCGAATTTGTTCAAGGTTTGTTATTCTCATGGTTCATAATTAAACATATGATTTGACATAAAACAATTCAACGTAACAAAACAAACACGTGCATTTTTGTGCATCAGGATCTATATTATTGTTAGTTTTATCTGAACAATAGTATGGATAAAGGCATGCAGCTGTTTATAACGAAGATAGATATAAATTTTTGAATGTCCTTTTTTGGTTTCATAAGACTTTTTTCGTAGGTGTATATGTACCAGCCGGACCCAAACGACATTCGACGACAGCCTTCATCACGTGTGTCGTCATCGGAAAGAGACTTCAGCAGACCAAGGACTGCATCTGTGAATGACTACATCGACACCGAATCAAGGGTAAGCGGGGTACTTTAAGCAAATTGCATACATTTTATATCTTGCAAAATGTGACGTTCTTCAGCTTGTCAAGTAGACAATAACATTTTGCAAATACATTTTGATATGTTTTTCAGTATGAGATTCAGCGGCCAATCCTACGCCCAAATGTCAACAGAATATGAACCACCTTAAATCGTGTTTTTTTTTATATAAATAATGCATTGTATTTATATTGCAGCAATATAAACATTGTGTAGTTAATATTTTCTTTACTTATATCATACTTCTGTTTTACAAATGTATCACGTTTGAAACTATCGACATTGTTGTGCACTTTTTATTATTTGAATTCTTGTATAGTCAGGGTTTACAGTCAAAATGGGTATATATATTGTGATAAATATTAATATAGTAATGTACAGAGATGTAATTATTGACTTTACATGTAATCTAGCGATTCCTACTTATATGTATATGCAATTTTCATTTGATTGATATCTATTTGCTGTGTATATAAATAAGTATACCAAACTCATTCAGTTAGGCATATGCAGTAAAAGGAGTGTTTGAGAACAGCGCTGTTTTGTGTTAAAAGTTAGAACATTTTATATAAAAGGGTTGTTACAATGAAATCTACTTGGACATACCAATTAAGTCAATATTATAGTATTAAGGCAGTGTAAAGGCAATCGTATGGCTTGAATGATTGAGACGCAAAATCAGGCGGTCCTAGGCAAATAAGAGTCTGGAATTTTAGGGTCCCCTATAAGTCGAATACTGCAAGTAATCGCGAATACCCGTTACCGGTTATAAGCACCAATGAAAATGAGTTTGCTTTGATTTTTGTTATGTTTTATATGATTTTGACGGAATAAAAATAAATTAGACATTTTTTCCAAAACTAATTATAGAATGCTTTGAGCCATGATTACCGAATGAATGCAAAACCTATTGATTAATTGAGTCGTCAGACATCTTGTAAGAACTAAAAAAAAGAATGACTTGTCAGGCATTTTTCAATTTCTATTTATCGAATTAATTGCCCAGAAAGCACTCCAGGATGTCATTTATCAAATACCAATGAAAAACAACTAGTTGTGCATGAACGATTGTCCGAGTTTGACGCCGAGAATATGTTTGCTACTGATACATTTTTGAAAGGATATCTTTATCAACGATATAAAGGCAATGGATTTATGTGAAGAAAAGCAATGACGATAGGTCCTACACTTCAAATATATTATTGATATAATGAACTGTGTAATGAGTCGCTTGAAATAGCTAAATAATTATAATTAAAATTACAGACACAACCCAGACTAAAAGCTATCATTACACAAACGATATAAAACAGTTTTTCATATTAGAAAATGTCACCCTCGAGTGTTCACTTTGAAACGATATTTTACAACCTTAACAATAATATGAAAAGCTACAGAAGCAGGCACAGCTAGTAGTCCAAGTTTTAAACATAAACCCCTCACAGGGTCAACAGTAAGCCAAAGACATAGAACACTAAAGCAGACAATCACAAACCATCAACATGAAACAATGTCCCAATGCTATTAGATTTACGTCATAAAGGGTGCTGAGGTGAATCATGATATATATATGTGAATTTACATTATGTTTTTCGATGAAATATTGCGTTTTTTGGCGTTATTTCAACAGTGATATATTCACAGCAAAGTAAGAGTGAAAAATTTAAAAACTACTTTAAATCAAAAGTAGGCAGACTCCTTGATAGGAACTAAACTCCTTGTTTTTGAACCGTTAAATTTTGCCAGAAATAATAGTATGGTATTAAAGGTACCATAAGTTTAAATAAAGATTTATTTTGAAAACAATCATGGGTTGCTGTTTATAAGCGAAAAGGTAATCCTGTTGTTCAAACATTTGTTTTTAACTTGAGTCGGATGTTTAAACATCCGACTTTATTTACATACCCAGTCCGCATTCTTAGCTACGAAGCTGCGTTATGCATGAGTAGCTGCTTTAGTAGCGCTGTGATGAAAATTTATAAAATAGTGTGCGGTTAAAATAGTGTGAATAAACTACGTCTTTGCGTAAAATATCATTTAACGCAATCAAAATCAAAGAAAACGGCAATCATTTTAAAATCGACCAGTAACAAAACGCATTATTAAAAGCATTATAGTTTCAAAATAATTCGAAACAGATATCGGATAAACGATTTGCTTACATCTGTTTAGGAATAGCTGCGGGAATCATGAATCAGTCTGATCGTTAAAATAAAATCTGGGTAATCGGTTTGTATTAACTAAAATGATGCCCTGCTAGCTGACATTATAAAAATAGAGATAAACTGCTGAACAGGTGAAAAATGGCTGAAGAAATATATAAAAAGTGAAATGAAAAGGTTTGAAGAGTAAGTTTATATTTTATGTTTTGTTATATAGTAATTGTATCAGAATAGTTTGCTGTTTTTAAGCTATTACTTTTGTTTTAGTATTGCAAATGCTTTACGTGATTGGCCGATCCAAACCAAAAAAAACAAAGACCACGGCGTATGACTCAGGCAGATTACCGTTGATTACCGAGTAAGTGCGACTGTAACCTTATGAAGGAAAATCATATAACATATGAGGAATGCCAAAATCATTACAAAATGTCTGGATCATAACTCAATTGCAATAAGAAACATTTTCTGGACATTTTCTTTCATACACAATGCACTGCCAAGTATAAAGCATTGAGGGGTATTAAAACTGCACTCTCACAGAGAACGAGACAATTTTTGCAAAAATCCAAGTAAACCAGTTAAATAACACTGCTGACAAAAATCAGATCGTATATTTTTATATCTAAGTTCAAAAAATGAAGTTTAATGCTTATTTCCTAAACTGTAAATAACGGTTTAGGCCATAAAACATTAATTTGCGAACGGAAATATATAAATCTACGATCTGATTTTTTGTCAGCCAGCTTATGCTATTGGTTTGCAGATATCTACGCAAAAAAATGCTCCTTTCCAAGACAAAAAGAAAATAGTTGTAAAAATGGGAAATCTGTGAGTATTTAAGTAGTTTAAGTAGTTCAATACAGACCGTACATTACAAACATGAGTTGTATATAATGTACTATTTCCGCCAAACCAAATGCATCAAACAACATTAAACTGGACATGTTTATAAAGTTTATGTATACGATTTCTTTCTAAAAATGCGAGACCTTGGCGCACAATCACTGTTGATCGCATCACCCACGCACTTTTTATTCCCTGTATGTATTGATGTATTTAAACATTGCCTTCAACCTATGTCAACTGTGAACGAAATGAACATACTTATATCAGTGGTTTATACATATACATCTTACTCAAGACTCTGAGCTGACATAACTAAAACAAACGGAGAAATCTTCACACACTTTCCTGCGTTAGATAACTACGCAGAACATAGCAGACCACCTTTCATCGCTTAAAGCGCTTTGATTGGAGTAAAGTAAAGAATTTTGGATTAATCCACGACGTATAGCTATGCATTCCCTGGACACTATATGGGAGGGGAACATAGGAAAGACCTTTGAAGTCGGATTGTGGTGATGATCTCACATATCACTTGAATATGTCTAAGAAACACCTACATCTACACGAAATGAACTGTTAAGATTGTAATATTGTTGTTCTCGAGATGTCAACTTGCAAACACATATATCGAACATACATAACTTCCCATTAAGGTAAAACAAATAGGTGGGTTGAGCCTTGCATGTTTGTTTCATATCTATTTAATCCATTATGTTTTTAAGAAATTGATTGTAGTTCGTTTTGAATGTCATTACTTTATATATTCAAAGTTTACAAGGGAATCTCAAAAAGTTACTATTATACAATTGTTATCGTATTAGTCGTGAACTATGTTGTCATATTGAAAAAAAAATATTATTGACGGAGGCGCCAACTGTTTTATTATAAGATATGATGCCGCATTATCTATTATCACGTCATGTTTTAAACTGGTTTCGGTCTATAAATAGGCCGGTCAATATGGCGTTCGTAAAGTGATTTTTCCTGCCATATTAGGTAGTCATATGACAAACTGAATCCGGTCCATAAAAAGACAGGTAGGTCAATATGGCAATAGTGCAGTAATTATGATCGAATGAATTATCAAATATTTTGCAAGTAGTACTGATCGAAATAATTTTCAGATATTTTGCAAATAGAAGTGAAGGAATGAGATGTCAGACACTTTTAACGTATTATGAATTATATATAAAACAAGGATATCCTATCTTATTTTAAGTCAATGTAGAAAAAGTACATATATCTTAACGAGAAAAGACACACATCGATTAAACATCCAAGTATGTTGAATCCCAATGATTATTTACTGTTTTATAGAGCTGCAACCAACATCTCAACAGTTTTCCCTGGTAAAATTCCATGCCATTCGCCTTCGAACAAAAAAATGTGTTTATCCCAACCCATGGAAATAAAACTACACGTGCATGCATGTTTGTCAGAGTATAAATAATGTTTCGCCAAAACTATAATGTTTCGCCAAAACTATATGTGTTAGTTTTACATTTTACCATAAATATATATCTTTATCTAATCAAATAAATGCATATAGAAATGGAATGGACGATAAGACATGAACATCAAATATAATTTTGTCAAAACAGCCGTGTGATGTGACGATGGAAATGGCTTAACAAAGCCATAAACAAAATCCAGAAAAAAATCAAATATGAATATATCTTAATCAAAGGGAATATGATAAATGCATGTAAGAATGGAGATGACGATTGGGCCTGATCATCATTTTTTTGTCAAAATCAGCCGTGTGATGTGACGATTAAAATGGCTAAACAAAGCCATAAACAAAAAAGCAAAGTCCATGAAAAATTCAAACATTAAACAAAGTGAGGTGACATAAATTACTATTTCTTATCATAGTAATAGAACTCATGAGTGTTAACTTTAAAAATATTTTTGCCATTCCAATCCCCGTTTCGACAGCTTAACACCATCAAAGGTGTTTATGTGAATATAGTATGTGAATATCTTATGTTTTGTTCTGACATGAAACGATCGGACGAATCGTCTGTATGTCTGTTACATTATAATTTTATAAAAATGTTATAAAGTTTATATTGAGAGCAAAGATGTTTCTTCTAAACTTAGCAGGATCGCGGTTACTTTTGTTTTTGACACGATGCCTGCGCACCGTAATTAAACTTAACTTAGGAAATGACTTGCGATCATCCAGGTTAAACAATGTCAACAATACTTGTACAGCAGATACGTTAAGTAATACTTAAATATGAACACATGGCTGCCATCTACTTTTGGGGTGATTGTCTAAAATAAAGCGAACGTGATGTCCCTTGAAGAAGAGATATCCATTTAATTTAGGGCTTAAATTACATGGTTCTTCAAGATAATCAACTATTTATGATGTTTGGTATCTTTACTTAAACCACACAAACGGCAAGTACTGTAAAAGACAATCTTCTTTCATGTCAAAAAATAGCTCATCGAGCTAATGTTTTTGGTCTCAAATACCCGACTATAAATAAACATTCTTTTATCTTGTATTTTGTATCTTTTTATCGAATAAGGTTTCGATCCGATTGGATAGTGCCGCGTTTATAAGAGGTTAACAAAGTAATATTGAGCATGAAACTGATTCTTAAAAATTAAAAATATACAAGCACACCACGCTACAAACGTCTGTTGTTTAAGGTAGTGTACGTTCAAAATACAGGAGCTTATTTATATGAGTAACAGTGAGTTGAGTTTTATCATTATTAATATACCAATGAAGTTCTCGCTTAAGTAGTTATTGGCACTCACAATGTCGGTGTTAACGGTTTGTTTTATTGTGTGTCAGCATGTTCGCTGTAAAAAGGATTAAGAAAATGTAACTCTCCATTATTGAAAACGTTTACCACTGTTTGGTGTGTTCGCTCTTATGTGATGGCCTTAGTTGGTCTCCAGTAGCTCTTACTGTTCAAAATTTGACATGTCATAATTCAATACGTATACGTTACTTATTGCATTGTAACATTGACAACATAGTACAAAACAGTTACTACATCCGAACCCTCGTGCTGTAACAATGCATTGCTCGCGCTTTGCGCGAGTTGTGTATGATTTCAACTTCGGGAAATGGGTGCATACGTTGTTGCTGTTTCTTAAAGTAAAATAAGGTTTCTTAAGGTGGCGACATTTTCAGAAGACTAGTGTACATTAATCAACGATGTCTTGAGAAAGTAAATTAGATATTTCATGTCTAGGTATGCCGCAGATGACTTTTGCGCTCAGTGTTAATGACAACATTTATGATGGATATGAAGGCTGGCCTTAACCATAGAGGGACATTACAGAA
Source organism: Mya arenaria (assembly GCF_026914265.1). Classification (NCBI taxonomy): domain Eukaryota; kingdom Metazoa; phylum Mollusca; class Bivalvia; order Myida; family Myidae; genus Mya; species Mya arenaria. The sequence goes on along the minus strand of NC_069128.1, from coordinate 1,434,145 downwards.
TAGATTTGTAGAAACTTAGCATGACATTGTCATCGTTTACAATAACAGTAGGCGTTAATGAAATAGGATTAGGGAACCTGTGGGTACCGTTCTTATAATTTTATATTTTGTATTTTTGATATTATATGAGGTAAGATATAGGCAATAATTATATAGCTGTAACAGATTGTTCAATTTAGGTATAAACCAGACATGCATATTTGAAGTATTAAAGTCACATATAATTTAAACATTCCATGAACCAGATTTTTATACCTATTGAACCCGCTAACTGTTGGTATTATTTGGAAATATTTTGTTTATAGGTAAACAAAACAACCTATCATGATCATGTTTACACATGGGATGTCGTAGTGGCAAAATATTGTTTTTCAACAGTAGTTTATAATGTTTAAAGAACAATTAAAATTGTTAGAAAGAACTTAATAAGTACTAAATAAATTGTTAGATATACGTTTATGAGATTAAACTAAATACTAACAATCATTAAGTTTTTAGTGGTCTACAGTCTTGAGTCTTGTGAAAACTCATCTACTTGGTAAGCCACTGACTACATCTACCGTTTCACTTAATTTGAATCAATAATCAATAAAGGCATTGGTCAAAATATATTAATGACGACCAAACATTGTTGAAAGTTTAATTTATAATGCAATTACTTTTAACAAGCGATTTTTTTCAAATAATTGATTGCCTCAATGCGCCAAATATGAATATAGAGATAATTTTTACAAAAAAAAATGAAATAAATACCTGCTCGGTAATGAGGCACACTGTTGGGCAGAAATTGACATGTCACTATCCTCTGCATGACTCATTTTTGCGGACGACTATATGTATTTAAAATCGTTATAAACAAGTAATATCACAAAAATAGGCGACATAATATAGTGTTTTCATAATAAGATGACATTATTTGAATATTAAACAGGCAAATCTCCATAAACCAATCTAATGCATTTTCTTTTATTTGGGTAAGTGATGCGTTTGTAATGCCTCATGTGTGCGTGCACACACTAAATCTGTTTGTTATGCAATTACCAACATGTTTTTTTAAACAAAACCATAACGCAAAAGGTTATATATGCCGTCCAAAATATATGTGCGATAAATACAAACGTATAATGTATTATGACATCTAAGTAATTCTAAATGTAGTCTGTCCCCTCACTTAGTCAAACATAAGTTTTAATCATCGCCCAGACAGCGCGATCTTTTTTTAAGCCAAGGAACTCCTTATCTGAAATAGGACACTTGAGTGTGTACTTTATAACGATTTTTTCCCGTCTCATGCGATATTTGTCAGCCTTGCGCCATCAAAGGTGTTGAAGTGAATCTATCTGAAAATATGTGATTATCTTATGTTTTGTCTGACATGAAACGATAGGCTGAATCGCCTGTATGACTGTTCAATAATGAGTAAGAATTATTGCTATATGGTGTTCACTGACTGCGAATATATCGACAGTTTTTTTCAAACCTAGCAATAATAAGTTTGAAACATATCACATGCTTTCTTATTAGTTAATTAATCGTATCATAACTCATTCTATTCCCATGGGACGTAAGTTTAAACATTAATGTATTATAAATGTAACGCTTCAATCATAGCAACTGGTAAATATAAACATAAATTTATGTATTCATTATTGAGCATGGTTAATCAATTCCATTATTCATTTTAAATGCAGTATAGGATGGGCTTCAATAACATGGTTTTCTGTGGTTGTAACGTTTTTAGTATTGTTCTGATCGTTATTAATCAACTCAACTGATAAGAAGAAACTAGGTAATATTTTGGTTATCAAAAAAGGTTTCTATATGACTCGGCGCATTGCAAACAGATCAGCAAGACAATCATCACACTGATAATGATTTAAAACTCGCACGACATTGTACCCGTCATAGCGTTATTCTTTAAGAACATGTACATTCGAATAACAGGAGCTTATTTATATAGTAAAAGTGAGTATATTTCATTTAATACTTTTTAAAGATTGCACATTGGCTGAAATTACCTTTTTTTGTACGCGAGATTCAGGGCGCATTTAGGCAGTACTTGGGACACACGATGTCGACACACAATACTCAAAATAGCTCTTAAATAGTATTTGACATTAAACTACTCCATTATTTTAAACACAATCGGGGCCAAACATGTCTTTTAAACTACATTGGTGCGTTGACTTAGTTAAGAATATGTATACCAGGGGTGCTCCACACCACTGTAGTTTTAGAATCGTCCAGATAGGTCAGAGCAACTTAAGTAATCTGTAAATAATAACTATGCATTGTAAAAGAACAGGGTCACTAGCGCTTGACTTCTGAAATCTGAAAATCCTTTTAAGTTCTTCTTGAAACTGTATATATCTTAATCTAATAGAATACGAAAGATGTGTGTAAGAAAACTCTGTATAAAAATGATATTTTTATCAAATTCATTTGTGCGATGTATTCATTGAATGCCTAAAATAATAGAAGATAACCAAAGTTTAGACAATATGCGACCAAGAAACAAACCAAGTTGACATAAAAGACATGAAAACAACCATTTTAAGACATAAAACAACTATTTTCTTAAAACGGTCTTTTTCATTCCTATTATTGACAGGTTTGTGTCATCAAAGGCGCTGACATGAAGTGTTATCAGTATTTTATCATTTTCATTTTAATTTTACATTTGTTTTGATAGTGCATGTGTCGACAAGCAATAAAAAGCAAATGGCAATTACGCCTATTTTTCAACAGTTTCATTTATGTGTTTAGAGTATTATCTAAAATTAAAGTTAATGTTAAAGAAGTAATTACAACAAGCAGAAGTGTTAATAATATTTTACTATTGTATGACTGACGAATTCACTGAGCGAGCTATTAAACTTGGCAAAGCGATCGATAGGCATCACATCCTTACAAATACTTTATAGAAAATTGAGATTTGCGCTCAATGATGACGAATAAGTAAACGCAGTTAAACATGTGCGTTCAGTAAATTATTCAATCAGTACGCATTATTCTTTTTGATGTAAGCGCATAAACAACATGGAAACTACAGCTTGGTTCTCCGTTGTGTTGTAGTGTTTCGCTTTAAGGTGTTTATGCACGTAAAATTGAAGCGTTGTTAGGACCTGCTGGAAAAGGCTGCATATATTTGACTTTGGCTGTCGAAGGTTCGAAGGCAATGGAACAAGCCCCTTCCAATGAGCCCAACACTATAACTTTAAATGTGCAACACTCTTGTGTTGCTCCCGTGCATGACAAACTGATTAATGTAGCGTCGTTAAGAACAATAAACGGAATGCGTCATTCGCGTTGGAACCTAACGCAATCGATCAACAGCCGAATGTATCTTTGTTTCGGATTATAAACGGAATTCGTCAGTTGTAATGCACATCTAATGCAAACGATCAACGACCGAATGTAAATTTGTCACGAATTATTAACATACTTCGTCATATTTACTTTACCACACAAACGGCAAGTTTTTTACATGGCAATCTTCTTTTATTTCAAAAATAGCTTGTCGACCTTTAAAATAACATTGTATCTGCTATCTTGAATTTTTTATCGTCTAAGGTTTCGACCTGATAAGATAATGACGCATTGCGAGCAGGTTAACAATGTAATATTGAGCATAAAACTGATAACATCAGTTATTTTAGATAGTGTGGATTCGGAACACAGGAGCTACTTTATATAAGTAACAGTGAGTAGAGTTTTATCAATTTCTAAAAAAGAGATTACTAAAGGTATGGGATGAAGTTTCCGCTAAAGTAGTACACGTGACCACCAATGTATGTACACAGTACGCACTAGTAAAAATTAAATGGTATTTGGTACGTAAGTCACTTTATTTGTATCACAATCAGGGCTAAATATTTATTTTATCAAAGAATGAAAAGCATTGGAGAATGATAATTTGATCATTTCAATCTGACTCGAGTACAATGATAACAATTGATCATTTCACGCGGGACTACTGTTTCCATCTTGTATAAGATCTGCGTTCCTTGACTTGAAAAAGTACATGTATGTTACAAGTTTAGTTTACATGTTTATTGTCGTCTGAAGTGTAGTAATAGACATATTTGCCGAATATTCAATATCAAATTATGCAAAATGTTTAATAAACAAACATTTTGCGATTGATAATAAGTATTTAAAAAAAATGAACTACCCATTTTATGTATAAACTATTTCATGGAGCAATATTTACTTGGCCACACGTGCTAGTAATAGAGTTGTAAATCATTTCTACTTACAAACTTTGACCGCGTACATGCATACTCAAGCTTTTTAAACTTGACTAGTCCCTCAACGATTTACCTTCATCAGTTCATCAATTCAGTTTTTTTTAAATAATGCTCAGTAAAGCCTCGTGCAACAGCTCAACGCTAAAGAAGTTCCTCCTTATCAAATAGTTCAAATGATCGGCTATAGAAACCTGGACAATTATCGCAGATTGAAAACCAACCAGGCCATTGTGATTTCCGACATGTTGTTAAATTAACCTCCGAAGTCTGCCCTCCTTTCTTCTCAAAAGCAAATTCGGGCTCATGGGGTTTTCGTAAACCCAGAATTTAACAGAAACGTGACATTCAACTTAAATTGATATGAAACTAATTCGCTATCTCATCAATAAATCACTCTTAAGCTGCACAGCAAGAATCCCCCCTGACAAAATACCGTAAGATCTTGGGCCCGAGAGCGACAATGAATATATATATATATATATATATATATATATATATATATATATATATATATATATATATATATATATATATATATATATACTACGATAAACACTGAACACAGACCTCTGTTGATTTTACGCATTTAGTCTGTTATAAGTCCATATTTGTTCATTTAAATATGTTCAAGTTGTTCTCGAATGTACAAAAAATGTCACATGCTCCATTCAACTGTATGTATACGCTATATAAACAGACTTCTGACATGCTTTTGATTAAATACTTGTTTTGTGCCTAAAAAACTGTTAAAAATTATAGGTTTCGTTGATGGTAGTAAGGTTTTATCTATACATAATTTCAATTGCAACAACCATTCCTATAAAGAGTGGAACTTTTTGTTAGTGGGCAGACTACTCGCGGGAATAGGACTAACCTAGACACAACGGTTATACCGCAGTAACTTCCCTTTGCAAAGGGGACACGGAAAGGGACTGTCGTCAAACAAAATTTGCTCCATCTGGGAAATATGTTGAAAAACACACACACACGAGAAATGCATGAAATAAAAATAAATTTTATGGAATTCACTGTAATTTTTTTTTTCACGAATGGTCACATAATTTTAAAATGTCCACCCGTGAAGAACTCTCTATGACACTCGTGAAAAAACACGAGCTTACACTAAATTAAACAAATATCTTCGATATGATAACTTATATTAATGATATACGTTTTATTTGCATGTTTGCTGTTAATAAGTATTACGAAAATGTAACTTGCCATTATTGAAAAAGATTTCCTCAAATTTAACAAATTCATTCAATATCTGCTTTATAGCAATGTGTCATTCGATATAGTACTTACCCCCGGTAATGATTTACTACGAACTCAAAAATTAACACAAAGTTCATTTATTGATGACTGTACTATGCATGTCATACGTGGGGTGTTTTATGTGATGGCCTTAGATGGTTGCCAGTTGTTATTGCTGTTTAAAATTGACATGTCGATATGAGTAGGCTACAAATTGCTTGGTAGCCTTGACAAGATAGTACAAAACAGTTTCTACATCCGAACCCTCGTGCTGTAACAATGCATTGCTTGCGCTTTGAGCGCGTTGTGTAGGATTTAAACACGAACCAAGGGAAAAATGTGCATAAACAATTACAATTAGTTTCTTAAAGTATAATAAGATTTCTCAAGATGGCGACATCTTCAGAAGACTAGTGTACACAATCAATGATGTCTTAAAGGACATTTGCTAAAGAAAGTAAATTAGGTAGTTCATGTCTAGATATGCCGTAGACAACTTTTATTTTTTGTTTCATTGAGATAACTTATTATGGATATGAAGGCTGGGTGTAACCACAGAGAAACAGAATATATTAGTAGAAAATAAGCACGAGACAGATATCTTTTACAATACCAGTCGGCGTTTATAAAAAAGGATTAGGGAATTTGTATGGGTACCGTTATGAAAATTTGCTAGTTTGTATTCTTTATATTATATGAGATAATATAAATGCATTTCGTATAATGGACTTAACATTACATAGCTGTAGCAGTATTTTCAATTTAGGTATTAACCGCCCATGCATATTTGAAGTTTTAAAATCACAAATAATCAATTGAACGTTCCATGAACCCCACAGATGAACAATACTGGTAAATTTTAAAACAATGTTGTATATCCAACATTGAGCACGGTTATTCCATTTCAAATATCCGCTTTAAATATTGTATAACTTCTTAAAACAATTCTTAATTGCTAAAGTGATCAAATAGTGTACCTTATTGAAGGAAAAGTTCTTAATACATTGTTTGTTAGATGGGCTTTAATGACATGGTTTTCCGTGGAAGTAACCTTTTTATGATTGTTCTTATCGTTAATTATCATCAGAAGAGAAAAGGGAAAAATTCATAATGCGATCTGTTTGTAATAAAAAAAGTTTGCTATTCAATTCAAAATCGGCGCATTGCAAACAGGTCAACAGAGAAATCCTCAGCATGATACTGATAATTTTCTAAATATACGAAGAGGTAACGATATTGAAGCTGTCATAACGTAAAATAATTGAGTAAGTGTACATGTGAAGTACGGAAGTTAATGTGTATCGGTAACAGTGAGTATAATATTAAATTCATTACTTTTTTTATAGAATACATATGGACAGAACGTCCCTCATTTAGTATGCGAGTTTCAAGGCGTATTAAGGCAGTAATCGGGACTCACAACAAAGACACACATTACTCACAGTACACAAAGAGCTCGTAAATAGTTATTCGGTACGTAAGCTTTTTAATTTGTATCAAAATCTGGGCCAAAAATGTCTTTGAAAATCATAATGCGCGTTGAATAAGTTTTGCACGTGCATTCACCCTTTTATTAGACATCAGGGTTGTTCCACACCACTGTATTTTGCAACCGTTCAGATAGGTCAAAGCTACTTAAAAATGTAATCTCTAAATAATAGTTTTGCATTTGCGAAGACCAAGGTCATCCTTGCTGTATTATTAAAAGCTTCTCGAGAAATATATAGAGAATATTTGTTTATTTCAGTGTAAGATCGTATTTTATTTCACGAGTGTCATAAAAAAACATATTTTCACGAGTGGCGAAGCCACGAGTGAAAATGTAGTTTTTTTATGATCACGAGTGAAATTAAATACGATCTTACACTGAAATAAACAAATTTTCTGTTTCTTTTATGCTTAATTTCGGAGTTTTATTTGTTTTTTTATTTATTTCTGAATTACCCCTTTTTTGAAAAGGCTGGGCTTTACGCCGCTACCCGTGGGGCCACTCTCATGCATAATTATAGCTGTCAACTTTTCTACTTTTGGTTTGCTAAGAAATAGTTCTCTGCTTTTCATTCTTATAGCTTAATATTCGCTCGTTTTTTATTGCAAAGCTTTATGAACAGTAAACAATGAAGTATTATTAGTGCACATATGTTCCAAAAATAATGAAAACACTTTTTATTTTAAGATGGACATGAAAACATAACCAAATTACTACGCCGCTATTTAAAGAATGAAAATTTGGAAGGTCAAATGTGTTAGCAAAACAAATGTGGATACTCATTGGATTTTAACCATTTTTCTTAGTTTAAGACTGCAGGTACGCGTGTTTTTATAGTAAGTTAATATTCAGTCATCTTACTGTCAGAGACCAGTCTGTTTCGCTTTAAAATGTTTGTTTTCCAGATAAAGAGTAAATGCCACACTAGTTTGTTGACACATTTTCAGGTGTGGGTGGGGTAAAAAATATCGGATCTATCTGTAAATTGTTGTTTGAATTCTCCAGGAAGCTCAATTTACGTACTCCAATGGTTAACAGTTCAAAATACATTTGAACGATGATATAAAATTTTATTTATGTTCGAACAGTTGTTTTTGTCTGTAATTTGTTTGGTATGAAAGCAAATGTTCGAACATTCAGCTTCAAAGATCAGTAAAATGTTTGATAAACGGGATAACCGGTAATAAACGGTAAGTTGTTAATTTCCAATTATATATTTATCTAAATTTATAAAACATTTATTTTATATTTTTTTAACATTTTTTGACATAATTTATTGAAGTCCAGTAATACATGTAACAACAAAGGAATTTAAAGTTGTTCTGAAAGTTGATATTTTCACTCCTTATTTTGCAGTGAAAATATCAAATTGATATTTTCACTGTTGTTATTTCACTGGTTAAACCCCATATTTCATCGAAAAGCATGAAAGAAATACGTCCATATGATCGCTGTAAATATTGTCCTCTCTGACCTGTTGGCTCAAATCATATACCGGGACCGGGCTTAACAATGCCATGATGTCTTAATATCACTTCAGGTTGAACTTAAAACAAGAATATCATGTTGCTGTATTTGAAATTCAGTTCAATTAATGTTGGACAAAAGTCCACAACTTTTCATGCGAAAGCGCATATCGATGCAAACTTAAGTATGTCTTCAATCACCATGATGCATTCGGTGTAACAGTGCTTCAATCAACTAGTCAACAGTTTCCCTTGACATTCGCCTCTTTGGAACACATTTATAGGCTTATCCCAACTCAGTGAGCTAGCGCGATGTTCATGCATGTTTGTCATGTTATATCAAATGTTTTACCAAAGAACTTTATGTGCTAGTTCAGCGTTTTTAAATGATTAAAATCTATGTTTTTTTTTTCCAATGGTTTGCGATTAATCTATGTAAGAAAGGTACTTGATTTAAATAATATTTTTGTCAAACACAGTTTTGCAGTGTGTCGGCTGAGTGGCTTGAACAAAAATATAATCAAAGTCTGTACAAAATGCGATCATTTGACAGGCTAAGTTGACATGAAAGAAATGCGACCAACTATTTATGTATCGTTCTTATCTAAAATGAGACTCTTGACTCTTGCGTGTTTAGTAAAAATGGCATTTTCCTTCCCAATCGTGACAGTTTGTCGTCAGCAAAGGAGCTAACATGAATTGTTTAAATTATTTAAACATTTAAATTTTATTTTGACATTTCTTCCTACAGTGACTGTACTGACCTGAATGAATAAAGCATACTACATAGCGATTTCATTGAAAAACAACAGTAACTTAAGCATCTAAGATAATCAGTTATAAAACGCGCGTGTTGAATTTATTTGACAAAATCAAGGTGTTTGCTGTTTATACACATATTTACAAATAAAACAGGATATGCATGCACGAAAAGTCAATGTCCTGACCCTATCAGTCAAAGTACAGTACAGTGATATTGTACGAGAGTCGCCATATAATTATCTGATTAGTTTAAGTAAATCCATGAAGCAGTTATCACGATAACTGTCACAAACGTCTTTATATTTTAATTTCTTGCTTTCCATTATTATTTCCATTATAATAATGCAATAGCCATGACGTCGCCACAAATGTTTCGAACGGACAGTGATATATTACGGAATATTGCTGTCCTAGCATAATAATTATGCAATTAACACAATTATCACTACAAACGATTCTAAATTGTCAATCAATATTACCAAACCTCGCTGTCCAAGTATAATATTGATGGAATGTACATGGACATTCTTTTGTAGTACGCGAGATTCAGGGCTTATTAAGGCAGTAATCGGGACACATAATGTAGACACACAGTTCTCAAAACAGCTCGTTAAAAGTATTCGGTAGCTTTTCGGTATAAAGTGACTCAATTTAAATCTTAACCTTTATGGACCCTAAGGGTGCTCCTTTCCATTGTAGTTTAAGAATCGTGCAGATAGGTCAGAGCAAATTAGGTAATCTCTAAATAATCGCTATGCATAATCAAAGAAAAGGGCCACCAGCGCTTGACACCCTTAAACTATTTAAAAATATTCTTGAAAATGAATATATCTTAATCAATTAGAATACGATAAATGTTTGTTATAAAGGTTTTGTATTAAAATGGTAGTTTTGTCATATTCGTTTGTGTGATGTGTCGATTGAATGACTAATAAATTAAAATTTAACCAAAGTGTAGACATGTTTGCCTCTGTCAGTATTGATGACATGCTATTTATATTAAAGGTAAGGCTTCCATTTGGGACATTTAAATTATTAGACTATGTTAATTCTTAGCAATTGTGTTATACAATGGTGAAAATTAGCGTGAACGATTAGTTCACGCTAATTTTCTTTTACATATAAAATGTAATGTTAACATTGGAACCGCAAAACATCAATTATCTTTAAAAATGACACTTAACCTTCATTTCAGAAACATGATAATGCGCTTTTGTGGGCTTCTATTTTACATCATCGCAGGTAAACACCTCAAAAACATCAATTAATTTTTATTTAATTTGTTCAAAGCTCAGATTTCCTACGTAAAAGCAGTAATTGAACTCTAACAAGATAAATCGTATCACAGTTATTATCTGTTAACAATTTTGTACGTACTGTTGATTTTTTTCTCAATTAATTTGATAAAGACATTAATTTAGTTTAGCTATTGAGATGTTCTGAGCCTTGCATTTAACATGGCATCTTTTATGGAGATTTCTAGTTATACGTCTTAAAGACATACGACGTAATACTTTTAACTAAAGGAAATATCAAGGTAGTTAAAATATTTAGTGTTAATTTGTGTGATAGCTCATAAGCATTTGATCAGCCTTAACCCTAAAATAGCAATAACTATATTGATTCATGTTAATAACAAATCCTAGTCGAATCGAATTTAAATTAATATTAAACAATATTGAATATATTTCAGTAACAGTTCTTTACGGACCACACAAAGGGCATTCGTTTCAAAATGGAGATATTTGTTCATGTGTTGAACAGGAAACCCAATCATCACCATCGACATCACTATTAACATCTACTTCTACATCTAAACCACCACCAACAAGTATCATTGAAACCAAGCCATTTTCGACTATTACTAAATCTAAACCACCACCAACAAGTATCATTGAAACCAAGCCATTTTCGACTATTACTACATCTAAACCACCAACAACAAGTATTAATGGAACCATATCATTTTCGACAACTTCTACATCTAAACCACAAACAGCAAGTATCAACGGAACTGTGTCATCTTCGACAACTTCTACATCTCAACCACAAACAGCAAACATCAACGGAACTATGTCATCTTCGACAACTCCTACATCTAAACCACAAACAACAAGTACCAACGGAACTATGTCATCTTCGACAACTTCTACATCTAAACCACAAACAGTAAGTATCAACGGAAGCATGTCATCTTCGACAATTTCTACATCTAAACCACCAACAACAAGTATCAACGGACCTATGTCATCTTCGACAATTTCTACATCTAAACCACCAACAACAAGTATCAATGAAACTATGTCATCTTCGACAATTTCTACATCTAAACCACCAACAACAAGTATCAACGGACCTATGTCATCTTCGACAATTTCTACATCTAAACCACCAACAACAAGTATCAACGGAACTATGTCATCTTCGACAATTTCTACATCTAAACCACCAACAACAAGTATCAATGAAACTATGTCATCTTCGACAACTTCTACATCTAAACCACCAACAACAAGTATCAACGGAACTATGTCATCTTCGACAATTTCTACATCGGAACCACCAACAACAAGTATCAACGGAACTATGTCATCTTCGACAATTTCTACATCTAAACCACCAACAACAAGTATCAACGGAACTATGTCATCTTCGACAATTTCTACATCTAAACCACCAACAACAAGTATCAATGAAACTATGTCATCTTCGACAATTTCTACATCTAAACCACCAACAACAAGTATCAATGAAACTATGTCATCTTCGACAACTTCTACATCTAAACCACAAACAACAAGTATCAACGGAACTATGTCATCTTCGACAATTTCTACATCGGAACCACCAACAACAAGTATCAACGGAACTATGTCATCTTCGACAATTTCTACATCTAAACCACCAACAACAAGTATCAACGGAACTATGTCATCTTCGACAATTTCTACATCGGAACCACCAACACCAAGTATCAATGAAACTACGTCATCCTCAATTACTTCTACATCGGAACCACCAACAACAAGTATCAATGAAACTACGTCATCCTCAATTACTTCTACGTCTGAACCACCAACAACAAGTATCAATGAAACTACGTCATCCTCAACTAAGTCTATATCGGAACCACCAACAACAAGTATCAATGAAACTACGTCATCCTCAATTACTTCTACATCGGAACCACCAACAACAAGTATCAATGAAACTACGTCATCCTCAATTACTTCTACATCGGAACCACCAACAACAAGTATCAATGAAACTACGTCATCCTCAATTACTTCTACATCGGAACCACCAACAACAAGTATCAATGAAACTACGTCATCCGCAATTACTTCTACATCGGAACCACCAACAACAAGTATCAATGAAACTACGTCATCCGCAATTACTTCTACATCTGAACCACCAACAACAAGTATCAATGAAACTACGTCATCCGCAATTACTTCTATATCGGAACCACCAACAACAAGTATCAATGAAACTACGTCATCCTCAATTACTTCTACATCGGAACCACCAACAACAAGTATCAATGAAACTACGTCATCCGCAATTACTTCTACATCGGAACCACCAACAACAAGTATCAATGAAACTACGTCATCCGCAATTACTTCTACATCTGAACCACCAACAACAAGTATCAATGAAACTACGTCATCCTCAATTACTTCTACATCGGAACCACCGACCAAAATTAACCGACAAAGACGAAGTACACACGATCGCAAACGTTCGGGGTTTTGGAGAAATGGACATTGTGACTGCACTGGAAATGCATCATCGAGCTTTGATATCGGTAAGTTTACATTGTCGTTTTAAATGATAGATTCATGAGTAATGATTTTATGAAAGTACATGCAAGCAAGTATATGTGTTAAATTAGTTTTGTTTTTAAAAACGACACGGTCGCATTTCTAGAGAAGTATATTTGCCTTTATACTGTTTCTTTTCTCTAAGCTCTAACAATGAAAGTGATAATACGATAATGATAAAGTGAATGATGTTAAGACATATTTCATATGTTTTGAAGGTGAAACACCTGTTTCCATACAGCTGCAATTTTCGGTAGAAGCTGTTTTTAATCAATCGGAAATGGGAACATACGAACAGGAATTTAAAAAAGAGGTAACTATAGAGGCTCATTTACAAGTTTCTTAAAATTATACGACAGTAAGTATTAGCTATAATGTTGAGGAATTGGACTATACTAATATACACTTCTTAAATGACCTCGTATTTTATGCAAAATTAAGTTATTTGTAAATATAGCACACTAAATTGACTTTCAAGGAGTAGTAAATTAAAAGGAGAAAACTATTGATCTTTAAATGATCAAAATAATTATACAATACGCAAAAGTTGGATGAAACCTTAATGATCAAGGATGAGTTTTTCAGTAAATTTACATTTTAATGACCGTTCAAAGGCGGTACCTAACAATCCTTGATAAACAAACCTAGTTTTTTTTATATAACACCTATATGCCTGTGTTATTTGTTGAGTTTGTTGTTCTTCTGTACAATATTTCTTGTTTGTGATTTTTTATGTTTGTGTTTTATGTCTTTGGCCTTTACCCTGTGCACTTGAACGGGGTTTATGTTTAAACTTTTGGCTACTGAGATTGTTTCTGGAGGTATGCATATAAGTATTGAGTGGGCGTAGTGGACAAATCCTTCTTAATTATTAAGATACTACTTTAGGAAATCTGAACCAGTATATACCGGATGAGAAAGCGGGCCTTTAAACTACCGAAAAATGCGACATTCTTGATGATTTAGTCTGGTACTTATTGATTCCCCATCTGTTATTATATCGGCTGAGAATGTTATGTTATAAGATATATAAAACATGCCTTGTAAACTAAATTCTGATGACAGATATCTGTTTCAGCTTACTCAGTTGTACCACACAACCACCGTAGGGTTCCTACGTATAAGCATACTAAACGTAACGTAAGTTCAGCATTTATTTTAGTTAGTAGTTGTACGTGTTTAATATATGATACATTCTATCCTAAGGTCGTGTTGCTAAAATGAAAACTTGCTAATGAGATGACCAAGCTTTTTGAAATGTGATGTAAAGGGCGGTAATAATTTGTCTCATTTTACAGCGATAAAGCATTTTTTAATTTGATTAAATGAATATATTTCGATGTAAGTTTCTGCGAAACATCCTCATGATTGGTTTTAAGTGTCGACAGCTCATCTATTTATTTTTCATTTTTTGAAGTTAGCGTTGACCTGGGTTGGTTTTTAGTTCGTCTATTCGAAGAAATAGGAGGCTTTAATACTCGCCCCGGAGTCGGCGTCGTCGTCCGGTTAAAGTTTTTTGACAGGTTGACATTTTCACTTCTAACCACAATACCCTTCATTCAATTCCGATGTAAGTATGTGTTGTACTGTTTAATTTCTTATACCTTGCCACTTTAGAAATTTCTCAAACGGTACGTCGTCTGTTATTGTACGTATCGTTGTCAGTTATAATGGAAATTGTTTGAAACTCAACTTGATGATGTCAAAAAAGGCCGTCGTAATACGATATGACTTTGTCCCGGGGAAATTGACGCAAACGTCTGCTCGGAACACTTTAATCAGAACACAGGAATTTTCTTACGTTTGTTTCTTGGACTGCGCCAGAATGTTAACGTGTATATTGAAAACAATGTATGGACACTTATCTAAACAATACCCTTTCGATGTTTCTTGTTTTTTATTTATTTGATTAGATGCAAAGTATTTTTCTAATGGGTCTTAGTATATATTTAACAACGTTTACTATTCAGTGGGACAGCCCTTGTTTATAAAGAGTTTATAGAATCCTTTTTATGAGATTGTGTTTGGAGCCCCGAGAGTCATGGTCTAGGTATGCTTAAAATATTAAAAAAAATATTTAGGCCTTCCATGGGATTGTACTTGTGGCCAATACGGTTAAGGTCAAGGTCACTGCTATCAAAAATAGATAAAACACACACAACAAAGTCTGAAACTTTGTCAATCATTGAAAACCATGTTTTGTCACATCGCGTCGTTTCTTTTCTACTTTTTTATTTGACTGTAATGCTGCTTTTGAAAGGCAAATATTACATCATTATTAATTTTTAAGACAATACGGCGTAGTCGAGCTCGCTGTCCTACGACAGGTCTTGTTGTATTGACAGTTGGTATCACGTTACTTGACAAAACAAAATCAACTCTAACGTATTTTTCAATTATATGGTTGAGATAATATATATGTGTATTATTTTGTCAGTTCTTTTATTTTTAGTTAGATTAACTCGCAATAATACCTATGTTTTTTATTTAAAGTCATTCGTGGTGACCGTGGGGTTAATCTTACGCATCACTTGAATATGTCTTAGTAACACTTTCATCTACAGAAGTATAACAATTTTGATTTGGACAAAGAAACGCGCCCTTTAAAGTATGTTTTCCTGCAACAATTGTATAAACCGCAGACATTATACTTTGAGTTTACAGTAACTATTTTATTCCTGATATATTTGAATGAAAGGCTAACTTCAGACTGATAAAATAACCATAACTTTTGAAGTTCAATCCAAAAAATGTCACGTTGGCTTTAAAAACCAATCACACACTTTGATGTTGAACACCGTTAAACTATCAATGAATCCATGTTGCATCAGGCTGATAGTTTGCAGAATACGTATGCCGCAGTATATATAAATACCTCTGAGATATCTATAAATTCTTAGATGAACGACAGTTAGACCTTTAAATAAGTCATAGTTTAAAGAAATTTTAATCTGAAGTAGCGTTATCAATCTGAAAAAAACGTTGCTTGAATTTGTTAAGATAGTTGATTACATGTGCATTGTTGGTGTTTTATGCAACTGTTTGTATCTCGTGAAGTGTTTCTTTGGCCTAAACTATGTACTTCTTTAAAAACAGATTCTTCGTTAAAGAAATATTACCAGACCTGTCCTGTAGTTTGCATTCTTTTATTGAACTTGAGCATTGTTTTAAAATTCGGTTTGCCCTTAAGCATGACTGTATCTTATTAATTGATTTGTTTTTAAGAGTTTTGAAATTCAGTAAATCGGTTTTCATTAGTACTAATTGTATGTCATTTCGTGTAGAAATGGTAGCATTGTCTGTGATTTTGAAGTCATCTGCAAAGGGGATGTGGATTTCGAGCAGATAAATACAACTACAACAGACATGGGAAATAAACCAATGGACTTTACCTTTTGCAAGAAATGCACCGTCATTGTAGATACAACAGCTATTGCAAAAGCCTTAAAAACTGGTAATGTAGTCTTCAGACGTCGAACTGATATTTATTATTCGTAAATAACACAATACAAACATTGTTGTTGCATATACAACATCGTCGAATAAATTCCGATATAATGCAGATAAAAAATATTATTTAAAACATTCAAACAATATCAAAAACCAGTTTCATTATACAGAACATGCAAATTTACAGCAAAACAAAACAATAGATTCGTCAAAGAGCTCATTTATAATCATTCTACATGTTAATTTTAGCGGAACAAATGAGGATATTGAGTGTGTGCTCAAACTGCATTGTTGGCGAAAGATGTGTGTTAGATTTGCAAAACGGTGAGGTTCATTGTATTGACCCTTGCAAAGCACTGGAAAATGGAGGATGCAAAAACGATGGTGAATGTTTTTTTGACAGAAATGATAACTCTACAAAATGTAGGTATGCATATACTTTTAACCACGGATATTTGATAACTGTACTTGTATAGAAAAACAAGGTGCTTTAGTTCTAAGACGAAACGACGTGACATATCGATTATTACAAATTAAAATGATAAATAATATAAGTCAATTCATGTCATTTAAGGTGATATAGACATTTTAAATTAATATATATACTATAAAAATCCATCTGAGACGGCTGTCGTATGACTTATTATGTATAATGTGCTTCCGTTGATTTTGTTTTCAATAAGTCACCTCGTGAACAACAACGAGAATATTTAAATCGTGACAACAACACGTTTATTGTAATAGTAATTGTTTTTTCGTTGAAATATATCGAGATCTAACACTAGAACAAACAATTCTCTGTATCCTAAAGTTATGTGTATGTTTTTCTTAGATGCCAAAGTGACAGTGGCCGTTTTGTTTACGCTGGAGAGCATTGCGAGATAGCTGTCGAGAATCTTTCCCTTTCGTCAACATACATCGCTGCAATAGCAGGTGGAACAGGGGGAGCAATAACCGTAGTACTTTCAGTGGTCATTATTTACCTTATCGTAAGGATAAGAAAACAGAAGGATGTTGACAAACATGACAGGCAAGGGACAGGTTAAAACGACATATCAATGATAAGTAAACTATCAATCTAGCATTATGTTTGAAAATTATCACATAATTATATGTTAATCGCGTTAGTAAAATGGAGTTCATATATATATCAATAATATAGAATCTCATTTTACACTAGAGAAAAGTAATACTATAGCATTATTTCATGGCCGAAAGGGTAAGATTATAATTATCTTCCATGACCGAGAGTGTAAGATGGGTTCATTCCGACCCGAACGTAGGGTGTTTTACGGAAACGAGGTTTACCGAGTTTCAGCAAAACACCCTGCGCGAGAGTCGGGATGAACCTATTTTGCCAAGCGGCTATGGTAGATGCTTTTTCTCCCACCTCAGTTAAACAGAATTTAGTAAAAATGTATTTTGTGCTGGAACTCTTTTGTGCTTAGTGAAAATAATTGCGTATGGATATGCGATAACTCCTAGTTGTGTTATACCATGGATATGCGCGCAGTGATTCAGATTAGGTTTATAGTCAAATCGGTCTTTAAATAGTTCTAAGGAAGCAATTTTTCTTGAAAGGTGCGTGAAAACTGTTTCATAGTGACATTTGAAGCTAGAAATAATTAATTAACGTTCTAAATATTGTCACAAGCCAAGCTGTTCATGATGCTACAGATAACAGTCTTCAGCAAGGGAGGTAATTACAATGCGGTGACCATTAAAAAGGAGTTCCATACGGGCAGTTTATCTTCGCCCGTGGGCAAGATAAGAATTTCTAGCATGGTTAAATAATTGAATCTACTTATCTGAGCTGAGTGAAATGTTCATCCCAACCCAAGCGAAGGGTGTTTTGCGGTAATGAGGTTTACCGAGTAAACTTGAGCCGACATTTTAGATGTTTTGCTCCCAACTCAGTTAAGCAAAATATTGGACAAATGTATTTTAATCTATTTTTCATAAGGGTACCCGTGGACAAGATAAGAAATGTCAACATGGAAAATATTTTTATCTACTTATATGGGAACGGAGAAAATCTCAATCTCAACTTCTTTAACCTTATAACATTTAAAATAATTAAAATTCATATATATTTGTACACCTTATAAGAGCTCATTATATCATAGAATATGATGAATACAACTTTTGGTCAAGATTCCAATGAAAACATATTTCACAGCCACAAAAGGAGTACAATTCATTATTGTTAACAATTAATCAAGAATATGTTTTGCTCTAGATTTATTTCTTTCAAGATTGCAATTTTTCATCTTCACATTCCATTAAAAAGTATGTTTTCAAAAAGTATAATAACATGACAGATTTAGAACGACACTACGTATTTATGTGGTTAAATGAGTTGAGTCAGAGATTGAGATTTTACTTAAGTATTTTCGTGATATTGGGGCCAGGGCATCGAGAATATTGACGTTGTAAATGTATTTCTGCATTTAAAGTATAAGCATCGAGGAGTTAAATCGATCTCCTACAAAGGGCGGCGTGCGTCTTTCATCCGGTTGGTATCCGTCAACAAATCGCGAGGACACATTAAAGGTTGAAGGGAAAGAACACAAGATCATCACCAACAGCCTGGGAAACGAGGTTAGATTGTTTGTTATTATAATAAAACAAGTGATCTTACCTTGAAGGTTTTCTCAACACAAATATTTTTGTTTGTTTTTATAGCCGGAAATGAGCAACCAACTTCATTATTCTCATTCAGTATATGTTATAATACATATTCAATTTCCTTTAAACTGATATTTCAGATGTCTCCCAGAATCAATGTCATTTGTGCACTCAATAAAGATTATATCTTTAAATGCAATGTTTTGGTTTCATTTTATCTTTATTCCGCAGATGTATATGTACCAGCCGAATCCAAGGGACATTCGACGACATCCTTCCTCACGTATGTCGTCATCGGAGAGTGACTACAGCAGACCAAGGACTGCATCAGTGTATGACTACATCGACACCCAATCAACGGTAAGTCGGACAACCAACGGATGTTTTGAAACACAGAAATTTGAACACTCAGTTTATTTCTTACAGTATAAAACATTTTACACATAAATATTTGATTTACACTGTATACTTGATATGAACAGATAATGCTACTAACGAAATTGTAATGCTTAAATTAACCTTTAATTTAGTTGATATACATGTAAACACAATCTTCTATATATTAAGGAAAAAAACATACATGTTTTTTATAATTTTGTTGGATTTCAAATTCGTTTTGTGTTACTGCTTAATATAAGTCCGATATGTCTGACCATTACTGTGCACTTTTAGCAACTTGCATACTTTGAATAGTAATGTGTTTTGCAAAGGATGTAACGATATTCAGCTTGTCAAGGAGATTATTAAATTGTGTAATGAGAAATCGTATATGTGTTGTTTTTACAGTATGAGATTCTGCGGCCAACTCTACGCCCAAATATCAACAGAATATGAACCACTTTAAATAATGTTTTTACACCAGCATAATTATAAATTGATATTGCTTGGCTCCATTGTAAACAAATTGTTTTTCAAAGTTTAAAGTCACATCAAACTATATTGAAAACGCATCACATTTAATTTTATTGACATTGTTGTACATTATTTTTAATCTTATTGTATGAGGATCAACGTGAACAAACTAGTTATCAATATTGATATAGTATTGTACGAATATGTAATTCAAAATAGTGCATGTAGAATAGCGATTCAAAATTATCTAAAGATAGGTAATCTAGGGATGTAATTTTATCTTAGATAATTTTGATGAAATATCAAGAAAAGAAAGTAAACCGATGTTTTTAATTGTGATAAAATATGATCGCCAGTCACTTTTAAATAGTAAGGAGCAGTAGTTTAGGAAATACTTGCTCTCTTAGAAAAAGTTCAATACTTTATGATTATTTTTCTAGCATGTCAGTCTTAATATGAATCGAAATTTAAGTCGAATAAAAACAATATTATGCACCAGTCAATTGTAACCCTAGGTCAGGGTACTTTCGGTCCAGACAACCCCGGCTAAAATCCCGCCCTGCGGGGAAGAACAGATGGTAAAATCCCCGCCAAATGCCCGCGCAACCCAGGGCCCCTAGGTAAGGCACATTCCACGCTATATTTAAAGCGAAGAAAAAACTACCGCATTCACCCGGCACTGCGGGGGCCACCTGAAAGGAAAAAAACACGGCCAATTTCTCCGGCTATCCCCGGCCCTACAATTGACTGGTGCATTATATCAGAATAGGTAGGGTTATGGTGAAAAATTGAATAAACCAAAATGTACGCTTTCATACAGATCAGATACGTATCAAGTATTAGTGATGAGTATTATAAATAGTGTAAGTTTTAACTTTGTTTTTAAACTAGAGTAAAGACATATATATATATATATATATATATATATATATATATATATATTAAATACTATAAACTATTTTGATATGCGGAGTAAGTTAACACACAACAAACAGATCATATCGATGACAAATATGCATCCTTGTCCGCTCTAGCTTGATTTTTAAATTTAAAACCTCTGTCTAAACCTGACATTCATTATTAGAGTTATTTGTACTCGAAAAATATAATAGTAACGTTTACTTCTTTTTAACACATCTGAAACAATCAGTAGTGTGCGAACGTTGTACCGTTCATTTATTTATATACAGAAGAGATATAATTCGATATTGATGTATCTTAAATTCTATAGATATATTTGTCTTAAAACTGTGGTATGAATTAACCTGTTTATAAATCGTTTCGCCATGCATGCGTATAAAAACACTCGTTTTACATGAATTTGACTACGGGTCATGTTGGTCTGTTTCTGTGGTATAGTCGTTGAATAATCTTTCTTCTTCCTTTTACTATGCATAAAGCAAAAATCACCACGACATGTTTGAAAAGGAGATTTTGCAGCTAATACTATGTTTTAATTGATCACTTGACCGTAACGACCTTTAACCAGAAGGGTTCTAAGAGTGCGATTCATTCAGTTACTCAGTGCACGTTAAGCAGACTAGTAAATTCTTTTTAAAATTCGGACCCCACCATTCTCTTTATTTTACTCTTTATTGTTGTTGTTATTGCTGTTGTTTTTGTTGTTTAATCATGCTGCTTAGGACGATTAAATTCACATATATGCTTAATGATTTACTATTATTGTGTTATGATTTTTTTTTAATGCTATTAAATATGCTTGTTTGTCTGTGACTGTGATTGCGGTAACCAGGATATCTTATAATGTTATTATGTGCGTGCTTAAGCTTAGTTTGGAGCTGTAGTTAGTTGTATTAGTAATAAAGCTCTCAGTACCCCTCATATGTGTTGGTCGTTTGTTTAAATAAAATATATTAGCACAACAATTCATAATCTGTCAGACATATTGTTTCAATACTAATGATCAAATGAAATTTCAGGCTTTTTGCTAGGAGTAGAAATCGAATGATTGTTAGACATCTCTCGAATACGAATGACCAAATAAATTGTCAGTTGTTGTTTTTGCAAGAAGTTATCATGATTTTCTTTCAAGTAATATTGATGTAAGTTATTATACTCAAAACGAGAATATCCTTAATAAATTTAAGGCAATGCAGAAAACATAGTACATATATTTTGAAGTGAAGACACACACCGGTTCAAACGTTAAGCATGGTTGAATCCCCTTTTTACAGAACTTTACAATACTGCTCAATAGTTTATCCTGATAAAAACACGTATCAGTCGCCGTGTTTTGATGTTATTTTTTCAACAAAGTCCGGTGACGCCATGTTGTATCCAAGAATTTGCTTGTTATCAAATCCGAATTAACGACTTTTAAACAGATATAACATCTGAAATTTTAATAAAATATTGGTATGACGTCAAAATTACATGTGACTTAATTTTGCGAAATATCATAGACAAACTTGGAAGAAAGGGATGTTGTTATACCTTAAGAAACGTTTGTTAACGTACATTTTAGACGGTGCGTCGACCGCACGCTCCTGTTGCTGTTGTTGTTTTAAAAAATAAACTAATACATATTACTCTGCCACGTAGCGTGCCCGAAGGTCTTATTTTTCGATCCGAATATTTCATGTGTCCGGAAACACATGATGTGTTCTTGTATACTTAAAATTATCAATATGTGGAAATATTGACGTGGGGACAACTGACGATAAAAGATAAGGTCACCCATGAAATGAGTTCCACTATAAAGTGGATTCATTTTCTTCTTACCGTGAGTAGCATAGACGATTTTACATGAAATATAACATGAACTACAAATTCGTTGACGTATCACTTAACTCATAAAAGGGATACACTTTTCTAGATATTAGTGAATCGCAAATGTCATCAAAATTACACTCAAATGTTCTTCGATGTAAAAGCATGAATACTAATTCGTTTTCAAGTCTAATGAACATTATATGTTTACAATATACGGTTACACAAAACGATAAATACATACGGAGGGTAAAGTTATTCTACTAAAGGTATTTTGTGTATAACAACTACTTAAACGCATAAATGCAACAACATAAAAGGTAAAGTTTCACTCCCTCTGTATGTCTGTGATTGCAAATGAACACCAAATTCCTTCGGTGTTTATGCAAATTAGGTGTAATTATTTCGACACTTCATACAAGTACGCCTACATGAAACGCAGACAAATAATGTTCATTTCTTAAATGAACATATTATCATGTGGGATCATTAAACTGCTCTATGGCTTTATTCTCAAAGATATTTCCCTTTACCTGTACACACAATTATATACATTGAGGACTTAACAACATGTTATAATACATATTCGATTTTATTGCACGTACTAAAATGAGTCTAAGCTAACCTTCTTTCTTTAATATTTCGAACTATTTTTAGGCTTCATGCATTTATATAGAACCTTCTTAGTTTTATCTGAAAAAATAGCCACGTCAATGACATGGTACTATTTTTAAGGAGTAAAGATATAAACCTTTTGGTGTCTTTTTGCCATGCTAGTATCTAAATTGTAATGCCTAAAATGACAGAATTATATGATTTATATTAAGACAGTCTATGTTATAAGAAAACGAAATAGATAGGTTTAATAGTAACATTTCAGTGGTCTTCAAATTCGTCGTTTCCTGTTGCTTAAAATATGTCCGATATATCTTACCATTACTGTGCCCTTCTAGCAACTAACAAACATATCACAGTACTGTGTTTTGTGAAGTTAAAGACATGTTACGAACACCAGCTTGTCAATGAGATCTTACAGAACATAAACCAAGTCATGTTTTATATAAGCATACTTTTCATATTGCAAGGCTACATTGCAAGCATAGTGTATTTCAACTTGTTTAATGATATTCCGTGTTAAAATAGTGTATCACATTTTAAACTATCGTCATTGATCATTCTATAAAGTGTAGTATAGCCAGGATATTCCGAGTGAATCTATATTTAGTGATCACTATTAATCAAGTAATGTATATATGAATGTAAATAGGTACCTTGTCATGGCCTTTCAGAAAGGACACCAGTAATAGATTTTACCAAAGAAATCGATCTAAGAGTGATTTATATAACAAAACATCTGTCCTCAGAATCGAACTAAAATAAATTAATATTAATTGAATAGTAATGTATCTTTTCTTTTGCATATTGATTTGAGGTAGTTAATTGATTGTTTTATAGTTATGATGTCGTGATGAAATATCAATATATGGACGTATATCAGTATATAAATTTTGACAAATATTTACCACACTAGTTTCTTAGTTAGCTAAGAGTGAGACGTAAGTACGAGTTGTTTAGAAAAGACAGGTGTTTTTTTTTTTCTTTCTGAGAAATAAAACACTTTCATGATAAATGTGTTGTTATGATACAATAAAAGATATTCATGCATTCTTTATAATACACAGAAGAATTACCTTGTTTTTGAAATTGTTGATGTTTACTGTCTATGCAATGCAGTGTCTAAAATTTATATCTACTTAAATCAAAGTATCATTAGAAACGACATAGGCGTGCCAAGCAGTCAAATATTCAAAATTAAACCCTGTTTAGAGGCTCAAATATGGCTCAAATGATTTAAATTACCATCGAACTCAGAGTCTTTTTCGATATTAACTTAGATGATTTAAATCTCAATGTTTGTCAGTATTGGATCAAAGAGGTTCAAAATTATACAATTACTGTCTATCTATGATTATTATATTAGTAATTGTAATATTTCGGTTGCGTCTCATCATTCTAGAATACGTTGTTGCTTAGTTACTGGGCCATTGAGCAAACTCTCTACGTTCATGTATATTTAGACAAAATAATAGTTTACTCGGCCTGCTTTGGTAATAGGTGGTTTCCTTTGTCAGATAGCCAATTACGTATTGATTCAGCAGACCTAGACATCTATCATTAATTCAAAAATATATCCATTGCGATACGAAACGTACAGACTGCACGATATTTTGTAGTTTGGTTTCAAAATACGTTCAATGCCAATATCTTGGTTATTTAAAAGTAAGAAAATGTAGCTTGCCATAACATTTACTTCGATCGATCATAATTATTACAATATCTGTAATTAAGCAGTGTGCTATTCGATTTTGTTCTATATATGTCTGAATATATGGTACTGCCAATTCAAATATTAACACATTCCCCAATACCTGGTGACTGTATCATACGTGCTTATTTTCTAAATTTGTGTGTATGCATTAATATCATATCAGAATTGTAAGCAATATGTCTTTCTTTTTAAACAGTAGCACACAGTAGGTTCATTATAACGATAGTTCGATATACGCACACTACTAACTGAACGGTATGTTTGACAACGCAACACAAAACTGTTACTACATCCGAACCTCGCTCTGTAAAAGTGCATTGTGTACGCTTTGCGCGCGTTTTATTTGATTCCAATACGATCCTCGTGGAATGGCTGCAGAAACTATTGCGTATGGTTTCCTAAAATAATTAAAAACAATTCTCAAGGAGAAGACATGTTTATTTATCTAGGGCATCTACTTAAGAATGCAAATTAAATATTTCAAGTTTTGTTATGCCTTAGATGACGTTTTATCTCTGTGCCAATGAGAATATGTATGACAAATATGAAGGCTGGTTATATCGCAGAGAGACATTATAGAATAGATTAGGAGAAAATTAGCATGACACAGCCATCGTGTTTAATTCCAGGAGGCGCTTATATAATATGATTACGGAATTTGTATGGATACTGTTATGATAATTTCCTATTTTACATATTTGATATTAAAGGTGTAACAGTATTTTCAACTTAAGTATAAACCACACGAAGCAAACAAATTTTTCTTTAAACATTCCATTTCCCAGAATGTTAATCAAGAGACCATGTGATCCCACATACTAAAGATATTATTTGGAAAACTTTTGTTTAGAGATGTAAATAAATACAAGTCGTATGTATGATTACATGTTCGATGCTGTCTGCGAAAATGAGTCTTGCAAATGTGAACATGGCACTTCATTCATGCAAACTATTTTTACTTATATGAAGGCAATAATGATCTAAATCTTGTATTATATGATCCATTCATTTGATTAAATTGAGGTTTTATGATAATGGGAATGCCTTCATATAAGCAGACGAGGCATTAACATTATCATACAAAAACACACAAAATTAAACAAGTAATTGGATGATAAAACACTTACTTAAGCAATTTGTAGAACTGTTATTTTAGAAAAAAAGAAAGAAATAGAAATAGCACTGATTGCCGGCTAATGAGGCACTTGATTTTGCAGAAATGGACATGCCACTTCAACCTTTGCAGGACTCATTTTCGAAAACGACGTCACATATTATAAATCTTTATAATTGAATAAAATATACAAGGAGGTGATATAATATGAAGGATTATTATTTTTTCAGTAATTGATAACATTGATTAAATTAAACAATAAAACAGAAAACTCTATAAATAACAGGTAACACTGAAAAAGATATGTCAGAAATCGGAATGACGATGAAACTGAAATTCAAAGTTTATATCTGTTTTCTTTTATAAAGATATACGTTTGTTATACCTTAAACACGATATCATTTTGGTATGTTGTTGCCTGAATGCTTTTATAATGAAAACGTAATACAGATTCCCTCTGGCGCCAAAATCATAGGTGCGGAATATGTAGACGTTAAATGTATAATGATATTTGTAAAGAGAACAACTTATGCTGTTTGTGATATTAAAGTCCTTACGTACTTGACGTACTTGACAGTAAACTAGCTTATATATTGAATATACTTCCTTCCGGAATACAACATAATAAATTTGTTTAGTTGTTTTATGTAGACAGGAAGAGGAATATTAATTACCTGATGAGATGCCATGAAACACGAATTAAAACACATATTATTCATCTTTACTCTATTGTTTACTTCACGATAAGTATCAGTTAAGTACAAAACGCAGTGTTTTCTCTTCTCTCCGCTGGGTAGTGCATTGTTGTTGGATATAAACTGCCACATCAAAGAAAATTCATTTGCAACACCGTTAAAACCCATTCAACGTAATACAAAGATTTATCGGCAAATGATATGTATAAAAAAGCGCATAACGCGATAAGACTCTGTTTTCTATAGAAACTGATATCTGCCATTTCGTGTTTTCGCCTTTCCCCGGCAAAAGGGCGAACATTGGCAAATTGGTGCAATTTATCCCTTCTGGTAGGATAGTGTCATGAAAAATGATTCCGATGATCTAGAAGGTGGCAATGCGCAAGTTTGTAAGGCAAAATTGTGTGAATTGGTGGGCGATTATGCGTCAAATGGCTGAGCGAATATGCGCAAGGTGGCGGGGCGAACATGCGCCAAGTGAAGGGGTGAATACGCGCCAAATAAAGGGGCAAACATGCGAAATAATAATTAGGTGCATTTTCGCGCAGCCTTTTGACTTAATTTCGACAATCCATTCGGCGCATTTTTGCCTCACCACTACACGCATTATCGCAACAAAATGCACATTTTGATCCTTTCGCCGCGAAAATGCGAAACACATAATGGCAGAAATCAGCCATCATAGTAATCGTCTGAAGCACAAAACAAGAGTCTGCAGATATCGTTCGGAGGATTTGTCTCATTATTTCTTGATTCTATCGGCCATACGGATATCTACACAATCGTGGAATCTCAAAATCTCTTCAGACAAATTATTGTGCTCATGTTGTGATTTATACTGACTTTGAATTGTCATCCTGTAGATAAGGCATTTGTGGTAGACATAACCATATGGTCAGATTGGCCTTTTTTACGGAAAGTGCAAATATACAAAACTTAAAATGAGTTAGTTTGAAAAGATAACGGTGTTAAAGCTTAGCTTCACACCTTTTCCGTCAATGGCGAATATAAAGTTTTGAAACCACATCTGTAGTTTTTCAACAGTTATTTTGGATAAGTACTGATATTGTATAGTTCACGGATAAACAGATGCAGGCTTAATTTTATTTTCATCGAAACGCATTACATTGGACAATGAATGCGTCTACATCGGTTGCCGTCAGGTATTCACCAAAACGCCGACGTAAACACGGTCAGCTATCTGGCGATTTAGAGGTAAGCATTGTAAAATGTCCATGTTATTCCTTACTCAAATGGATATATCAGCATTTACTCTAGATATCAAGTGAAAGCATCCCTTTGAATTCTACGATATTGATATGCATGCTGGCATTTAAAGAATTGTATTACCTATTTAGCAACACCTTTAGAAAGACAGACAAAATCTTTGGTCATAACTATCTCAGTTGTTTGACGTCGTTACTTAGTCTTTATTATGTAGATAAAAGATCGACATATTGACGTATAAGTATAAGTCAGTGCGTTCCAATATATGTGACATCATCTGCGAAAATGAGCCCTGTTATGGTATCCAGGTTAACAACAATACATAATTTTAACTAAAATGAAGGATGACAAAATACACTTTTAACGTTGTATTTTAATATTAAATTACAGAACCTATCGTAAACATGTACAACTAGTTATGTCTGCCGACTTATGCAGCCTCGCAAAGATAAAAACGTCCTTTTTTCTCTCCACATGACTCATTTTCGCAAACGCCGTCAGACCGAGCTGACTAGCATCACTGTAGGAAGTTATTATCCCTAAATCAATCATTAATTAAACTTATTTTACTAAGTGGCTTTGTTTTGTTACTACAACACAGACGGTCGTATAATATATCAGAAACAAAACAAACTATGATGACATCTGGTCATGGTTTACAATAACCAGATATGGTGACAATTCGTGCCAGGTTTATTGGCAGACAAAACATAGCTATGTCATTATACGTAATGGGTTGAATATAAGCTTTTACCTTGTGTAGATATTTAAAAAATGTTTTAAATATATTTGACATTTAGAATGTCATACATTATCAGTCATGTAGATTGATGCCAAGTTGCAGAAAAATTCCGACGTCCATCTATAATTGCTTATTTCTAGATTTCATAAAATGCTAGTATCTTCTTGTTCACTTCCAATCCATCTCATTCATCAATTATGATAATATTGTTCCATTGGTGGCTTGTTTCTGACATTTGAGGTATCTAATTGTTAAATCAAAGTCATTTAATAAAGAAACTATTAAATGAAACAAGATCTGTTGAAAACCAACACTATATGAAAACTGATGTTTTTGAGAAGATCTACTGAAACTTCATAAATCTATGCACTCTTATTTTTTTTCCTGATAATAATGTCGTAGATGGTTGTTTAACATTTCTGACGATTCTACTATCTATGTCTAACAAAAAGACACTACAGAATGGATTAGGGAAAAACGTTAAGACACAGGCATCATTTACACCATTTTAAGGCGCACTTCGTTTTTACGGGACATTCGATCTGTATAAACTCTTAGTAAAGGGTTTTGCCCTCTCAAAGACGAAAAATGACATTTATCTTGCATGTCCCGCTCTGCATAATGGCGTTATCATTTATTGTATTGCAGCATTACAATTGGACAAGCGTGACATAATGGTAAATGATGTCTGATTTGGTTTTATAATTACTAGTTTCAGATATCCGCCATTCTTTTCGTCAAACGTTTAATTTCGATAACAGATTGGCCTCCTTAATTGTATTTGAACCACTGGATATTTAAAATTGAAAACAAACTAAACAGAAAGGGATGAATGTAAATATAAGGATGGATCCGTATTGTTAATGCCTTCATGCATTATAAACGCACTTGCAATCTTGTCCCTCGGAGCTAGGGTTTTTGTTCCTCGTATGGATTGTAATACACTGTCTCTTCGCACAAAGGCTTTATTCCTTTTTTCAAGTACAAAATAACCGAACTTAATTGAAGTCAAAACAAGTCCATATTGATGTTATGAATCACGATTCTAAGAACACATTGTAATATATTAATAATAGTATTATGGGTTGTCTATTGGTGAATGAAATTGTTGACTTATTAGAACGTTTGTAAGTACTGATCCTGGTACTAAATCTTTGCGAATATACGTAACCTAAAAGATCACTCCCAGTTCAAGAACGCTGGATTTATTAAATAAATCGTGGTACATCTTTGGTGATAAGTTGTTATTCAAACGCTTGCTTTCCAAATCAGGTTTAATTGATAAAATATGGTCATAATTCACCATTGTCTTTTTTAAAGTTGTGACTATCATACAAAGAAAAACGGAATATGTGCATACCATATCTGATTTCCATGTTCGCATTGTTAAAAAAAGATATCTCTTTGATGGCTGGACACATACAATATATTACACAATATTGGAACAATAATATAGTAAAAAATGATAATCGTAATATGATTTGGATCGGAATATAGTTTTCTTTGATATGCTGTCCCATACTGGTTGAGAAGCAGTTTCCGACAGTTTTTACAAGTGTTTATTGATTGATTCATACGTGTTAAAATTCCTACTAAAATTGTTCACATCTTAGATAACTACAGTTTAAGCTGCTATTGTCGATATATTTTTCACATGTGTGACATCACATATAGTGTATCTAATGGGGGCGCCAAGAGGGTACTTACACTGTTCTGATTAGCTGTTGACGAGAAGCAGTTTCCGACAAATCAAATACGCGGCAGATTTTAGGTGCCTATTGTGTGTTTGTTTTATCCATTTATTCAATATACTAAATAGAAGACTATAATACGAGAACTATTATTTAATTTTTCAGCATTTACCAAAAACTAAACCTAAAAACTTACGCCAGTCAATCATCATTCTGGAAATCAGGCAGACACTAAATATCAATGATATTTTGTTTCATTTCTAATAAGAACTTGTGTTTGTAATCATTTTAGTGAATGTGGGTGTGAAACTAGCATGACAACAGTGTTCGCAAATATGTACACAATGATCATCGTTTGTATAAGTCAATTAAGGACAACCTTGTAGCTATTCATAGATATGCAAATTAGGTTCACACGCATTCGCAATGCGCTGCGCGTGACGATCCCCCACGTGCAAGTTTGTGTACAAATTGAAAAATAAACATTAAACATTAAACAATAATAAAAGTTCTTTACGTGTCTCGGTAAAAACTTCAACTTTTGATTGCCTAGTAACCATATATTGAATTGCAATACCTTCTTTATGAAGATCAAAAGAAAGTACGCGAAAAAGCGATTTGTCGGAAACTGCTTTCCGTCGGAAACTGCTTATCAACCAGTAGACTATGTCTCCCTCGTCTCAAATGTAAAACTCAAACAGGATTACAGATTATAAAAGACGTTTATGAAGAGTTAATGCCGGACGTTTTCACTCGCATAGAACAAAATACTTTTGATAAAATATTACAAATTGACTGTTTTAGGGTCAGATCGGTATGCCTTTCGAGTTGATTCAGTGATAGGTGCTCACTATATCGAAAATTGGGGTAAAACAAACGGAATGTTATCCACTTGGAGCCGAAGTCTGCCATGGAACTGTTTTGGGCTATGTTTTGTGGTCGTAGGTATGGCGGAATTCGTTTATAATGGTACTGTCATAAGAAAGGACGGGCGATTAAAATATTTCTGGACACCATTTAAACAACCGTTGGTGTTGCTGTGAACTATGACCGTTTGCTTATAATTCAAAGTGCATAAGAAACAAAGGTCAATAATATACATAATAACTCTGTATCACATTGTTCGTCGAATGCTTCCATTATTGAGATAACTGATGCCATTAAAACTGTATGTTGGATGTTGTGTGTTTCTGTGCTATCTTCCCAAAGGATATACTTCGTACGTACAGTTAATACGACAGCGCTGTAAATCTGCTTAATTTGTAAAATTTCAATTACAGTTAATATACGGGCACATCTAGGGTAACTATGGTAGAATAAAGATGAAGACAACTGTTATCCTACGACGTATAGTGTAAACATTTTGTAAATAGACCTGAAGTTTTCGTAGGAATGCTAATCATTATACTATATCAGATTTGGTTTATTATAACTAATCGAATTACTTGAAGCAACACATTTTATTTTAAAGCAAACCATATTGAAATGTGTAGTTATTTCAGCATACGATTACAGTGTACTTTACACAAGAGGAGAGTCTTTCAACTAACTCATTACAGTCGAATTCATATTTGAAATTTGAATTTCCGAGATATCCGATGGGAAATCAAAACCCCCATTTTAACAAGACCAACATTTATCGATATGAGTGAAGTTTCTTATTATATGATATGCTGATGCTGTTTGTTACAATTGGGGAATAGGTTGGAATTGCAATTGCGATTGTTGAACAAACATGAGTAAGTATTGGCACGATTTTGTTACAACAGGAATTTCTGTCGAAATAATATTACATCTGTGTATGGCTTGTTTCCGTTTTGATGGAAAATAAAATTTTCGGTCTCACCAACTACAGTATGCCCAAGATAAAATAAAATGTGGGAACGTATTGTGTGTTTGATAAGTTAGTGACAATATATGAATCAGCAGTACAGTAAGAACTTTGTCATCCTTAAACTATCCGAAGTTTATGCTCGTGACAAATCCGATTAGAATTTGTTAAACATCAACTTATCCTAATTCATTTGTAATACTCACTATGTTATGACCTATTACATTGTATTTCTAATTGAAATATTAGAACTAATGAGGAGGCATGTTTAGTAAAGTTAATGAAATGCAATTTATATATCAAAATACATTTAAAACTTGTTAAATATATGTTTAAATCTAATAGATTCATCGTTTCAACGATTAAGTACAAATCGCCCTGTAACCTTTAAAAAAGTAGCTTACGTATGTTTTTTTAAAAGTAAGAAAAATTCAACCATGACAAGTGTATGTTCAACATCATATTAAATAAACTAAATAAAAAGGTATGCTACACTGCACATTATGTATTGTTTTTTAAACTATACCAGGATGTTCCTGAACACCCAGTCTTTCATTTCAATATTCGTCCAAGCCACTTTGAAGGAATACGCATTAATTACCAATGTTAGCAAGATCATGGATATTGTCTCGGGTTTCTCCATTCTCGACGCAACATTCATTACAGCAATATAATAATAGGTAGTTCAATCTATAAACATGTAATAACATATGCCGGGTAACCACATATTGTTTTAGTTTTATGGTTATTTCTACCAATAACTTTGTATCAAAACGTTATAAGATGAATGATGTCGAATAAATGTAAAGTTGGAACGTAAGTGATATATATTTCTAAATATCCCCATTTTGCAATACATAACTTTCTACCAATGTGACGATACTCACGTAAATGTTTGATGACGAAGACTGCCGTTCCTATGCCGGCTTTTGGAGAAAAGTTTTGTATTAAAATTTATTGTTTACTCGTGTTTCGGTGCAGATAAGTCATAAATATTCATCAACAAACTTTAATTAATGCATTTGTCTTCCAGATAATAACAGGTAATTCCAAAATGTGTGTTTTAAAGTTGAACTGGGCATGCACACATAGACATATTTAATCTGGTCGTAATTAACCGATGAATATGAAAGGTCGTCAATGTCAACTTTACATTGGATTAAATCCCGGATGCTAGAGAAAACATCAAACATCAGCACGTTTCCTTGTAATTTTAGGAAAGGTGAATGAGAGTTGTCATCTATTTTCTTATATAAATGAAATTTATTCAAAGACACCTATTCACTGAAATTTACAAACATGAATCTCTGTATTTAGGCCGCGTCAAATGAAGAAGACATGTTGTATAAATAATTTAAATGTTCTGTCTTTGTTTCTACTGGTTGATCTTTAAATGAAAATAGCAAGCAAGCCCGAACGAAACTTTCTTTACTGCAGTAAAACATTGAAAAAATACTATAATATTTAATGGGTGCAATGTATTTGTGGACCAGTCGAAATTAAGTTGTATTAAATTTTCAGTGTCATTGCACACTCCCGGACAAATGGATTGAAGCACAAGTTTCATTTTCGGAGTATGTAATATGCGTGAGCAAAAGAGAAAACGCATAAGATTACTAATCACAAGGGACATATAGCCGTAGGTTCGACTATTAGCGTTCGCTTGCATTTTTATTCATTTGCATTTACTTATCAATAAATACCATTGAAACCCTATTATTCAATTCATTTTACAACATTTAGTGTTTGACCAAATGTTCTAATGGAAATTGTAACAGTATTAAATTATCAATGTTCCACAAGTACTTGCCAGTTGCTCAACCCTTAAATAACCCTTTCGTCTGGTTAATGTTTAAAAATGTTAGAATTATAAAGGTGTGCTCTACCGCCTAACCAAAATGGTAAAATTAACATATTCTCCCTCTTTCATTCTATCAACTTAGTTTAGGGAACTGGGCAACAGGCCATAACTTTTGGTGGCGATGTAGACCATGTATAATAATTTTATTCACTTTTTTTCAACTAAAAGATGCCAATGCAGCATGATTCAT
The DNA here is from genome assembly GCF_026914265.1 of Mya arenaria. NCBI lineage: Eukaryota > Metazoa > Mollusca > Bivalvia > Myida > Myidae > Mya > Mya arenaria. Next base: position 1,399,754 of record NC_069128.1, on the reverse strand, counting down.
CATGTTTTAATATTTACCGATGCTCACTTTTCTAAAGAGAAGACCCCAATTCTTTAGCACCATTTGGAATATCAATGCTTTCCATCTCTTAAACAATTCTAACTTACGGGTTTGCTGTCTGGATATATCGATGCATTTAGCCCATTGATTTAATAAAAGGTGTATCAAAAATCGCAGTAAAACAAAGGAAATATTTTCAGTAGAATTTTGCCGTTTTCTACCACATGACTTGTTCAGGTGATGTATTTCAAAATAATACACAGAAAGTTGTCTGTTTTGTAAGTGTTGGTTTTCAATCTATAAACGTGTTATGTTATTAGGATGTGTAAATTACTACCTTGACTATTGTAAAATATTTGATACATATACAAGAAATGTAGCCAGATGATGAACGCATCAACGTCCGTTTCCGTAAAACAATCGCCAAAGTGCTGTGGTAATTAAAAAAATATTCGCTTACTTTAACCATACACACACAGCAACATGTTTATAAGTCTTCAAAAATGTTGAGTCACACATTGTATACCAATAACAAAGAATTTTAATCAATGCGATTTTCAGAAAAGGGAAATCTGATATATGCGAACCCTTTGTACGGCTTTTAGTAAATAATGATATGTTAATAAAGTTAACATAATATTTACTGAACAAAAAAAAACATTGTTTCGTTATAGCAGCTTCAGTTATATATTTCTAGGCCATTTAGGTGCTGTGGTTCCACACGTCATATCGTTTGTCCGCCCGCCATTCCGTAGGCAGCGTCTGTGGAATTCATCACTGACGTGTTAACATTATACCGTTCAAGTATGGATAGTAAAAGTACAATCTAAGCACCCATTGAATGTATAACTTATCTTACAAACCATAAACGTTAAGCAGTATGTTGTGCGTGTGCCCTGCGTAGGTCAGGATGTATTGTATGTGACTATGAAGTAATTTGCAAAGGAAACGTCGATTTATAGCAGATATATGAAACTAAATTGGAATAGACACTATTGTCTTTATCCTTTTGTCAGAACAGCAGCTAAGATGTAAATAGAACGTCGCACAAGCTTTGCAGACTGGTAATGTAGATTTTCTATATTCGTCCTTTTTTATACATTTCATGAAGAAATAATGCCAGCATTTCATTGCATATCACATCGTCGAATACACAAGTGACCGATTCCGTACAACTGCAGAGACGAGTGGAGTGTATTAGAATAGAAAAGGCCGTTGGTTCCAACGATGTCCATAACAATTCAATGACAATCTTTTGAAACAGAATCTGCTCGAAAAACAGAATCAGACATTCGTTAAACACATTTGAATCTACTGAACTTACTTAACTTTTGAACTTTTGACTTAAAATGATATATATCGTATTTCAAAACCAAACACTTGGATCTTACACTGAAACAAACAAACAGTTGCCTTCCTTAGATTTATTTATATGTTTGTTTAGATCCCCACCTGACCGTGGTTGTTTGGTTTTCGCTGCAGAATATTGCTAGATTGCTGTTTAGAAATTGTCACTGTCGTCAACATACATTGCTGCAATAGCTGGTGGAACAGGAGGAGCAATTATCGTAGTTCTGCCATTGGTCATTTTTTGTCTTATCATTATGAAGAAAAAGCAGGACGAAAGACGTTGGCAAATATGGCAGGCGAGACAAATAAATTATGTACAAAATAATGAAATAAATTTATATTATTATACCCTAGACACACTTTATATCATTGCATCCTACACGAACTTAAAACAATCTTAACTTATACTCGTATTAATTTATTTACTTCGCCAGATATAACTGCATCGCATATATTGATGCTGTAAATGCATTTCTTCTTCTGCGGTATAACCATAGCGGCATTTAGTCGATCACTTACAAACGGCGACGTGCGTCTGTATTCCGATAAGTATCCGAGTAAACGCGCGGAGACAATAACGGTTGAAGGGAAAGAACACAAGATATCCTATCTCGAGTGTGTCGTCATCGGACAATTCATACAACAGATTCAGATACAATGAAAACTACTATGACATGCCCTCTAGTCAAATATACAAACATAAACCCTGTTTAGAGGAAACAACATGACTTGGACTATTTTAATTGAAGACGACTATCGGACACACAGTCTGTCAGTCAACGCGTTAACAATGTTACAATTACGGTTTTCTACATGATTAGGTATTATATGCAATATTTGGACCAGGTCTCCTGTTATTAGAATGCGTCTGTTGCTCAGTTACGGGACTATTGATAATTATACGACTATACCCCCAGCAGAGCTATTGAAGTGTTTCTTACGCTTGTAAGCGGCCCATGCACGAGAATTTCGTGTAATCCCATCCGCCGATACACTGTTTTTAGAAAGGCCATGATATTAATCTTATGTATATTTTTCGAAACATATTTCTATGTATCTGATTATCAATCTGTATTCATTTATTTATTAATGCATTTATTTGCTCACTTATATAATTTTTCGTCGTATAAGTCAGATACAGTTACGCGTATTTTTCTTCTAAAGTGTCCTCTTACAGACGCAAGCGAACATCAATTTTGTTCGAGGCGACAAGAGGACATTTTTGAAGAAAAACTTGTTCTGTATCTATTACATATCTCTTCCCTCTAGGTTTATTTAGGCAAAATAATAGTTGACTAGGCATGCAGTGGTAAAAGGTTTCCCATGTCTGATAGCAAAATGCATATTGATTCAACATACCTAGACATCTATTATTAATTCAAACCCATATTTATTGCGGTACGAAACAGGAGAAGACTACATAATGTCTCGAAATTTTGTTTTATTGCGTATAGGAAGTTAAATTCCAATATAATGTATGTTGTTAAAATGTAAGAACATGGTATCTAGCCATTGTTGCAAAATATTCACTCCAATCGATCATTCACATTTCAATATCTGCTATAACGTAATGTGTTATTCGTTGAAGTAATTACACCCTGTAATGTGTTACTGCAAATTGAAATTTAAACGCAAAAGCAAAAGCTGGTGATTTGACAAAACGTGGGGTGTCTCTTTTTGTGTATACATTTGTAACCAAATCAGAACGATAATCAGTAGATTTTTCTGTGGACCAATAGGAATCTAGATTTATTACAACGATATTTCAATTTGAGTACATTACTAATTGCTCGATAAGGTTGACAACATGTTACAAAACAGTTACTACACCCAAACCTTGTATTGTTAAAATGCGTTTGCTCAAATATGAACCCTGGGAAGTGTATGCAGTAACTATTGCCGAATGTCTTTGCAATTTTTTTTCTCAAGGTCGTGACATTTTCTAAAGACTAGTGTACATTAATCAACGCAGTTTTGAAAGATATTTGCTCAAGAAAATGAATGAGGTAGTTCATGTCTAGTTATGGCAAAAATGACTTTTGATCTTTAGGGTATTGGGACATTTATGATGGATATGACGGCTGGTTATAACCACAGAGAGACGTTGTAGAACAGATTAGGAGAGAATTAGTATGACACAGCCATCGCTTACAATACCAGGCGTTTATTTTGTGTATTTAAGAACCTTATATGGATACTGTTCTGAAAATTTGCTATTTGGCATATTTGATAGTAAATGAGGCGAGGTAAAAGCAATATATAACATTTACTCAACATTAAATAGCGGTAACTTTAGTTTCAATTCAAGTATAAACCTGACAGTCAAACATAATACTTCTTTTAAAGTTCTATAGTGACACGCATACTTTTGGTATCATTTTGAAATGTTTTGTTTGGAGAAGTACATATATACACGCGATGTTTATGTTTACATATGAGACGTCGTCTGCAAAAGCGAGCTCTGTGGAGACATTCACATTTTCTTCAAAAACCAAATTTGAACAAGCGATTAGATGATGAAAGAAGTTTTTAGCATTGCGTAACATTAAAACTAGAGATTATTTTCAAAAAGATGATTCAAATATCTCTGATTAACTAATAAGTGCTAATTAGGCACTAGTTCTATACATTTTTTACGAGCTACTACATAACTACATAACTACCGAAACCAATAATCTGTAAAACATTGATCAATTGTATTCTATGACATACTATCATATTTTACAAAAAAACAAACACCATAGCTACATGTGGCAACTATTGACAATAACCAGATGCTGTGACACTTGTTGGCGGGTTGTTTTGGCAGACAACAATATTGTTCTGTGTTTTACGCAAAAGGTTTAATTAAGTGTTTCTATCATCATTACATCAATTTAAGATAACATGCATTGCACATGGCAGACACATATTTCTAGAAGTCATTGCATGCTTATTCATTGTTTACCTCCCCTAAATCACATTTAATCAGTCATATAATAGTTAAATTGGTGGATGCTTTCTGCCACAACTTTGGTGACGTGTGTTTTGTGGTTAACTTTCCCTGCTGTCGGAGGCAAGAACGTTCCATTTGGCTCCTTTTATACTTCCGTTTGTTGCCGTACCGCCCCTAACAATGACAACAAATATCTACATTTTTTCAATAGACAAAATGAATGAATTCAGTAACTCTTTAATGAAACACACATTATTAAAAAACATTTGAAAACTGACGACATTGAAAACTACAATTGGAACTCGATCAATATAAGCACTATTATTTCATTTTCTGATAATAACGTCGCTAACGGCTATTCAATTATATTTTTCCTATGATTTTATGATATATAGCTAGACACTTAATTACAACAGGGAGAAATTAAAGAATGGAATACGGAAAAACCTCACGAAACATACATAATTTACATGTTTTTATGTTAAAAGGCGCAAATGGCTATCACGGGACATTCGATTGGTGTAAACACTTAGTTTAGATTATTAGTGAATAGGCATCTTAATTCATCATACATATCCGTATTTATAAATTGCCCCAGTCCTTTCTATAAACGAAAAATGACATTCATTTTGCATCATTCGCTCGACATATGACATTATCATTTTATTGTATTGCAGCATTACGATTGCACAAGGATGGTGTGGTGCTAAATGTCATTACAGATATCCTCCATTTCTTTTGTCATACGTTTAATATCGATAACATATTGCTTTCTTTAATTGTGCCGGAACAACTGTATACCTGAAATTGAATAGAAATCGAGCCCTGAGAGCTTTTTTAAGTCCAAATTGGTACATATATGGTGTATGATGTTATATTGTTCTCCTTAATTAAAATAAAAAGTAAACTTTAGGGGGTGGGGGCACCAGTAGGATCACGCCCCGCTGATTTCCCTGGTTGGTAGTGACTTTTTATCGGCTTATACACATTGTCTCTGTGTACACATTGAAAAATCCTATTTTCAGTGTACAAAATTGCCTTGGGGCAAATCCAGTATTGATGTTGGAGGGGTTGTATCTTAGTGTGTAAACCGTGTTTGTAGGGGGTTTGGCTACTCCCCCGATATCTTTAACAATTTCTAGTCCAAAATGGTATGGTGTATGGTGTATTATGTGACTTTGTTCTCCTTAATTGAAATAAAAAGTAAACTTGGAGCCATTTAAGACTACCAGTAGTACCCCCCCCCCCCGATCCGCTAGTGTAACCAAACGTTATTGCAGTTCGAAATCATGATATTTACAACATTTAAAAATGTTATTCTTTGCATATAAGTAAATGAAATTGTAGTGAATTTAAAAAAAAACGATATTTTTATATCAAATCCTATTCACACGCTCAATATGTATAAATGGATGTTTTAAAAACTCTTACTGTAAGAACTGATACGGGTACAAAATTTCGTATTTCACAGACAGCTCTGCACTTTCCCGAACACGCATTCTCCGTCATGGTTGTATGTAACCGAAAAGGTTACTGCAGTTATTTCTAAAAGTTTGGTGAATAGTAGTTTTTCAAAAGCTTGTTTTCAAAATCAGGTTTTTTAAGGAATGTATTAACCACGCAATATTGTCATTCTTAAAAGTCGGATTTACCAATAAATTTGTCACAAGCCGTGTTCTTTGACTAAAGGATTTGAGGATTAAGCTAAACCCACTATCTTTTTCTTTCAATAGTTTGCGTTTTATATACTCCTTAAATATTTAAATGCTTAAGCGAGGAATTATCGCTACAATTATCACAAAAAACAACACATTTTTCATTTATAAATAATCACTATAAGTATGTATTTTGGCTAGTTGAAAAAAGCAACTTTAGCCTGTAAAGCTTAAGAAGTATCGAAAAATCGGGCCCAGTATATAAACTCTTAAATATGTGAACGCTTATCATAATTTTGTATAACTCGTCTTTATATTGATTCAGACATTCTCATGTTTGACTCATGTTTCGGCAGTTCGTAGGAAAACGGATGTTAATATATACAAAAATGCATATTTAAAACAGCGTGCAGACTGTACTGACATACCATTGAGGGTGTTGCTAATTCAATACAATGCCAAATCTCTGAAAAACTCTATTTATATACCCACATCTTCACTCTTTTAATTATACACTGTAGGAATAACAATCTAGTATAATTTATAATAAATAATGGTATGATTTGAAACGAAATATATAATTCTCCATCACCAAATATTCGATTGACTAAGCCTCACTCGCCTTAAAAGAAAAACAACATTAGTTTCATTCCAACAGAAATAAGTTCCATCCATGTTTAAAGAGCCAATGCCGGACGTATTGAAACACTTAGAATACAAACATCATCGAATGAATAAAACAAATCGTCGTATCTGCTAAAATGTCAAAAACGGTGTGCTTGTCCCTTTATATCAATAGTAGGTGCTCATCATATCGGAAATCCCAGTAAAACAACTTACTTAATATATCAATGTTATCAACTGACAGCCGAAGTCTGCCATGGGACATTTCCTGTCTATGTTATATTATCGATGGTGAATTCCATTTATATGGCTGAATTTATTTCGCAATGGTACTATCTTAAGAAACGACATGAGGTTTAATAAGTACTGGACATTATAAAAAGGTTTTGGGATTGCTGTGATGCACATTTGTTAATAACTTAAAGTAAAACTAAAACTACTCGGTCAATACTATACATTATGATTTATATGGTTCACGCTATGTTTGTCAAATGCTTCCATTACTAAGATATCTGATGCCATATGTACTTGACTTTTTGTGTGTGTTTTGTGTTATAATTTTCTTTTCATAGTGTAACAGTGTTAACGTCGTTATTATCTTCCTACACAAAAGCTTGATTCTCTTGCATATTACTTTGATGAAAAGTGATCTAGCAAGAAATAAACTCGACAACATCTGTCTTGGTTAAACAATCACCACAGGGTCGAGGTCAAAAATGACAGTTCCAGCCAGAGTTAGAGCTAAAATACTTATTTCAGCTTTAAAGTCGAACAATGTGAGCATAATAACAAAACTATGGTACTTTTTGTATAACGTATTCACCATGCTTATTCTCTTATTTGTTGAATAAATCGCAAACAATCGAAAGTAATTATGTATCAACAGGGATTATTCATTGAAGAACATTAAGCAGCTGGTTTTGCTACAACACAGACACATATAAGGGATTATCTTGATGTCATCATGTCCAAAAGGAAAAATTATGCACGTTAAACTAATAAATTTGTTAAATTTGGTAAATGTCAATTATCAGGTATATGCTTAAGTGTTACATTAAGCTGGATTAAACACATGGTAGTGACAGACATACATACAAACATTCAGTTTATTTCGACTTGTACAATGTACATCGTCAACAACACATGTTTATAGTTATCAATGTTAACGTGTATGCACAGTAACGAATAGTGCAGTGAAAACGAGTATATATACAAAAAAATAACAAAAGTATGTAGTGAAAACGAGTATATGTACAAAAAATAACAAAAGTTTAATACGTTATAACGTTACAATAAATTGGTTAAATATTGTAATTGTATTTATCTTAATTAGAGGATGAACATGTTTTACCACTCTAAGTTCTAACATTTATTAAAAACATTCTTACTTTTATATTTATATTTTATATCCGAGATATCCAATGTGAACTTTAGCTAAGTAAAGGCAGGATTAAGTTACAGCAGGATATTCAGTAGAAATCTGTATTTTATATATATAATGGCTAATGTGATAAAAGGCTTATTTTCTGCTCTTGACAAACCCGATTAGGATGTGAAACACCAACATATCCTGAGCGGATTCTAACCGTATGATTTTGAGATTGCCTGTATGTTTCCATTTGTAATTTATATTCACATGCAAGGTAGTAGAATGTTCATCCTCATAAATAAACTTGTTAATTGTATGCAACGTTGCACATCGTCTTTTAAATCTTAACAAAAAGGATGCAATTCAGCTCTTGCTTTTCAATACCCCTTGTAGTCCACTTTTAAATTAAATGAATACACATATCGTTACGTTCGTAACTGCTATATAACAATACGTTGTTCAATCTATTAATAGCATATAACAAGTGCAGGAAGCCAACTTTTGTTCAAGACTAAGGGTTATCTATACCAATACATGTCTTTTTAAAAGTGTAAGAAGAAAAATAAGTTATTTTAATAAATACAATATGCCGATACATTTAAAGTCTAAGCATGTATTTCACGACCTCGAAGCAGATGATTTGTCATCCACATATTTACAACATGTTTTTATACACATACACTTATTCATACATAGTCATCCAGAATGTCTATGAAACAAAATAGTTTTCGGCTTTTTTGGCACCAAGTTTCCACTGGGGTTAATGATTCAAGAAGGATCAGAAAATTACAGACGACAAGGCAGGAGTTTTATTGTCGTTGTGCCTTGTGCCGTTAAAGATAATTTTTATCAAACGGTAACTCAATAAGTATGTTACTTTATGGGAATGCAAAATTAATATATATATCTTTTTTTCCTATTGATAGGTAAGATAATGTCTTGATTAGCCGTATGTTTAAGTCTGTTTTAGTGTAGTATAGTGTATAAATTTCATAATCTGCATTGAAAAGAGATCTCCATGAGAGAGAGGAGTTCGAACGAGTTTTAATTTTAGCTGAAAAAAACAAACGTTCAACATATAGTTTTACACTGTCAAAAATAGACGCCATGATTTGTAGACTAGTGAAATTCAAAATGATAGTTAAACGCAAGTATACATATCGGACTGTTACGCAATGAATTTCGTTATAATAATGGGAATGTTCGCCCAGTATGGTTTGTTGAATGACAACGGAACTTGTATACATGTCGTGTATGGGTTTTTTTTATCTTCGATATTGTTTTAAGAATAAGAACCATTTACGGCATTTATTCATCTTTTTGAAATATTAAAACAATATAACTTATTGTGGTAAATCTTTTCTCGCAGTAGGAGTGCATCTCTAAACGTTTTAGGACCAGCATTCGACATTTTTGTCTAACAATTTATGTATAGATTTTTCATTACTTCGACAATGAATTTTATAACGTTTTTATTGCATGCTATTTAAATTGAATATTTCCGATTCCTTGTAATTTCAAGATTACGAGATGCAGTCTGCAATCTTCCTTTTTTGACAATCTAAAATACAAGCTGAAGTTCGCTTCAAACATTATTTGTATCACAAAATGGTCTAACACGCTCCCTTTGTCAGACCATGATGAACAATTTAGACAACATTGGCAGCAACCTCCACATGCAACACTGTTCTCGGTTCCTACAGAACGGTTTTATTTGGCGTTAGTATGAATCCCAGCTTGATCGAAGCACACTTTATCATTATACTGAAATGACAGCTCGTCAAAAAATTAGATAGTTAACACAGTACTTCAATCCTGTTCATATTCCATCGTTTTCTATCCCAGTTATCAAGAGAGGAAACATTTGACAGATCAGTAACGCTTGCGGTGTAATGTGTTATCATGTTTGCTTGTTTTATTTGCTCAATTATTCAAAAACACTAGTCTGATTCCGAAAAATCTCTCATTTTAATATTAAGAAGTCAACAAGGAGTTCGATAGCCCAAAATGTTTAAGAGAATTGCATTTTTACAAAATGCTTTATCTAAAAGTTTTCGGGTTTTTTTACCGGAGTTTCGATTGGTTTTAATTAACGATTTATTGAAACGGTTTATATCATTTATCATCACAAACAATGCCATTGCAGCAAGTTTACATGTTTAACCAAAATAATAAAAGATTAAATCATTGGACTCCTCTGATGGCACCCCGTTCGCCTGGTAGGTTATTTTGTATAATAAAGTTAGACTGACATCTATATTAGAAAGGAAATATGTTGCGAGCCTAATTTCACGGAGCTTAAACGGTTAAATGGAACAATAACAGACATTCTATCTCTACCTTACAAACACTCAAACGTTGTCAAGTCATATTACGAATTCCCCAGTGTTCAACTTCAGACATTTGAAATGTTACTTTTCCAAAGCAATCAGCGTTAATTTAACACCAAGGATGTATTAATTCCCTCATTATCGAATGTAAAAATCATGTCTAACATGGAATAGGCAGGCAAAAGGCCCGAAGCCAAAATGTAAAGTAGACCCGTTTTAAAGGAACAAGGCTAGTGTGTTTCACCTAGTTGTGCATGATTTGTTTTTAGAACATTTGCATTTCTTCACTTTAAAACCATATCTGCCGAAATATGTTTGAATAAAGGATAACACTTCAACAAATCAGATTAAATTTCCCCTTTTTTCTAAATAAGCTTACATTTTAAAGCAGTTTGATAATACTTTCTGTTTAGGCTTCTTTTAAAAGTACAGAATACGAACGCCTTCGAATAAGTCATAGCTATATAGCGAGACAGTCAACATAATATAATTTTAATAATCTCCCTCTATATTACTGTCTTTGGGTGACTTCCGACGTTGCATGTATGACGTTATTTATCGCATGGTATACACACACTGATACTTAAGAAAGTAAATGAAACATTTCAGGTTTTGTTATGCCTTAGATGACTTTTTATCTCTGTGCCAATAAGAAAGTTTATGACGGATATGAAGGTTGTTATATCCACAGAGAGACATTATAGAAAAGATAGGGAGGAAATTAGCATGACACAGCCATCGTGTTTAATTCCAGTAGGCGTTTATATAATGTGATTACGGATTTTGTAAAGTTATCGTTATGATAATTTCATATTTTATATATTTGATATTTTAGCTGTAACAATATTTTCAAATTAGTTATAAACCACACGTATCAAACTCACAAATATTCTAACATTTATTAAGAGACCTTGTGATATACTCAAGGTATCATTTGGAAAAGTTTTGATTAGAGATGTAACTAAATAGAAGTCGTTTGTATGATTACATGTTAGATGTCGTTTGCGAGAATGAGTTTTGCTAATGATAAAGTGGCATTTGGTTTATTCAAAATATTGTTACTTATATCAAGGCAATAGTGATCTAAACAGAGTTAAATGTTTAACTCTATGATCACATGATTAAATTGAGTGTTTATGATAATGAGAATGCCTCTACAGGAGTCTTATAAGCAGACGAGGCATCCACATTATCATAAAACACAAAGTTAAACCTGCAATTGGATGATTAAACACTCTAAGTAATTTGTAGAATTTTAATTGCAGAAACAAAATGAAATAGAAAAAGCACTGATTGTCGGCTTATGAGGCACTTTATTTTGCAGAAATGAACATGTAACATTAACCTCTGCATGGCTCATTTTCGACGACGGCGTTACATATAATAAATCGTTACAATTTAATAATATAATACAAGAAGGTGATATAATATGAAATATTAGTTTTTTTCAGTTTTCTTTTTTCTTTTATATAGATATACGTTTGTAATACCTTGAACACGACATAATTCTGGTATGATGTTGCCTAAATGCTTTTATAAAAATGTAATGCAAAAGATTCCATCTGCCGCCAAAATCATAGGTGCGGTAAATGTAGACGTAGAATGTATAATGATATTTGTGTAGATAACAACTTATGCTATGTTTGATATTAAATTCCTTTCGTACTTGACAGTAAGCTAGATCATATATTGAATATACTTCCTTCCGGAATACAACATAATAAATGTGTTTAGTTGTTTTTATGTAGACAGGGAGAGGAATATTAATTACCGCATGAGATGCAATGAAACACATATAGTTCGTCTGCACTTTATTGTATACTTCGCGATAAGTATCAGTTAACTACAAAACGCAGTGTTTTCTCTTCCCTCCGTTGGGTAGTGCATTTTTGTTGGATATAAACTGCCACATCAAAGAACATTCATTTGCAACACCGTTAAAACTCATTAGACGTAATACAATGATGCATCAGCAAATGATATGTATAAAAAAGCGCATAACGCGATAACGATCTGTTTTCTATGGAAACGGATAACTGCCATTTCGTGTTTGCGCCTTTCCCCGGCAAAAGTGCGAACATCGGAAAATCAGCATGATGGCAAGGCGAACATGCGCAACCCTGCATCATGGCCAGGCAAACATGCGCAAACCCGAATCATGGCCAGGCGAACAAGCGTAAACCCGCACCATGGTCAGTCGAACATGCGCAAACCCGCATCATGACCGGGCGAACATGCGCTAAGGGCCGGCGTGAAAATGTTCCAAATAGCGTCGTTTGCGCCGCATTTTATCCTGCCGCTGGCCGCAGTTTATCCCCTCTAATAGGTATAGTGTCATGGAAATGATTTTGCTGTATCTAGAAGGTGACAATGCGCAAACTTGTGGGGCAAAATTGTGCCAATTGATGGACAAGTATGCGTCAAATGGCTGAGCGAATATGCGCAAGGTGGGGGGGGGGGGGTAACATGCGCCAAGTAAAGGGGCAAATGAAGGGGCAAACATGCGAAATAATATTGAGGTGCATTTTCGCGCAGCCCCTTGACTTACTTTCGACAATCCATTCGGCGCATTTTTGCCTCACCACGACACGCATTATCACAACAAAATGCACATTTTGGTCCTTTCGCCGCGAAAATGCGAAAACACGTAATGACAGAAATCAGCCATCATAGTAGTCGGCTGAAGCCCAAAACAAACTTCTGCAGATAAAGTTCGGAAGATTTGTCTAATTATTTCTTGATAGCATTGGCCATACGGATATCTACACAATCGTGGAATTTCGACATCCATGCAGACAAATTATTGTTATCATGTTGTGATTTATACAGACTATGAATATTCATACCGTAGATAAAGCATTTGTGGTAGACATAGCCATATGGGCACATTAGCCTTTTTCGACAAAGTGCAAAAAGCCAAACGTAAAATGAACTAGTTTGGAAAGATAACTGTGTTTAATCTTAGCTACACATCTTTTCCGACAATAACGTCGTAATAAAGTTTTGAAAACACATCTGTATTTTTATGACAATTACTTTGGATTAGCACAAACATTCGTTAGTTCAGTGAAAAACAGATGCAAGTTCGATTTTATTTCATTTGAAACGCATTTCATCAGACAATGAATGCGTCTACATCGGTTGCCGTCAGGTATTCACCAAAACGTCGACGTAAGCACGGTCAGCTGTCTGGCGATTTAGAGGTAAGCATTGTAATATGTCTGTGTTATTCCTTCATCATATGGTTGTATCAACACTTACTCCAATTAATATGTGTAATCATCCCTTTGAATTCAACGATATTGACATACATGCTGGCATTTATACAGTTTTATTACCTATTTAGCAAGACTTTTAGAAGGACAGACAAACTATTTTTGTCGCAACTTCTTCATTTGTTTGACGTCGTTACTAAATCTTTATTATGTCGATAAACGATCAACAAATTGACGACTAAGTAGTCAGTGCGTTCCAATATATGTGAGATTATCTGCCGAAATGAGCTTCATTGAGGTATCCACGTTAACAAAAATAGATTACTTTAACAAAAATTTAGAATGACACAATACACTGTTGACATTGTAAAACATTAAATTACAGAACCTATTCGAAAACATTATACAACTTGTTATGTCTACTGGCTTATGCAGCCTCGCAAAAATTGAAACGTCATTTTTCATTCTCCACACGACTCATTTTAGCTGACGCCGTCACACCGAGCTGACCTGCATCACTGGTCGTATAATAGATCAGAAAAAAACAACAGCTATAATGACATCTTACCATGGTTGACAATATCTAGATGTGGTGACAATTCGTAACAGGTTTATTGGAAGACAAAACATAACTATGCGATATACAATGGGTCAAATGTTATGCTTTTACCATCTTAAAATATTTAAAAATTGTTTTAATTATATTTAACATGAAATACTTGTGTGTCCGTGTTTACTTCCGCTTTATTTCATTCATCAATTATTATATTGTTGCTCCATTGGTGGCTGGTTTGTGACATTTTAGGTACATGTATCTTGTTTTTGTGACGAAAGGGACAAAAGGCGACATTAAGTTTTAATGTCGTGGGCAATGTAGTTTCAAACGCCTTTAAGTTTGTCGCCTTACCGCCCAACACAATGACATAACTCAGACACCAACATTGTCTTGAGATATTAAGTAATTTAATACAGTAGCTCTGAAATGAAACAAAAACTCTCATTTCATTTCCTGATAATGACGTCGTAGATGTATGTTTCATTTACATTTATGACGATTTTGCTATGCATATCTATAAGAAAGACACTTCAGAATGGAATAGGGAAAAAAGTCACGACAAAGACATCATTTACAATATTAAAAGGTGCACATGGCTTTTACGGGACATTCGATCTGTGTAAAATCTTAGTTCAGGGTTTTGCACTTATCCTTCTCATAGACGAAAATAGCATTCATCTTGCATGACCCGCTCTGCATAATGACGTTATCATTTTATTGTATTGCAACATTAGGATTGGACAAGCATGAAGCGATGTTTCAGATATCCGCCATTCTTTTGGTCAAATCTCAATTATAGATTAACCTCATTAATTGTAATTGAACAACTGCGTATCTTAAATTGAATACAAACTAAACACAAAAACAGGAATGTAAGCATAAGGATATATTCGTATTGTTTATGCCTTCTTGCTTCATTAACGCTCTTGCGAGAGTGTCCCTCGCTAGCGTTTGTTTTTCCTCATATGGATATTAATGCACTGTCTTTGCGCACATAATCTTTAATCCTATTTTCAAGTACAAAATAACCGAACTTAATTTGAGTTCGAAAAAACCCGTATTGATGTTATGGGTCAGTATTCTTATACATATATTAATTATAGTATTATAATATGTATATAAGTCAATGAAATTGTATTGATATATTAAAAAAAATGCATTGTGTCTCTGAAAAGTATTTATATTTGAAATGTAGTCTACTGGACCTGTCCTTATAGTTGTCAATTGTATTATGAATTATAATAATGACAGCGTTGGTTTTGACTGAGGTAAAATGTTAGTTCTGACAGCAACATTATATTACAAGATATCGTTTGGCCGTAATCATGTGCTTCTAAGTAGGGTTTCATATATGCATTTTTGTCTAGTGGGCTCGTCTCTGTAGTTTGCATTGTACTATAAATTATAGTTATAATTGTGTTGCTTAAAAATAATGATTCTGACGGAAGTTTATTATGCCCACATTTGTCCTCTAAGTGTACATTATGCTACAAAATATGGGAACAATAATACAGTTAAACATGGTTATCCTAATATGATTTGGATCGGAATATAGTTTTCCTCAATATGCTATCCGATACACTATGTCTCACTAGTCTGCACATATAAAGCAAAAACAGGATTACACATTACAGAAGACGTTTATGAAGAGTTAATGTCGGACGCTTAGAACAAAGTGCTTTCGATAAAAAAAACAAATCGACGTTACTGCTTATTGGTCAGATCGGTGTGCCTCTCTTGTTGATTCACAGACAGATGCTCATTGTATCGGAAATAGCAGTAAAACAAACGGAATGTTATCCACGGAGAGCCGAGTCTGCCATGGAACTGTGTTGGGCTATGTTTTTTTGTCGTTGGTAAATGCCCTTTAAATGGCGGAATTCGTTTATGGTACTGTCATTAGAAAGGACAGGTGGTTACCATTTAAATGAGCGTTTGTGTTGCTGTAAACTATGAACATTTGTTTATAATTCCAAGTGCATAAGGAACAAAGAGAACTGTCTTTCATATCGCAAAAATATACATAATAATTCATATTTTTCAAGCAATGCTTGTCGAATGCTTCCATTACTGAGATAACTGATATCATTAGAACTGTTTGATGTATGATTGATGCTATGTATTTTTGGTCAAAGTGTTTCAGTGCCATCGTTATTATTATAACGGATTGACATCTTCCTATACATTACCTTTACTCCCTTGCAAATCACTTGGATGGTGACTCAGCAAATATATGAACGCGACAACGTCCATCTTGGTCAAACAGTCCCCGAAGTATCGAGGTAAAAAGGCACAGTAACCGCCTGATTTAGAGGTTTGTTGCTATCTGTACTTCCAAATTTGTTCATAACTAGAAACACTGGGTACATGTTGTATTTGTTAATTACAGTATATATAGAAAACGACTGGGATGTTATCCACTTACTTCAGCCGTTCTCTGCCACAGGATTGTTTTAGGCTATGTATTATCAGTATTATTTATGTCGTTGGCGATTGGCTTTACATGGCGGAATTTGTTTTAATGGAACTGACAATAGAATCGCCATGCGGTGTTATTAGTTCTGGACACCAATAAAATAGGCGTCTAATGTTGCTGTGATGAAAATTTGTTTATTATTCTAAGCGAATAAGGAACAAAAAGAACTATATTTCAAATGGTCAATATTATACATTATCACTTATATTATTCAAGCAATGTGTGTCGAATGCTTCCATTACTAAGATAACTGATGCCATGCATACTTGACCATTTGGTGTATGTTGTGTTTTAAGTATATGGTCATAGTGTTTCAGTGCTACTGTAATTGTTATAACGGATTGACATCTTCCTATACATTATCGTTACTGCCTTGCAAATCACTTGGACGCATGGTGACTCAGCAAAAACATTAACGCTACAACGTCCATCAATGTGTCGAAGTAAAAATGGACAGTACCCGCCTTATTTGGAGGTTTGATACTATTTGTAATTCCAAATGCGTGTGTAATTAAAAGTCCTGCGTTCATGCTGTATTAAGTATTAACCACACATTTATTGTAGGAATAGGAAGCAGCTGGCATTATTGCATCGTTGGTAAACATTGGGGTAAACGTTGTCTTCTCATTCCCCAAAGGATACATTTTGTACGTACAGCTAAAACGACAGCGCTGTAAACCTGTTGAGTTTGTAAATTTTCAATTACAGTAAATATACGGGAAAATGGTTCATGATAATTGATTCAACACAAGGTTGTTAATGATACACCTAGTGCACCAATGGTAGAATAATATGAATACTTACGTAAAAAACTACAGAAACAAGGAGCCAAAAGTTTAAACAAAACCCCGGTTTAATGGCGCTGGGTAAACGCCAAAGACATATAACACAAAAACAAAAAAAATCACAAACAAGAAGCATGGAAGAACAGCAGAAAATTCTACAAACATTACAGTGCATATATACTATAAAAAAAACTGGTATGTTTATAAAGGTTGTTAGGTACCGCCTTGGAACGGTCAGTAAAATATATATTCTGGTGGTTTAAAAGTGCTCAAACCTCACTAAACAATCCTAAAAACGAAGAATAAAACGTAAAAGGTAAATCTCATCAAAGTATTAACTTGTGGAAAACCTAATTATAAAACTAATAATAATCAACAAATAGGTAAACCCCAAGTACTTCAATGATTAGGGATCCCAACGAAGACAACTGTTATCCTACGACGTGCAGTGTATAAACGTTTTATAATTAGACCTGAAGTTTCCGTATTAATGTAAATCATTATAATATATCACATTTGGTTTATAATTACTAGTCGTATAACTTGAAAAGCACCACAATTTCTTTTAAAGCAAACCATTTTGAAATGTGAAGTTATTTCAGCATACGATAATATTGTACTAACAAAAGAGGAAAGTATTTCAACTAACTCGTAACTATCGAATTCCTACTTGAAATTTGAATTTCCGAGATATCCGATGGGCAATCAAAACCCGATTTTAACAAGACCATCATTTATCGATGATGAGTGAAGTTCCTGATTGTTTGATATGCTGATGCTTTTTGTTACAATTGGGGATAAGGTTGGACGAAGAATTGTGATTCTTGAACGAACATGAGTTAGTATTGGCAGGATTTTGTTACAGCTAGAGATTCTGTCGAAATTATATTACACATGTGTATGGTTTGTGTCAGGTTTGATGAAAAATAGAATTTTCAGTCTCACCGACTAAAGTATGCCCAAGATAAAATAAAATGTGTGAACGTATTGTATGGTTGATAAGTTAAGGACACTATATGAATCAACAGTACAGTAAGAACGTTGTCATCCTTAAACTATCCGAAGATAATACTCTTGAAAATTCCGATTAAAGTTTGTAAAACACAAATTAAGCCTGATTCATTGGTAATGCTCATTAATTAATGGCCTATTATTTTATATTTCTAGTTGAAATATCGGACTTAATGAGGAGGCATGTTTAAAAAAGTTAACGAAATCAATATCGACAAGACGACACTTTTGATGAAACACTCGTTCTGTATATATTAGATATCTCTTCCCTCTAGGTGTATTTAGGCAAAATAAAAGTTTACTAAGCATGCAGTGATAAACGGTTTCCTATGTCAGATAGCAAAGTGCATATTGATTCAACATACCAAGACATTTATTAGTAATTCTACATAATAGAAGACTACATAATGTCTCAAAGATTTGTTTCATTGAATTCATGGGAAGTTTATACCAATATGTCTGTTGTTAAAATGTAAGAACATGTTATCTTGTCATTGTTGCAAAATATTCACTCCAATCAATCATTTACATTTCAATATCTGCTATGAGTAAATAATGTATTATTCGTTGAAGCAATTACACCCGGTATTATGTTACAGCAAATTGAAATCTAAACGCATAACACAGAGCTGGTGATTGACGAAACGTGGGATGTCTCTTTTTTCTGTGTATACATTTTTAACCAAATAAGAACGGAAAACAGTTTTTTAGCAACAATAAGAATATATTTGTGTACACTATCAATTGCGTGATAAGGTTCACAACATGATAAACTACAATCACTTTACAAAAACCTCGTGTTGTTTAAATGCGATTGCTCAAATACGAACCCCTGGAGGTGTGTGCAGCAACTCTTGCCAAATGTCTTTACAAAACTATTTCTCTCAAGGTGTTAACATTTTCTAAAAACCAGTGAACATTAATCAACGATGTCTTGCAAGATATTTGCTCAAGAAAGTAAATAAGGTAGTTCATTTCTAGCTATGGCGAAGATGACTTTTGATCGTTAGGCCATTGGGGACATTTATGATGGATATGACGGCTGGTTATAACCACAGAGGGACATTTTAGAATATATAAGGAGAAAATTAGCATGACACAGCCATCGCTTACAATACCAGTAGGCGTTTATATTATGTTCTAAAGAAACCTTATATAGATAATGGTCTGAACATTTGCTATTTGGCCTATTTGATATAATATGATGCTTGATAAAGAAGTATATAACAAGGACTCAACATTAAATAGCGGTACCTGTAGTTTCAATTTAAGTTTAAACCTTACAGTCAAAAATAATACGTCTTTGAACGTTCCTTTAACTATGGTGACCCGCATACTTTTGGTATCATTGTGTAAAGTTTTGTTTGGAGAAGTACATACCCGCAATGTTTATGTTTACATATGAGACGTCGTCTGCGAAAGCGGGCTCTGTGGAGGCATTCACATTTTCTTCCAAAACCATATTTGAACTAGCGATTAGATGATGAAATAAGCTATTAGCATTGCGTAACATTTGAATTAGAGATGATTTTATAAAAGATCACCCAAATAGCTCTGATTAACTTAGTAGTGCTAATAAGGCACTATCCCTATATAGTTATACCGAACTGAGCTACAATACTGCAGAAATCTATAATCTGTAAAACATTTATCAATTGTATTTTTGACATTATATAATCTTTTACAAAACAAACACACCATCACGGTAACATGTGGCAACTATTGACAATAACCAGATGCTTTGACATTTGGAGACGGGTTTATTGGCAGATAAAAACATATTGTTCTGTGCTTTACGCAATGGGTTTTATGTAATGTTTCTATCATCGTTACTTCAATTTAAGATAACATGTATTGCACTTGGCAGACACATATTTTTATTTCGATTTAGTCATTGCATGCTTATTCGTTGTTTACCTCCACTTAATCACATTCGATCAATTATATTGATGGATGTTTTCTGCCATAGTTTTGGTGTCGTGGTTTTTGTGGATAACTTTTCCTGCTGTCGGGGGCAAGGATGTTCCATTTGGCTCCTTTTAGACTTCAGTTTGTTGCCTAAACGACCCTAACAATGACAACATGTATCCACAAAACTTGTCAAAAGACAAAATGAATGTATTCAGTACTTATTTAATGAAACAAACATTATTTAAAAGAAACATTTGATAACTGACAGTATTGAAAACTACAATTGGGACTCGATCAATCTAAGCACTCTTATTTCATTTTCTGATAATAACGTCGCTAACGGCTATTCAATTATACTTTTCGTACGGTATAATGATATATAGCTAGACACTTAATCACAACAGGGATAAATTAAAGAATGGAATACAGAAATCGTCACGCAATATACATAATTTACACTGTTAAAAGGCGCAATGGCTATCACGGGCCATTCGATTGGCGTTAACACTTAGTTTAGATCATTTGTGAATAGGCATCTTAATTTTGCATACATATCCGTATTTATAAATTATCATTCCCATTGACTGACTCGACATAATGACATTATCATTTTATTGTATTGCAGCATTACAACTGCATAGGAATGGCGTGATGCAAAATGTCATTACAGATATCCTCCACTTCCTTTGTCAGACGTTTAATATCGATAAAATTTTGCTCTCTGTAATTGTGCCGGAACAAATGTATAACTGAAATTGAAATGAAATCAAGCCCTGAGAGACTTATTTAAATATGAGGATATGTTCATATTGCTTATGCGTAGGCTTGGGCAAGATTGTCCCTGGTAGGTAGTGACGTTTAATCGGCATAAATACATTGTCTCTGCGTACACATTGTATAATCATATTTTCAGTGTCTAAATTTCCCTGGGGCAGATCCAGTAATGATGTTGGAGGGGGCGTAACTTAGGGCGTAAACTGTGCTTGCAGGGGTTTGGGTACTCCCCCAATATCTTTGACCATTTCTAGTCCAAAATGGTACATTTATGGTTACTTTGTTATCCTTAATTAAAATAAAAAGTAAACTTGGAGTCATTTAGGGGGCGCGCCAGTAGTATCCCACTCCCCAGATCCGCTTGTGTAACCGAACGTTGTAACAGTTCGAAATCATCAGTATTCATGATATTTAGAACATTTAAAACTGTTATTCTTAGTTATCAATCAGATGGTGAAAATTGCTCGGGTTAAAAAAATGATCAACTTTTAAATGTCACCTCAACCAATCGCTATCTAATACCGATGAAATAGGAAGTATCGCCTTATAATTATATTGTGACATATCAAACTAGTTACAGCCGTTTCGTATAAGAATGGGTGGTGATATATACAAAAATGCCTAATATTTAAAACAGCGTACATACTTTACTGACATCCACTCTTTGCATACCATTGAGGGTGTTACTAATTCAATACAATGCCGAATCTCTGAAAAACTCCTCTTCGAAATAACATGCATGTCGCTTAATTCTTAAGAAATTGATTATGCTTTAATAACCAATGATGCGACAAACGATAAAACAACGTGAACTGCTCTTTAGATTATTTTCAGCTATTGTTTATCACAAAACGACATTCCAACTGATTATATTTACTAATAAAGTAAAACAATGTTGTATTTTTTGTGAGATTTGTGATGTATTTGTGAGAGAACATAATGAAACAAATATGAACTGTATGTTTCTTAAGACAATTGTTATGAGTTGATCCATTTAGTTGTTATCTTTCAACTGATCTTTAGGGATGATAACCTAGTAATGTTTAAAGGCCAAGGCTAAAATTATAACATTTGCCAATGACGATATTTGGATGAATCTAAATTGTCATTTGTCGACAAGTGTGTTTTATGGTTGGTTGGATACCGATGGAGCAACAACCCTAAATTGCATTTTCTCGCGCAAAATATATTCATCTCGATCATTCTCTCTGCTATTCAATATTGAGAACATGAACGAGACTATAAGCGTTCCAGCAGCAACGCTATCCATTTCTGAATCATTCATGTTTTCTGAAACTGTTGTCCATCGATATATTTGGTCATCGGTTATAGAATCGACATCGCTTAATTCTCTCTCTTTTTCCGCTTTGTCCCTTGTAACTTGCTAGTCAAATTTAAAACAACATGGGAACAGAAATGACAGGATACGTATTAACAATACTATGTTCACGTGTTAGACGCGATATAAATCAAACAAGTTTAATGTTTAGATATTACACAACTTAATAGAACATTTTTCCTTTAAGTAATAGTTATACGACACGAGGTAAATTCTAAATGAATACGAATGGGCGGAGTTTTATATACCCACATCCCTACTCCTAATGTACTGTATGTTATACACTGTAGGAATAAAAATCTAGTTAAATTTAGAACAAATAATTGTATGATTTGAAACGGAATATGAAGCCTTATTCGTCTAAAAAGAAAAAAACAACATTATTTTAATTCCTACAGAAATAAGTTCCATCCATTTTTGAAGAGCCAATGCCGGACGTATTGAAACACTTAGAATACAAAGCTCGTCGAATTAATAAGACCAATCGACGTATCTGCTAAAAGGTCAAAACGTTGTGCTTGTCCCGTTATATAAATAATAGGTGCTCACCATGTCGGAAATCGCAGTAAAACAACTTACTTAATATATCAACTGAGAGATGAAATCTGTCAT
Organism: Mya arenaria; assembly: GCF_026914265.1. Taxonomy (NCBI): domain Eukaryota; kingdom Metazoa; phylum Mollusca; class Bivalvia; order Myida; family Myidae; genus Mya; species Mya arenaria. The sequence continues at coordinate 1,376,812 of NC_069128.1, read as the reverse complement.
AGGACTTTCGCTGGGCTATGTTATATTGTCGATGGTGAAATCCCTTTATATGTCTGAATTTATTTCGCAATGGTGCTATCCTTAGACACGACATGAGGTTTAATAAGTACTTGACATTATAAAATAGTTTTGGATTGGCTGTGATGCACATTTGTTAACAATTCCAAGTGAATTAAGAACAAACGGAAACTACTTACAAATGGTCAATACTATAAGTTATAATTTATATTGTTCAATCAATGTTTGTCGAAGGCGCTGATCTAATACCATAAGTAATTGCATTTTTATGTGTGTTTTGTGTTATTATTTTCTTTTCATTGTGTAACAGTGTTAACGTTAGTATAATCTTCCAAAACATAAGCTTGAATCTCTTGCAAATAACTTGGATGAAAAGTGATCTAGCAAGAAATGAACTCGACAACGTCCGTCTTGGTTAAAAAATCGCCACAAGGGTCGAGGTCAAAAGGGACAGTTCTAGCCAATTTTAAAATTTCAGCTTTACAGTGGAACAATGTGTTCATAATAAGAAACCTTGGGTACATTTTGTATAAATTATTCACAATGCTTATTCTCTTATTTGTTAAATAAATCGCAAATCATCAAAAGTAAATATGTTTCAAAAGTGATTATTCATTGAAGAACATTAAGCAGCTGGTTTTGCTACAACATAGACACATATTAGGGATTCACTTGATGACATCATCCCAAATGAAACATTATGCATGTTAAAGTAATAAGACAGCGCTCTTAATCTTTAAAATTTGGTAAATGTCAATTATCAGGTATATGCTTAAGTCTTACATTAAGCTGGATTAAACACATGGTAGTGACAGACAGACAGACAGACAGAGTGTGTATTTCGACTTGTGCAATGTACAATGTCAAAAACACATATGTTTATAATTATCAATGTCAACTTGTATGCACAGTAACAAACAATGTAATACAAACGAGTATATATACAAAAAAGGTTAATACGTTATTACGCTTCCATAAATTGGTTAAATATTGTAATTGTTATCATCTATCTTAATAAGAGGATGAACATTTTTTACCATTTTAAATTCTAACATTTATCAAAGAGGATCTTACTTTAATAAGGTGATATCAAATTTGAAATTGAAACCACATTTTGACAAGATAAAGACTTATCATAGTTGAACTTACGTTATGATAGTGTTGATTTTTTATTTATTAAAATTGGGGATGAGGTTGAAATTGCGTTTGATGACACAGGAGGCTAGGTAATGGCAGGATGTAGTAACAGCAGTATAATCCGTAGAAATCAGTTTTTAATACATGTATATTGTGGTTTCGGGGCAAGTCAAAAAACAGTCTTACCATCTACAGTTTGGCCTGTATAAGTATAAGCGGGACTTTATGGCTTGTGTGATAATAGGCTTATTTTCTGCTCTTGACAAACCTGATTAGGATTTGAAAACACCAACCTATCCTGAACGGATTCTAACTGAGTGTATGCTCAAGATTGCCGTTATGTTTCCATTTGTAATTTTCACATGCACCCTTTAAAGTAGTAGAATGTTCATCCTCATAAATAAACTTGATGATTGGAAGCAACGTTGGACATTATGGTTTGATACTAAATGATGCAATTCAGCTCTCAGACTTGCTATTCAATATCCCCTGTAGGCCATTTTAAAAGAATGCACAAAAAGAACGATCACGGATGTTATCTGGTATTGCTCCGTTCTGGATGCAGCGTTTGCAACAGCTTTATAACAACATGTTGTTTGATCTTTTAATATTATATAACATGTGCAGGTCAGACAACTCAGAAAGTATAGGTTTTTTTATACAATGGTGAAACGCTGACAAATACTCATGACCTATCCTTCATTTTACTGCTGTTTTGTCGGCGACGAATATTCCTTTATGTGCTGTTAAAGAGCTTTAATATCAACGGTAACTCGATACTTATGTTAATTTATGGAGATACAAACTCAATATCTATCCTCGTTCCTATTGCAATAACGAGAATGGTAAGATTATGCCTTGATTGAGCGTATGTTTAAGCCGTCTAATTTAATCTTGAAATAGATAGCCATCAATGTAGTATAGTGTAAACCAGTGAAATTCAAAATGATAGTTAACCATAAGTATACAAATCTAACTTTAAATTGATTACTCAGTAACGACAATTTTATGAAAATGAGGATTTTCGCCCAGATTGATTTGTTGAATGACAACGAAATTTGTGGATATGTCGTGTACTTGTTACACATTATAATAACAAGTTTACAAGTTTTTATTGGCAAATCGGCATCTTGCCTTTGGCCATTTACACATTGCATAAATATCGATATGGCCAAGACACAAACGTACATGAACAAATATTACAAATATATATATAAAATGCATATGAAAATGTATATATATTGACAGTTGAAATAATCAATATACTAAGTAATTAACGAGTTATACAAACTATATCATGATTAATTATTGTCATTTCTGTCATTTTCATAATAACTATAATTATAATCAATATTTTTGACATTACTATTATTATTATTTAAGTAAAATTAAGAAGCAGCCAAAAGTTGGAGTTTTTTCTCTCGAAATTTCATTGCATCGGAAATAAATCTAGCTACATTGTTAATAACCTTAACATTTTGACAGGATAATAAATTCTTAAATTTAAGTAAGCTAGGCCAGTGTGATTTTATTCCATGTTTTCTTCGTATATCACTTTAAGCGGAACAACATAGTAGAAAGTGAAATTCTGACTCAACAGTATTCTGTGTACATAATTTACATTTACGTTCTGCCCTTATAACATTATTAAATCTACCCCTTTCAATTTCCAAATTATGTGAAGATAATCGAAATTGTGACAACTTTTGTCTAGATTTAGTATTATAAACACAATCTAAGTATTTTTCGTATTTAAATTCGCATTTAAATGTTTTATAGTATTCCATTTTGGGTTGATTAGACAATATATCACTCCATTGTTGTACGTATTGATCTCTCAGTCTTTGCACCAAATTTGGTAAATAATTGATATCAGCATTAAATTTAAATTCAAAGAAAATATTACCATGACCGAGATGATATACACATTAGCATATTCAATATTAAATGGTTGGTGGAGGTTATAATACATGAAATGTAGACAAATGAAATATGCATAAAACAAAATAATTTGACTGAATTATGAAGGAAGCTTCTGTAAGTCTTTCAAGCTGCTTGTAATTGTGTTAATGTTGTAATTATTAGTATATTTATATAATCGTTATCATTTGATGGATACTGTGAAAGGTGAACGTCAAATAAATCAAGTAGTAGGTGGTAAAAAGCGCTTGTGGTGTGAAAGAGAGTAATGTAAAGAGCAGGAAGAGGGGAGGCATGGATAGGTTAGGTCAGTTGAAGAGTCATTGTTGTTCTTATTTATCTTAATGAAATTAAAAAACGTTTAGCGAATGTAGTGTTGAACATGATTAAATATCGTTGAGTTTGTCTGGTCCGTTTTTGAATCCAAACAATAGAATTTGAAGTGACATAGGTCTTATAGCAGACAATTGGTCGAATAGGTGATGCTTTTGTGCATGATATAAGGGACAGGTGAAAAACAAAATTGTAGGTGTTCTCAATTTCACCACATTGACAATTTGGGCTAATGATAATGTTTTTAGAGAACAAATGTTTATTAAGATTACTACAGTGCATCCACAGCTTTGCATGTGTGACACTAAATTTGCGTTCACCCTCATAATGAATTGAGGAACTAATGTTTATTCTTGTTAAGGTTGAACTTAAGGAGGGCAAGGATGGAGTGGAACGAACTGCCTCCGGAAGTGCTTTCCACGACGATATTATAGTTGGTAGAAATCTGCAAAAAGACGTATGGTTAATTTATGGGTGCATTTATTTCACGAACGATATCATTTATGTAGACAAGAAAGAGTAAGGGTCCAAGATTGAACTTACGGAACTCCGGCAGAAATTGAAGCCATATCAGACATAGTACAAGACATGACAACGCACTGTTTTCTATCACTGAGATAATCAGTAAGCCATAATAAGAGGGATCCTGAAATGCCAATTTCTCTAAGAACGGACGAACGAACCAGAACGAAGAGAGTAATTAAAAAGGTCTCGAAGGGATTGTGAAAGTTCATTGTTCGAGAGTCTTGCTCTTCTATATGCACATTATCTTTGACGGATTAACCTACGAATTTCATTATGAAACCGTGGAGGGGTCCTGAGTGCGATTCGTAATAAACTTTGACGGTAAACATGTTTCATAAAATGTCATAAGTTGATAAGTGATATTCTTGGCGTACAAATCGATATGTGTGTGGAAACATGAACTCCAGTCAAAAGATGACACAAGCGATCGAAGTTCGGCATAGCGACCGTTTTGTTAAATTTAAGTATGCAATAAATAGGGCAATGATAACGAACTAACTGATCGAGAAATGATTCCACTTCATCATATTTTAAAACAATATCTGATGATGAAACTAAGAATACGTCGAGAAGAGATTCTGAGTTTTCGGTAAAATGAATAGCGTCACGGATGACTTGTGAGAGACTGAACTGTTGACATACGGACTAAATCTATTTTCCAGATAATGATTTATTCACATCAAGATTGAAATATCCTGTAATGACTTTAATACCAGTATCAACCGCCAGTGAAATTGAGTTGGTAATGGATTCAAGAACATATGAACTGGAATTAGGAGGTCTGTAAAAAGTACCCAAAAGAAGACGTTTAGTTTAATTTTAATTCGAGCCAAATACATTCCACATCATTAACTTCAAGATCATGGCGCTCCAATACAAATATGCCAAATTCAATGAAGACAATGACCCCATCATGTGGGTCAGTATATATGTCTCTTCTAAAAGGTGTATGAAAGGCAGGAAAATGCAAGATTCAACGTTAGGCGTGAGCCATGTTTCAGTAAAAGCTTAGATATCAAAGTTAAGTAAGTCAGCATACAAAATGTCTTTCTTTGCCGTTAAAACCCTGCACATTATTATGTACTATACTTAAACTGCCATTAACCGTACTAGAAGCTTCGAAAGAGGAGGCCGACAGAGATGATATAGGACCGGGATTTTCATGAACACCACCGGAAAGGAGTAGAAGCATAGACAACCAACAAATTAATTCAAAATGATTTAAATGTTTAATACATTTTGCTTGAGATTGATAATAACAGAACAAACAGACCCTCATTCGATATGTGCCTATTTCAATAGACATTTAAAATCTAAGTTATACCGGGATCAAACAGATCTCTGAATTAGGGATATCTACATACAGCCTGACCTGTACCACGGAGAAATAGGGAATAGAAAGAGAAAAGGGGAAGAAAAGATATATAAGAAAAGTACTTGTGTAACATAACTAGTACTTTTGAGTTGAACATTCCCTTAAATAGTTAGGGTTTGGGTAAATTTAAAGTATTTTCGTTGATATAAAATGTGTTACGCGAATGCAAACATTATAGTACAAATACAAGAAACATTTAAAATGCTTTATAGAAACTTATTAAGGTTAACAGCTTCTCAGAGTATATTTGTGAAACATAAAATATATAAGTTAACAACGCGAAATATTTAATAAAACATCATTTTTTATGTCAGTAGTGCCGCAGGATAGGAGATATGACATTACCGAAAGTTATTTTTACCGAAAATTGCAAATAATTCAATGCGACCGCGTATGTGCCTTTAATGTGTCAACAGGTGTGCACGCTTTTCAACGGGCAGGCGAGGTTCAAAATTACGTCAAATCGACCTACATATAATTTTATCAATGATTCTTCACTGATGCATACGGATTAATTGACAAAATGTAACCTCTTTTAGGACACAACTACAAGGTGCCTACTATTTTTGTGGTATATGTGGTCATTTGGAATAAAAGTGAATTTATAATTTACTTTATTTATAAAATGTTAAAGAAGTGTTATGGCATACTTCGTCCAATGGAAAATTATAAAAGAGAACATGTAGTCAGTCGGGTGAGTGGATATTGATGTGATGTGCAATCTAGGTGATGTATTTCTATATTAGTTCATTGTATGAAACATTTGTGTAATGATGACAAATATTCTTGGTGAATAGTGCTAGCAGCTTGGAAGAATTGCAGAATAATACAGGAAAGATTTAGTCAGGTAAGAATATTACTGTGTTTTGATTTCAGGACTTACTTAATCCTCTTAAAAATGTACTTTTAATAAAAGGTAAAAAAAAATATTTTAACAGAATGTAATGGAAAAAAGTGTTTTGTTTGGTTATCAATAAGAAGAGTTAATGTTTTCAAGTGAAATAGTTATTCTACAAAAACTCTGTGAACAAGCTAGTGAACATATATCATGTTAAGCTGGGCAAAGGCGTACATATCTTCAAACATGAAAAAAAAGAGTTTACAGAGCTTAGATTTTAGAGAGTTAAACTACACACACACATATATATTTATACAAGAAAAGTACGTTTCGTGTGCCCAATAAAGAATTTAGTTGCTTAAAAAGTGCATTCATAATTGAATATAAGGAAAATATTTGATTGAAAAACTTCCAACTTAAAACTACAAATAATTACAACGTGACTGCGTTTTCAAAGACGAATTCGCATATTTTCAGTACCAATAGCATTTTATATGTAGATGAATGCAACATCTTCGGAATACCTCTGAAAGTTCAAGGACCTTTTTTAGCGTTGTATTAGTATTAGCATAGAGAACATTGGCAAAAAATAAGGTTAATTATAAGAAATGCATGGTTTCGATTTGGATATTGACTTCATAATTCCGTGAACTGACCAGCTGTTGTCATACACCGATAACTATGTTGTCTGTAAGTGTTTAATTGTGTCATAGACGTGTCGTCAGAAAACAAAAAAAAAACAATCGCTAGCTATAAAACCATATGTGCCTAAATATGTTTGTATAAAGAATAACACTTCAACAAATTCAATTGAATTTGCCCTTTTTTTCTGAATAAGCTTACATTTTAAAGCAGTTTTATAATGTTTAGGCTTCTTTTAAAGGTACAGAATACGAACGCTTTCGAATAAGTAAAGGCTATATAGCGAGACAGTAAACATAATTTAATATCTCCCTCCATTTACTGTCTTTGGGTGCCTTCCGACGTAGCATGTATGAGGTAATTTATCACGTGGTATTCACACACTGATACTTAAGATAGTAAACGAAATATATCAGGTTTTGTTATGCCTTAGATGACTTTTTATCTCTGTGCCAATGAGAAAATTTATCAGAATGTCTTTTAAGAGACCTTGTGATCACACATACTTAAAGAATCATTTGGAACAGTTTAGATTAGAGATGTTACTAAATAAAAGTCGTGTGAATGATAACATGTTAGATGTCGTCTGCGAAAATGAGTCTTCCAAATGTGAGCGTGGCATTTATTTCATGCAAAATATTATTACTTATATGCAGGCAATAATGATATAAGCAGAGTTAAAAGTTTTATTCTATGATCCACTTGATTAAATTGAGTTTTTTATGATAATAGGATTGTCTTCATATAAGCAGACAAGGCATTCACATAATCATAAAAGAACACTAAATTTGACCAGCAAATGGATGATAAAACACTTAAATATTTTTTATTGTTTATTTTAGAAAAAAGAAATAAATAGAAATAGCACTGATTGCCGGCTTATGAGGCATTTCATTATGCAAAAATGAACAAGCCACTTCAATCGCTGCAGGACTCGTTTACGAAAACGACGTCACATATTATTAAACGTTATAAATGAATAATATAATATAATGAGGTGATATAATATGAAGGATTAGTTTTTGTTTCAGTAATAGATAACAATGATTAAAACAGTTAAACAGAAAATTCTAGCAGGTAACGATGATAATAGATATGTCAGAAATCGGAATGAAGATAAAAGTGAAATTCAAAGTTTTTTCCGTAATTTTATATAGATATACGTTTGTAATACCTTGAACACGACATCATTTTGGTATGCTATTGGATAATTGCTTTTATAGTGAAAACGTCCAAAATATGCCCTCTGCCGCAAAGAGCAAAGGTGTGGTAAATATAGACGTAGAATGTATAATGATATTTGTGAAGAGGACAACTTATGTTATGTTTGATATTAAAGTCCTTGAATACTAGTATGCTAGATTATATATTGAATATACTTCCTTCCGGAATACAACATAATAATATTGTTAAGTTGTTTCTGTGTAAACAGGAAGAGAAATATAAATTACTTGATGAGATGCCATGAAACACGAATTCAAACACATACCATTCATCTTAACTCTATTGTCTACTTCAAGATAAGTATCAGTTAGGTACAAAACGCAGTGTTTTATTTTCTCTCCGTTGGGTAGTGCATAGTTGTTGGATATAAACTGCCACATCATTCATTCAGAACATTCATTTGCAACACCGTTAAAACCCATTAGACATAATACAAAGATGCATCGGCAAATGATATGTATAAAAAAAGTGCATAACGCGATAGGATTCTGTATTCTATGGAAACTGATAACTACTATTTCGTGTTTTCGCATTTCCGTTGCAAAAGGGCGATTATGCGCAAACCCGCATCATAGCCAGGCGAACATGCGCTAAGGGGCGGAGTGAAAATGTTTCAAATGGCGTCGTTTGCGGCGCATTTTATCCAGGTGCTTGGCGAAATATATCTCTTCTGGTAGTCATGGTGTCAAATCTAATCATATCGCTTTATCCTGATGCCTACTAGAAGGCGACAATGCGCCTAATGGTGGGGCAAATATGTGCCAATTGCGGTTCTAATATGAGCCAAGTGGTGGGGCAAATCTACGCGAAGTGTTGAGTGAAACATACAAGGCGCAATTTCGCCTCGTCATGTCGCGCAATTTCGCCTCGTCATGTCGCGCATTTTCGCATTCTGGTGCTTTTTTCCGCGAAAACGCGAACACATGTAATGGCAGAAATCAGCCATCATATAAATCGGCAGAAGCCCACAACAAACTTCTTCAGATATTGTACGTAGGATTTGGCAAATTATTTCTTGATATTATTGGCCATGCGGATATCTAAACAATCGTGGAATTTCCACATCTATGCAGACAAATGACTGTGATAATATTGTGATTTATACAGACTTTGAATTTTCATCCCGCAGATAAGGCATGTGTGGTAGACATAACCATATGGGCAAATTTATTGTAAAATAAATTAGTTTGGAAAGATAACTGTGTTAAAGTTTAGCTACACATCTTTTCCGACAATAACGAATATACAGTTTTGAAAACACATCTGCACTTTTTGACAATTATTTTGGATTAGCACAAATATTGTTTAGTTCAGGGATAAACAATTGCACGTTTGATTTTATCTTCGTTGACACGCATTACATCAGACAATGAACGCGTCTACATCGGTTGCCGTCAGGTGTTCACCAAAACGGCGACGTAAACACGGTCAGCTGTCTGGCGATTTAGAGGTAAGCATTGTAAAATGTTATTCTTTTATCATATGGATGAAAAAGCATTTACTCCAATTTACTGATGTGTAATTATCCCTTGAATTCTACGATATGGACATGCATGCTGGCATTTAAACAGGTTTATTACCTATTTAGCAAGTATTTTAGAAAGACAGACAAACTATTTTTGTCACAACTTCCTCATTTTTTGACGTAGTTACTAAGTCTATATTATGCACGATCGACACATAGACGCAAAAGTAGTCAGTGCGTTTCAATATATGTGACATCATCTGCGAAAATAAGCCCTGTTTACGTATTCACGTTTACGGAATTGCATCATTTTAATAAAATGTTGGATGACAAAATAACATTGTATACTATTAAAGTACAGAACCTTGTCGAAAACATAATACAACTAGTCATGTCTGCCGGCTTATGCAGCCTCGCAAAGATAAGAACGTTGTTTTTATCTCCACACGACTCATTTTAGCCGACGCAGTCACACCGAGCTGACCTGCATCACTGTAGGGAGCTACTATCCCTAAATCAATCATTAATCAACTCTATTTCATTTAGTGGCTTTGTTTTGTTATTGACACATAGATTGTCGTATAATAGATCAGACAAAAACAACTATTATGACATTTTGCCATGGGTGACAATAACCAGATGTGCTGACAATTCGTGACAGGTTTACTGGAAGACAAAACATACCTATGCAATATGCAATGAGTCAAATGTTATGCTTTTATCATCTGAAAATATTCAAAAATTGTTTTTATTATATTTAACATGTAAAATGTCATACATTATTAATCAAGTACGGGATTCATGAGAGTAACCTCGTAGATTGTTGCCAAGTTGTAGAAAGATTCCGACGTCCATTTGTAATGGCATATTTCTAGATTTCATGAAATACTTGTATCTCCGTTTTTTTACATCAGCTTTATTTCATTCAACGATTATTATATTGTTTGAACCATTTGTGATTGGTGTTTGACATTTTAGGTACATGTATCTTGTTTTTGTGACGACAGGGACAAAAGGCGACATTAAGCTATATTGTCGGGGGCAATGTAGTTTCTAACGCCTTTAAGTTTGTCGCCTTACCGCCCCACACAATGACAGAACTCAGACACCAAAATTGTCTTGAGATATTAAGTAATTTAATAAAGTAGCTCTGAAATGAAACAAAAACTGATGAAAACCAACAATATATGGAAACTGACTTTATTGAAAAGTACATTTGAAACTACATAAATTTATGTACTCTTATTTCAGTTCCTGATAATGACGTCGTAGATGTATGTTTCATTTAAATTTATGACGGTTTTACTATGCATATCTATAAGAAAGAAAATTGAGAATGGAATTGGGAAAAAAGGTCACGACACAGACATCATTTACAATATTAAAAGGTGCACATGGCTTTTACGGGACATTCGATCTGTGCAAAATCCTAGTTCAGGGTTTTGCCCTTATCCTTCTCATAGACGAAAAATGATATTCATCTTGCATGACCCGCTCTGCATAATGACGTTATTATTTAATTGTATTGCAACATTACGATTGGACAAGCGTGACAGTGGTAAATGATGTTTCAGACATCCGCCATTCTTTTTGTTAAACGTTTAATCTCGATTAGAGATTGGCCTTCTTAATTGTAATTGAACAACTGCACATCTTAAATTGAATACAAACTAAACGAAGAAATGAATGTAAGCATAAGGATATATTCGTATTGTTTATGCCTTCTTGCTTTATTAACACTCTTGCAAGAATGTCCCTCAATAGCGTTTGTTTTTTCCTCATATGGATATTAATACACTGTTTTTGCCTATATAATCTTAAATGCTATTTTCAAGTACAAAATAACCGAACTTAATTTGAGTTCGAAAAAATCCGTATTGATGTTATGGGTCAGGATTCTCAGAACATATACTAATAATAGTATTACGATTTGTATATTGGTCAATAAAATTGTATTGACTTATAAAATGTTTTATGCATTGTGCCTCTGAAAAGTATTTATATTTGAAATGTTGACTACTGGGCCTGTCCCAGTAGTTGTCAATTGTAATATGAATTATAATAATTTCCCTGTAGTTGTCAATTGTATTACGAATTATAATAATGATAGCTTTGGTTGTGACTAAGGTAACATGTTAGTTCTGACAGCAGCATTATATGACCACATATCGTTTCGCCATAATCATGTGCCTCTTAATAGGGACTATATGCATATATTTTAACTGGGCTCATCTCTGCAGTTTGTATTGTAAATTATAGTTATGACTGTGTTGTTGAATAATATTGATTCAAACGGCAGCTTGTTATGCTCACATCTCCTCTTTAAGTGTACCTCATGCTATACAGTATGGGAACAATACTTTAGTTAAAAATTGTAATCGTAATGTTTGGATTGAAATATAGATTTCATTGATAAGCTATCCGATTGACCATATCTCACTCGTGTGAAAAGTTCATAAATAGGATAACTGTTTACAGAAGACGTTTATGAAGAGTTATTACCGGACGTTTTCACTCGCTTAGAACAAAGTGCTTTCGATAGATTAATACAAATTGACGTATCTGCTTTAGGGTCAGATCGGTCTGCTTTTCCTGTTGCTTCCCTGATAGATGCTCTTTATATCTGATATCGGTGTAAAGCAAACGGAATGTTATCCACTTGGAGCCGAAGTCTGCCATGAAACTGTTTTGGGCTATGTTTTTTGTCGTAGGTAAATGCCTTTTACATGGCGGAATTTGTTTATAATGGTACTGTCATTAGAAAATACAGGCGGGTAAAACAGTTTGGGACACCATTTGAAAAAGCGTCGGTGTTGCTGTGAACTATGAACATTTGTTTATAATTCCAAGTGTAATAGAAAAAAGGAAGCTGTCTATCATATGGTCAATAATCTACACAATATTTAATATTTTTCAAGCAATATTTGTCGAATGCTTCCATTATTGAGATAACTGATGCCATTAGAACTGTTTGATGTATGTTTGATGTTGTGTGTTTCTGATCATATTGTTTCAGTGCTATCGTTATTATTACAATGGATTGAAATCTTCTTATACATTACATTGACTCCCTTACAAATCACTTGGATGCATGGTGACTCAGCAAAAACATGAACGCGACAACGTCCATCTCGGTAAAACAGTCCCCAAAGCGTCGAGGTAAAAAGGGACAGTACCCGCCTGATTTAGAGGTTTGTTGCTATTTGTACTTCCAAATTTGTTCATAACTAGAAACCTTGGGTACATGTTGTATTTGTCAATTACAGTAAATATACAAAACGAATTTTATCCACTTACCTCAGCTGTTTTTTGCCTCAGTATTGCTCTGGGCTATGTAATATCATTATTTTTATTGCCGTTGGCGATTGGCGGAATTTGTTATTATAGTACTGTCAATAGAAACGCCATGCGCTGTTATAAGTTTTGGGCACCATTAGAATTAGCGTGTAATGTTGCTGTAATGAACATTTGTTTATAATTCTAAAAGTCAACTTTATTTCACATGGACAATAATATACATTATCTTTTATATTGTTTAAGTAATGTTTTTCGAATGTCATTACTTAGATTACTGATGCCATAAGTACTTGACAGTTTGGTGTATGCTGTGTGTTTTGTGTTTCTGGTCATAGCCTTTCAGTGCTACCGTAATTATTATTACGGATTGACATCTTTCTATACCGTTACTCCCTTTGGAATTATTTGGATGAGCGGTGAAAAGAATATGAACGCGACAACGTCCGTGTCAGTCAAATAATACCCAAAGCTTCGAAGTAAAACAGGACAGTACCTGCCTTATTTGGCGGTTTGATACTATTTGTAATTGCAAATTTGTGTATAAATTTGTGTATAATTAGAAGTCCTTGGTACACGATGTGTAAAGTATCAACCAACCATTTATCTGAGGAATATGAAGCAGCTGGCATTACTGCATCGTTGGTAAACATTGGGGATTTACTTTGTCTTCTCATTTCGCAAAGGATACATTTCGTACGTACAAATTATACGACAGCGCTGTAATTCTGTTAAATTTGTAAAATATAATTACAGTAAACATACGGTTAAATGGTTTATGATAATTGATTTAAGAAAAGGTAGTTTATGATTCACATAGTGTACCAATGGTGCAATAATATGATGCAGACAATTGTTGTGTAAAAGCTTCCGTAGAAATGTAAATCTTTATATCATATCTGATTTGGTTTATAATTACTTGTTGAATAACTTTAAAAGCAAAACATATTCTTGTATAGCAACCCATTTTGAAATGTGTAGTTATTTCAGCATACGATTGCATTCAACTTTCATACGAGGAAAGGCATTCAACTCAATCAATTCACTCAAAACTATCGAAACAATACTTGAAATTTGAATTTCCGAGATATCCGATGGGAAATCAAAACCCCCATTTTAACCAGACCAACTTTTATCGATGATGAGTGAAGTTTCTGATTATATGATATGCTGATGCTTTTTGTAACAATTGGGGATTAGGTTGGAATTTAAATTGAGGTTGTTGAACAAGCATGTGTAAGTATTGGCACGATTAAGTTATAGCAGGAATTTCGGTCAATATTATTTTACACAAGGGTATGGTGTGTTTCCGGTTTGATGAAAAATAAAATGTTCAGCCTCACCAACTAAAGTATGCTCACGATAACAAAAACTTGTGAGAACTTATGTTGTTTTTTTTATAAGTAAGTGACAATAAATGAATCAGCAGTACAGTAAGAACATTGCCATCCTTAAACTATCCGAAGTTTGTGCTCTTGACAAATCAGATTAGAGTTTGCAAAACACCAATTTATCCTTATTTATTTGTTATACTTATTAAATTATGCCCTGATATATTATATTTCTAATTGAATAATCGGACTTAATGAGGGAGGCATGTTTAAAGTTAACGAAATCAATATCGACAAGACAACACTTTTGAAGAAAAACTCGTACTATATCTATTGCATATCTCTTCCCTCTAGGTTTATTTAGGAAAAAATAATAGTTGACTAGGCATGCAGTGGTAAAAGGTTTCCCTTGTCAGATAGCAAAATGCATATTGATCTTAAATACCTAGAGATCTATTATTAATTCAAACATATATTTATTGCGGTACGAAAATAAAGGAGAAGACTACATAATGTTTCGAAGTTTTGTTTCATTGTAGAATGTTAAAATTTAGGAACATGTTAGCTTGCCATTGTTGCAAAATATTCACTCCAATTGATCATCCACATTTCAATATCTGCTATAAAGTGATGTGTTATTCTTTAAAGCTATTACACCCGGAAATGTGTTACTGAAAATTGAAATATAAACGCAAAACACAAAACTGGTGATTGGACCAAACGTGGGGTGTCTATTATTTTCTGTGTATACATTTTTAACCAAATCAGAACGATAACCAGTATAATTTTCTGAGCAACAATAGGAATATAGATTTATTATAACGATATTTCAATTTGAGTTCACTACTAATTGCATGATAAGGTTGACAACATGGTGTAAACAGTTACTACATCCAAACCTCGTGCTGTTAAAATGCGCTTGCTCAAATATGAACCCCGGGAAGTGTGAGCAGTAACTCTTGTCAAATGTGTTTGCAAATATAACTATTTTTCTCAAGGTCATGACAATTTTTGAAGACTAGTGTACATTAATCAACGGTGTTTTGAAAGACATTTGCTCAAGAAAGTGAATTAGGTAGTTCATGTCTAGTTATGGCAAAGATGACTTTTGATCTTAAGGCCATTTGGACATTTATAATGGATATGACGGCTGGTTATAACCACAGAGGGACATTATAGAGTATATTAGGAGAAAATTAGCATGACACAGCCACCGCTTACAATACCAGTAGGCATTTATATTATGTATTTAAGAACTTTATATGGATACTGTTCTTAAAATTTGCTATTTGGCATATTTGATAGTAAATGAGGCTAGATAAAAGCAATATTTTACATTGACTCAACATTAAATAGCGGTAACTTTAGTTTCAATTCAAGTATAAACCTGACAGTCAAACAGAATACGTCTTTGAACGTTCTATAGTGACACGCATACTTTTGGTATCATTATGTAATGTTTTGTTTGGAGAGGTAAATACATACACGCGATGTTTATGTTTACATATGAGACGTCGTCTGCAAAAGCGAGATTTGTGGAGACTCACATTTTCTTCAAAAACCAAATTTGAACAAGCGATAAAATGATGAAATAAGTTTTTAGCATTGCGTAACATTAAAATTAGAGAGTATTTTCAAAAAGATGATTGAAATAGCTCTCATTAAGTAATAAGTGCTAATTAGACACTATTCCTATACATTTTTACCGAGCTAGTACATAACTACATAACTGCCGAGACCAATAATCTGTAAAACATTTATCGATTGCATTTTATGACATACTATCATATTTTACAAAAGAACACCTCATAGCTACATCTGGCAACTATTGACAATAACCAGATGCTGTGACACTTGGAGACGGGTTGTTTTGGCAGACAGCACTATTGTTCTGTGCTATACGCAAACGTTTTAATTAAGTGTTACATCAATTTAAGATAACATGTTTTGCACATATATATATAGAAGTCATTGAATGCTTATTCATTGTTTACCTCCACTTAATAACATTCAATCTGTCATATAATAGTTAAATTGGTGGATGCTTTCTGCCATTACTTTGACGTGTTTTTTGTGGTTAACTTTTCCTGCTGTCGGAGGCAAGGACGTTCCATTTGGCTCCTTTTAGACTTCAGTTTGTTGCCGTACCGCCCCTAAAAATGACAACAAGTATCCACATTGTTTCAATATGCAAAATGAATGAATTCAGTAACTCTTTAATGAAACACACAATATTAAAAAGAAACATTTGAAAACTGACGACATTGAAAACTACAATTGGAACTCAATCTAAGCACTCTTATTTCATTTTCTGATAATAACGTCACTAACGGCTATTCAATTATGTTTTTCCTACGATTTTATGATATATATTTAGACACTTAATTTCAACAGGGAGAAATTAAAGAATGGAATACGAAAAACCTCACGAAACATACATAATTTACATTGTTAAAATGCGCAAATGGCTATCACGGGACATTCGATTGGTGTAAACACTTAGTTTCGATTATTTGTGAATAGGCATCTTAATTCATCATACATATCCGTATTTATTAATTGCTCCAGTCCTTCCTATAGACGAAAAATGACATTCAATTTGTATGATTCGCTCGACATATGACATTATCATTTTATTGTATTGCAGCATTACGATTGCACAAGAATAGTGTGGTGCTAAATGTCATTACAGATATCCTCAATTTCTTTTATCAGACGTTTAATATCGATAACATATTGCTCTCTTTAATTGAGCCAGAACAACTGTATACCTGAAATTGAATAGAAATCGGGCCCTGAGAAATTTATATAAAACATGATGATATGTATACGTATACTCGAGCAAGATTGTCCCTGGTAGTTAGTGATTTTGCATCGGCTTTAATACATTTTCTCTGCGTACCCATTGTATGATCCTATTTTCAATGTACACCATTACCCTCGGGGCTGATCCAGTATTGATGTAAACTGTGTTTGCAAGGGTTTGGGTACTCCCCCAATAGCTTTTTCAAGTCAAAATGGGTACATTTATGGTGTATAATGTTTTATTGTTCTCCTTAATTAAAATAAAAAGTAAACTAAGAGTCATTTAGGGGGCGCACCAGTAGTACCCCGCCCCACTGAACCGCTAGTGTAACCAAATGTTATTGCAGTTCGAAATCATCAGTATTCATGATATTTAGAACATTTAAAAATGTTGTTCTTTGTGTGTAAGTGAATGAAATTGTGGTGAATTTAAAAAAAAAAAAAACGATATTTTTTTATATCAAATCCTATTCACACTCTCAATATGTATAAATGGGTGTTTTAACAACTCTCACTGTAAGAACTGATAAGGGTACAAAATCTCGTATTTCACAGACAGCTCTGCACTTTCCCGAACACGCGTTCTCCGTCATGGTTGTATGTAACCTAAAAGGTAACTCCAGTTATTTCTAAAAGTTTGTTCAATAGTAGTTTTTCACAAGCTTGTTTTCGAAATCAGGTTTCTTTTTAAGTAATGTGTTAACCTACGCAATATTGTCATTGAATTTCTTAAAAGTCGGATTAACCTAGAGCTTTTCAGAATATTTTTTTCATTTACAAACCGTGTTCTTTGACTTTGAAGCATGATATTTCGGAATGTTTGCATAACAAATTCAAAATTATTCGTCGCAATGCACATGTTGAACAACAGAAGTCTACCTTAGATGATTAAATATGTTTTCAAAACTTGTTATTCGCTAGATGATATAAATCAGATGGTGAAAATTACTCGGGTTTAATTATTCGCCAGTCTAGAAACTCTTAAGTATGTAATCGCTTAGCATCATTAAGTACGCGGTCTTATATATGTGTATAACTCGTCTTTATATTGATTCAGACATTATCATGTTTAAAATTTAAATGTCACCCAAACCAATCGTAATCTAATACCGATGAAAGGCTGAAATTCCAACATTTACCATGACGATATTTGGATGAATCTAAATTGTGATTTGTCGACAAATATGTTTTCTGGTCGGTTAGATTCCGATGGAGCAACAACCCCAAATAGCATTTTCTTGAAGAACATTAAGCAGCTGGTTTTGCTACAACACAGACACATATAAGGGATTCACTTGATGTCATCATGTCCAGAAGGAAACATTATATGCACGTTAAACTTATACGACTGCGCTGTAAATCTGTTACATTTGGTAAATGTCAATTATCAGGTATATGATTAAGTGTTACATTAAGCTGGATTAAACACATGTTAGTTCATGACAGATAGACAGACAGACTGTGTATTTCGATTTGTGTGTACAATGTCAACAACACATATATTTATAATTGTCAATGTCAACGTGTATGCACAGTAACAAACAAACGTAGTAAAAACGAGTATATATACAAAAAAAACAAATAGGCTAATACGTTAATACGTCACAATAAATTGGTTTAATATTGTAATTGTTATCATCTGTCTTAATAAGAGGATGAACATTTTTTACCATTTTAAGTTCCAACATTACTTAAAGAGGATTTTACTTAAATAGTTTATATTGGAGATATCTAATGTGAAATTAAAACCACACTTTGACAAGATAAAGGATTATCGAAATTGAACTAAAGTTCGGATAGTGTCATTTTTTTTATTAGAATGGGGGAAAAGGTTAAAATTGCGTTTGCTGACACAGGAGACTAAGTAATGTCATGATTTAGCTTCAGTATGATATTCAGAAGAAATCTTATGTTATACATGTATATTTTGTGGTTTCGGGGATAGTTAAAAAATCAGTCTTACCATCTACAGTTTGGCCATTATCAATTATAGGCGGGAACTTATAGCTAGTGAGATAGTAGGCTTATTTTCTGCTCTTGACAAACCCGAATAGGGATTGAAAACACCAACTTATCTTGAGCGGATTTTAACATTATGATTTCGAGATTGCCGGTATAGTTCCATTTGTAATTTATATTCACATGCAGCTTTTAAAGAAGTAGAATGTTAATCCTTATAAATAAACTTGTCAATTGTTTGCAACGTTGCACAATGTGTTTTAATATTCAACAAAAACAGGATGTAATACAGCTCTCAGACTTGCATTTCAATATCCCCTGTAGTCCACTTAAAAAGAATGCACATTGCAATTACAGAACGATCATAGATGTTGTCTGGTATCGTTCCGTTCTGGATGCAGCGTTTGTAACATATATACAACACTATGTTATTCAACCTAGTAATACTATATAACATGTGCAGGTAGCCAACTATTGTTAAAGGCGTATGGTTATCTATTCCAAAAAAATGTATTTCTGAAAGTGTAAAAAGCAAAAATGTTTTTTAACAAATCAATAAGCCGATACATTTAAAGTCGAAGCATGTTTTTCACAACCTCGAAGCAGATGATTTGACATCCAAATATTCACAACATGTTTCATACACATACACTTATTCACACAAAGTCGTCCAGTATGGCTATGAAACAAAGAATTTCGTTTTTTTGGCACCAAGTTTCCCCTGGGGTTAATGATACAAAAAGAATCAGAAAATAACAGACGACAACGCAGGAGTTTTATTGTCGTGTCTTTATGTAGAATTCTTTTCTCGTTTCTGGTGTTGCACAAAAAGAATTGGACAGATTACGTTGTCCGCATTGCTAACTATTTACTTCTCATTTTTACTTCATAACAGCTTATACTGACAAGTGCATTCTGTTTTAAATATGTTTTGTTTTGGCCGTTCATTATGCAGAACCCTTTGGATGGATCCTAAAAAAGGTGAATTAGCCCTATAATCAAACATTTAAAAGTAAACTCCGTTAAGGTGTCATAGATTAGAAAACAAACGAAACTGAACGAAAGACAAAAAACTTACAACCGCCACGATGAAAACACCTATTTTTTATATATGCACTGTGTTGTTCGTGGAGTTTTGTGCTGTTGTTCCACGTTTCTTGTTTGTGATTGTTTTGTTTATGTGTTCTATGTCTTTGGCGTTTACCTTGTGCCATTTAACGGGGTTCATGTTTAAACCTTTGGCTACTGAGCTTGTTTCTGAAGTTTTTCAGATATATATATTTAAGAAAACGAATATCGTTATATTATCTTTAAAAAAACATATTGCATCAGCATGAAATTTACTGAATCGGATGATGAGCGTAACGTAATAAGTTAATCTGCGGCAGGAATATTAATGCTTTTCAATGATTTTATCAAAGGTCTAATCTTCATGTATTTGTTTGCTAAGAATAAAACACTCTTTTCTCAAATAATTCCAATTTCTGTATTAGCTTTCACGACAACACAGTGTAAATTGCCCCTTGATTTACCGTTGATTGAAGTATAGGTGGTTTTCTTTATCGAAACATGCAGTAAATCAAATGGAATGATTGCCGTTTTTGCAAGAAGGAGATGCATTATGATTGTAATTTGCTAAATAACTTCAAAATGGTAAAGTTGTTAGGACACGTTATGTGTAATTGGTTTCAGATATAAAAAGAGGCGAACCCTGTTTATTTGTTCTCCCATGGATCGGGCAAAACACTTCGAGCATTCAGAAATTGGAGCAAAGCGGGAATGCTATTTGAACGTATAGTTAATATTTGGTTTTTATACTTTGGGTTTAGAACAACAGTACAAACAACTTAATATCTGTGCATGTAATGAAGTATCTATGTCATAAAATTTATTTAGGTTCTGGTGAATAATAGTAACTCATTTCCAGAAAACGTTCTTTTATTGAATAACAATCACTTTCATGTCTGTTTTGTGAATTTTAGTATGTCATTGTGCTTAAAATGAGCATTGAAACTAAAGCACGAGTACACAATGTATTCAAACATTATTTAAACCTTTCATACATTAACAAGAAAACTAAGCCATGAGATATAGAGAATACTAGGTTAGCGCCGTGGATAGAAAACTGTTACCTGGCAAATAGGATGAACATATTGGGTGAGCCGAAGCCAAACCCGATAAATTAAGTAGCCGAACTATATTTACTTTCTCCATCCTCGGCACATCAATGATTTATCATGTAACTTTGTTATTTAAACACGATATTATGAACCATAAATTTACTTAATAAATGTTGGTGTCACCGACTGAAATGTAACCATACTTTATGTGTATGTTCTCGCACAATTTTTTATTCCATAAAGATTAACAGCTAAAGATTTCATGAGATATCTCCAGGGAAAGGTTTACGTTTCTCTCTCATATGCTTTATAGTCTCAAAAAGGTCACTCAACATAATTCCGCAATTGTTATGTTTCAAGTTAGTGGGAAAAACTGATCAAAAAGTTATTTAGTAAAATGAACACAAGCGAAGGAACTTTTTGATGAATCTTATCCCGTTTATCTTGTATTTTTCATTGTATCATTGTCAATTAAACCTTAATTTCCTGGACATTGGTTACTTTGCCATTTCACTTGAATGGCAAGAAATTTCATGCATTAATTTTAGTATATGTGCTCATACCAATTGTGCAATTATATTTTAAATGGTTGTATAAGTAGTGACATTTTAAACATGTTAAGATGAATACTTCGAGCTTTAAAGAGTTGAAGTTTAAACTAATATTTTGAATATTTGTTAAGGTTTTGAAACAAAACAATCCCGTATTTACCTGTTGATAATAAGACAAAAATCATTGAAATATATCAAATCAGAGGTGCCAATCATAAATAAAAAAATACAATTCGATTCAACCTGCAGGAGTAACACTGCTGTTAGTTTATTCATCTTGTATCGTTCTGATGTAATCGACCTCAAGCAAAATTGCGTTTCTATTTGCGTATATGTTTAAGTCCTATGTCCAGTTTCTGTTATATACTTCAATAGTATTATATTCAACGCAGTGTGCTTATAATGTTGTTGACATTGAGAGCTTCTAAACATACATGTTCAATGCAGTGTTAATATTAGTTAAGGGAATGTTTCCCCAAAAATCTGAATGAAATCAGAAAACGTATTCTCTTATGATACATATCTGGTGTGTAAACTTTATTATAGGTTTTTTAAGTGTTTTTTGAACCTATATAACACTTTATATACAATTTAACAGTTCATTCATGATTGCATTTATGTAACCATGCGGCGTTTATGTCTCTAGTTATTCATTTTCGACTACTGGGCATGTCCCTGTAGTTTTTATTGACGTTCTGACCAATAACAAGTCCCTCTCTCTCTGCATCTGTATTTCTTAACATTGCTTATCTATGACATGCACTAGGGTTTAATCGTTTTCAATTCAAATTAAACGTTGGTACTACTGTTTATTAGTATGAGAAAACGGAGGTCGAAAGCAAAACCAAACGAAATTAGATTGAGGTCAAGTATAAGTTATGTTTGAACATCAATCATTTAGGTGCAATTGCGCTGTCTTTTGCACCGTCCTTTGAGACACAATGAGCCCTTCACGATAGAAAAGGATTGTAAAAATCCACTTGATCGATAACCTTTAAGACACATTGAGCTACACAATTGGGAAGCATTGACGACTTTAAAAGTGTATTAATTTCCCAACGGAGACATTCAGACCACCGTCTCAACAATGAGGAGCTATTGGTAAATTTCACAAATGCGCTCACATTCTTAATGAAGTGTCTGTGACAAGTCGATGATCACAAATTGTTAGTTAGTTGCGGTGTGTGAGCGTGTCTGCAGAATCATTGCATTTTTGGATGTACCACTTTTCATCAAGCCTCAATGACAAAGGATTAATATTGTTTCAAATGGTTTATGGGAGACGGTCATTTAAAGCAACTGCTCAGAATTCCAGCTGTGACGTAATCGAACTAATGCGGTTTATTAAATTGTATTGTTCGGAAACTAATTTGAATCCAACCGGTAAATTCAACTGCTATTTAAATGGATCAATGGAAGTAATTGTTCACAAAATCACCCTTACATAACAATAAACATAGTTATGTATACAGCAGGTTGTATTGAGGCAGACCGCTGAAATAGTCGCTTACAATATTTCAAATAAAACAAGCACGTTTTCTTAAGATATCAGTAAGAAAAAAATCTCTAAAACCTTAAAATGATTCCGACGGTAGGAGCGAGCAAAGTGTGTGGGTCATTGAGATATTATTGTCATCGGGCGGGGAACCATAGCACGACATCTTGTATGTTATAATATAAAGACGCAATTCTTATCGATTAAGTATATAACTAATTAAAGGCCTTAAGAAAAATTATTTAGCTTGAAATTTAAGTTATAATTTTAATGCTACTCTGAGGTTTATTTGCATCATGAAATGGCCAAAAACGCTTAATGTGTAAGAACACATTTTGTGAAATTGCAATTTATCGAAAGTGATCTCCGGATTCAACACTGTTCGTTGTTCCTACAGGACGGTATTATTTGGCGTTATTCGGAATTCCTAATCGATCGAAACACATCTGTTTATCAAAATACTCCAATGAAAGGTTGGCAAAGAATTATACAATTTGCACCGTATGTTCATCCTCTTCATAGTTCATCGATTGCTAACCAAATACTCCGGAAAGAAAACCAGGGCTGTGTAATTTTAGAAGATAAGATCGTTATCTTGATGTTTTCATTCTTAAATGTTTTTTTAGTGGGAAATACCTTTTCATTTCAAATAATAGGAAGTCAACCGGGAGTATTGTAACTTGATATATTTGAAAGAACTGCATTCTTACCAAATTCTTCATCACAAATTTCGGTTTTATAATATATCGGAGTTTTGGTTCGTTTTAATAAACCCTTTATCGAAACAGGAAAATCTAATGTAATAATGGTATTAATTTTAACATTTCACCCACAAGACTAAATGCAATTAAGGAATTAAATAAAAATCTTCTATTGTTTCTCTACATCTCCGACCTCCTTCGGCTGTTCGATGCTCTGGTAAAATAAATTTACGACTGATATTCTATTCACGTAAGGAAAAGAAAGATATTGCGAACATAACTACACTGAGCTTGAACGGTTCAATGAAATAATTACAGACACTCTATCTACCTTTCAAACACTCAAACGTTTTAAAATACGGATTCACTACTTGTGGCCAGTTTAATTGAAACTTTTCCAGGGTTTGGAAACAAACGTGTAAAACCTATTAAAGAGGCAAAGATATTGCATAATGTGTTGAATGTATTTTTGCATGAATGTTTACATTTCTTCACAATAAAGCGTATTTCAACTGCTTTAGCCGGTGCTGTCTAACGAAAAGCTGCAGTACACGAAAACTATGTGTATGGTGGATTCAACTTAAATTGCATAATTTCATTGACATGGCTACTTGTTTATTTTAGAAATGCATAACTATCTAATTTAACTTAATGCAGTTTCAGTATAATATTAACAGTCAACAGTACGGTATACGGCGACCTTGGTTTTAGTAATAGCTATATTGAGAAAGTGAACAGTATTTACTCTTTAATTATAGCCCTCCATATCATTTCATCTGCTTATTTTCATGTTGTAAAAGGTGCCTTGAACCACATGTGAGTATAAACGTTTGAACCGGTGTGCTAATATAAGTGTATATGTATATACCAATCTAACACATATACTCAGTACCGCTTATTCAGGTGAACAATTTACAAATTATTCATACTTAATGCAGCCAAACAATCTTATGAAACGGATCGGAGCATCCAACAAAAGCAGTTCATGCACAAGCCAATTACAAAGTTTGTCAAGGTACTTGTAACACACTATTCCGATACGTCCAAAAGTAAAAAAGTACCTACTTTTTTACGAAATGACGAGAAATGTTTTGTTGTATTTTTCGCCACAACTCGCATACGACGTTAATAGGGAATATTGTATACTGCAGCGTTGACGATTGCTGAATTTCAAACGGTTACTCGAATCTTATGATAAAAAATTATAAATACTAAGCTTATGTCTTACGCTAATTTAGATGGCGGTTATACGTCTCTGCGTACAGTCTGTTTCATATCCGGAAGATGAGTTTTGCGTCGGGCCCGACATGGCTGACACTTGTGTTGTACATTCGTCTGCTTCTGCAGATTAGTGCTTTCGTGTAAGTATTCGGACATGCCTCTCAGAAGGCAATGCGTTCATTGTTCCTGTAGGATGATATTATTTGGCAATATTTTGGAATGCAATATCTGTCTTAACTCATCGTTATATCTAAATACTACAATGCAAGATCGTCAAAAGTTTAACATAAATGCACAGTTCTTGCATTTTTTAATAATTCATCGTTGGTTAGCCAAACAAGTGTGTACGTTTTTGGTTGCTATTCGTACATAACCGACGGTGAAGACATTTGTTTCTTGGTATGTTATTCTCAAACACTAGTACGAAATAAACCTATACTTCAATAGTTCGATTTGAGTTAAGCAGTTGCAATCTTTCAAAAATATTGTGTTTTTTCTGCATTTCAATGTTTGATTTGCTTATAGATAAAAAAACAACACTATCGATAAAGAATCACACTATGAATAACTTTTATTACTAATATTTAACAACTAGTTTCGCTATTAAAGGACTACCAATGATTTTTATAAAAAAAATTATAATTCTATCAAGAGTATATTAACGATGATTTCGCTTTAAACACAATGCACTCTTTAACGATATTTTTTAATTAAACCAGTGACTATACCCAAACCTTGTGCTATTATAATGCATAGCTGACGCTCCGCTCCTGTTTTGTTTTGAGACGTACAGACACACCCGCTATGTTTGTATTAACATATGTGACGCCGTCTGCGTAAGTGAGATATTGTAGAGGCATTCACAGTTTTATTTAAAACAAATTAAAGAAGCGATTGGATGATGAAATTAACTTTAAGCAATTCCAAACATTTGAGTAAGAGATAATTGTCAAAAAGAAAAACCAAATAAACTTGATTGCCTAATGAGTGCTTAAGAGACATTATTTCTATATGTCCTATACCGCATATTTGCGTAAGCAATTATCTGTTAACCATTTATCAAGTGTACCTTTTTGTGGCATATGATCTATTATAAAAAAACACATTATAGTTACATGTCGCCACCATTGATAATAATTAGATGCTTTGACATTTGGGGACAGGCTTATGGGCAGACAGACATTTGGTCTGTGCAATATGCAATGCGTTTAAGGTTATATGTCTATCATCCGAAAGTATTTATAATTGTGTTTTTTCCTTTTTAACAAGTAAAATATCACGCACAATAAATCTTGTCGATTAATACAAAGCTGAAGAAAGATTCCAACATTCATTTCAAGTGACATGTTGACGTGTATTTCACATGATAGAAACATATTTTATTTTATTTCTAGATTTCAATACATGCTTATTCTTTGTTTACTTTCACTTAATCAAATTCAATCAGTTTTATTATAGTTCACTTGGTGGCTAGTTTCTGCCATAGGTTTTGTGTCGTGTTTTTTTATAGTGGTTACTGTTTCCTGTTGTCTGGGTCAAAGACGTTCTATTTCACTCGTTAATGTAACACAATCTATTTTCAACAATTATTTGAAAACTGGAGACATTGTTAAGTAAAATTGGAACTCGATCAATCTAAGCACTCTTTTTCATTTTCTGAAAATAACGTCATTGACGGTTATTCATTACTTTCCGTACGATTTTATGATATATAACTCGACATTAAATTACAACATGGAGACATTGTAGAATTGAATAGGGAAAACCGTCACGAAACATACATAATTTACTCTATTAAAAGGTGCGAATGGCTATCACGGGACATTCGATCGGTGTAAACACTTAGTTGAGATTATTTGTGAATAGGCATCAATTTATCATACATTTTTATTACATTGTAACATTACAATTGCATAGGAATGGCGTGGTGGTAAATGCCGTTACAGATATATGCCAATTCGTTTGCTAGACTTTTAAAATCGATAACATATTGCTCTCGTTAATTGTGTCAGAACAACTGTATACCTTCAATTGAAACGAAATCAAACCCTGAGAGACTTACGTAAATAAAGTCATATATTTATATTGTTTATGCGTACGTTCAGCAAGATTGGTAGGGAATGATTTTTATCGGCTTATATACATTGTCTCTGCGCACACAATATATATTTCTATTTTCAAAGTACAAACTAACTTGGGGGAGAGTACACCTTTTGATGTTATTGGGGTCGTAACTTAAGTGCGGAACCTTTTGTTTTCACCCCTCTCTAGGAGCCGACACTTAATTGGTTCAAAGTGCTGTGTTTGCCAAGGGGTATTTTGGTACTCCCAAAATCGTATCTAACAACTAGAGGTGTATTTTATCACTTTAACACGATTAAGTATGTGCAAGCTTAGCGAAATTTCTGCAGGCGGTCATATAAATGTGCAAAACATCACCCATGTTTGACGCCGCAATAATTTAAAATATTTGACGGCTAGAATACCAAAACTAAATGTTTCCTTTAAGTTAGATGAAACGAAATGAATTATTAATGAATAAGAATGGGTGATGTTTTATATATTTCACTATTTATACAATGTGTGTATTACACTGTAGAAATAAAAGTCTAGTAAAATGTATAACTAACAATTGTATGATTTGAAACGGAATATATTATTCTCCTTGACCAGCTATTCGATTGACTAAGTCTCACTCGTCTTAAAAATAAAACACATTAGTTATATTCCAACAGGAATAAATTCCACCATTTATGAAGAATCAACGCCGGACGTATTCACTCACTAAGAACAAATTGCTCTTTTATTGAATAATACTCATTGGCCTATCTGCTTAAAGTTGGAAACCGTGTGTTTTTCTCGTTGAATCAATGATGGGTGCCCACCATATCGGAAATCACAGAAAACAAATGAAATATTATCCACTGAGAGCCGAAGACTGCCACAGGGCTGTTCTGTGTTATGCTGTTGTTTTTTATCTTTTCTTTTTATATTGCTGAATTTGTTTCGCATTGGTTCTATCCTAAGAAACGAAAAGCGGTATAATAAGTTAGTTATAGACACCATTTAAATAAGCGTTGGTGTTCCTGTGATGAACATTTGTTAATAATTCTAAGTAAATTAGAAACAAACGAAGATTGCGTCCAACTGATCAATCATATAAATCATAGTTTTTGTTTAAGCAATATTTGTCAAATGCCAAAACTAAGTTAACTGCCTTAAAGAGACTAGTAATTACCAAACGGCCAAACAAAATCTTGAAGTTTTTTCTATTCTTTCAGACCTTTACTTACTACAAAAATGCCAAATGATAGGAGAAAGAAAACATTTTGACTGATAAAGGATTTAAACATAATAAGTATGTTCTGTTTAGAGAAAAATTCTGAGCAGATGCTTTGCTTTCCAAAGATTCACAAATACACATAACCACATACACTTATTCACACAAAGTCGTCCAGAATGGCTATGAAACAAAAAGGTCTTCGGCGTTTTTGGCACCAAATTTCCCCTGAGGTCAAGTATTTTGTTTAGGTGTTTATGACTTTACTATTTCAATTTACATTCTTCTACAGTGATAGGTGTAATATCAAAATAACATGATACATATCATACCTCCTCTAAGCAATATTTTCAAATGATTTTTCCTATCATGCTAGATTAATTATAAGTTACAAACAACAAATCGATGAACAAAGCTGTTATTCCCTTGTATTTGCTACTTACAATTTTGCTATTTCAATGTATATGATTACCCTTTTAGTTATACTTTTGAAACAACTAACCATTTTACAGTGGTCTATCAACTAGTGGAACCGTGCGCGTGTGGACTGGCCGTGAAGCCGGGAAAACTTGTTGGTGTTATCACTGTTCTCGATGCTCTGATCCTATTTTCCTATCTGTATTTGTATGCATGCTCCAATATGTTTTACTTTTATTTCCAGGTCACAAGCTCATTGTTATTTTTATTTGATATGTCATGTATGTTTATTATTCATGTCGGAAATAGCTCAATGAGCTAATGATTCTTGTTAACACATACCCGACTTTAAATAAAGATTCTTGTATCTTGTATATACTGAGAAAGTAGGCTACCGAACAAAACGGCCAATTATGTTTCGCGAAAACGCAATTGCGAAGGGAAAACACATCTAAGTTTAGTTGAAGTTCCATGATACACTTGTGGTTTAGAAGGAGAAAACTCCTAAGAGCATGGGAGCGTGAGCTTAGAAATTAATATTTTCATTCAAAAATTACCAATCGGGGGGCAAACAATATCAGTGGCTCAATATATATATTGTGGCGTTCATTTAACTCAGACATATATGTCTCCCTCAAAATTAACCGATCTAAGGCAGTGACTTTAGCAACGCTATAAAAAAAAGAGCAATTTATTAACACATGTGATCTTGTTTAGAAAAAAAACTCAGAACTGGTTGGCCTTGTGCTAAGGTAAAAAGCATATATTCAGCCTGATTCAGAAATGTATACCTTCTTTTATCATGAACTTACTCTCACATTTATAGAACTTGTTAAATTTGGTGTGTGTGGTGCTCTTACATGTTTAGGTAAACTTAAACTTCCAAACATTATCAACATACAATCACATTTATAGTACTTATTTATTTTGGTGTGTTAAAAAGTATCGATATCTTCTAACAAAGGTTTACATCATTTTCATTGTTTCTTTAATATCTTATATTTAACCTTTGTTTTAAATTGGTTCAATCATTTCCATATTCGAATTCTGATACACCTTGTAAAGTTTCGTTTTGTTAATTGCCTTCTGTTGAGCAATGGAATTGCTTTCCGCGTTATTACTTTAACGTCCAATAAAGCACAACAAAATTCTTGCGACAGAACAACGTTAATAAAAAAGCAATTGACCGATATTTTGTTTCAGAATGTAAAATTGATCTAAATGATGCATAAACGATTCGTTCATTGTAATTGTTCTCAATGGGAGCAATTGACTTTCTGTCTAGACATTGAACATATAGAATGTATGTATATGCTGCATTATTCATTTCAAATGCTTTCTTTGTTTTATTGTGCTGAACTCGTCATGACTTGCTCTGTTTAAAAAACGGCTGTGCTTATATTCGTCGATCTATGTGTCTGAGAGTTACGGTAATGATGCGTCGGGATGTGAATCTCAAAATTCAACTACTTTAATAATGCTTCCATTACACTTGGCGACCTGAAAAGGCACACTTGATTTACAGAAACAACATAATTGTATGACTATAATGAAATCTAAAGGGAAAACATAATAATCAAATATTTCAATACACACCCAGGCAAAGAGAGGCATAAGGGAACAAACGACATTGAACCAACGACAAAAACGTACAAGCACCACGACGAAACCACACAATATCAAATTGCGATACCGCTTAATGAAGACATCGATTTATGAATAATTCAAATAATCTTGTATTTTGGTGTGGGTTCTAGCTCCCAAGGGATACTTTCGTCTGGGTTGAAGTTTAAATGAAAGTAACAAGCAGGCTAGTTAATGTAATAGAGCCGGCTACCTTTTAGACACTGTGTGTACTTCCACCAAGAACAAAATGTGTGTCCTATTGAACGAGCAAAACTGCAAGACGAAATAAAAATTATAAACAAAAGATACAAAACATAGAAGACCAAACTGAAAATGAACGGACGACTCAGAAAGTATACGTACTTTCATACAATGGTGGAAAACAGACAAATACTCATGTCCTAACTTTCACATTACTGCTCTTTTGTCGGGGATGACGATATTCCCTTCTGTGCTATTAATATCAACGTTAACTCGATTATTCTCTTACTTTATGGGGATGCAAAATCGATTTATATCTTCGTTTCTATTGCAATAACGAGTATGGTAAGGTTATGCCTTGATTAGCGGTATGTTTAGTCGTCTTGATTGATGTTGAAATAGTAAGTCATAAATGTAGTAGTGTATAAATTTTATGATCGACTTAAAACAAAAGAGAACCCGATGTGAGAGAGGTGTCTTTACGAGTTTTTCGAGGATTCGTCATTACTCTTAGCTTAGTATGCACATATGATATTAGATGTGGGCAATGTCACAACTTTATGCCTAACATGATCAGACATATATTAATCTAAATTTGCATTGATAACACATGTTGACATCATAAACAGTTCATGTGTGACCTCAACTAAAGTTGTTGTTTTGTCTAAATTTCTGTTTTCACGGTAAATGAATATCAAACAAGTTATGTATAATATTTATTAAAATTTACATTCATCACAATTACGTATTTTTCGTGTGTTGAATAAATTATTTAGTTGTTTAAATATTTCATTCATAATTAAACATAAGCAAACTATTTGATGGAAAAACATCCAACGTTCAATTTCAACTAATTAAAATCCTACTGCGAGTTTTTAAGATGAATTCGCTTTCTTTCATAACCAATGACATTTCATTTTTCGATGAATGCAATATTTTCAGAAAACCTCTGATATTTCAAGAATGACCATTTTAATTGGCGCCACCATTTTTTAAACAGCAGTTTTTGAAGCCTTATTCCAGCGTTGTGGTAGTATAAGCCTAGAGAAAGTTTGCAAATAATGAGGGTTAATATAAATAGAAAAGAGCTGGATTTGCTGTTCATCTGTGTATGAAATCATTTGCCCTGTTTACGGATAATCATGCGATCCTTCTGATTTCATGATTCCGTGGACTGGCAAACTGCTATCAAACACCAATAACAACGTTGCCTATTTGTGTTCAATTGTGTCATAGACATGTTATTTCTATTCTTAACTAATATGCAAGTCGAGGGGTGAAAGTGAAAATGTTCTTAGTGACATTATTAAATTAAGACGAGGATAAAACCTTTTCGCTTTCATCCCTCGAAGTGTTACCTATTTTCAAGCTAAGTATTAGAGTGTGTACTTGTACTTGAACGTGCAGGTTTATGTACCTAGTAGTTTAAACATATTTATTTAACTACGATAGTAAAACAAGTTATTACAACATTATATATAATCAATCTCGTTGGCACGATTTTACGCGAGAGTGTGGTCTTGTAATGTTAGGGAAACGGGAGAAGCCGGAAAAAAAACCACTTGTCCGGCTTGGTTACCACATACCTTACTCTCATGCACTCAAGCCGGGAAAGGAACCCAGTGAGAAGCGAGTGCGCTAACAACTGCGCTAACCGGACAACCCAATGTAAATGTTAAAGTTGCTGTTAAGTTGACATGTTGTTGGCGAAATGTATGTGTAGTACTAGTAGGCTCTCACAAACCACTTTCCTCGTGTAATCGAGCAAATATTGTTTTACTTGTTGATTGTGCGCAAACCTTGATGACGAAGTAAAAACAAAAGTACTCGTAACCGCACAAGTAGAGTTTCGCAAACGACTTAATGCTAGTCTAACGTTTCCATGTTCTAGATTGAATGAAGCATTTCGCAACATGGGTATCAAAATACACGTAACACAGAATATGCATTTGTAAAATAAAACCGGATTCTTTACATCACATAATGACCGTTGCGTATGCATAAAGAAGATGAAAAAATGCCAAGTCCTCCTCCGCACCAAGTTCTGCTTTTATTTTATTTTCAGCAAATATTAATTTAACAATTTGATTTAATGTTTATAAGAACGGTACAAAGCTAATTAGCATCATCAATAATATTCCGTGACGGCAGTAAATATGTGATGAGTAGTCTTGTCAATTATATTCCAATTTCGATAATACAAACAGGCATTTGTATATAAAGGCATTGAGTATACACTATTTAGTACTCAATCTTACCCCAACCCAACCCAAAGAACATCACATAAACAAGACGCCCACCCCAACGTTCATTAACACACATATGTAAAATAAATATGATATCTGCCTTTGGTGTATTATGGGCTTGAATACATGTTAGGCCTTGACCTTTGTGACTCTTATTATTTTGATAACTGGCTGGTCCCTGTAGCTTCCATTGTACTATCATACATTCAATAGTTTGGTTTTACAGACAAATAGTATTGTGAACGCATAGCCAAGATAAATTATTGAATGTAACATTGCTATTTGACAAATAACACAATAACTTTCTCATAACATTTTGCTTTGAAATTCTTTATTTGTGTTTATGCCACTTGTGCGATCATATATAGAGGATCTGACATGAGTTGTCATTTAATACCAATTTTTATTAAACGAGTTCAGGAAAACTGTTAGTTAGCGAGCCTTTGGCGAGCTTACTAACAGTTTTCCTGAACTCGTTTAATAAAAATTGGTATTAAATGACAACGAGTGTCAGATCCTTTTTATCACATGCTTTTTCCGGTATAAAATGGCAAAAAAAATCCCTACCTGTTTCACCTGCGAGGCTGATGAGCCGAATATCACCAAGTGTTGTCATTTCCCGCGCTACATGCATTGCAGGAATGTAGTACCGGGATTTATTTAAAACAGCATATATACCTGATCGTTTTAATTCCGTTTATTTAAGAATGCATTCTCAGATGATATCCAGTAAAAATCACACTGTAAACACTTTAATTTTAACGAAATCTTTCTTTCTGTTATACCGGAAGTGAACATAAACATCATGACGCCATCTAGTAGATGTGACGTCATAATGTTTATGTTCATTTTTGGTTAAAATAAACTAAATTTTGGACGCTTTTAAATTTGCTTCTTCAAGATATCAAGACGACATACTTTGTTATCCTCTTAATATTTAGAAAGAAATTCAACTACTCTAACAAAACAAATATTTATTATAGAAATAAAATAAGAATTGAAGGTTTGGTATACAAGAACATTACCAATTAGCAGTTCCTTTTTGCCAATTAACTTTTTATATAAATGCGGAGCGATATATTTTCTGACCAATAGATGAAGAGCAATGTTATATTACACATGTGTAATATAAAAAAAAATACGTGATGGTTATATTAAACCGGAAACAAGGTGTAGCATGTGATAAAGAAATTTAATCTTAACGTACTTATTAATACATCTGAAACATGTACCTAAGACTAATGTGATCGTTGTTAGTTATGAAGCGTCTTGTTTCTCTTGTGAAACTTATATCTGGACTATTTGCTTAACATTTTCTATCCAGGTTTTACACAATTTTCCTGCGGATGTATATAAAGTAATCGTTGAAAAATATCCCATTAACACTAATTCGCGTCACTCATCCGAAACAAAAGCACATGCAGGAATAAGATTTCTTTCCTTCTATTACCGAGATTCTTTTTTGTCTTTTAGCAAAGTTGTATAAAATATCTCCCTCTGGTTTAGGTATGTTAAGCCATAAGACGCAATACTTACTTATATGATGATAATGTTGTTGGAATTAAGAGCTTCGTAATGATCTTTATTTTAGACCGTATTTATATTTTTTAGAATAGAAAACTTAACGTCAGATTTTTTTTCTGACTGATGAAACGGAAGTCGAAAGCAAAACAAAGCTATGATTGATTGATGTAAAGATTGAGAACTGTTCCACAAGAACATCAATCTTTTGAATCGCTTCCGCGCTATTATTTGCATCGTCCTATGAGACACAATGAGTCGCGTTCGAAGAGGATTGTTAAAAATCTTGTTGATAACAATCGACGAATAAACGGTATGCTATTAGGACAAAATTATTGCAAAATTGCACTCACATTATCCCTTTATTAATGAAAATGTAACGAGCCAAAGACAATGAACTCGTTTTAAATATTCTATCTTGGAGCAGCGTTCGTCAGTCAGACTCTCTGTACGAGAATTATTGCATCTCAAATGTTTTACGTTTCATGCCAGAATGACGTTTTTATGCGTTTGCTTTTGGGTAATTGGACATAGTTATTTTCAGCATTCATTCAGAATTCCAGCTTTTGCGAATATATTTTCGAAACGAAGTTTTAAATTGAACACGCATATTTCCTTTAAATAATTGTTAAAAAATGTTTCGTAAACTCATAATAATTTAGATTGTCGTAGCGAGCGTAGGCGATGTATCTCTTCTTAGTAATTACGTTATTACAAATAATTTCCATTTTAGATGATAACCAGTTTGCAGCAGGCAGGGAACCAAATAACAACGAAATGTCTGTTATTAAGGGAAGATGCAATTCTTAAGGTTTAAGTATTAAGAACTTATTGAAAGACGTAAGGCCTATTCCTTGGCTTAAAATGTAGATAAAAGTCTAAACGCTAAATAAATTTATTCATTCGAAAAAATCCATAAACATATTGAACATATTCTTAGGTCTTTTTACCGACGTTTCATTATAACAAAAATAAACGGACAAACCAAGATCTTTTTGGCCTTTCATACTTAAGCCAGGCTTGTTTTGCCACGTGTTTGCGAATGTATCATTTCAGATTGTGATTCAATTTCTTTAATCTCATTTCAATTCAAGATATTTTGTAACAAGTACTCAAATCAACAACTTATATGTTCTTGAATGCAATTTTACGTTTAATCATTGATTTCAATGATCACACAAAAAAGATTTGTGCACATATAAAACATATTAGCGTTTATGAGTATATTTTGTTAAATGTCAAATTGACAAAAGCGCCAAACCATAATTCTGTCTGTACACAACTCACATGTTTTTGTTTTTTTTAATCATTAGTGTCAAATGATTTAAATATTATAGTGCATTCAAATTAGGAAAAAATGTTTTGACTTAACCTATGTTATTCCCCTTAAAATACCTTCACTTCAGTTTAATTTGCGATTTGCTTTTCTTGATACATGTACATGTGTAGTGCAGGAAACAGTTACATTGGATCTCCTTTTGCTGCATGCTGATTTAAATTGGCTATTTGCGGTTCCTTGTTCTTCAGATTACGAGACGCTATCTGCAATTTTATTTTTGTCAATACCAAACTATCAGCTGAAGTGCTCTCCCGACATTAGTTGTACCACGAAATGGCCAAAAAACGCTCCCTGTGTCAGACATATCTTACGAAATAGCCATTTATTGACAGCAATCTACGGATGCAACACCGCTCGTGGTGCCTTAAGGACGGTATCATGTGGCGTTATTATGAATTTCAGCTTAGTCGAACCACTTTTGTTGATAATACAGAAATGAAAGCTCCTCAAGTAATTTAATAATTTCCACAGTTATTTTAACCAAGAACTCCGAGGGGAACATTTAACAGATTAGGATCGATTGCGGTGTAACGTATGATCTTGTTTTTATATTCTAAAATACAAGTCTGACTGCGAAATATTTCGATGAATATTGAGAGGTTAACCGGAAGTTCGATAGCCCAATATGTTTAAAGGAACATCATCCTTTTACTTAATGCCGCACTAAAAGTTTTCGGTTTTTATAATTGATTGAAGTTTCGATTCGTTTTGAATAAAACCTTATCGATCAATAAAAGCGGTATCATAATCATGTATACATCGTAATCACATGCCAAGCTTAATCAAATGTTCATGTTTATCAATAAGAATAAATGCTTTGATAAAATTATAAAACTAGTATTTTGTTTCTAACATTCTCCGATGGACCCCGTTCGTCTGGTCGTTTTTCTTGAGGTCAGACTGACATTCTAGTTAAGAAAACTTAGGAAAGATGTTGCAAACTTATTTTCACGAATCATCAAATAATTAATAAAACAATTTTATCAATGCTATCTTTATCTTACACGTAAAGTCACATTTCATATCCTCTATTGCTCTGACTACAGACATTTCAATTGTTACTTTTATATATTATTTAATTTTTAAGGTTTATTAAACACCAAGGATTGGCTAATGTCTTCATTATCAAATGTGAATTTCATGTAAAACATGGACATGACATGCACAAGCCACATTTAAATTGCTACATTTTCTTTTGAATTGGTGAAAGTCTATATTATAAAATGTCAACTTCGTTTTAAAATGAAAACGACAGGCACAACATGCAGTTAAATCATACTTTCCGTGTATATCTTTTTAAAAATTGCGCCATACAAACGCGTTAGTTTAAGAAATAGACTACTAGCGAAAGAGTGAACATAATTCATATTTCATATTAGCCCTCCACAAAACTTTCTTTGTTGAAAAATGGCTTTCAAACGACATGTGAATATACACTTCACTTCTTGAACTTCGAATATGAGGAATTATATCTTCTCACAAGGAGAATAAGATATCGATGTGAGTAATAACCTTTCAGAATAATGTCAAGGTTTAAATGG
The DNA here is from genome assembly GCF_026914265.1 of Mya arenaria. Taxonomy (NCBI): domain Eukaryota; kingdom Metazoa; phylum Mollusca; class Bivalvia; order Myida; family Myidae; genus Mya; species Mya arenaria. Next base: position 1,339,687 of record NC_069128.1, on the reverse strand, counting down.
AAAATTAACTCTTAAAGAGTGTCTGAGTATGTTGTGGGGTTGTCTTCAACTCCCAGTTGGCCTTAATATGTTCATTCTTCCTCTTTGTCAGATTCTTTAAGTTTTACTGAAAATTGCGTTAAGCTAGTCGACAAACCAATTTTACGAAATTACCTACTTCGTTATGATGTTATGATGGTAGACATTACCGGAGAGACCTTTGGCAATTACCTAAGTTAGGTATGATATTGCAGTGTAAAGAGCACAATACATGACCTTAAAGGTAAACTTTGCAGAGAGATTATTCAAGGAGACAAAGTAAATGCATTTTTCATTAATGTAAAGAAAATTGCATGTTGTAACAGGAAATAGACATCTACATGGATAAGTGGCATTGTTTCATTTATATATTATATCATTACTAACATTTGATGCCTAGGATTTTTTAAAGTTTCTGTTTCCATTAATTTGACGTAGATCTATTCTTTCGAATGAACAAAAAACACATACATAAGTTGTAAGTATGTTTTTTCTATAATTTACAGAAAATAGAGCGGACTTACTTGTAATGCGGTTAGGTACGCCCATTCTATGGAATGAAGATCACAAATATGAAACTCTAACATATACATTGGTGCAGTGTAAAGCATCAAATGTAACTACAATACACTTAAGACGCAGTGTTAAACTGCAATAGTGATTTTACTGCATGATAGAAGCAGCGCCAAGCTTCATTAATAACTACATTGCAGTGAATACGCAGAGCAAAGCTGCATTAACAGGTACACTACAATATAGACGTAGCGCAAAGCTGCATTAACAGCTACACTACAATTTAGACGCAGAGAATAAAGTGGCATTAACAGGTATACTACAATACAGACGTAGCGCAAAGCTGCATAAATAACTACGCTACATTGTAAACGCAGTCAAAACTGTGTAAATAACTACAATCCATTGTTGGTGAGGTCAAAACACTACATAGTTAATGCAATGGAACGCTGCATAAATAACAACATTGCATTGGTGGCGCAGTGCAAAGTCGCATATATACCAACCCTACAACTTAAGCGCAGTGTAAATCCCAATAAATACCTACAAAACGCGATTGACAAATTATCATGAAAACTATAAAATTCAGTAGTATTTAGTGTCTGCAACGCATGTGAATTCTAGACGCGGTCATCGCGTCCTAATAATCGGAACGGAAAATCCGACCCTAGGGAACGTGCAGAAGCTGTAACAAATTTTGTCAATTCCATCGCTACGCACTTTCTATAGATTCGGTATTGACAAAACAAATTTGCGTACAATGTATTTATGACTTGAAGATAAATGTACCTTTGTTCATTTGACAACAACGTACATGCAACTTTATTAACAAACGATGACTTATTAGACATCGGGGTACCAGATGAAAGGCAACAATATTATAATATAAATTGACTACGGTAAAACGCATTTATAAATTAGATTAAATTCACTGAAGGGATAGCACATTGTTCAGTGTGTATCTTCAATCAAACATAAATTTACCACCCACTGTTATTAACAAGCAGATTAATATCATTTCGGCGAATGTTTGTGTCAATTACGTTAGTGGTGCATTGGCTTGGCTTGAAATGAATGGAAATGTCCATATCACATTAATTACGTCATAATTTCCCGGTTGAAAAATGAGAATGTTAGCGACTGACAATAATCGTATTCCGCCACAGTTTTGTTTTTTGGCCATGCACTTTTGTCTTTGATGAATGTTCCATATATAGCTAAAATGGTTCATAATGGTATTGTTACTAGACACAAAGGAAGGTTTAATTAGTTCTAGACATCATTTACATAAGCATAGGTGTTGTACCGCAGTTATCATACGGATAAACATACAAAGTAGTAAACAAAAACAAATAACCAGGATACACAGTGTTCCAGCAACGTCCGAATCGGTTAAACAAATCCCAAAAGTCGAGTTAAAAAGGACAGAATCTGACTGATTTTGATATATGTTACTTTATTTGTATTTGTACTTTAGCTTGTTCGATTAGCAACACTGACAATGTACTTGTTGTGTAATTTTTTAACCATGTTTTTTTCAAATATATGGTAAATGTATCACACATCATTTAATGGAATTCTGTTTGAAACTGTCACTGAAAAATTGTCTAACTCTATTTACTAAGTCATACATATTGCAACTACAGATGAGCTCTAGTATTTTCTCATTTTCCAGGATAATCGTAAACTTTACCAATTTTGTCACTTTCAACTTGTACAATTGCTATTTCGGCGTCCATGCTTTTTCTAGTGATTAACTTGAAAAAATAAATTTGATCGATAAGAGAAAATAAAATAAAAAGAAAGATGTAGAACACGGATTCAGCCCTAGAGTTCACGGTACCTTTTATTCAAATAATCGAAAACGTAGCCGCTGATCGCTGACGTTAAACCTTTGGTGGCGATAATTCGACTATCGCCGATACTCGTGCCACCACAACTTATGCCAATAAAGTCGTCCAGTATGTCTATGAAACAAAATAGGTTTTTCCTTGGGTGAACGATTCAAGAAGGATTAGGAAATAACATACGACAACGCCGGAGTGCAACTTTCTAAGTGTCTGCTCATAACAATATTTTGGTCGTTACTGGTGTTTATACTGAAAAAACCCAGTATTGGTCAGATTTTTGGTCCGCACTACTCACTATTTCCTTCTCAGTTTTATTTTAGTACACCTTGTTATTTCAGAACACATTTGTTTTAGTTTGGTTGCTGCATTTTTCTGTAAACTCCTGTATACGGAAATGAGACAACCGATCAAAATTAAAGAAAGAAGTTTTTCAGCGAAAAAAAAGTAAGTTATAGTTTATTTTTCATGATACACAGTCGCTTAATATGTTAAACTTTTAATATGTTTTTACGGACAAATAACCATTTAAATTTAAGCTGAGCGTCGGTATATAAACTCAGAAATACTATATTTTCTTCTAAACTTTCCGATCGGAGGCCTAGAATTCATCAGAAATATTGACACAGCAGTATATTAACATAAAGTTTTAACGTTGTATTTGTAACTAAGTAATATTTTCGTCGAAATTTACAAATGTAAGACATAAGACCATTCGGAAAAGGATCTTATGATTAAACAACAGTCCATCTTGTTTAATAGCAAACTGCTAGAGGTTGGCCTGGTACTACGATAAACTGCTTCCATGTGGCCTTTTACAGAAACACGAAAACATACACTTATGTAGACGGACAGGTATTCATATAACACCTCAAGTCATTTCTCTAGTTATTTTAGGTCAATTACATTGAAATTTGTTAGTCAAAAATAAAGAAAAATTGTTTTTAATACCAAAGATAATTTACATTTTCAACTGCATATAATAACATTGGAATTTTATCCGTCATTTTTTTTTCACAATAACGTGTTTGACCATGCGTTCTATGGACTAAAACAGGTTAACATTTAAAAGTAGTCAACTATCATTGGTCTACAAATAACTGCAGCAATGCGCAAGTAGTTATTGTCCACTTTAGGTTAAAAATTAAAAAAAAAAGTTCACAGTATAATCACAACGGATATAATGTTTTTTGGATAACAATATCAATAAAAAATACTGCATGAGATTGATAGTTCCAGGATCGGCTGAAGAGTAAAACGCAACAAGTGTATCGGCTGTGGAAATGTTTAACCATCAATTTATCGAAAGTCTATACTGCATGTGTTTGTCCGCTAAGAACAAAGCACTCTCCTCTCAAACAATTCCAATTTCCGTATCGGCTTTAAGATAGAACGGTGTGTTATGCTTGTTGATTCAATGATAGGTGCTTTCCATATTGATAATATAGCAGTAAACCAAACGGAATGCTATTCATTGATTTAAGACATATTTTGCTACAAGGCGATGTACTATAACTTTAAACTGCTAAATTATACTTAAAGTTATATGGATGAATTTCATCACAATGGTATTGCGGTCCAGAAAAGTTATGTGTAATTGGCGTTGGATATCAATACAGCCCAACCCCGTTAGCTCAATCTCCCAGGCACCGGGAGAAATACATAGAGCCTCGAGAAATTCATATTGAACGTTTATCTAATATTTGATTTTAATATTCCTAAGATGGTTGTCTCTAGAGTCAACTTCACAAATAACTCAGTATCCCCTTATGTAGTGAAGTTTTTATAATATAAAATGAATGCAAATACAAGTGAATAACAGTAACTCTTTACCAGAAAGTGTTAGTCAAGTTGTCATTACTCCATGACAATCTTATCGTTAAATGTGGACTTCTCATGTCTTTTTGATAATTTGTTTGTATACGCCTTTTGTTACATGAATTGATTGTGTTTACAAAAGTCATTAAAGTAAACGCATGTGGACACATCATGTTCAACCATTTTAATAGCCTTTGATACATAAACAAAATTGACCTAAAGGATAAACGCATAAACGTCCGTAACCGTTAAACATTGACCAATGTGTCAAGAGAAAAAGGTGACATTTTGCGCCGTATTAGGTTTTATTTTAATTACTATTAATTTAAGTTAGCACATATTGCACCAGATGTGGATAATATCATAGCTCTATGCATACCATCATAATACATAAATCAAACTGAATAGTAATATAAAGTTTACTGGACCTCATTTCGAACCATTGTTACAAACTGACTTTTTAATGTTTTTTATGATGCATAAGAGTATTTATATCAATTGAGTATATCGCCAACCGCCTAATGAATATTGTAAGAAAAGAAGTTATTGACTGAATAAATTTGGCAGCGATACACCGTAACATATGAAACATTTGTTTAAGTATTCATTAAATGTTATCATTTCCCAAAGGATACATACCGTATGGAAAGCTAATATGACAACGCCTTGGACTTGAATACACATCTTGGACTGTATTTTAACCACAGTTTTATATGCTAAACAATCGTTACTACTAACGGTACCAATTCCGTGTGTTATCCTACTCAAGTAAATGATGATAAAGACCGTTTTAATGTATATAGTAATCTGCATTTCAATATGTTATGTTTAAATATTTGTTATTTTCAGAACACTTTTTTGTAATCATTTACCTTTTAAATAACTTGAGCAGCCACACTTTATTTTAATCAGGGAAAAAGGAAATATAGAGTTATTTCGGTATAGTTTTGCGACATATAAAAAACATACACATTGCTATCATTCAGTGTATATTTCCAAATTAAATTATTTTCGAGATATCCAATAGGAAATTAAAATAATAATTAGAAGGAAAACAAAGATCGATGTTTAGTGAAAGTGTCCATTGTGTTTTTTGATCATATATTCACTAAAATGGAAATTGAGTTTCAGCCCTCGTTGAATTATTTTATTCATTGTAGACGACTATTTTGCACAACGAATACAATGTCAAGTACAAGTTTTCCCTTGGTGCCGGCTGTAAGATAGGTATGAAAATTACAAAAGACAACGAAGTTTTAATTCTATTAGTGTCGGCCTTTTAAAAGGTTGGTCTCGTTGCTTGAAAGGATACCAAAATCAGTATCCGGCAAACGTCTTTTCAAGTCTCTCTTTATTAGTACATTGATTACTGCAGATGTAATTTGTTTACGTTGGGCAAAATAAGCCAATTGTATGCTGAGTTTCAAAGGTCGAAATCCAATCAAAATAGCCGTTCTTATTTCAACGACACAGCTGTCAATGTATTTCAAATTAGCTTTTTAAGGCGCAATGTCACAAAACAAAATGCCCAGATTACATGAATAATACATTTTCATAATAATGCTGGTGTTACCGCTTGATATTTTACCATACTGGATGTGTATTTTCTCGCACAATTGTGAATTTTAAAAAGCTTAACAGGTAATAGTTTCATGAAATATCTCCAGGGAAATGTTTTATTTTCTTTCTCTTATTATCTATAGTCTCGAAAATCCGCAATTTGTATGCTTCTTATAATTAGAAAATAACTGCTTTAAAGTTATTTTGTAATTTAACACAAGCAAGGAAACTCTTTGATGGAGCAACTTCCAGCTACAAACGACAGAATGTCCAGTAAAGTTAACTTAAGTTTGGTGTTGTTCAATGTGCGGCATTTACATGACATTTCCTACCGAAAACAAACTAGCAAATTGGCGATTGGCAATCTTGTTTCACTGACCGTTACTAGGCTGCAATCCGATCATTTAACTGTAAATTTTGATGAGGGTATAATTTATTTGTGGTGTGTGTGTATGTAGTGTGTCTGTTTAGGTGTTTGCATCTGTGTGTGTGGTGTTAATATGTTTGTGTCTATAGTTCGTTGCGTTTAGGCCATTGCCTAGTGCTCCTATTCATTTTCTCGACTATTTGGCTTGGCCCTTGATGTTTCATTGTATCATTGTCAGTTAAACCTAAATTTCCGTGACACAAACACTTTCGAGGTTGATTGATACGTCCTCATAAACTTGTTTACCCCCATTGCCACCACCACCAGTAGAATCACAGTAAGCAGAAGCTTACTCCCTCTTCCATTTATACTGATATATTAATGGATATGTAATCTGTCTGTATTGTAACGTTTGATCAAGTTAGGTATTGACCCTTGTGCTTCTAAGCAGAGTATTTGTTAATGTTTTGTCTTATAAACTTTTCACTGTAGTTTCTATTGTACTTTCCTATATCTTTCAATTTTCTGCTTTACATACAAAAGTATTATGAATTCATTAACTAATCTTAAATTGAAACATTGCTATTTGACTAATAAGATAAGGAATTTCATGTCATAACTGTGCATTAATTTTAGTTTATGATGTTATACCAATTTTGCATTTATATTTGAAATCGATGTAACTTTACATATGAAACATATTTTGATGAATGCTTCGAGCTTTATTGAGATGACGCTTCTTGTTTCTCTCCATTAACTTTTATCTGGAATATTTTTTAAACATTGGAAACACAATTTCCCTTATTCACCTGTGGATTTTAACAAAAAATCGTTGAAATATCTACTATGAAATTTAACAAAGTGCCACCCATCTTGAATTAAAACAATTCGAATAGACCTTCAGAAACAACATTGCTTTCAGTTTATTTAGTTTTTGTATCGTTCAATTTGGATCGACCTCAAGCAAAATTGAGTTTATTTTGGTGTATATATTTATTAGAATTCTGTCCAATCTACTGTTATCTACTTCAAAATGTGCGTGTTAATTTCAGAAAAGTGTTGTCTTATAGCAAATGTGTTGAAAATATTTTGCTTGGTTAATATTAATGTTAATATGACATTGGACGCGGTACTTCTATATGGGTGACAAAGTGGTTGGCATTTAAAGCTTCTGAGTGATCACTTTAAACCGTATTTATATAGATTAAGAGAAAAACTTTTTCCAAAAAACACCCTGACTGAAACCAGAAAACGTATGCTTTTTACAAATATCTGACGTTCACAATTTTTGTAGGTTTTCTACGAAATAATTTGAAACCATTTTGATGAAACTGTTTTACACTTTATATACAATTCAATAGGTCTGTGGTGTTTTGAATTTATGGAACGATGTCTTGTTTATACGTTTGTGGCTCTTGTTCATTGTCGTTAAGGCCCTTGCAGGTGCTGCTTTTTATTTTTTGACTATTGGGATCCCTGGGGTGGTATTCAATATAGTTCTTATCCTTATCCTTAGACATGCCTCAGTGGTTCCATTCAGTTGATTGGTCAATTTATTTTACAGTCCAATCAAAAAGCTTAGATTTCACTCTAAAATTTAAGATTGATCTAAGTTGTTTATTGAATATGGCCCCTGCAGTTTTCATTTTAAAATTCTGATAATTACTTATTTATTGTTTTTTGTGTGAAACATGTAAGAGTTGTCCTTCGTCTGCAATCTTACAATTGCGCACCTATGACATGAACTAAGATGTATTTGTTTTCAATTTTAGTTGAGCGTTGGCACTACAGTTTCTTAATATGATAAACGGAAGACAAAGCAAAACAAAACACCATTGAATTAAGGTCAAGTATTGTTTGACAAGAACATCAATCATATGAACTACATCATCACTGTCATTTGCATCGTCCAATGAGACAAAATGAGTACTTCACGATCGAACGGGATTGTAAAGAAAATACTTGATTGATAACCTTCAAGACACATTTAACTGCAAGCTTGGGAAGCATTGACGACTTAAATGGTGTATTAATTTCATAACGGGGGCCTTCAGAACACCGTCTCAACAATGAGTAGCTAGTATTGGTGAATATTCACAAATGCACTGATCTTGTTGCTTTATTAATGAGTCTGTGACAAATCCGAGTCGATGATCACAAGATAGTTATTGAGTGACGGTGTGCCTGCGTACGTACGCCCGACTGTGTGTCTGAAGAATCATTGCTTTTCCGGATGTAACACTTTTCATCATGTCAATGACAATGTGGTCATGTGTTTGCAAATGCTTAATTGGAGACGGTCATTTTCAACAACTATTTAGAATTCCACCTGTAACGAATTCGATAGTCCTGCAATGAGGTTCATTGAATTGAATTGTTCGGAAACTTGTTTAAATTCAGTACATCGAAAGCCATATTTGTTTAAATACAATTGATATTTAATAGGACCAATAAAAGTAACTACATATGAAGTGTTCGTAATAGCAACGGGTTTGATCGAGGCAGACTGCTAAAATAATCTTTTACAATATTTGAAATGAAATGAGCACAATTCCTTTGGGTAAAAGTTAGCAATCATTATGTTAAACTTTCAAATAAATCAGAAGGGCGGAGCTAGCAAAGCGAAAGATCCCTTATTAGTCCCTACTGAGTCATTGAGATATTACCAATACGCTCCGTTTTAAATAATAACCAATTCGTCCGAGGGCGGTGAACCATAGTATGACATCATGTATGTAATCCAATACATTGTTAAGGATTAAGTTAACAATTTATTAAAGGCAGTGCGGCGAACTCTTTGGCTTAAAATGTAAGTTATCAATTTAATCGCCTTTGAAAAATGACCATTTGAAAAAATACATGGATAAATTGAACACATTGTTTGGTTAACCGCTGCTCCAAGTGAAACGTTTGTTCTGGTCAAAGTGTCTGTATAATAAAGTTAAACGAATAAACGAGGTTAAGAAAGATGTTGCGAAACTTTAACTAAACAAATGCATGAAATAATTCAAACGTTCTAGCCCAACCATTCGGCATTTTATGTTAAGTTCTGAATACGCAAACGCCATACAGATAAAATACGGATTCTTTTCTACGCTGTCTTAAGACTATATTATTGTACTTTTACATTTAAGCCAGGCCATTCCCATAGGTTTGCGAAAGTTACAGAGAAAGTTGTAAACTCGATTTCAATTCGAATATATTTGGAAGAAAGTCGTAGTCTGGCTTATTCATTTTCACAATACCAAATATCAGTTTAAAAGCTCTCCCGAGATTAATTTGTATGATAAAATGGCCAAAAACTCTTCCTGTATCAGAACAAGTTTTGTAAAATTGTCATTTATTGATAGCAATCTCTGAATGCAACACTTTTCATTGTTCCTACAGGACGGTATTATTTGGCGTTAATCGGAATTCCTACACGACCGAAACATATCTGTTTATCAAAATACTTGAATGAAAGCTTGTCAAAGAATAAAATAATCTTCACAGTTCTTTCATCCTCTTCATATGATATAATTGCTTACCAAGTGCTCCGGAGAGGAAACAAAAGATGTGTGTTTTAAGAAATTAAGATCGAATGCAGTGTAATTTGTTATTTTGATTGTCTTTATTCTTCAATGCTCAAGTCAACCAGAAGATCGATACCATATATTTTAAAGAACTACATTCTTAACAATTTGTTTACTACACAATTAAAGTATTATAATTGATTCGGTTTAAAGTAAAAACCTATCGAATGAGGAACACTTGAAACATAATAAGCACAAGCACAAATGCATTAATGAATTAGACGTCTTGTTTTGTTTCCATCATCTCCGATGGTCCTCCTTCGTCTGTTCGGTGTTCTAAAACAAACAAAAATTACGACTGCCATTTATGTAAGGATAGGAACGATATTGCGAACCTAATTTCACGGACTCAAAAAAAATATCAGAAATTCCTATTGTTCAACTTCTGACATTTTCATTTGCACTCAGGTTTATAACGGCATCGGTGCCAATTGTATTCCTTCATTATCAAATGGCAATTTCGTGTGCAACACGGAAACGGCAGACATATTTCCAGCAGCCAAAAATGTAAAGTAGACCCGTTGTAGAGGCAAAATATATTGCTTAATGGGTTGAACGTATTTGTGCATAAATGTATTTTTGAATGTTTACATTTCTTCACAATAAAGCGCATTTTAACTGCTTTAGGCGATTGTTGTCTACCGTAAATCTGCCGTACACGAAAACTATGTGTATGTGTATGATGGATTCAACTTTACTAAAATGCATTGAAATGACCATTTACTTATTTAAGAAGTAATATGCATAACTATCTCTTTTTAACGGAAATCTACTTTTTAATGCAGGTTCAGTATACTATTAAAAGGCTTTTTCTAACAGTGAACAGTACGGAATACGATGGCCTTGGTTTTAGTACTAGCTATATTAAGACAGTGAACAGTATTTACTCTTTAAAAATAACTATCCATATAACTTTATTTGCTTATTTTCATGTTTTAAAAGGTGTCTTTAACCACATTAGAATATAAACATTTGAAACGGTATGAGTTATTATGTATCTTATAATATAACACATATATTCAGTACCGCTAACGCATGTGAACAATTTACGCAACGTTTATACGTAAGGCAGCCAACCCATCAATTATCGGATCGGAGCATACAGCCCAAGGTAACAAGGTTTGTCAAGTAACTTGCTAAGTGACGAGAAATTTAGTGTTGTAAATTTCACCACAGCTCGCATGCGACGTTAACAAGACATAAGTGTATACTGCAGTCTTGAAGAATAATGAATGTCAAACGGCAACTCGATTTTAATGATACAAATTATAAATAAAATGCTCACGTCTTATGTTAATTTAGAAAACGGTAACTCTATTTGAAGTCTGTTCATAACCCCGAAGATGATTTTTGCGTCGGACCCGTCATGGCTGACTCTTGTGCTGTACATTATTTCGTTTGTGCAGATATGTCCTTTCGTGTAAGCATCCGGACATGCCTCTCAGAAAGCAAATTTTGTCATTGTTCCTATATTGTTTGTTTATAGCTAAATACTGCAATGCAAGATCGTCAAAATATTTATATAAATGCACTGTTTTTTCAGACTCTTCATAATTAATCGTTTGGTAGCCAATACCCCGGGGACATAACAATAGTGTGTGCGTTTTTCGTCCATATGATAGGCCGTGGTGAAATTTGTTTATTCATACGTTATTCCCAAATACTAGTATGACTCGGAAATACTCCTCATTTCGAATAATAATAAGAAATTAACCTGTATTTCAATATCCCGATTCGATTTAAGCAATTGCAATGTTTCAAACATATTGTGTGTTGTTTTTTGTATTTCAATTGTTGACTCGTTCTAAATAATAATAATAAAATATCCATAAAGGATCACATTATGAATAACTAATAATAACTAAGGATAAAAAATAGTTTCGCTACTGAAGGACTATGAGTGCTTTGCATATTTTTTTAAAGAATTTATTACTGATGATTTCGCCTTGAGCAAAAAACATTTCTCTTTAAAGATACGTATTTGCTTTAAAGTAAAAAGGTTACTTCACCCGAACCGCGTGCTGTCATACTGCATAGCTCACGCTCCCCACGCGTGCTCACATACGACACCACGTAATGCGCGCAGTAAGTATTGCCCAACGTCTGTAAAAATATAAATGTATTTCTCAAGGTAGTGACATTTTAAGGAGACTAGTACATAAATCAACGATGTCTCGAAGAACGTTTCCTCAAGAAAGTAAATACGGTAGTTCATGTCTAGCCTATAATGCCTAAGGTGACTTTTAATATATATGCATTTGGGAACATTTATGATGGATATGAAGGCTGGTTAGTACCGCAAAGAGACATTATAAAATAGATTAGGAGAAAATTAGCATTTCACAGCCATCGTTTACAATACCAATATGCGTTTTATAATGTGATTAAGAACCTGTTATGGATACTGTTCTGTAATTTTGCTGTTTTGTATATTTGATATTAAATGAGGTAAGATAATAGCAATACTTTATATGGACTTAACATTAAATAGC